>NC_054371.1:228244490-228844490 GCF_017654675.1 Xenopus laevis
CTCTACATGACGGCAGCCTGTTCTAAGAGGAAGCAATTAATGATTTGTTTTAGCTTATTGCAAATTACTTAATTATCTCCCCTACCACCAGAAAATTGCCTGCGCTGTTCGGGAGGATGTTTTCCCCAATTCACGTGGAGGGATTAAGAAGTAACTGTGATCCTAATTGGTTGCACGAAGTTGGCAGGGTTAATGGCAAAGGGTTAACCCCTTCAGGGTCTGCAGCTCCGACGCGGGAAGTGGCCGGGATCCAAAGGGGAATAAGATTGCAGCAAAGCCCCAAATTCACAGGGGTATCAAATAGGGATGCACCGAATCCCCTATTTGGGATTCGGCTGAACACCCGAATCCTTGGTGAAAGATTCAGATGAATACTGAACCGAATCCGAATTTACATATGCAAATTAGGGCCAGGAAAGGAAAAAGTGGAAAAACATTCTTCTTTTGTGATGAAAAGTCATGTGATTTCCCTACCTGCCCCTAATTTACATATGAATATTAGGATTTGGATTTGGTTCAGACAGGCACAAGGATTCAGGCGAATCCAAATCCTGCTGAAAAAGGGCAAATCCCGAACCGAATCCTGGATTTGTGTTATCCCTAGTATAAAACTAGAGCATGTTCTATTTAATGAAGCTGACTGGAAGGGTTATTTACTATAGAGGGGGGATAAAGGGCAGAGGGTTAGGATTAGGGTTAGGGTTAGGATTAGGGTTAGGGTTATAGTTACCTCTACCCAAGTCTGCCTGTGCTCTGCACCTTGCACCAGAAATCCCAAATTGAGGTGTAGACATCAGCATCTGGGGGCGCAGGCCAACTCTGTCCCTATGGCAGCTGCTACAGATGGAGCCAATGTTCCCTGCTGCTCCATTTCTTGTACATATGAAGGAATCAAGAATAAGTCAGTGCTACTATATGTTCATCGGGGGGCAGTCGCTGGTCTCTATGCTCTGAAATGGAGTGCAGAGGTCTGTGGAAATTCATTTAGGCTTTAGTCATATAATACCCCCTGTATGTTTAATGTATAAAACACACAAAGGCACTAGCCCACCCTATTATCACTAGAAGGGGGTCTATATATAGTGAATAAAGTAATATATAACATATAGTGAATAAAGAAATTCATATATAATATATATTGAATAAAGTACCCCCTCTTGTAAATTCTAAGAATATTATAAGTTGCCAAGGAGTTTTTATACAGGTCATGGAACTCCGAGGTGACTTATATTATTATAATACACAAGTTTCTGTGAGTCATGTGACAGAAATGACATCAGAACTCACTGTTTAGACTGATGACATCAGAACTCACCGTTTATAAGGATTTAATTTACAAGATATTCATGGCTTTTGTGTATTATAAGTATATCATTTTTAAATAATTCCACTATTGGAGATTCGGCCAAATCCCTGAATCCTTGGTGTACAGATTTGTCCGAATACTGAACCGAATCCTAATTTGCATATGCAAATGAGGGTCAGGAAAGGAAAAAGTGGAAAAATCAATTCTTTTGTTACAAAAAGTCACGTCATTTCCCTACCCTCCCCTATTTTACATATTCAAATTAGGATTCAGATTCAGTTTGGCCAGGCACAAGGATCCTGCTGAAAAAAAGCCAAATCCTGGCCTAATCCCAAACCGAATCCTGGATTCAGTGCAACCCTATATAATTTACAAGATATTCATGGCTTTTGTGTATTATAAGGATATTGTAAGTTACTGAGGAGTTCCATGATCATATAAAAACAAGGTCATGGAACTCCGAGGTGACGTGTAATAACCTCATATTTTGCAACAGGGGGTACTTTATTTATTATAATACACAGGTTTCATTGAGTCATGTGACAGAAATGACATCACTAAGCTCCGATTATAACCGATGTCATCACTGAGCACCGTTTATATACCACTTACAGGATACTCATGTGTATTATAACCCCATTATATCTTGGCTTTAATAAAGGTATGGTTCTCCTTTAACTTTTAGCATGTGATAGAATGGCATCCTAGCAACTTTTCAATTGGCCTTCATATTTAATTTTAATAGTTTTTTTAATGACGTGCCTTCTTCTTCTAATTCTTTCCAGTTTTCAGATGGGGGTCATTGACCACATATAAAAAAACAAATGCTCTGTAAGGCTACAAATGTATTGTTATTGCTACTTTTTATTACTCATTTTTCTATTCAGTCCTCTCCTGTTCATATCCCAGTCTGTTATTCAAATCAGTGCATGGTTGCTAGGGCAATGTGGACCCTAGCAACCAGATGGCTGAAATAGCAAACTGGAGAGCTGCTGAATAAAAAGCTGAATAACTCAAAAACCACAAATAGTAAAAAATTAAATCCAATTGTAAATTGTCTCAGAATATCCCTCTCTACGTCATACTAACAGTTAATTCAAAGTTCCTTTAAGCAGGGACATGTAGAACCACAGTTACAGGCACTAGAGTGAAGTAGTTGTGATGGCAGATACAGTAGACAGTTTCAAGTAAGGGCTGGCAGTTAGACTGGTAAAACAATCCACCCTCATTCACTTTCATGTACAAAATATTATATGACGTGTAAATGAGCGTTCCCCATAAAAAATAAGCTTCAGTTAATTTCAACATCTGGGTGTCCCCAAAATATGGTAAGCATCTCTTAATTTTGTTCCAGAAGACAGAAAACTCTTCGTGGGCATGCTCAATAAACAGCAGTCTGAGGACGACGTGCGCCGGCTATTCGAAGCTTTCGGGAACATTGAAGAGTGCACCATCCTGCGAGGCCCCGATGGGAACAGCAAAGGTAAAGTCATTGGCCCATTATATCTCTGGCTCTGACCCATCCTGGGAATGACTGCAGCGGGGGTCAAGCAGGAATGACTGCAGCGGGGGTCAAGCAGGAATGAGTGCAGCAGGGGTCAAGCAGGAATGACTGCAGCGGGGGTCAAGCAGGAATGAGTGCAGCAGGGGTCAAGCAGGAATGAGTGCAGCAGGGGTCAAGCAGGAATGACTGCAGCAGGGGTCAAGCAGGAATGACTGCAGCAGGGGTCAAGCAGGAATGAGTGCAGCAGGGGTCAAGCAGGAATGAGTGCAGCAGGGGTCAAACAGGAATGAGTGCAGCAGGGGTCAAGCAGGAATAACTGCAGCGGGGGTCAAGCAGGAATGAGTGCAGCAGGGGTCAAGCAGGAATGAGTGCAGCAGGGGTCAAGCAGGAATGACTGCAGCAGGGGTCAAGCAGGAATGACTGCAGCAGGGGTCAAGCAGGAATGAGTGCAGCAGGGGTCAAGCAGGAATGAGTGCAGCAGGGGTCAAACAGGAATGAGTGCAGCAGGGGTCAAACAGGAATGAGTGCAGCAGGGGTCAAGCAGGAATGAGTGCAGCAGGGGTCAAGCAGGAATGAGTGCAGGAGTTCAGGGGGTGGGAGCAGTGCTGCGGGCAGGGGGCCACTGCAGGATGGGAAGAAAAATTTAGGGTTAGTGCATTAGGGTTTGGGTTAGATATGCACAGATACATACCCCTAATCTGCCACAAACCCCACCCACTTCCCGAAAATTCCACCACACTCCCACCTTAAAGGGTTTGTTCACCTTTAAATTAACTATTAGTATCATGTAGAGACTGACATTCTGAGACAATTTTCAATTGGTTTTCATTTTTTTTTATTTGTGGCTCTCGGTTATTTAGCTTTTTATACAGCAGCTCTCCAGTTTGAAATCTGGTAACTGGGGCCAAAATTCCCCTAGCAACCATGCACTGATATGAATAAGAGACTGGAATATGAATAGGAGAGGATTGAATAGAAAGATGAGTAATAAAAAGTAGCAATAACAATACATTTGTAGCCTTACAGAGCATTTGTTTTTTAGATGGGGTCAGCGACCCTCTTTTGAAAGCTGGAAAGAGTCAGAAGAAGAAGGCAAATCATTCATAAACTATAAAAAATAAATAATGGAGACCAACGGAAAAGTTGCTTAGAATTGGTTCTTCTATAACATTAAAATTTCATTCAAAGCGACGCCCCTTTAAAACCAGTATTTGTTAAAGGGATAATTGATACATGTTTCAGACTATGATTCTGCAACTCCCAGCACCCCCCATAATCCTTCAGGTGTCCCTGTGTGTAGTTCAGCTGTATCCCGACAGACTCCCGTTGATTGCTTTGGGGTTGGAGAAGAAGAGAAGTCAATAAAATGCACATGACAGGGGATTCTGGATGATTTCCACCTCCTCCTTACTGAGCTGTAGCTTTCTAGGAATTCTGAGTCACAGTCTAATGATGTGAGCGGCATCGATCTGTACATTGTGCAGTACATCACCGGGGAGAGAGGTCTGGCTGCTGCTTGTCACCGCATATATATGACAAGCCTATTGCTTTATTGCTTTATTGCTTTATTGCTTTATACAGCACTACTGGATGAAACTCCTGGAAAGCTCCACAGGACTGGGAAACAAGAGGCAAGTCAGCAGCAGCCCCTGTGTCATTTGTGTCTATAAATGTAGATGTATTCTGCTTCCCCTGAACATCGCTGCTGCTGCTGTATCACGATTTAGGGTCTGATTCTCTTGGACAAATATTCCTGCTGTACAGATAACTATTCCTATTGGTCAGTTTTACCCATAATGGAGCCGCAAAAATGGTTGAACTTATGGACGTGTGTATTTTTGCAAAGTCATCTATGTTACTAGAGCAGCTCTAACAGAGAATGAATTATTAATTAATGAATGAATAGATTAATTAAATGATGGTAAATGATAAAGGTTTAGTACTTGGGCAGCCTTGATACACAATCATTCTATTAGGGTGGCCCTAATAAAGAGTTCATACTTGGCGTGCCCCGATAAAGGGTTAACACTGATATTGAGATTATGCTTGGGTAGAAATGATAAAGGGTTAATATTTAGTTTGCCCCAATAAAAGGTTTATACTTGGGCATCCCTGATAAAGGGTAAATACTTGGGCATCCCTGATAAAGGGTTAATACTTGGGCATCCCTGATAAAGGGTTAATACTTGGGCATCACTGATAAAGGATTAATACTTGGGAATCCAAGATAAAGGGTTAATACTTGGGCATCCCTGATAAAGGGCTATTACTTGGGCATCCCTGATAAAGGGTTAATACTTGGGAATCCAAAATAAAGGGTTAATATTTGGGAATCCAAAATAAAGTGTTAATACTTGGGAATCCAAAATAAAGGGTTAATACTTGGGAATCATAAATAAAGGGTTAATACTTGGGAATCCAAAATAAAGGGTTAATACTTGGGCATCCCTGATAAAGGGTTAATACTTGGGAATCCAAGATATAGGGTTAATACTTGGGAAACCAAGATAAAGGGTTAATACTTGGGCATCCCTGATAAAGGGTTAATACTTGGGAATCCAAGATAAAGGGTTAATACTTGGGCATCACCGATATAGGGTTAATACTTGGGCATCCTTGATAAAGGGTTAATACTTGGGAATCCAGGATAAAGGGTTAATACTTGGGCATCCCTGATAAAGGCTTAATACGTGGGAATCCAAAATAAAGGGTTAATATTTGTGAATACAAAATAAAGGGTTAATACTTGGGAATACAAAATAAATGGTTAATACTTGGGAATACAAAATAAATGGTTAATACTTGGGAATACAAAATAAAGGGTTAATACTTGGGCATCCCTGATAAAGGGTTAATACTTGGGAAACCAAGATAAAGGGTTAATACTTGGGCATCCCTGATAAAGGGTTAATACTTGGGAATCCAAAATAAAGGGTTAATACTTGGGAATCTAAAATAAAGGGTTAATACTTGGGCATCCCTGATAAAGGGTTAATACTTGGGAATCCAAAAGAAAGGGTTAATACTTGGGCATCCCTGATAAAGGGTTAATACTTGGGAAACCAAGATAAAGGGTTAATAATTGGGCATCCCTGATAAAGGGTTAATACTTGGGAATCCAAGATAAAGGGTTAATACTTGGGCATCCATGATAAAGGGTTAATACTTGGGAATCCAAAATAAAGGGTTAATACTTGGGAATCTAAAATAAAGGGTTAATACTTGGGCATCCCTGATAAAGGGTTAATACTTGGGAATCCAAAAGAAAGGGTTAATACTTGGGCATTATTTAGCTTTTTATTCAGCAGCTCTCCAGTTTGCAATTACAGCAGACTGGTTGCTAGGGTCCAAATTACCATAGCAACCATGCACTGATTAGAAAGATGAGGAATAAAAAGTAGCAATAACAATACATTTGTAGCCTTACAGAGCATGTGTTTTTTAGATGGGGTCAGTGACCCCCATTTGAAAGCTGAAAAGAGTCAAAAGACGAAGGCAAATAACCCAAAAGCTATTAAAAAGAAAGAAAAAATGAGGGCCAATTGAAAGGTTGCTTAAAATGAGTCATTCTATAACATAATAAAAATGAACTTTAAGGTTTACATTTGGATTTGAAGACTGTAAGCTCTGTTGCCATGGATTGGGGCAAGACTGTGAGTATATTGGTGGCACCCATAGGTTCATTAGAATGTGTTGTGTCTGCAATAAGCGCAGCTCTGCACCTTGGATTTCTTATCTGTGACCTGCAATTTTTCACCTGATCCCGTAACCGTACTGCTAACACTTTCCCAAACCCAGGGGTCTGACCCTTGTTATTTTCTCCCTGCAGGGTGTGCGTTTGTGAAATATTCATCCCACGCGGAGGCACAGGCAGCCATCAACGCTTTGCACGGGAGCCAGACAATGCCGGTGAGTAGATGCGATTAACCCCCACCGTTGTAGCCTGCAGCATTGCTCTCATTTACACAATCACCCCGGGGATACGGGTACATACGGTCCTGCAGACTGGTGTAACTAAGACTCACACGCACTTACAGGACTCAAAAGTATTCACTCTGTTTTCTATAAGACTTGTGGTCACAGAACCCCTCAGTGACTTCTAATATCCTTATCGTTTACAGTAGGGGGTACATTATCCCTTATAATACATGAGTGATACTCAGAGTTCCCTGTATAACTCAGCCTGCAGCCTTGTACCTTTATACGGTCACTGAACAAGCCCTCAGTGACTTCTAATATCCTTATCATTTACAGTAGGGGGTACATTATCCCTTATAATACATGAGTGATACTCAGAGTTCCCAGTATAACTCAGCCTGCAGCCTTGTGCCTTTATATGGTCACAGAACAACCCCTCAGTGACTTCTAATATCCTTATCATTTACAGTAGGGGGTACATTATCCCTTATAATACATGAGTGATACTCAGAGTTCCCTGTATAACTCAGCCTGCAGCCTTATGCCTTTATATGGTCACAGAACAACCCCTCAGTGACTTCTAATATCCTTATCATTTACAGTAGGGGGTACATTATCCCTTATAATACATGAGTGATACTCAGAGTTCCCAGTATAACTCAGCCTGCAGCCTTGTGCCTTTATATGGTCACAGAACAACCCCTCAGTGACTTCTAATATCCTTATCATTTACAGTAGGGGGTACATTATCCCTTATAATACATGAGTGATACTCAGAGTTCCCTGTATAACTCAGCCTGCAGCCTTGTGCCCTTATATGGTCACAGAACAACCCCTCAGTGACTTCTAATATCCTTATCATTTACAGTAGGGGGTACATTATCCCTTATAATACATGAGTGATACTCAGAGTTCCCTGTATAACTCAGCCTGCAGCCTTGTGCCCTTATATGGTCACAGAACAACCCCTCAGTGACTTCTAATATCCTTATCATTTACAGTAGGGGGTACATTATCCCTTATAATACATGAGTGATACTCAGAGTTCCCTGTATAACTCAGCCTGCAGCCTTGTGCCTTTATAAGGTCACAGAACAACCCCTCAGTGACTTCTAATATCCTTATCATTTACAGTAGGGGGTACATTAGGTACCTAACGTGTTCCATGCATGACGTCTGATCACCACGTGTGATGTTCTAATCTTGTAGCAAGTGCAACTCACAGGAATATGAGAGGAGAAGAGAGAGGAAAGGCTGCACTACAAGTCTGATCAGGCTGAATACTAATGAAGAGCAGAGCATGTGAAATTCTTTTAAATTATGTACAAAATCTTTGAATATTTTAGTGTTTACAGAAGTGCTTGGCATTCTGCTGCTTGCTCCATATAGATACACATGATGTCTCTCTCCTGGTAAATCACTCACATTACAGAGGTCCCAAAAGGCATAAATAGTAATGTTTTCCACACTGACAATTTCCAAAAAAAATAATATATATATATTTATACACAGCAGCCTTGTACTTGTAGCACTGATGGATTTGGGATCTGCACGTGGTGGTGCTCTACACAAAGGACAGCAGGTATAGTAGGACTGTGTAGAGACAGTAGAGCAAGATGGAGACAGTAATGCAAGATAGAGAAAGTAGGACAAGATGGAGACAGTAGGACCTGATAGAGACAGTAGGACCAGATGGAGACAGTAGGACAAGATGGAGACAGTAGGGCAAGATGGAGACAGTAGGACCAGATGGAGACAGTAGGGCAAAATGGAGACAGTAGGACAAGATGGAGACAGTGGGACCAGATGGAGACAGTAGGTCAAGATGGAGACAGTAGGACAAGATGGAGACAGTAGGGCAAGATGGAGACAGTAGGGCAAGATGGAGACAGTAGGGCAAAATGGAAACAGTAGGACAAGATGGAGACAGTGGGACCAGATGGAGACAGTAGGTCAAGATGGAGACAGTAGGACAAGATGGAGACAGTAGGGCAAGATGGAGACAGTAGGACAAGATGGAGACAGTAGGGCAAGATGGAGACAGTAGGGCAAAATGGAAACAGTAGGACAAGATAGAGACAGTACACAAGATGGAGATAGTAAGGTAAGATGGAGACAGTAGGGCAAGATGGAGACAGTGGTACCAGATGGAGACAGTAAGACCAGATGGAGACAGTAGGACCAGATGGAGACAGTAGGGCAAAATGGAGACAGTAGGACAAGATGGAGACAGTAGGACCAGATGGAGACAGTAGGGCAAAATGGAGACAGTAGGACAAGATGGAGACAGTGGGACCAGATGGAGACAGTAGGTCAAGATGGAGACAGTAGGGCAAGTAGAAGACAGTAAGGCAAGTAGGAGACAGTAGGACAAGATAGAGACAGTAGGCCAAGATGGAGACAGTAAGACCAGATGGAGACAGTAAGACTAGATGGAGACAGTACGACCAGATGGAGACAGTAAGGCAAGATAGAGACAGTAAGACGAGATGGAGACAACAGGACAATATGGAGGCAATGGGGGAAGATAGCGACAGCAGAGTAAGAAAAGTGACAGTAGAGAAAGATAGTGACAGCATGCAGTACCCCGACAGATTACCAGAGGTGGCAAAAAACTGCTTAATAACTCTATGGAATTCTTTTTCAAGTAGAAATATGTGTATGAGGTGGCAGTGAGTATGGCGCCTCCGGGTGGCAGTGAGGGCAGAATCGTCCCTTGGGCAAGATGGGAGCAGAGGGAATAGAGACAAATGGTTAAAGTAGGATTAGATTCAGATTTGGGGTATGACAGTGACATGGGGGTGAGAGGGCAACCGTTGGGCAAAATGGCGGCAGTAGGATAGTATGAAGTCAGTAGGACATAGTGCTGACAGTAGGGTTAAATGGCAAATATCGGGTACCAATAGTATAGAAGGACAGAAGGACAAGACAGAGACAGGAGGACAATATGACGAGTATCACTTCATATCAGTCCTGTTTAACCTGCAGGCCTTTCACTGTTGTTGAAATACAATTCCCGCACCCTCTGGAGGAGTCGCATTGTATCATAACAACATGTAGGGGCCCATTGGACTGACCACGTCTAATTCCTATAGAAAGTGACTGCAGAGAGTCTGCTCGGCGCTGGGTCCTCATTATTCCTGTCAGGTCTCCATTTCCCCTATATCTCGGCAGCTGTCAGGATTATTACTGCTCTGTGGATTTCTCTTCGCACAGCATATGTTGCCTCCTAGTTTTGGAAAAAGGCAACTTTCTTTAATGAGAGTTATTTCCTCCCAGCTCCCCAGATACAAGCCACATTCTCAATTTAACGCTACGGATAGTTCTCACTTTCTATTGGCTCCCAAAGTTTCCGTTGAGGGGCCGAGGTTCTTGTTAAAGAGAAGAACTTGCTGTACAAGGCAGGGGGGCGAGCATAGACCTGTATATGTTAAAGGATGAAGCTTTGGCTTTGTTGCAGTGGGTTTTCTACACTATATGACCAAAAATATTATCTACAGTGATGCATTGTTGTAGTTTGATGGACAAGTGTGGGTTTGGCAGATGCCTGAAGAATCCTATCTACCTACCTACTTGTGTAAAGTTTGGTGAAAGAATATTAATGGTCTTGGGTTGATGGAGGAGTCTTAATAGTCTTTGGCGTTTTCCGGAGTTTGGGTTCAGGTTGAAGTGAAAGCCAACTTCAGTGCACAATGGAATTCGTGATAATTCCATGACTCCAACATGGTGTCTTTGGTTTGGGGGAAGACATTTTTCCCTTGATTCAGCATAATAATGCCCCATCTACAGAGCCAGGTCCCTACAGGATAGGTTTGCTGAGATGTGAAGAACCTGACCGAGCCCTGATCTCAAACCCAACTGAACCTCTTTAGGATGAACTGGAACCCCGACTGTGAGCCTGATCCCCAACATCAGTGCCCAACCTCATTAATGCTCTTGTGGCTGAATGGAAGCAACTCCCAGCAACAATGTCCCAACATCTAGTGGCACCTTCCCAGAAGTCAGGGCTTTAGGTACTGGTGCCCTCAGACATCTTTAATCTGTTGTTTAACCAACCTTCCACCTGGACTGTTGACTCAATGATTCAAGTAATACAAAACCATGACATGGGATCAGTTATATATCCCTGACTTGATTGGTTACTTACCCCCCCAGGAGCACTTTCATAGAAAGTGTTTACTGAGCCTTGATGTCTTCATCTGGCATCATTGTGGTCACTCCAAAAATGTTAAACACAATCGCATCCAATTCATAAAGTACAAGTACATGTTAAATACATTAGATGCACTCAGCACAAATCCAGTTGTGGTTGCATTTAAATGGCCATTATTATAATATTATAATATCCGATCTGTGTGCTTCCATTTTTATCCATGGGTGGGCTTTATAACTGGGTGTGGCCCATCTCTGATAGGATAGCAGAGCATTTAGCCTGCCAAGACAGAGCCTCTCCCTTTAGCTCCATGCACATGGCCCCAACCCTACTGTGCCAGCTTGTCATGAGGTTGGTGTTTCTAAAAGAGCCTTTGAAATGGAACATTCCATTATAATAATTATTTCAGGCACAATCTGATATCTTTGGGACACAACTGGGCTTTTGGAGCATTTATCCTGGGTTTCCATTGCTTCGAGTTACAACCTGGGAGGTGAATGGGGCCTCTCATATAAAAGCCTGTGCTGCAATGCTCATTTGTATGTTATTAACAGCTCTTGTACAACATTCCCCGCACCTGAACACTTTCAATAAAAACAGAAAGTAATCAGGAGCAACAAAAAGTCTCCTTGAATATAGAGGCACCTTTGAGTCACACACGGCTGCTCCCAATAAAAGAAGAACATATTTTGCGAAAACAAGATATTATCATCCCCTCAACGCGTGTGACTGAGCCAGCTGCCTGGCAGATGCTGGGAAGACGCTTCCCCTCTCCCTTTTTGAACTTAAAGACAAAGACGCTCCTGGCTTGCCATCAGCTCGGAGAAGGGAGCAGAGCGGAATGTTAATCAACCTCCCCAAACCCTGAGGTTCCTTGCTGAGGGGGGAAACTCTGTCGGCTCTACAGAGACCTCCTGGATTCCTCCAAATGAAACTGTCTGCAGCTTGTCAACTGCTCCCTGGACGTTGGGTTCTAGGCCTGTATGTGTGAAACTGCCTGTCGTGCATTCATCAACTGTCAGCTTACAGGTGCTCTGCCAGTCTGCACGCCAACAGCCAACTCTACATGATCATGTATCTGTATTATTGTGATTATTATAACAGCAACAACAACAACAACATATTCAGCAGGTCTATACCTAAGGGTGCATGGAAAGGAACATACCATACATAACAATACATACCATACATAACAAGTCTTCAAAGGCTTCCAGTCGAATAGGGAACAGGAGTGAGACAATAGCTAGGTGGCTATTACGTTCAGAGCTGCTAATAAGGAGACTTTTTGATTGAGCAATGCCATGCGACAAGGCAGATCCCTTAGAATTCTTTAAGGAAGCTGGAAGGTAGAGAAGAGTTTTAAGGAAAAAAAGTGGTTAGAACATATTTGGTTTGCAATGTAAGGAAGGCGATTGTTATAGAGAGAGTTCTACAGGTGAGGGCCAAGAGTTCACATTTTATATGAGATTTTTAAGATAATAAGAGGTAGCCAAGAATTTGAAGAGAGTTGCAGCATAGAGGGTTTAACCTGAGGTCGATCTTGTAGTCTCATTCAGGATGGACTTGCCAGGTCACTATCAAGCAGGTTGTATTAGTAATAGACAGGGTAGGGATAATGTGCGTTGGGAATTACATCAGTTCTGCTGGAGCTTTAGGAAGTGAGAGGACATCCGAGAGGATACTGTAGAGGTAATACTTACTGTATGGGAGAAGCAAAAAGTGTCATCAGCAAAAGTATAGTAGTATAAGCCAGAAGAGAGAAGAGGTTGGCCTATTTTTTAGTGTATAGGGAGAAGATAATGGTCCAAGGAGAGAACTCTGAGAGACTCCAACAGAGGCATCAAGTGATCCTGGAAAGAGACAAAGAGTGGTATAGGACTAGAGGCAGGAGGTTTGTACCTTGTATGATAAGAGAGATCAGGATGTAGAGAATTGATTATGATGACGAGGATGACAATGATGATGATGATGATGCAATGGGCCAAAAGCAGCAGAGGGGGATAGAGGAGAAAGGGTCAGTCGGGGTGGTAAGAGAAGGGGATTAAAGATGTGGAAAAGGTTTTCTGAATGTAAAGCTAATAATGCGGTAAAATATACATTCTGTCTAACCTGCAGACCTCTAAGAGGATCTGTTTGAGTTACATTTAATAAAGATAAATATTTATGGAGACTCTCCCTCTGTAGGGGAGGTACACTGTGTTGATGAAAACAAAAGATCATTTTCAATATTTCCACTAGGCACCCCTAAAAAAGGAAAAAAAAGAGGAGAGGGGAAAAAACTTTCCATTAAAGGTGGTGCCAAATGTATTGACACCCCTAATGAAATTGCCATTCCTTGTTCTGTAAAGCTTAGAATTGATCAGTGGCTGTGGGTGCAGATAGGCAGCCATGTTGCTGGGCCTGACATTGGCTCTGGCTGAGTTATATGTGGCAGCATTAACAAGTCTAATGAAGATGTTTGTTTCAACTCTACTTAGAAAGAAGAAAAAAACCTTGAGCCGCCGCTCACCCGCCTCCATTTTGCACATTTACAGTCTTTCACTGGTTTAAGTGCACTCGGGACGTGTATAAAGCCTCTTGCTGAGGGGATAACTGGCTTCCCTGTTGTGCTATTGGTCATCCGAACGCCAGGAATTCAAAGTCGTTTTGTTTCGAGCAGAACTGGAACTGCTCTACGCTCGTCCGTTGAGGAACAAGCTGATGGAAGATCACGATTTGCTTGAGATCAATGGCCCAGTGATAGATCCTAAACCTCTCTCCTGTGATGAATTAAAGGAAGGATGAGCTCTTTAGCAGTAATGAGCGCCGGGCTTTATGGCCGAGCAATATCTGCTTTGATTTTGTGCTATTGTCTATTCTGCATAGGGAGATTGTCTTGTTATTGGGTTTATGGGATTATTTCCGCTTGATCAAACTATGAACCGTGGAAAGTACGTGCAATTAACAGCAAGCAGAGTAAATGATAGAAGGGACTATAGAGCACTCATAAACCAAATTCTCCCGCACTGATTCAAAGCATTACACCAGGCGCTTTTTTACTTACTGGGAACTTCACTGATGTTAATCATCATCTCTAGCTCTAGTGCTATAAAGAACTTGCTTACCTAAATCAAAAGTTTCATCGGAACATAAAAGTATGGATAACTCAATCCCCTATTCCTCTCCAATAAATGTACCTTAAAAACAGCAGTAGTAGATGAAAGGTGTAGGAAAGCTCAACAACATACTTCACATTTACTGTATATATAGTCTCTACAAGCAATGCTGTATCAGTACTGTATGGTAGCTCAAGGATGTGAGATAGTAGGTAAAGTAGGGAGAGATGGTGCCTATAGTAACAGTGGATAATAGTCTCTGGGAAGGGAGTGTGACTGTGGGATAGCAGGTATAGTAGGGAGAGATGGTGTCTATAGTAACAGTGGATAATAGTCTCTGGGAAGGGAGTGTGACTGTGGGATAGCAGGTATAGTAGGGAGAGATGGTGCCTATAGTAACAGTGGATAATAGTCTCTGGGAAGGGAGTGTGACTGTGGGATAGCAGGCATAGTAGGGAGAGATGGTGTCTATAGTAACAGTGGATAATAGTCTCTGGGAAGGGAGTGTGACTGTGGGATAGCAGGTATAGTAGGGAGAGATGTGTCTATAGTAA
Organism: Xenopus laevis; assembly: GCF_017654675.1. NCBI lineage: Eukaryota > Metazoa > Chordata > Amphibia > Anura > Pipidae > Xenopus > Xenopus laevis. Next base: position 228,259,021 of record NC_054371.1, read on the forward strand.
CTGTGGATAATAGTCTCTGGGAAGGGAGTGTGACTGTGGGATAGCAGGTATAGTAGGGAGAGATGGTGTCTATAGTAACAGTGGATAATAGTCTCTGGGAAGGGAGTGTGACTGTGGGATAGCAGGTATAGTAGGGAGAGATGGTGCCTATAGTATCAGTGGGATAATAATCTCTGGGAAGGGAGTGTGACTGTGGGATAGCAGGTATAGTAGGGAGAGATGGTGTCTATAGTAACAGAGGATAATAGTCTCTGGGAAGGGAGTGTGACTGTGGGATAGCAGGTATAGTAGGGAGAGATGTGTCTATAGTAACTGTGGATAATAGTCTCTGGGAAGGGAGTGTGACTGTGGGATAGCAGGTATAGTAGGGAGAGATGGTGCCTATAGTATCAGTGGGATAATAGTCTCTGGGAAGGGAGTGTGGCTGTGGGATAGCAGGTATAGTAGGGAGAGATGGTGTCTATAGTAACAGTGGGATAATAGTCTCTGGGAAGGGAGTGTGACTGTGGGATAGCAGGTATAGTAGGGAGAGATGGTGTCTATAGTAACAGTGGATAATAGTCTCTGGGAAGGGAGTGTGACTGTGGGATAGCAGGTATAGTAGGGAGAGATGTGTCTATAGTAACAGTGGATAATAGTCTCTGGGAAGGGAGTGTGACTGTGGGATAGCAGGTATAGTAGGGAGAGATGGTGTCTATAGTAACAGTGGATAATAGTCTCTGGGAAGGGAGTGTGACTGTGGGATAGCAGGTATAGTAGGGAGAGATGGTGCCTATAGTAACAGTGGGATAATAGTCTCTGGGAAGGGAGTGTGACTGTGGGATAGCAGGTATAGTAGGGAGAGATGGTGTCTATAGTAACAGTGGGATAATAGTCTCTGGGAAGGGAGTGTGACTGTGGGATAGCAGGTATAGTAGGGAGAGATGGTGCCTATAGTAACAGTGGATAATAGTCTCTGGGAAGGGAGTGTGACTGTGGGATAGCAGGTATAGTAGGGAGAGATGGTGCCTATAGTAACAGTGGGATAATAGTCTCTGGGAAGGGAGTGTGACTGTGGGATAGCAGGTATAGTAGGGAGAGATGGTGTCTATAGTAACAGTGGATAATAGTCTCTGGGAAGGGAGTGTGACTGTGGGATAGCAGGTATAGTAGGGAGAGATGGTGTCTATAGTAACGGTGGATAATAGTCTCTGGGAAGGGAGTGTGACTGTGGGATAGCAGCTATAGTAGGGAGAGATGGTGCCTATAGTAACAGTGGATAATAGTCTCTGGGAAGGGAGTGTGACTGTGGGATAACAGGTATAGTAGGGAGAGATGGTGTCTATAGTAACAGTGGGATAATAGTCTCTGGGAAGGGAGTGTGACTGTGGGATAGCAGGTATAGTAGGGAGAGATGGTGCCTATAGTAACAGTGGATAATAGTCTCTGGGAAGGGAGTGTGACTGTGGGATAGCAGGTATAGTAGGGAGAGATGGTGTCTATAGTAACAGTGGATAATAGTCTCTGGGAAGGGAGTGTGACTGTGGGATAGCAGGTATAGTAGGGAGAGATGGTGTCTATAGTAACAGTGGGATAATAGTCTCTGGGAAGGGAGTGTGACTGTGGGATAGCAGGTATAGTAGGGAGAGATGGTGCCTATAGTAACAGTGGGATAATAGTCTCTGGGAAGGGAGTGTGACTGTGGGATAGCAGGTATAGTAGGGAGAGATGGTGCCTATAGTAACAGTGGGATAATAGTCTCTGGGAAGGGAGTGTGACTGTGGGATAGCAGGTATAGTAGGAAGAGATGGTGTCTATAGTAACAGTGGATAATAGTCTCTGGGAAGGGAGTGTGACTGTGGGATAGCAGGTATAGTAGGAAGAGATGGTGTCTATAGTAACAGTGGATAATAGTCTCTGGGAAGGGAGTGTGACTGTGGGATAGCAGGTATAGTAGGGAGAGATGGTGCCTATAGTAACAGTGGGATAATAGTCTCTGGGAAGGGAGTGTGACTGTGGGATAGCAGGTATAGTAGGGAGAGATGGTGTCTATAGTAACAGTGGATAATAGTCTCTGGGAAGGGAGTGTGACTGTGGGATAGCAGGTATAGTAGGGAGAGATGGTGCCTATAGTAACAGTGGGATAATAGTCTCTGGGAAGGGAGTGTGACTGTGGGATAGCAGGTATAGTAGGGAGAGATGGTGTCTATAGTAACAGTGGATAATAGTCTCTGGGAAGGAGTGTGACTGTGGGATAGCAGGTATAGTAGGGAGAGATGGTGCCTATAGTAACAGTGGGATAATAGTCTCTGGGAAGGGAGTGTGACTGTGGGATAGCAGGTATAGTAGGGAGAGATGGTGTCTATAGTAACAGTGGATAATAGTCTCTGGGAAGGGAGTGTGACTGTGGGATAGCAGGTATAGTAGGGAGAGATGGTGTCTATAGTAACAGTTGGATAATAGTCTCTGGGAAGGGAGTGTGACTGTGGGATAGCAGGTATAGTAGGGAGAGATGGTGCCTATAGTAACAGTGGATAATAGTCTCTGGGAAGGGAGTGTGACTGTGGGATAACAGGTATAGTAGGGAGAGATGGTGTCTATAGTAACAGTGGATAATAGTCTCTGGGAAGGGAGTGTGACTGTGGGATAGCAGGTATAGTAGGGAGAGATGGTGTCTATAGTAACAGTGGATAATAGTCTCTGGGAAGGGAGTGTGACTGTGGGATAGCAGGTATAGTAGGGAGAGATGGTGCCTATAGTAACAGTGGATAATAGTCTCTGGGAAGGGAGTGTGACTGTGGGATAGCAGGTATAGTAGGAAGAGATGGTGCCTATAGTAACAGTGGATAATAGTCTCTGGGAAGGGAGTGTAACTGCCACAGCCCTGTTTCCAATATCTGTGACTCTTTTCTACTGTAATATATCAGCATGACAATCTTCACTTTTTATAACAAAATTCATTGTGCTGTGAAAGTTCCTTATAGAAAACGGTAATTCATTTAACACCCCAAAAATATAATTTTCTCTCAGTTGCTTCTGAGATGAAGACATTGACCTTTTCGGATATTTTTAATTACACTTGCTGAATACTAATGTAATGTTCCAAGACACGAATTCCATAAATTGCACCTCAGGCTGAGCACTTACTTTGCTTATTGTAGTGACTACTCATATATAATAAATAAATGACCCCCTCTTGTAAAATTTAAGGATATAATAAGTTAACGAGGAGTTGAACGACCATATAAAAGTACGAGGTTGAAAACCGAGTGACGTCTAATATTCCCATATTTTGCAAAAGGGGGAACTTTATTTATTATAATACACAAGTTTCAGTGAGTCATGTGACAGAAATGACATCACTAAGCTCTGATTATAATCGATGACATCGCTAAGTGCCATTTGTAAGGATATAATTTACAGGATATTCATAGCTCTTGTGTATTATAAATATATTATCGATATAGAGAGATTAACACAGCATATTAGATTATATAGATAGATATCCAAAAAGGATATTATGGTCAATGTCTTTATCGGATACCCAGAGCTGTTACTTTGCTCCCCTGGGTACCCCTGGAACTATAGCAGGGTGACTGTTACCCCAATGTTTCTATATATCTGTAACCTTGTTATGAGCTAAGGGGGCCCAGTCTGAAGGCCAGTTAGGGGGAGATTTGGGGTGAGTGTTTATTTGTACCCTGGGTACCCCTGGAACTATAGCAGGGTGACACCCCAATGTTTCTATATATCTGTAACCTTGTTATGAGCTAAGGGGGCCCAGTCTGAAGGCCAGTTAGGGGGAGATTTGGGGTGAGTGTTTATTTGTACCCTGGGTACCCCTGGAACTATAGCAGGGTGACACCCCAATGTTTCTATATATCTGTAACCTTGTTATGAGCTAAGGGGGCCCAGTCTGAAGGCCAGTTAGGGGAAGATTTGGGGTGAGTGCTTATTTGTACCCTGGGTACCCCTGGAACTATAGCAGGGTGACTGTTACCCCAATGTTTCTATATATCTGTAACCTTGTTATGAGTTAAGGGGGCCCAGGCTGAAGGTCAGTTAGGGGGAGATTTGGGGTGATGCTCATTTGTGCCTTGGGTACCCCTGGAACTATAGCAGGGTGACTGTTACCCCAATGTTTCTATATATCTTTAATTTTTTCATGAGGAGCCATGGATACCCTTAGTACCTGTGCTTTTCTATTAAATATTGGTAAATATCAGTAGGAAATAAGAATGTTTTACCCCTTGGGAGAGAAAATGTTGGGTTGCATTGCATAACCATTCCCTGGGTTCAAGGTCACGTCTTTCCTATATTAGGGTACAGATCTGTTGAAGAGCGGAACATGTGAAAAAGGGAAGAGAGACAGAAAAGGGCAACTTTTGGAGTAGAGTCTTTTCACTCTTTTAAATGTAAATGGGGGAATTGATTAGAAGAAGAGCTGTTTTAGAATGAGGATGAGTCTCCCTTCCAAACCTTCTCCCCTTCTCCCTACTGAAGGTCGCAGCAGGAGGGAATGTATGGCTGTTTGGTATGCGCCCAGCAGCCCATGGAATGGCAGCTCCTCAGTCAATCATGTTTGATTGATGCATGCTTAAGTGCCTTAAATTAATAAGCATATGCCGGTGGCTGAAAGGCTCCTATGTTGGTCTTATAAATTCACAGTAGAAATAATTATCTTTGTGAAACACTTTCAGCGCCTTCTGCTGCCGCCAAGTATTGGGCAAAAGAAATGTGTAATGAAAGGGGCCAGTTGGGAGGCCGACTATTTGATAAGTTTTAGCATTCGCCTACCCTCTACCTCTAGACTTTGATTTTTGCCAAGTTCTACTGGTCACGGATTCACAGCATTCCCTATAAATGTGTTATGCCCTCACTCATTAGAAGAACAAGACAAGAGCTGCCCAAAGTCATTAGCATCACCGCAAGCTCCGGCCGGCACTCGATTCCCTGCTTCACGTTCTAAAGGCTACATTTTCATATTTAGGGGGGCAGGTTGGTAATATATAAAAAAGCTTTAGTACTTTTTTTTGAAATTCAATCCAATGAGATAAAGGTCACACTCTGTACTCTGTTCCCAATTGAAGCTTATGCATTATAAAGACAGTGGGATCATTCCTTGTTGGGCCACTCCAAACTAATGGAAAATAATCTGTTTCTCATTCATGAACAAACAGGGCTACCTCTGGGTCTGCCACCTTCATGGTTATGTCCTCAGAATAAGGCTAGAATCATTCTGTTCTAAAGTTCAAATGAATCCCAGTAAAAGCAGGCACCCAGGGAGCAGGAGCAGGTAGGGAGCAGGTAGGTTGGGTCCACAAGTCTGAACTGTGGACTGGGCCTTGAATTCTCTGATGGCGGATCCAAGAAGATGGAAGATCCAAGAGTCTACAACTCAAGCAGTAGGAGGTACAAGGACACTTAAGGCAGTTTACATGAATGGAAGGTCCCAGAGTCTATAATTTTATGAACAGACACGTATGGACCTCCTGGCACTCTAGAAAATCCACAGGGCCACAGATATAAAAGTACAACTAACTTTTGGACTATTGTAAAAAAACAAATATAGACATCTCTAAAGGCCCCATGCATTTCATGCTCAGTAGGAACTTAGTCATGGGCTCCAGGAGGCTATAACCCAAGCAATGGTAGAAACTAAAACATTCTGATGGCAGCTTACAGGGAGGTACAGGGAGTCTCCAACGCAAGCAGCTGGCCGGACTAGAACCTACTGATGATGCTTTTCATGGGGAGAGCTAGGGCATCTGTAATTCAAGCAGTTGGCTGAACTAGAGCACTATGAGGAACAAAGGAGGATATATAGTGAATAAAGTACCCCCTCTTGTAAAATATAAGGATATTATAAGTTACCAAGGAGTTTCATGACCATATAAAAGTACGAGGCCAAAGGCCGAGTATTTTTATACAGGTCATGGAACTCCGAGGTAACTAGTAATATCCTCATATTTTGCAACTGGGGGTACTTTATTTATTATAATACACACGTTTCAGTGAGTCATGTGACAGAAATGACATCAGAACTCACCATTTATAACTGATGACATCAGAACTCACCGTTTATAAGGATATAATTGACAAGATATTCCTGGCTTTTGTGTATTATAAGTATTATTATATCTGCCCTATACACTATTCTAAGCACAGAAACTGCCCACTAGAGCGTATATATACAGAAGGCACCTCTATATCATACCCCGCTCAATGGAGTGTGTCTCCAGAGAGCCTCTCACTCCTTGTAAGGGCTCATGATTTGCTCCACGGAGTGGGGGATCAGATGCTGTAGAATCGACAAGATATTTTTGAACAATTATTTTGATATAAACAACCCTGAACTTGAGTAGTTTCATGTAAATGGGAAGCAGTGGGGCTTGTAATTAGATTTGTGTACACTTTCATAAATTCCAGGGGAACATCAAAGCCCTGATAGGAATGTGCCGAGCTCTTTTTCCCTTCTCCTGTTAATTGAAGGGCTGATGTGTGGAAGGCTAGTACCGGCTACGGAGATGGACTATTTACAGACCCGCTGACAGTTGCACTGTGAACATTAACAGGAACAGAGCTGCCGGTGTCACCGTTCTTGGCTGGAAGGGAGATACTTCAAATTAGATGCTCATATTTTATTTTCCCTTAGGTTGTTTTATTTAATCTGAAAATTCTTCCTTCCTTAAGGATTCAAATGGCAGTCAGGACTGACATTCTGCTTTTTCTTTTTTTTGCTTAACATAATATATGTACAACACACAGTCGCCCGCACCTGCCTCCCTCAGTTCCTCTCTTGCCCTGGGGTCTTGTAATTTATATGGAGTTTGCAAAGTTCCCTGTCTGAGAAAATTTTCCAGAAATAAACATTTCAGGGCATTTTTTACCTTTGGAAAATGGCAACATACAGAAGAGATACTGAATCACTCAGCAGAGCAATGTGGGTGGGGCCAGAGTAGTCTTTAAAGAGACACAAATACAGATACAGTAGGTATTGTGGGGCCCAAAAAAACAGTCGTTTTAGATAGTAAGAGTGGTGGATAGCAAACATTGTAAGGGAAGGAGGCAGCAGTAGAGCAAGATGTGGCAGTAGGACAAGATGGCAGCAATAGCATAAGACTGTATCATAGTGGAGCCCTACAGATTGGTCATGATGGTAATAGTAGGACAATATCACAGTCATAGAGGAAGATTGTGAGAGCAGGTTAAGATGGTATTAGTAGAACAAAATGGCAACAGTAGGGCAAGATGAAAACAGTTTCACAACATGAAAACAGTAGAGCAAGATGGCACCAGTCAACAGTGGACCAAGATGGTGACTGAATTAGGGCAAATAGTGGAAACAGGGAAATATGTTGGCAGTAGGGCAAGATAGAAGCAGTAGAGTAAGGTGGTGGTAGTAGAACAAGATGGCACTAATAGAAAAATACTGCATCAAAGTGAAGTCATACAGAGCAGTAGCTGCAAGTGTGAAGAGTGGTGGATAGCAAATATGGTAAGACAAGATGGTAACAGTAGGGCAGGTTAAAAAAGTATTAGTAGAACAAAATGCCAACAGTAGAGGACGATAGCAACAGTAGGGCAAGATGGTGTTAATAGAACAATATATAAACAATTTAACAACTTGAAAACAGTAGAGCAAGATGGCACCAGTAGGAAAAAAATGAAACAGTGCGCCAAGATGGTGGCAGAAGTAGGGTAAGATAATGGAAATAAGGAAAGATGTTGGCAGTGGTCAAAGTGAAGACAGATAGCAGTAGAACAAGATGACAGCAATAGCATAAGACTACATCATAACAAGAGTAGGGCATGATTGCCTTAATAGAGCAAACGTTCAAAAACAAAACAGTAGAGTGGCATCAGTAGGGAAAAAAAGGCAGTGGTAGGCCAAGATGGTGGTGGCAGTAGGGCAAGATGGCAATGGCAAAGCAAGATGACAGTTGAAGGGCAAGATAATGGAAATAGGGAAATATTTTAGCAGTAGGGCAAGGTGTAGACAGTAGGGTAAGATATAAGCAATTGAGCAAGATGGTGGCAGTAGAGCAATATAGCATGAGTAACAATTATTTTGCCCATTTGGCAGTATCACTTAAAGCTGCTCTATCCATTTACTTTTCCTAATTATTTCATTAGCATATAATTTAGGTACACATATGTATATATTTATATATATAAGATAAATCAGCTGTATTGATAATGATAATTGAACTCCCATCTTATGTAAATATATATTCTATTGTTAAGCAAACATTTTCAATATATATATATACTGTATATATTAAGGGTGTCAACTTGAGGACTTCTGAAGGCTGCTGAGGGCCCCAGCCTTGTTGCATTGGCAGGGGCCCCTCTTTTCTAAACCCCGTACCATTTTTAGCATCAATCATTCCAGTCCTAAAAATTTGGCTCCTGGTACAAGATAATTCATATAGAGGATTTATATAGTCTGCTACAGCTCCACTTGTCTAATTTTAGTAGGGATAATTGGTTGTTCACTAGGTTCCACCCCCCCCCCCCTTTATTCCCATGTGACTTTTCGGTGACATCAATCCTTGCACATGAGGGATTCTTGGCCTTTCAAGAGAACCTCAGGCACAAGAAACATAGGCATCTCATTAGAAGATGCTTTCGTTCTGATTTATAATGAATTAAGCTGCTACCCTTTCCAACGAGTTTGGCATCTTCAACATTTCCCGAGTAAAAGAAGCAGCCAGACTGGCTGTCGTGATACGATTGCGGGGATTAATTTCTGGAGAGTCTCATTTTAGGGAGATGTCTGTGTGTGTGTGTGCGGATTCATTCTTCCGTAATTTCATCTAAGCTCTTTCTTGCAAGATAGACTCCATCCGTTTTGAAATGTGCCAACTAGGAACCAGTAACATTTTCTGTCCGGTGGATGTCCTAATTGAAAGGCGCTTGTGAAGCCTCCTAAATCTGCTCAAGTGTAACCAGGTTGTCAACCAGCGGATGGTCAGCACCTCGAAAGACATGAAACTTTAATTCCCTCACTGTAAAAGCCTGTCTTCTTTCACTTATCAAGCCCCCTGATTCCAGTGTAGGCAGCCCACCACTAGAATGAATACATAGATACCTAAGGGTACCTTTTCTAAGGGTAGAGAACTGCTATATGTGACTCTTCTCCTCAGCTGGGCCCTTGCAGAAGTAGTGAGGAAGAGTCTCTAGGCTGAACCATAACAAACTCGATCTCACACAGGGACTTGCGCACCGGTGGTTCTTAACCAGGAACAGTAGATTTATTAAACAGAGGTACTTTCTTTGTGCACTAAATTTGGTGTGAGGCATGATCACACACGATACACCAAGTTTGCAATGGTTATTACTCACACCTCATGGGGCAAATTCACTAAGATGCGAAGTTGCGCCAGGCCGCACTTCGCCGCACTTCGCCAGGCGTAGTTTCGCCAGGGCTCCGCAAATTCACTAAAATCCGAAGTTGCGCACAGGGGTAGCGTAAGGTTGCGAAGTTGCGCTAGCGTTGATTCGCTATATAAAGCGAAGTTGCGCTAGCGAAGGCTAATTTGCATACGGCGCGAAATTCAAATTTCAATGGAGGAACACGTATCTGCACTACAAATGCCTAGAAAACCTTCAAATCAGCAAATAAAAATTTTATTTTGCCCTACACATGTGCCCACTGTCTAGGTAAGTTGCCATGAGTCAGGAAATGTAGGGGGGAGGAAGGGGAGCCCCAAAAAATTTTCGATCTTTTTCAGCCTATCAGCCATCATGTAGAAAACACGCCAGCGTTTTTTGGGACTTAGAAAAAAAATTGACTTTTTTTGAAACAATCCCTATCTACTCGTTCGCTACACTGGCGTAAGGTTGCGAAGTAACACTAGCGAAACTACACCAGCGTTCCTTAGTGAATTTGCGCAGTAGCGAAAATGCCAAACGGTAGCGAATTAACGCTAGCGTTCGGCGCTTCGCGCCTTAGTGAATTTGCCCCCATGTGTCACAAACTTGTAGTGTACTCCAAATATTTCATTATTTATTGCTATCCCTAAACACTACTGTCATCACTCGAGGAACTACCCCACACTACAATCCCTTCTATGGAACACAAAGATCCCTTTCTTTAAAAGCCTTTCTTGAAGGCACCTTTTTAAGTATTGGCCTTTCTATTCATCTTCTCTTCAATAAAGAATGGAAATTGTCACCTGGTTGGTCAGGGGCTCTTGCACAACAGACAGGTTGATTCTGGGTGTTCTATTAAATCATTTATTCTGAATATTTCTGTTCAGACCATCTCCTTGTCATCTTCCAGTCCTTTATTCAACCCCCCAGTGTTTACATTTACACCAGTGCACCCCAGAGACAATTTATCAAGTTGAGTGGAGAAGATGTACCATCAACGGATTTGCTTTTCTTTCCATGTTAGTGACCCTCCTTTATTATAAATGTGCACAGGATTCACCAATAAGGATATTTTCCACCTCTTTTCCTTTTGGGCACTGCCCCTGTATACATGAAGTTGCAACTGCTACATTAAAGTGACACTGTATTTGTACTAACACTTGTTCCAGGGCATTATAATGAGAACTGCCTCTGTATTTATCATACCATGTGCTATGAGATGAATAAAAATGACACTGTATTTATCTTGTCATGTGTTTAGGGGTATAATTCATGGAATTGGCACTGTATTTATCCTGCTGTGTGTTCTGGGGTATTATACATGGAATTGGCACTGTATTTATCTGCTGTGTGTTCTGGGGTATTATACATGGAATTGGCACTGTATTTATCTGCTGTGTGTTCTGGGGTATTATACATGGAATTGGCTCTGTATTTATCTGCTGTGTGTTCTGGGTATTATACATGGAATTGGCACTGTATTTATCTGCTGTGTGTTCTGAGGTATTATACATGGAATTGGCTCTGTATTTATCTGCTGTGTGTTCTGGGTATTATACATGGAATTGGCACTGTATTTACCCTGCTGTGTGTTCTGGGGTATTATACATGGAATTGGCACTGTATTTATCTGCTGTGTGTTCTGGGGTATTATACATGGAATTGGCCCTGTATTTATCCTGCTGGGTGTTCAGGGGTATTATACATGGAATTGGCACTGTATTTATCTGCTGTGTGTTCTGGGGTATTATACATGGAATTGGCACTGTATTTATCTGCTGTGTGTTCTGGGGTATTATACATGGAATTGACACTGTATTTATCTGCTGTGTGTTCTGGGGTATTATACATGGAATTGGCACTGTATTTATCTGCTGTGTGTTCTGGGGTATTATACATGGAATTGGCACTGTATTTATCTGCTGTGTGTTCTGGGTATTATACATGGAATTGGCACTGTATTTATCTGCTGTGTGTTCTGGGGTATTATACATGGAATTGGCACTGTATTTATCTGCTGTGTGTTCTGGGGTATTATACATGGAATTGACCCTGTATTTATCTGCTGTGTGTTCTGGGTATTATACATGGAATTGGCTCTGTATTTATCTGCTGTGTGTTCTGGGGTATTATACATGGAATTGGCTCTGTATTTATCTGCTGTGTGTTCTGGGGTATTATACATGGAATTGGCTCTGTATTTATCTGCAGTGTGTTCTGGGGTATTATACATGGAATTGGCTCTGTATTTATCTGCTGTGTGTTCTGGGGTATTATACATGGAATTGGCCCTGTATTTATCTGCTGTGTGTTCTGGGGTATTATACATGGAATTGGCTCTGTATTTATCTGCAGTGTGTTCTGGGGTATTATACATGGAATTGGCACTGTATTTATCTGCTGTGTGTTCTGGGGTATTATACATGGAATTGGCACTGTATTTACCCTGCTGTGTGTTCTGGGGTATTATACATGGAATTGGCTCTGTATTTATCTGCTGTGTGTTCTGGGGTATTATACATGGAATTGGCACTGTATTTATCTGTTGTGTGTTCTGGGGTATTATACATGGAATTGGCACTGTATTTATCCTGCTGTGTGTTCTGGGGTATTATACATGGAATTGGCCCTGTATTTATCTGCTGTGTGTTCTGGGGTATTATACATGGAACTGGCACTGTATTTATCTGCTGTGTGTTCTGGGGTATTATACATGGAATTGGCACTGTATTTATCTGCTGTGTGTTCTGGGGTATTATACATGGAATTGGCACTGTATTTATTCTGCTGTGTGTTCTGGGGTATTATGCATAGAATTGGCACTGTATTTATCTGCTGTGTGTTCTGGGGTATTATACATGGAATTGGCACTGTATTTATCTGCTGTGTGTTCTGGGTATTATACATGGAATTGGCACTGTATTTATCCTGCTGTGTGTTCTGGGGTATTATACATGGAATTGGCCCTGTATTTATCTGCTGTGTGTTCTGGGGTATTATACATGGAACTACCACTGTATTTATCCTGCTGTGTGTTCTGGGGTATTACTGTATATATGAAGCTGCCATTAGATTTATCCTGCAAGGTGTTCTGAGGTATTTTACATGGAATGGACATTGTTTTTATCTTGTCATGTGTTCTGGGGCATTATATATAGAACTGGCACTGTGTTTATCCTGCTTTGTTTTCTGGGAATTTTGTATGAAGCTGGGACTACATTTATCCTGCAAGGTTTTTGGGGGTATTATACATGGAATTGACACTGTATTTCTCCTGACGTGTTCTGGGGTATTATACATGGAATTGACATCATATTTATCTTGTTATGTGTTCTGGGGTATTATACATGGAATTGGCTCTGTATTTATCTGCTGTGTGTTCTGGGTATTATACATGGAATTGACATCATATTTATCTTGTTATGTGTTCTGGGGCATCATATATAAAACTGGCACTGTATTTATCCGGCCATGTGTTTTGGGGTATTATACATGGATTCAGCTCTATATTTATCCTGCTGTGTTTTCTATGATATTATACATGGAATCGGCTCTGTATTTATCCTGCTGTGTGTTCAGGGGTATTATACATGGAATTGGCACTGTATTTATCTGCTGTGTGTTCTGGGGTATTATACATGGAATTGGCACTGTATTTATCTGCTGTGTGTTCTGGGGTATTATATATATATATATGGAGCTAACACTACATTTATCCTGCAAGCTGTTTTAGGGTATAATCCTCGTCTACGTTCCTAGACAGTTCAATTGCCTACCGCCAGCGTGAAAGCAGAGTGCAGAACATTGTGACAATCCCCCAAACACCCTCGTGCCCCCCCCCACCCTTTTGCTGCGGGCTGGAAAGCAGGTCACCGGGCTGCGCTTGTGTATATATGTGACATGAAGCCGAGAGAGGGATGGCACAAATAAAACGATTCACTCCCGGCGTCTGCGGCTTCACAGTTAATCTGCATCACTGCCAACTTGCGCGTTGGTGGCGACAGAACCATTATTGCAATCTTATTTCAGCCGAGTTTCCCTTAATTCTGTCTGCACGAGGCGCAGGACACACTTTCTCCCTGCCATGCCCATTGTCGTTTAAATGAGCTAATAAATCAGTGGTGGCCAGGCCCGGAAATAAAGTGCCACGCAACCCGGCTCCCTGACAGGGGGTATGAATCATGCCGGCACAAAAGATGGCCTTTTGGGGATGAAGTGCTCATCTGCACTGCTTTTTCTCTCTAGTCACATCTTTGTAACTGGCCAGGCAGCTGGCAGGACAGCTAAGGGCCCCTGAGGGACACGGACGGGCTCTGCTCTCTGTCTCTTTTCTCTCTCCAACTGTTTTGTGCCTTGGAATTCATTAGCTCGGAATGGGATAAGAGGGATAAAGCGACAGTCAGCTTCACATCCCGGCTTCACACACAGCGACTAATTGGTTGTGTAATGTCTTTTTATGGGTCTGAAGGGAAAGGGGCCCAAATCAACAAACAGCACAAAAAAATAAAAAGAGATAAAAAGTCAGGGAGGCCTCGGCAACATCACAAGGAGCCCTGTGGGGAGCCCCTCTCGGATCCGGTCGCAGCTTTCGCTTGAAATCCTCCAAAAAGCTTTTAACATTTTTATTATTCAAATGGCGTAAAAATGTAAACGTTCCAGAGAGGGAGGGTGGGCAGGAGAAAAAAAAAGTGACTTTGCTCTGAAGTGGCGATTATTTATTTATACGTTTATTTCCAATGTACAATGAAAGCCAAGTCCAGTGCCGCTAAAGGAGTTTAAACTGGCGGATAAACTCATTCACGGCTACAGGGGATTGGCGGCAGTTTGGGTGCAGTGTGGGGTTCCTCTAACGTTGGGAAGCAAAGGATTGTGGGACATAGACGTCAAGCGTTAAAATGCCCTTTGACATTGCAGTGTGCCGCTATAAGGTTTCCATTTTATCATAATAATCCATATTAGTATCTGTCTTTTAATTAGGGATGCACCGAATCCAGGATTCGGTTCGGCCAGGAAGAAGGATTTGGCCAAATCCTGGCCGAACCGAATCCGAATCCTAATTTGCATATGTAAATTAGGGGCGTGGAGGGAAATTGCTTGACTTTTTGTCACAAAACAAGGAAGTAAAAAATATTTCCCCTTCCCAACCCTAATTTGCATATGCAAATTAGGATTCAGATTCGGTTCGGTATTCCGAATCTTTCGTGACGGATTCAAGGGTTCGGCAGAATCCAAAATAGTGGATTCGGTGCATCCCTACTTTTAATTCAGACTCCCTGGTTGCTAAGGTACTTAAATCCTTGCAACAGGCAGACCTATCAGGAGTAGCACTATTTTCCTAGCCTGATGCATCTTTCCTCAAGATCGTTTTGGTCCCATACATGAGGCTAATAGGTTGCAAGTCCGTATTGTTTCTTACGTGGCCATCTTTACTCTAGCAGCCGGGCAGCCGTGTGTATATAAAAGACTGGAAGATTAATAGCAAAGAGAAGTCATAAAACAATAATGGCAATAAAAATAACCTGAGCGTGTTCTGCTTTCTGGTTACCAGGTTAACTGGCCTGACTTTTCTCATTCCGCAATCCAGTCCCCGCGCCGCTCACAGAGAGCTTTCTTTTGTTTTGGTTTTTTTTTTTTCCCTTTTAAAAGCCATTTGATAGTAAATTAGGTGTCACAATAGGACAAGTGCACAGGGAGCCCTTAAGATGTTTTCCTTGTTTTCCATGGCATTGTGATTTTCTATGACTTTTCCACATTCCTTAGCTGAGCTCTTTCAATTACTGTCGCGCTATTACCCTGCACTGTCAGTAGAGACCAGCTGCGCTTCCACAACTGAATAGGTGCCCGCTGGTCCGCTTGACAAATGCCGGCCAACTAGCCATCCTCAACAAATGGGCAGGCAGGGTTTTAGTTCCAAGGCGGAAAATACTTTTGTTTTCCCTCAGCTTGAAAATAATGAGTTCTCGGGTAAGTCTCTGGCTTTTATACTATGGAAGGGTGAGGAAATTGGATATGATTTACTCTATACAGTATATAACTTCTAGTGCCAGTGGCTTCCATTTCAATATCTGCTTTAGCTGCTGATCTCCTTCTACATCTTCAAATCCCAGCAGCAGACCCCTAGTCCCAGTGGATTCCCTATATCTCAGTTGTGTACCCCCATGTCAATAATTCTCTAAGACTAAACAGCTATTTTGTACTGCTGTTACCTGTTTCAGCCGCCCTTAAGCTCAATAACCAGAACCAGAACTTAAGGGTTGTGCATTCAAGCACCAAAGCATTGGAAAGAGCCAGAAGGTTATTTAATACAAAAGAAGGTTTTGACAGCAAGGAAATGAAGGTTGCTTAATAGTGCTCATCTTGGTAATTGTATTCTAAGACTCATGATTATTAGGTCCATGCCTAAAGTGGGAACAGAACCACCTACTTGCTTTAATCTATACTTAAAGCTCCCCATACAATAATGTAAGTAATGCAGCATCTCAACCTTTGCAGCAAAACTAATGTTTTTATTATTTGGAAACCCGTTATTTGGAAACCCATTCCGATGGAGGAGTGTAGAGTTCTACAACATCGGGAACAAAGAGCATGACATGGCTTCTAAAAAAGTAGACATAGGGGTTTAAAATTGCCGTAAATGACTGGATCTGAATTGGATTCTATGACTCATGATTATTAGGTCCGTGCCTAAAGTGGGAACAGAACCACCTACTTGCTTTAATCTACACTTAAGGCTCCCCATACAATAATGTAAGTAATGCAGCATTTCAACCTGTTGGTCTTGCCATCTTACCTTCTGGGAATCATATCCAGAAGAAAAAAAAGAGGGTACTTCACCATTAAGTACCAACAAACATTGTTATGAAATCAAAAAGTTGACTAAACTAAATCTAACAGTACTCATTATAATTAATGTTATTAGTATTTGGAAACCCATTCCGATGGAGGAGTCTAAATCAAAAAGTTGACGAAACTAAATCCAACAGTACTCAATATAACAAATGCTTTTAGTGTTTGGAAACCCATTCCGATGGAGGAGTGTAGAGTTCTACAACATCAGTAACTAAGAGCATGACATGACTTCTAAAATAAAGTCTGGGAATCATATCCTTAAGAAAAAAATGAGGTCCCTTCACCATTAAGGACTAAGAAATCAAAAAGTTGACCAAAACAACCTTAATCCAACAACCTAAATCCAACAGTACTCAATATAACCAATGTTTTTAGTATTTGGAAACCTATTCCAATGGAGGAGTCTAGATTTCTACAACATCGGGTACAAAGAGCATGACATGACTTCTAAAAAAGTAGACATAGGGGTTTAAAATTGCCGTAAATGACTGGATCTGAATTGGATTCTATGACTCATGAATATTAGGACCAAGAAGGACCAAGAAGGACCAAGAAATCAAAAAGTTGACCAAAGTAACCTAAATCCAACAGTACTCAATATAACAAATGCTTTTAGTATTTGGAAATCCATTCCGATGGAGGAGCGTAGAGTTCTACAAAATCGGGAAAAAAGAGCATGACATGACTTCTAAAAAAGTAGACATAGGGGTTTAAAATAGCAGTAAATGACTGGAATTGGATTCTAAGACTCGTGATTATTAGGTCCATGCCTAAAGTGGGAATAGAACCACATACTTGCTGTAATCTATACTTAAGGCTCCCCATACAATAATGTAAGCAATGCAGCTTTAAACCTATTGATCTTGGCATATTACCTTCTGGGAATCATATCCAGAAGAAAAAAAAATGAGGTCCCTTCACCATTAAGGACCAAGAAATCAAAAAGTTGACCAAAACAACTTAAATCCAACAGTACTCAATATAACCAATGTTTTTAGTATTTGGAAACCTATTCCAATGGAGGAGTCTAGATTTCTACAACATCGGGAACAAAGAGCATGACATGACTTCTTAAAAAGTAGACATAGAGGTTTAAAATAGCAGTAAATGACTCTTACACTGCCCATAGTCTTGAAGATTTTATCATTTAAAAGACAAATGACTAGTAGAAAGAATAATTCTATCATAAAAAAACAACATCTTCGAGGTGGGAGGTTTCATGCCAGTTGGAAAACCATTTTTAAATGTCCATTTTGTATTAGGCAGCAGCTATTGTTCATTTCGCTGCCCAACAACAGCATGGTAACCCAAGGGTTGGGCACTGCAGCCTTTTGGAAAAGTTTTCTCCTCTGTTTTGTCCTTATTTTTCTCTACGGGGGCAAGTTGGTTATGATGCCATTCAGGCTAACTGGAAGGAATATGAGATAATAAAAACATAAAGATGCTTCCAATGTAATAACATCATTGCTTTAATGTGTTCATATCTGTTCCAGACTGATCATTTGGAGCAATTTGTGGTTTAGCATGAGGAAAAATTTCCATTAATGACTTTGTTGGCTTCTATGGCTGCTGTTTTTCCTGTTTATATCTGTATGACTGTGCCATCCCCAGCTGAATACATGTTTTGCTGGAAATTTTCAGACCTTTTTTTTTTAGATATTTGGCCATGGGTTAAAGCATGGAGGCAACATAATCAATTACTCTATGGGCAAATGTGCACATGTGTTTTATTACCTGCATGCTGCACAGCTAAACATTTCAATATGAAATTCTGCATGCACCTCATTGGACCTGACTGTTGAAACTATATTTACTTGATGCAAAAGGCCAAAGGTCAAGATTATTTTTCATCTCAGCAGTTATATATTGTTTTCAAGCCTTCATATTCTACTTTTCTTCTTGTAAAAATAAATATAAAAGGCTCATCTAGTTCTGTGTCAAACAGAAGACCAAGCTATTGGTTCTGGTCTGCATTGTACATGTACATTGGTTTTTGTGTCAGACATGCCCGAGGCATTGTTGTAGAAGACCAACGTACTCCCATGAAGTTTCACTCTTCTAACCCAGAAGATAGTAGAAGACCAAAATGTTCCCTTGCTGTTTCACTTCTCTGACCAACATCTTCCCTTGACGTCTCACTTCTCTAGGTCAAGAGACGTTTCACTCTTCTGGGTTAGGTGATAGTGAAAGACCAATGTCTTCCCTTGAAGTCTCACTTCTCTGGGTCAAGAACAATGTCTTCCCTTGAAGTCTTACTCTTCTGGTTTAGGAGATTATGGAAAACCAGCATCTCTTTTTGAAGTTTAAATCATCCACTAGTTAGAAGATAGTGGAAGAGCAACGTCTTCCCTTGAAGTTTCACTCTTCTGGGTTAGGTAATAGTGAAAGACCAACGTCTTCCCTTGAAGTTGTACTCTTTTGGTTTAGGGGATAGTGGAAAACCAGCATCATTCTTGAAGTTTCAATCTTCTTAGTTAGAAGATAGTGAAAGACCAATGTCTTCCCTCGAAGTCTCACTTATCTGGGTCAAGAGAAATCTTCCTTTGAAGTCTTACTCTTCTGGTTCAGGGGATAGTTGAAAACTAGTATCTTTCTTTGAAGTTTCAATTGTCAGAAGATAGTAGAAGAGCAATGTCTTCCCTTGAAGTTTCAGTTTTCTGAGTCAGGAGATAGTGGAAGAGCAACATCTTCCATTGAAGTTTCACACTTCTGGGTCAGGCAATAGTGAAAGACCAATGTCTTCCCTTGATGTCTCACTTATCTAGGTCAGGAGATACCAATTTAATCCCTTGAAGTCTCACTCATCTGTGTCATGAGATAGTGGAAAAGCAATGGCATCATTCCTCAGGGTATTAAGCAGGACACCCAGCTGGAAATCTTTTTATGACTTTATGAAAAAGGTTAAGATAGGCCATGGGCTATAGAAGTGTGAAATAGAAAGAGGCAAATGCTACAGAGGAGGGGTGGAAAGGTAAAATTTGACCAAGAGTGGTAGTGAAGTGATGCAGGAGGGAAGAGAGTTGGGAATACCTTAGAGAAGACATGGTGTGGAAGACATGGTGAGTGTGGAAGAGCTAAAGGAGAGAAGACAGATGAGGAAGTTGTGATCAATTAGAATACAGGGGCCAGTAGAGTGTACAAAGGAGACAGGATAGATATAGAGAAAACTGGGCCCTAGAGGAGAATGTATAGCAGAATGGATGAATGTTATATCTATTAATATAATGTTTGTTTGTGCCAGTTATGGATTAGTGGGCAGAGTAATCATTGGCTAGAGATCAGTGTTTTATGATTGGGAGAGGAATATAGAAACCACTTTCAGTGATCTAATCCCAGCACTCTCTGCTCTGCTAATAAGCCGAGATATGTGTGCGGGGGGGGGGGAGGTTGAGCCGTTTTCTCTGCAGCACCAATTTCACTATCAGCCTCGGTGTATTTGCAATTTCTTTTCCTTTTTGCAAAGTCAGTGAGGGAGCGAGGCGTAATCCATAGCTTTATTCCACTGTGCTCGGAACGCTGCAGAGAACCCATGCTGTGTAATTGAATATCAATAGGTGAGTATAAAACTGCAAAAACAACCTGTCAGATGTTGGTGTACACAACAACTTGATTATCTGCTGCTGACAACGTAGGAAATTGGCTTTTTAGCTGCTCGAGAGAATAATCAGAAGGTAAATTAACCCATTAGAGAGAATACCGATAATGTTTGCCAGGGGGCAACTCCCCCGTCCATGGCCGTTGTTAGTGCTGGGGGATGGGAAACACTTAGTGTAACTTGGAATTACTGGGTCACACATCATTTTAGGTCTAAACTTTTCATATCCATCCATGCCAAGGGAGGGAGACTTTACTCTTCTGGTGTTGAAGCCAGAGAGATTACTGATCGACCGTGCCTGGCCTGTGCCAATATGCCAATCTTGGACAACTGATTTACCATCAGAAGGAGGAAACTATATTAGGGAATGGTGCTTTTTCCATGTACATAAAGATGCTGTTTAACTTGATCAGCCTAAAATGTGTAAAAGGTGTTTGTCCACAATGTAATGCTCGGTGTCAACTTTAAGAATTTTGAGGTTTGGTGTTTTTGGGTTCCTGTAGATGTTACAGATAATCATTAGTTGTTCTTAGATGTCTGACACCCAAAATATAAACACCCTGTGCAAAGCATCTTTTGGACACCCCTTGGCAAACTTTGCATCCATAATATCATATCAATATTCCAGCGTAATTGCAGCCACCGGGGGTTTAACTACTGACAAAGCAGCCCCTGCGGTTGCAGGAGGTCCCAGGAGTGCAGGGGAGCATGTGAGGCCCTAATTAATGAGCAATTTTAATATATTTTGGTAGAATAGGCCAACCTATCAATATATTGGGGCCCTAACATGTAGTTATTTAACTGGCGGCTGCAAGGGGAAGATGCGTCTGATGCAATTGCCCCTAATGTGTCGAAACATGCATGGTTGCCAAACAGTGAACCAACCACAATTGCATTGAGAATTCTTTGGGATGGCTTCAAGAGCTTGCCATCAAAATGATATCTGCATATAATTCTTCAGGCAGAAGCACAGGCAGAAAAACCTAATGCGAACGTGAACCATCCTAAACGCTCATGCACCAATTTTTTTAAAGTTATCCAGGGTTTGCCTTTGGTTCAGGCAGGATCTTGGATTCAGCTGGATCTCAATCATGCTAAAACGAGCTCGGATTGGGCCAAATCCTGAACCAAATCCAGGAGTCGGTGCATCCCTAGTTTGGACTAAAGTCAATTTAATGAATGGGCCCTAATTTGAAGCATTTCCAAATCTACTTCTTTTTTAAGCTGTAGGGCTCCTTTAACATTTTAGGAAGCCATGAATACTGAGCTGGAGCAACCTGGATCCAAGGATCATTAGAACCTTCACAGGACTAGCCCAACCCGTTACTAATCATGACATTAAGGGGGTTAGTTATTAAAATACAAATGTTAAAATCTTTAGAAAATTCTAGTTTTCTTTCAGTAGAAAACTCGAGATTCATTATACCCCGATGCTGCAAAAAGCCTGAATCTGAAAAAACTGTCGAGGTCCTGTATAAGTCAATTGGGGAGGCACCAATATCAATTTCAATTTCACGTTTGGTCTGCACTGGGTTTAGCCAAAAAATTCAAACTTTTTCAGGGGTTTTCGGGCAAAAAATTTGAGCAAACCATGAAAAAAGCCTGAAATTTTGAGCAGTTCAGGAAAAAAACTGAAAATTCAAGCAATTCGGGTTTTTGCTCGATTTTATCAAGTTTTTTTTTCAGCAATCCAATTAAATTGAGTTTCTTTTATTATTAAATCGGACATGGCAGTTTGGTCGTGGTTTTCTTTAATAAAATATGGGATAAATTTGGATTTTAGGAAATAACTCCCCAGACGTCAACAAACACAACTTTCAATTTAGTAACAAAATATGTGTATAGGAACGGGACCTGGGGTTATACAGTTAACAGATCTTTCCGTAATTTGGATCTTCATAAGTAAAGTCTACTAGAAAATCATGTAAACATTAAATAAACCCAATAGGCTGGTTTTGCAATAAGGATGAATTATATCTTAGCCTGGACAAGCTACTGTGTTATTATTACAAATATTTTAAAAATGTGGATTATTTGGATGAAATGGATACGGATCCCAAACCTGCATAAAAAGTCTGCATGAAAGAAAGTTCATCCACTGTTTTCTTTTCCACTTGCAGTACCAATATTGCCCTCTAGTTGCACGCAGTATTTGAATGGAATTTGAAAAGAAACTAAATAGCACAAGGCAGTTTTTTTTCCATTTGCATTTCCTGCATCACAAATGAATCAATAGTGAGAAAAATCCGGCTCACAGATTGATGCAATCAAAATCCTTTTAATCGCATTCTTCTGAACTGCTGCTCTCTCTGTGTATTTCTCAAGCAAGGCCCTGAAGAGACTGCAATCATTAGACCCTGCTTAGTAAATAGCACGGTGGATCGGGGTTAATTAAATAAGTGTTGCAGTCTAATTAAGCCTGGGCTGGGTGAAACTTAGCAGGAAATGTATGCATTAAAAAATTCCTTTGTCGATGAGCCGCAATTAAGAGCACGATCAATATCAACATTATGCCATTAAAAAATGGAACTTACGTACCCTGGTGGCTTCACGCGCGTCTCATTAATCTGATATTGGGAATTCTCACCAATTTATAAACTCCCTTGTCTTCATGCAGAACTCAAGCCATGACTTCTGTAGTGAAGAAAGAACATTTATTTGTCGTACTTAGTTATTTGCATCCCAGGGAAAAAAGTATGTAAATATGTAAATGATAAGGATATTAGAAGTCACTGAGGGGTTGTTCTGTGACCATATAAAGGCACAAGGCTGCAGGCTGAGTTATACAGGGAACTCTGAGTATCACTCATGTATTATAAGGGATAATGTACCCCCTACTGTAAATGATAAGGATATTAGAAGTCACTGAGGGGTTGTTCTGTGACCATATAAAGGCACAAGGCTGCAGGCTGAGTTATACAGGGAACTCTGAGTATCACTCATGTATTATAAGGGATAATGTACCCCCTACTGTAAATGATAAGGATATTAGAAGTCACTGAGGGGGTGTTCTGTGACCATATAAAGACACAAGGCTGCAGGCTGAGTTATACAGGGAACTCTGAGTATCACTCATGTATTATAAGGGATAATGTACCCCCTACTGTAAATGATAAGGATATTAGAAGTCACTGAGGGGTTGTTCTGTGACCATATAAAGGCACAAGGCTGCAGGCTGAGTTATACAGGGAACTCTGAGTATCACTCATGTATTATAAGGGATAATGTACCCCCTACTGTAAATGATAAGGATATTAGAAGTAAACACTGGGATCACATGGCTGTAGCTGGGAATGATGAAGCTTCAACATGGAGAAGTCACTGAGGGGTTTTGTGCAGATGTTATTGGATACACTTGTGTAACGTCTGTTTTTCTTCTGATTTCCCATAATGATGTTTCTTGAGAATCAACAGATGATTTCTTATTTATTAACAGGGGGCCTCCTCGAGCCTAGTGGTGAAGTTTGCAGACACAGACAAGGAGCGCACAATGAGACGGATGCAGCAAATGGCTGGCCAGATGGGCATGTTCAATCCCATGGCTATTCAGTTCGGAGCTTATGGTGCCTACGCTCAAGCAGTAAGTGATTTTTCTCCTGTCAGTTGGGACATGGTTGGGGGCTTTGTACAGGTGTAGTTTGTCCTTTAACATCTTGAAACTAGGACCTTCTTTGGGTTGACTGAAAAAGACAGCAAATCTGTACTGATACTTAACTCCTGCAAGGACATTTTATTTGTGCACCTTAAATATAGGGTTCCTTTAATCCAAAAACACTTGAGGCTTCCTGGACTGATCTCTAATGATCTAGACTCTGAACATTTGTGATGGCCCTGTAGCAGCAGCAGGGGGCTTTAGCCATGAGGACTAGTGAGCACCTTGCCCCAAACCTCCCATGACAACTCCACTTTCTACATTAGAAATCTTGCCCTCCTCCCGTTGCAATAGAGGTATGCCTTGGTGGAAGAGGACATCAGGTCTGCCATCTTGGAGATCAGGAAACCTAGAAATTTCAATGTATATGAGTGCAGTTTTTTTTCAGGCAATGTTCCATGGTAGGACAATACAGATAACATAAATGTCCCTAATTTGATTATTTTGGCTTTTACTCATCTGTACACTTGGAATAATCCTAGTTGGATAGTTATAGTTGGGCATAATGCTTAAATATTTTAATGTATTTCACATCTGGCCTCCCAAGGAGATCCTGATGTTGCAAGTTGAGGCCCCACGTGAAGTTTTTTGAGAACTTGGGTGATTATTATAATCAGTTCATAATGTTTGCTCTCATCTGGGATGATTTATGCTCAGAGAGAGACTTGTGAACGATGACCAAAGGTGCAGTCTGTAGGACTTCATTTGGAGCTTCCACTCAAGAACATTATACAAGGAGGCATCAAACCGCATTAGGGGACTTTTAGTCGGACTCTTCTCGCCTGCAAATAAAATGTGAATGAAATTAAATGAAATAAACTCAAAATGCAGCCAACATCCTGAAGAAGGGTCTCAGAATCCTTAACTAGTCTTGCTAGAACTTGGCCTTTAGACATGCAATTTCTTCAGGCTCATGTCTCATGTTTCCCCTTTTCATAGGTCGGCGGTTATATTGTTAATCAGATTTCAAAAACCATAAGTTATATCCTCGTTGGGTTCCAGGTTGGACTCCTGCTTGCAATTGTTGAAGGTGGTCCCTACTGTTTGAAGGGAATGAATCACCTGAATAGTGAAGATACACTGGAGAGCAATGTCAGCCAACTTGTTATAATTATAGCTTGCTGGAAGGTCTAGGGGATAGTTCATTCCAGTTTTTTTCTATTTAGCAGTGCTGTTTTATTGCTGCCTATGGAGAAAAATGGCCATTTACTTTAAGTGGTGAGATGCGGTACTGCAACTAGTAGTCAGTCAATCAATTTCTGCCCAACCACAGGAAAGGAATATTAAACTATTCAAAGCTGTAGGGAACAGTGAATGTTATGAAATCTTATTAGGAAGCTAATAGCTCCGGTGTATGATCAGTCTCACACCCCAATGCTTTCTCATGGCTATAACTCAATATTTTCACACTTTTCTCACCGGGTTATCATTTTTAAAGATTTGCCAGGGTATCATGGTTCATGTATATTCATATATCTTAAGGTTCTCATTTAATTTTAAATCAGACAGGCTCTTTTCATTTAATAAGAATGGATTTCCTACCGTAATACCATAAGAATAGAAAAAGGAAACTGACATTTGTCACGCACGTATCACCGGGGTAGTCGTTGGTTGTGCCGCGACCCAGGGGAAAAATGACCAGGGTCCCATTTATATAAAGTATGAGCGTTCTGTGACTTCTGTTAGTCTTATTAATTGCAGTAGAGGGTAGGATGGATATGGAGATTATTAGATGGTTAGGTTCATTAGCAAAACTTTCTATAGGAGACCCTATATCTATATCCTATCAAGGCTCTCCAGTCTACCTGTAGACCTGATGTGTCCCTCCATGAGATTTTATAGCCCCCCACCCCAGCATGCCCACAATCTAAATAGACCTCTTTGTATGATACAACTGACCCCCAGACTTTTGGAATGTTATGTTAGACACCCACTAGGAAATATCCTGCCTCCCTAATGTACCTGTTCTGATCCATGACTCAAGAAAGGCTTGCTGAATGTGGATGGGTCCTAGGGTGGAGAATGGGTTTGACTTGGCATAACTGGGGGTGGAATAAAAGAAGAAGAAGAAGTTGCCTAACTGCAGTTGCCAGTTCATCAAGTATTCACTAAATGAGTGGATTTCCAACCTTTAGTCAACACAAGTAGAACATCCAATGCCCAAGCAGAGCCATCAGCATCATTTAGATGGGTGGAGAATACCATCACCCAAGGATCATGGCCTCTGGTTAATGGGTTTGCATGAGAAGAAGGGTTGGAGTCTTTACAATAGGCAATAAGTAGCAGAAAGTAAAGTAAAATTGTGATTGGTTGCTGTAGGTGTTCTATGATGAGGCTTGTGAATTATCCCTCATGTTCTAAGCCTTCAACAACTCATTTGTACTGAGAAGGTTTTACCTGACTCCAAACGTGTATTCTTTGAAGACCCTCAGGTCTTTCTGATAAACCCAACTTTTATGTGCAATGTTCTTTGGAGAGGTTAAATAATTGAGAGCAGCTTCTTCTCTGTATCGTCAGTGGGGCTGAAGCATTCTGCTCTCTGTAGTCAAACCTGCTTAAAAAAAAAAAACCCAGATTAAAAAGAAGCATTTCTAGATTCATGTAATGAAATGTGACACATGGGTCAGAGTCGAAATTAAACTGAGCAACTTGATAGACACCTTGATCTTCTGACTGCTCAGAACGTGTTCTCCTTCCATAATCCCTCAAAGAACGGCCATATGCCAACAAGACAGGTTACAGGCTGACCTCTTGTATAGTTCAGTAAATGTGTTTATGTAACCCCGGCGCTACCCTTAAAGGCAACATTACACTGCAATTTACACCAGGGCACTTACCTGCTGAAGATCAGGTATTGGTGAGAAAGGCTGAGAAAATGGGTAATTATATAGCAAGTGCCTAACAGAAAATGTCTATACCTCAAGGAGTTTTTTGCCCTGGTGTTTTGAGGGACAAAACATTCCATATCGCCCCTCTTGGGGGGAAATATACACCCAGTGCTGTGATTTCTGATGGGAACTATGACACCCGGTGTTTTCAGTTCATGGTAGGATTTGCACTGGTTTCATGCATGGCCAGTTATGGGTGCTCAGCGTTTTGGGTGACACAGTGGTGCCAGCAAGAACTGGAACGTATAGCTGCCACAGCTGCTGGTAAACCTCTGGTTTTTCAGCAAAACTCGATAGCGACACAGTAGCTTGGTTGGAATCATCTGGGTTTTAGGAAGGTTCAGAGAGCCTTGGCATGAGGAGATGAACTGGCATGCAGATATTTTTAAATAAACATGAAAATCTGGTGCATCTGGCGGGGATACTGCTGCTTCAAAGACTCAGCCAGACCCCGAAATGCAATGAGCTGTGTGTTCCAGGGAAGAACAGCATGTTGGTGCCCCCAGATCTTGGACTCCTAGTATTCTACTGGCAAGCACAGCATGAACCAATGGTTCCCTCTTATATAAACACTCACACAACAAGAACCTCTGTAATAACATTACTGTTTCATTAGCAAGGAGATCATCAACATATCCTAGGAATTAATGATATTTGTGGGGGGATTTACAAATATATAGATACTTTTGGTGCAGTTGCATTGCCTAGTACACAGATATATTTCCTGTTTGATACTCATGTGACTGTCTCTACTTCCTTCCTGACAAAGGACACGAGTGACTGTCTCAACTTCCTTCCTGACAAAGGACACAAGTGACTGTCTCTCCTTCCTTCCTGACAAAGGACACGAGTGACTGTCTCTACTTCCTTCCTGACAAAGGACACAAGTGACTGTCTCTCCTTCCTTCCTGACAAAGGACACAAGTGACTGTCTCTACTTCCTTCCTGACAAAGGACACAAGTGACTGTCTCTACTTCCTTCCTGACAAAGAACACAAGTGACTGTCTCTCCTTCCTTCCTGACAAAGGACACGAGTGACTGTCTCTACTTCCTTCCTGACAAAGGACACAAGTGACTGTCTCTCCTTCCTTCCTGACAAAGGACACAAGTGACTGTCTCTACTTCCTTCCTGACAAAGGACACAAGTGACTGTCTCTCCTTCCTTCCTGACAAAGGACACAAGTGACTGTCTCTACTTCCTTCCTGACAAAGGACACGAGTGACTGTCTCTACTTCCTTCCTGACAAAGGACACGAGTGACTGTCTCTACTTCCTTCCTGACAAAGGACACAATTGACTGTCTCTCCTTCCTTCCTGACAAAGGACACAAGTGACTGTCTCTACTTCCTTCCTGACAAAGGACACAAGTGACTGTCTCTACTTCCTTCCTGACAAAGGACACAAGTGACTGTCTCTACTTCCTTTCTGACAAAGGACACAAGTGACTGTCTCTACTTCCTTTCTGACAAAGGACACGTATTGATTGTCTCTACTTCCTTCCTGACAAAGGACACAAGTGACTGTCTCTACTTCCTTTCTGACAAAGGACACGTATTGATTGTCTCTACTTCCTTCCTGATAAAGGACACAAGTGACTGTCTCTACTTCCTTCCTGACAAAGGACACAAGTGACTGTCTCTCCTTCCTTCCTGACAAAGGACACGTATGATTGTCTCTACTTCCTTCCTGACAAAGGACACAACTGACTGTCTCTACTTCCTTCCTGACAAAGGACACAAGTGACTGTCTCTGCTTCCTTCCAGGCAAATGACACAAGTGAATGTCTCTCTTGATTTAGGAAACATCCAGATTTAGGGTGGGAATTTCAGTTATATCCGAGCCAGAAGGGCAATGGTTTATTATTTGAAGCTTAGTTGCCTGGTCGACCCAATCATTGATGGTAATTTTTGCCACTTTAAATGCTGTTCCTTTTCGATGCCCTAAAAAGCAGTGATGCAGAGGTGGTGGGAGTCCAGATGATGTGGAAGTACAACCTCCAGCATCCCCTGGAAGTTAAAGTTCAGCTACACAGGGCAGATATAAAAATGTGTATATAAAGAGCAGATATAGTCAAGCTGCAGCTGTAGTGTTGGACTGCAACGCCCAGCATCTTCTGGCAGCTGGCAGTTGCAGTTAAGTGACAGCTGGAGGCCCGTAGGCTGGACACGCCTGAGCATCTGCTTTTGCTCCATGCAGGTTGCGCTGTGACAGTGGAACGAGACTCTCCCTATGAACATCCTGCGTCTGACCCTAATCATTATCAGTCGGTGATTATTGTAGTACTGTGGCCTCATGATCTTGGTGTGACCTTTGCCCGTATGTCTGTGGGTACTTGTGCTTGTTCCCAGTCCTTCATTTCAGTGACTGATGTTACATGGTGCGGCCCCCGAGCTGCTTGACTGATATTCTCCTTTGGCTTCCGTTGATAGAATGGGCCGGGGGGGTCCTGGTCGGTAACACGTGATATTTTTTCTCTGTTCTCTTTGTTCCAGCTGATGCAGCAGCAAGCCGCCATCATGGCATCCGTAGCACAAGGAGGTTACTTGAACCCCATGGCGGCCTTCGCAGCGGCCCAGATGCAGCAGATGGCGGCCCTCAACATGAACGGTCTCGCAGCGGCCCCCATGACACCAACATCAGGTGAGACAAAAGTATCCGTCATTCCAACATGTTATAGCAGAATAATGAAGATTAAAGGATGAGTAAACCTGTAAAATAAATGAATGTCAAATTGATGAGGGGGCTATTCTAAGCACTTTTGTAATGTACATTCATTATTTATTTTGTTTTAATTCCAAGATATTAAGGGATACATGTACTGTTAATATGAATGAATTTTGTTACAACAGCGCCACCTGCTGGTCAGTTTCCCACCAGTCTGACCAGCAAGTAGTCAAGGAAGTTGTCAGGAGAAAGAAAGAGGCTGATGTTCTTCTGCTAAGAATAAAATTAGAAACCTTTCTCACATCTTTCCTAAGCAGAAGAACATCAGCCTCTTTCTTTCTCCTGACAACTTCCTTGACTACTTGCTGGTCAGACTGGTGGGAAACTGACCAGCAGGTGGCGCTGTTGTAACACAATTCATTCATATTAACAGTACATGTATCCCTTAATATCTTGGAATAAAAACCAAATAAATAATGAATGTACATTGCAAAAGTGCTTAGAATAGCCCCCTCATCAATTTTACATTCACTTATTTTAAAGGATTACTTATCCTTTAAAGGGGGTCTGTCACCCTAAGAAATTAATTCCAGATCCCATTTTATGATGTTAGTCAAGCAAACGAAACTTCCCTTACACTTTATAAATTCTTTAAATCTCGTTTGTTTTACTCTTGGAATTCAAAATCACATGAAGCAGGGAGGCGCCATTTTGAGGACACTGTAATTAAGGCAAGCTTTTCATTATGCCAAAATCTTGTTTATGCTCCACAATAGGGCACCTGATGTCCATGTCCTCGTACTGGCTAGCCAATTAGATGGAGAGGAACGTGAGGAGAGCAGTGACATTAAGGAAGGGCAGAAGGGAAAGTGAAAGTAATTGCCTCTGGCATAGAGGAGGGGCAGGAAATATTGATTGACAGCTGAGATTTTTTTTTTAAAATGAGTTTATAACGGGTGTGTATTTTTGAATAAAAAAAAATTTTTGATTTCATGCTAGATTTGAAGTACTTTTATTATACAGCTTTTTATGCTTGGGTGACAGATCCCCTTTAACTGCCCAACTTCCATATTTATGACTATAGTTATAAGCACTGCCATGACTATTGCTGGCCTCCCCATATTCAAATTGCACCCCCTGTGATTGTCCCAAGAAAACTCCAAGCTTTCCAGGACACATTACCAGGCCTTTATATGGGAGGCTCAAGGGAGATCCAAAGCCAAATATATAGCTCTATGTATATTAACCAGTGGTTTGGAAGGAAATTAGGGATGCACCGAATCCAGGATTCGGTTCGGGATTCGGCCAGGATTCGGCCTTTTTCAGCAGGATTCGGATTCAACCGAATCCTTCTGCCCAGCCAAACCGAATCCGAATCCTAATTTGCATATGTAAATTAGGGACGGGGAGGGAAATTGTGTTACTTTTTGTTACAAAACAATGTTTTCCCCTTCCTATCCCAAATTTGCATATGCTGATTAGAGTTCGGATTCGGTTCGGTATTCGGCCGAATCCAAAATAGTGGATTTGGTGCATCCCTAAAGGAAACTGGAGCAGGGTCGGACTGGGCTGGTGGGACACCGGGAAAAAAACCAGTGGGCCCTGGCCCAGATCTCCTCCCCCAGCAGAACCTACAGGCCCAGGAATTGTAGGTAGAGAGGGAGCCCCCGGGGACTGCCAGGAGGTCCTTCGTTTGCAGCCCCGGTGGGCCCCCATGGCTCCAATACGACCCTGAACTGGAGTACCTGGAGTAAACGCACGCACACACAGGCAGATAGCGCCCTGGCTGAAATCAAACTGACAACCAGTGGTGTATCTGGTTGGCTCTGGGCCCCCTGCCTACCTGTCTCCCGCCCACCTACTCCCCGCCTACTTTCCGCTCCCTGCCTGCCCACTGACGGCCCTCTACAGCCCCGCCCCTACAGCTGGAGTGGGACGGATTTTATAGAAATATAGAGGAAGCGGACCCTCTGTTCTGCATCCCCAGTTCCCCGGTCTCCCCAAGGGCCACTAAGTCTGCTTCCTCTATAGTTGCGTTACTGGTGCTACAAGGATATCACGCCAGTGGTAATTGTATGATTTTAGAAACCCTAGCAACGGGGCAGGGGTGAGAATAACAGACTGGGAATGGGAATAGGGCAGAATAAAAAGATCAGAAATAAATAAAACAATTCCATCCTCAGATCCTTTCTAGTTGATTGCCATGGACTCATCCTATAGGAACACAGGCTATCACTCCATTGTGGCATCAACATTAAAGGGACAGTTAACCTCAAAATTACATTTTTACACCATAACTGTTTGCAATTTGTCTTTATTTTGTATTGTTGTGGGTTTCCTGGCAACCAGGCAGGTTTTAAAGTCTGCTGTATAATAAAGACAGCCATACACCAGCCTGCTGGGTACAGAACACTATGGCCGCCTTCCTAATGTTCCGATTGTTTGCACAAAGGGCATGTACCGATAATCATACGTTCTGTTTTCGGACAATTTGATTGGTACGTGTATGTTCATTTCCAGGGGAACTAAGGAATCAATGAATATTCCTTTCATTAATGATAATGTTGGGTTTACCTTCCCTTTAAGGCAGTTGTGACTGCGGTTTCTTTGCTACAAAGGAGAAGAGAAAGTGCTGAGACAGCGGCATTGGGAGAAGGAAAGTGAAGGGGAGAGGGTTTAGGGGCTTAGTAAGCGAAATGAAGGCGATGAGACACTTCAAAATATTTCCTCCTTTAATCCCGAGTGAGACGTCCCCCCACGCACCCTCGCAACTGTCACACGGAGCCTCTGATAATGCGCCTGTCACCGGGGGAATAGGGAAGCTGCTGTCTCTTAGGGGGTTTCTCTCTCTCTTTCTTTTTTGCCAATAAAGAAGGAATAAAATGTACATTTGCTTTTGTGTTAATTTCATACTGTCATTAAAATTCTGAGAGAAGTGTCATTGTCATCCCATCGCTGTCGGGCAGGAGACCCTGATTTTTATTTCATTTTTTAATATTTGTGGGTTTTTTGAGTTATTTAGCTTTTTATTCAGCAGCAATTTCAGCCATCTGGTTGCTAGGCTCCACTTTACCCTAGCAACCATGCACTGATGGGAATAAGAGACAGGAATATGAATAGGAGAGGCCTGAATAGAAAGAGGAGTAATAAAAAAGTAGCAATAACAATATATTTGTAGCCTTACAGAGCATTTGTTTTTTTAGATGGGGTCAGTGACCCCCCAGTGAATACTGGAAAGAGTCAGATGAAGAAGGCAAATTATTCAAAAACTATATAAAAAAAATAATGAAGGCCAATTGAAAAGGTGCTTAGAATTAGCCATTCTAAAACATATTAAAAGTTAATTTAAAGGTGAAGCACCCGTTGTACAGACACTGGGGGTCATTTATAAACGTCGCGCAGGGCAGATTAGTTCGGAAAGTGAATATATATTTGCCCTGCGCTTGGTTATATTTGTAAAGCTAAAAAAGAGGGTTCAAACAGAATTGTGAATTTTTTTCCACAACGCAAATGTCTATAGGAGCTTTTTAAATATGTCACAATTCGCAAATTGCGAATATTTATGCGCACACCCTGCGGCTCAATTACGCCACAACTTTGGTGACGGATAAAATATTCGCAAAACAATTTTGCAAACTGCGTATTTAAGTTACTGGCAACGCTATTTTTGTGCACAACAACCTCGCACATTGGGTGCGCTCTCGCATACTCCCGTCTCATTTGGGCGCCATTTCGTGAAAATCTATTCACAATGCGATTTCGCAAAAACAGAAAGACGAGCAGAGCAGTGCAATATATTTGCGTTCAGAAAAAAACATGCGCAATACAACCATTTGCGAAAAATATGCGCTGCGCGAACTTTATGAAAGACCCCCACTGTTACAGACAAAGGATATGGAGCTACAGTGAAAGTGAAGCCCACTGACAGAATGTATGAAGTAAAGCAATCAGTATGGCAGCCCACCCTGTTACATTTGTGTTCCTTTCTTTATTCCAGGTGGAAGCACCCCCCCGGGTATCACTGCACCAGCTGTGCCTAGCATTCCATCTCCAATCGGGGTCAATGGTTTTACTGGGATCCCAGCACAGGCCAATGGTCAGCCAGCAGCAGAAGCTGTATTTGCTAATGGGATCCACCCATACCCAGGTAAGTGCTGCCTTCTATTCTCACTCTATTCTCACTCCATACTGACTATTCTCACTCTATCCTGACTCTATTCTGACTCTATCCTGACTCTATTCTGACTCTATCCTGACTCTATTCTGACTCTATCCTGACTCTATTCTGACTCTATCCTGACTCTATCCTGACTCTATCCTGACTCTATTCTGACTCTATCCTGACTCTATTCTGACTCTATCCTGACTCTATTCTGACTCTATCCTGACTCTATTCTGACTCTATCCTGACTCTATTCTGACTCTATCCTGACTCTATTCTGACTCTATTCTGACTCTATCCTGACTCTATCCTGACTCTATTCTGACTCTATTCTGACTCTATCCTGACTCTATTCTGACTCTATCCTGACTCTATCCTGACTCTATTCTGACTCTATCCTGACTCTATTCTGACTCTATCCTGACTCTATTCTGACTCTATCCTGACTCTATTCTGACTCTATCCTGACTCTATTCTGACTCTATCCTGACTCTATTCTGA
The DNA here is from genome assembly GCF_017654675.1 of Xenopus laevis. NCBI lineage: Eukaryota > Metazoa > Chordata > Amphibia > Anura > Pipidae > Xenopus > Xenopus laevis. The sequence goes on from NC_054371.1 coordinate 228,292,690, forward strand.
CTCTATCCTGACTCTATTCTGACTCTATCCTGACTCTATCCTGACTCTATTCTGACTCTATCCTGACTCCATCCTGACTCTATTCTGACTGAGGCATTAAGTCACACAACCCAGCAAATATGTCCCCTGTAATCCTACGATTAGTGAATTTTACAATGTCCAACATAACACAGAGGCTGCTGCAATATTCTACTACGGGTATAGGATCCTTTATCCGGAAACCCATTATCCAGAAAGCTCAGAATTATGGAAAGGCCGTCTCTCATAGACTCCATTTTATCCAAATAATCCACATTTTTAAAACGGATTTCCTTTTTCTGTGTAATAATAAAACAGTAGCTTGTACTTGATCCCAACTAAGATATAATTAATCCTTATTGGAAGCAAAACCAGCCTATTGGCTTTATTTAATGTGAACATGATTTTCTAGTAGATTTAAAGTGTGAAGATCCAAATTACGGAAAGATTCATTATCCAGAAAACTCCAGGTGCCAAGCATTCTGGATATGAATAAATGCTAGTAGTTTTTGGTTTTGCCTGATTGCTATTTGGCACTCCTTTACCTCCACTATGGGCACAGACAATTAAGAGTTAATTCATCAGCTGGCACTGGGGCCGGAAAAAAAATGATGATTTATGACTTTTAATCTCATAATTCTTACTTTAAAAAGTCAAAATTAGGATTTATAAATTTAAAAGTCATAATTATGAGATTAACAGTTATAATTTTTACTTTTTAAAATCAGAATTATAAATCATTTGAGCAACTCGCTGGGGAGGCGAAAAGCCTTCAAGAGACACATTTTTGGTCTTTAAAGGGATACTGTCATGGGAAAAAAAAAATTCAAACCACATCAGTTAATAGTGTTGCACTGAAATCCATTTCTCAATAGAGCAAACAGATTTATATTAAATTTTGAAATCTGACATGGGGCTAGACATATTGTCAGTTTCCCAGCTGCCCCCAGTCATGTGACTTGTGCTCTGATAAACTTCCGTCACTCTTTACTGCTGTACTGCAAGTTGGACTGATATCACCCCCTCCCTTCCCCCCAGCAGCCTAACAACAGAACAATGGGAAGGTAACCAGATAGCAGCTCCCTAACACAAGATAACAGCTGCCTGGTAGATCTAAGAACAACACTCACTTGTAAAATCCAGGTCCCACTGAGACACATTCAGTTACATTGAGAAGGAAAAACTACAGCCGTATTGTTAATAAATAACGAGTGGAAGAGAACTAGGCTTAGGCTCCCACTATGCTTCAGAATTTAGGACAAGGCAGTGACTGGCAAAGGCAAAAGGAATAAGGCGTTTGGATTCTCATGCTCCCCAAAATGAGACGAGAACTCTGGGCCTCTTCTCTTCTGAAATCATCAAACGTGGCCCCTATCACTATTTCCCCTTGATCACCATATTATTTCTGTTATTGCCGTTATTGTTGTGTGAGAATGGCTAATTAATTATAAACAGTCAACTCCCTTAATCATGCCATCAACTGTCCTAATCAATCTTAATAACGCCGAATGCCGCGGCCAGGAATTCTAATCTACATCCGTTTCTCTGAGCTGCTCGTATGGAATGATCCCGGAGGCGGGGATTTAGATCAATTCCACCAGGAAATCCTTGAATTGACTTAAACTATAACTAGTTATCGTCTCTGAACTGCTGGTTCTCACTCACTAAACAATATAGCAGAACGCGATAAACAAACCTGGAGGAGAACTGATTTCTGCTCCATTGTATCAAGGGTCGGAATCAGAGTGAAAATGACAATTACAGTAATTGGAATTACAGTTTGCAACAAAAAAAGTCGCCCGAAGTTGCCTCACGAGGAAACTTCGGGCGACTTCAGAAAACGAAGAGTTCCAAGTGTCCCCCGCTCCAAGTGCCATCCCATTAGTGATTTCTTTTCTAGCCGGCAGGAAGGATTTTCGGGGAGATTAGTCGCCCGAAGAAGAGGAGATTTGTCGCCGGGCAACTAATCTCGCCGGAATTTTAGCGTGTGTCACCACCCTTAAAGGAAATGCCAAAACCTCACAACAAATAAATGTACATTTCTCAACACTTGTGCAATTCATATCTTTTTATCTTACTTTTTGTTATGGTTTTCAAGATATTAGCAGTTTTTACACTGCCAATACCGGTATCCGTTATCCAGAAACTCGCTATCCAGAACGCTCCAAATACAGGATGGCCATCTCACACTGACTACATTTTTATCAGATAATTGTAATTTTTAAAATGATTTCCTTTTTCTCTGTAATAATGTGATGGGCGAATTTATTTGCCAGGCGCGAATTCGCTGCGAATTTGCACGTTTCGCTGCAAAAATTCGCCGGCGTCAAAAAAATTTTTCCGAAAAAATGGACGCGGGCGCCAAAAACGGGCGCCGGCATCAAAAAAATGAGATGCCGGTGCAGTTTCGCAAATTTCTCGCCGTTTCGTGAATTTCGCGTGAAATTCGCAAATTTTTCGGCATAGCGAAACGGCGCAAATTCGCCCATCACTAACGCTACTTTATATTTGATTGTAACCAATATATAATTATTCCTTATTGGAGGTAAAACAGTCCTATTGGGTTTACTTAATGTTTAAATTAAATTTTTAGTAGACATAAGTTATGGAGTTCCAAGTTACAGAAAGATCCTTTATCCAGGTCCTGAGCATTCTGGATAACAGGTCATATACCCGTACAATGGCTTTGACGCAATAGCGCCACCCACTGTACACTTTGGGCATCCAGCCACAGCTGGCAGAAAATTAAGCTTGTGAGCAAAGGAATGGTGAGTTCTAAGCAGAGCAACACCATAAGGCTCACTAACTTAATTTTCTGCAAAATCTGAAAAATGTCCCTGTTGTGTTTTCTATTCCGTTCTGAATTGATTGTGACTGTCTGTTGTGTTTGTGTCCACAGCACAGAGTCCCACTGCAGCGGACCCCTTGCAGCAAGCCTATGCCGGAGTACAGCAATATGCAGGTCGTTAGTATTAACACTTACTCCTAATAAATATTTACTCTTACCCTTTCTTTTCTACTCTTACAAAACTGCTACTAAGGACTCAAAATTAAAAATATTTAAAATTTTGCTCAGCTGAGCAAGTAAACTTTCATTTTCTGTTTGACTTTTAGCCCTTTTTAAGGTAAACATCAAAACTAGGTGTATTTTTTGCCTTTAAAGAGTTGTTTTTAAATTCTCAGTTGCCTGGCCATAAAAAAAAGAAATGAGCAGAAACTGACAGTTAGGAGATGACCTTTACAGACAAGAGTGGGAGATGGTTCTTCAGTTGTGTAGAGACCCCTGACAGTATTTCAATTTTAAATCAGCCGGAATATTTCAATCAGAGATTATTCCCACCTTGCTGGTTTGTGAGTCATATCTGTAAGACGTCAATACCCAGCACAATAGGAGGGATGACAGTTAGTAGACAGGCAGTTTGCAGCTTTTCTCTCCCTGTTACCAGGAAATTCTGTCTTCTTTGTATTTTAAAGTCCTATTTCTTTAACTTACGTCCCCTTTCTGTGTTAAAGGAGATCACGGATACCCTCTATAAACAGAGTAGGGGACCCTTTTTTGAGTCTCGACCAATAGTTGAAGAATTCCCGTCCTTAAAATCTAAAAAAAAAAACAGAGATGCAGCGAAGGCTGCCGATGGCCAGAGAATAGAATGTTTCCTTCTACGGACAGCAGAGGGCAGCAAAGATAATGCGTTTATAGAGCTGGTTCCTATAACTACAACATAGAAATCCTGTATTGATAATGAACATTTCAACAATTTTCTGATTTGCCCCAATTTTAAAAATATGGTGGTTCTGCGGTGGCCACTTTGTAGAATTAAAAGGTGGCAAGTACAATGTGGGTCTTCTGGGTTGGGCTAAACGTCAACAACCAGCATGTTCTGTAATAAAGGATATCATAATAATGGTCTAGTAACCCATAGCAACCAATCAGGTAACAGCTTCTTGCTTTCAGGTTATTACATAAGCAGCAAACACAGCAGGTTTTTTTTTTTATATAGATATATATATATATCTTTATTTATGATTTGTTTTTCATTTTTTCAATAACAGAGACACAAAACTATAATAAAAAATAAAATAAAAAAAGTAAAGGACAGAAGTTAGGTAGCAATCCTAGGACATAGTGTAGCACATATACTTTTTTTCATAAAAAATGTTAATTCACATAAATTGTAGGTTACCAATATTATATTTAACTGATTTAAGTAAGATATGGATAATTTCCCTTGGCACCAGTTCAATTTATTGGCTCTTCTGTAGTAGACTTCTAGGTGTCCCATATTTCTGAGTGTGTATCCAGAGTGTCCTCTAAACGAGCTGTGAGATTATAGTAAACACTGCAGTTTTCATTACATTGCCCCCTTAGTCTCTGAATGCTAGGAAACGGCACTTAAATAAATATACTGTATGTATTATACCAGGGATGTGACGTCTCTGGAGCTATAGCTAAGGAGTGACTTCTGGGGTCAAAGTAGGCTTCAGGGGCCATCCCAGCAGCCTTTGGTTGTCAGTGGGAGTAGATCTTTAACCACAATTGAAGAAATGCAAGTTGGAAAACACTGATGCACGGTTGTCCTATTGTCTCCATCTTGTCCTATTTTCTCCATTTTCTCCTACTGTCTCCATCTTGCCCTACTGTCTCCATCTTGTCCTACTGTCTCCATCTTGACCTTCTGTCTCCATCTTCCCCTATTGTCTCCACCTTGCCCTATGGTCTCCGTCTTGCCCTACTGTCTCCATCTTGTCCTACTGTCTCCATCTTGACCTTCTGTCTCCATATTCCCCTATTGTCTCCACCTTGCCCTACTGTCTCCATCTTGCCCTATTGTCTCCATCTTGCCCTACTGTCTCCATCTTGTCCTACTGTCTCCATCTTGTTCTACTGTCTCCATCTTGTTCTACTGTCTCCGTCTTGTCCTACTGTTTCCCTCTTGTGCTATTGTCTCCATCTTGTCCTACTGTCTCGATCTTTTTCTACTGTCTCCATCTTGTCCTACTGTCTCCAATGTGTCCTGCTGTCTCCATCATGTCCTAACGCTGCATTGCTTTCCTACTGTCTTCATCTTTTCTACTGTGTCTTTCTTGTCCTACTGTCTCTTTTTATCCTATTGTGTCCATCTTGTGATTTTGTGTTAATGGTTTTCATCTTCTATTACTGTTACTATCTTATCGTACTGTAACTGCCCCTACTGCCTCCATCCTACTTTGCTGTCTACATCTTTCCTGACATCATTTTGCCCTACAGTCCCCTCATGTTAAACAACTACACCTTTCTTTTCCTGCAGTCTCCATCTTGTTTTACTGTTGTATTTTTCCATTATTTAGAGATCCCACTCTTTCCACCAACAGTTTCTCATCTGTGGGGTTCACTACAGTTAACATTATTTTCCATCTAACACTACACCCGCCCCCCAACACTGTGGTTGGACTAAAACTCCCTGCATCCAACTGACAGCTAATGACAGAAAGGCTACTCTGCATGACAGTAACTACACAGAATCAACACCTCTGTGAAGTTCTTTAGATGTCACCTCTTTGAAGAGTTACAATGGGCCATTGTGATTGGATTAGTGGAAGAGTTTATATGCTGAGAACTTCCCACACCAGTCAGTTGAACTGAAGAACCTGCTCGGATGAGTAGTGAAACGTCTTCATTGATTACTCAGCAAGTCCAGTTGTTTTTAGATTTACCTATACTAGATATACTATGACCTGGATGAATGAAAATCTTCATAGTCATACTCTGTATGACTGAAATTATCCATACCCAGTAAAGTCCTATAAATGTTTGGACTAACAAGTGTAACAAACCCAACAGTACCATCCACAGGTCAATGGCTCCTCTCTATATAATAAGTCTGGGTTATTTCTATCAGCAAGTTCCAAATTCCATACACCTTTAATCCTATTCTTTCCCATAAATCTGCCATTGGAAAACATTTTTGAACTTGTGCAACTAAGATCCATTAAAAGTAAACTCCATGAAGTTGCGAGCAGATTACCGAGTCCCCCGACAGGAGCCATCTCATTATAATCTATAATCCATTTATCTCCACTCAAACCAAACAGATTTAAGCAGTACGAGAACAATGTTAGATTTAACGCTGAAGCAAAGACCGAAGCCTAAAATTAGGCAATTTGCAGTCATTATGTTTTTAGCACTGAGAACTCAAGATGCTTAATTATATCCTAACGCTTTGCCAGCTCCTGGGGTAAAATCGTGTTTCTTTGGGTTTTTTCTTCTTCTTCTTCTTCTTGTTTTTTTTTTCTCAATCACCCGCTGACAAAATAATTGCACTCTTCTTTGAAAGACGATAACTAATGGACAAATAAGGAGCCCTGGCTACAAAATTGCATTTGAATCATCAGAAAGTACATAAAAAGGACCAGAAACGCCACAAATTGAACCTATTTGGCCCTTGTATAACTTTTCTGGTTCTACTATGTGTACTACTAGCTATGGTATCAGCAGAATTATTTTCTCTGAGGCCTGACTGCTTTTTATTTAGGACTCTAAATAATATATTTTTTATTAAAGGGAAGAGAAAGCCCTGACAACTGAAGATAAAAGTAGGTTTAAATACAACATTGTTATTGCAAATAGACATTATAATTGAACAACTAGGCCCTGGCTAGAGAGGGTGTGTGTGTCTTGAGAAGAAACCTGAGAAAGTAAAATGAAGGGTCACCAAAGTGAAGAATAGATCACCAAAGGAAGAATGGGTCACAATAAGGAAGAATGGGTCACCAACCAGAAGATGGGTCACCAATGAGAGTTGTACCAGCAGAGTAGGGCGGGAATTGATTTGGACAAATCAAATTAATTTTCTTTTTCCATAGGAAACAGTAAACACATTATGATATATCTCTGGTGTAACTCAAGTCAATGGGAAATGGTGTTGGAAAGCCCTATTATTGTTGTATTGTGAAAAACAGCCTAACAGCAAACTCACACCTGCTTTTTGTGTCTTTCCAATAGCTGCCTACCCTGCTGCTTATGGTCAGATCAGTCAAGCCTTTCCACAGCCGCCTCCCATGATTCCACAGCAACAGAGAGAAGGTGAGTAGGAACATTTTGACCATCACTTAGACAATATGACTCCAGGGTCTAGAGAATTAGATACCTCCAAGGCCTAGAAATTAGAAAATATTCATGGGTTTGAATCCTAATTTGAGGGTAGACCAAAGAGGGTCCCAAGAATGGTAGGAGCCCCTTGAGTAGAAGATGGTAAAAGTACAGGGGAATTGTCCCACCATCACTTACACACACAACATGGTTCCAGGGTCTAGAGAATTAGATGCATAAAGTCCTAGAGAACAGTCTAGAAAACATTTCAGGGCTTTGGCTACTTATTTGAGGGTAGACCAAAGAAGCCCCAAGAAAGGTAGGAGCACCTTGAGTAGAAGATAGTAAAAGTACAGGGCAAGTCTTACCATCATTCACATGCTCAGATTACTTGGCTCCAGGGTCTATAGAATTAGATGCCTCCAAGACAGGAAACATTCTGGGCTCTGACTACTAAATTGAGGGTAGACCAAAGAGGAACTTAAATTATTATCTTAATCCTTAATATATATCAAGGATGTCCATTCTGCAGCCCTCTAACTCTTGTTGATCTGCATTTTCCAGCTTCTCATTGACATTTAAAGGCTGTGGATCCAAAGAGATGGAGGGCCTCTGGTTGGACATTGGTGGTTCTCCAGGTCCCAGCTTTCTTCTTTTACTAGGGACCCTACATCATCTTCCAGTTTCTGACAGTTAAAGGGTGTGGTTACAAACAAGAGGGCCTCTGGTGGGACACTGGTGGTTTCCCAGCTTTCCTGCCTTACCAGGGACCCTATATCACTTACTCTAGCTATGGTAGAGAGAGAGAGGTTAAAACTGTTGCAGGCTTACTAGCACTTTCTTTTTGGACAAAGTTGACATTGGTAACTGTATATCTGGTGCCCGTGTGTACAAGAGGTTCTGAAGCAGCCGCAGTTTATGTCTTTGATTTTGGAAGATACCCAGTACCCTTCGGTGTTGCCAAGAAAAATGATAAAAATGGAATCAAATCAGTCTTTATTAGTAACAAAACTAATTACTTAGCTGTACCCAGACAGATGGGCAGACCTAGACTGACTTGAGACCCCAAGCATTAGAAAGTTTAGACCAAGCTGTGGCCAATCATAACATTGGAACAGCAGAATCCTGGTTAACAAAACCAACTGCAATGGGAACAACAAGAATTTACATGTGACATGTTCCCTGTGGCCCCCAATCATCTCATGGGCTGAATAGACTCATTTATGCAACGTAATTATTTGGATATACCCCATGATATGTCAGATATAGGTACAAGGTTGGATAATGCTCTACAGAAAATAGTGCAGTTTATAAGCACTCGCTCCTGTTGGGTTTTATTTGCCACCACTTCTTGCATTGTGTCTTCTCTCTAATTATTAACTATTTATAAAGCTCCGTGTCTTTACGACCAGCTGACCTTTTCTAATCAGATTCGTTGCCAATGCTCTTTATTATCCGCATGTTGTCAGCCCTGTGAATACACTTTGTGCTGGAGAGAGAAATCATAATACCCAATGCTTCTGAACTCCTTCATATTTCCTGGCTGCTGTATAAAAGCCCAGCAGAGTACAGAGGACCTCTTGTATTTGTCTAATAGCCCAGCATTACATGCATTGTGCTTCTTTGTGTATTGTATGTGAGCAGAAGCTCTAAGCTGCCACATCCATCTATTATATATGTATTGATATATATGTATGTATTGTAATTAGACACACACACCGTGTTATGGAAACAGCTCCTCTCAATGCTCCTCTACTGATCTGCTTATTATGTGTCATTTGTCTGTAGAAGGCTTTAGGCAACCAAACCAAAGCAGACGTATCAGCATGAAACCAACGACCAATCACTATACCAAGTTTTCAGTACATACAACGATAAACCAATAACACAAAGACTAGTACAGGTATGGGATCTGTTATCAGGAAACCTGTTATCCAGAAAGTCCTGAATTACAGAAAAGCCGTCTCCCATAGACTCCATTTTATCCAAATAATCCAAATTTTTATAATGATTTCCTTTTTCTGTGTAATAATAAAACAGTACCTTGTACTTGGTCCAAATTTAGATATATTTAATCCTTCTTGGAGGCAAACCCAACTTATTGGGTGATTTAATGTTTACATGTTTTCTCGTAGACTTAAGGTGTGATGATCCAAATTACAGAAAGATCTGTTATCCAGAAACTCCCAGGACTGGAGCATCCTGGATAATAGGTCCCATATCTGTACTATTTCCAAATTATGGCTGTTTACAGGAAAGAATGTCCATGCTTGCATGTAGAACCCAATCCAGCAAACAACTGATATCTATGGCACCAGGAACTTTCCTTGGGAACACACCCCCCGAAATTAGTACATAGCCTCATACCTAACATTGCATGTGTTTGGACAGCTTCCATCAGGCTTTCCAAGTTCCCATTCCTAGGCCTGTTATGTTTAATCATGGGCCATTGTCACAGGCCCCAGGTATCTGGTGCAGTTTTAAGATTGAAGCTTGGAAATAGAGGTTGCACTGATTAGTTCTTCTTTACATAATTAAAGAAAGCCACCCTGCAGCTCCCTAGAATTCCCAGCCAACCACTGGGATCTTGTAGCAGAACATTACGATTAGGTTCCTTATGTATAACTGATGTTTCCTTCAATGAGGGATCCAAAAGATATCTACATTATCCTCTGTTTTAGCAGAACCAGAGGACCCTGCAGTTTATTTTCCTATCAGAGATACACTTAATAAGATGTTTTATAGGAGGAAACCTCATAAGGACCATTATCTCATACCCCTAAAGTGGCATAAATCCCATGCATATCACATTATTTTGCCAGGGATGGAGTTGGCTCAGAGTAGTTAAGCAGTAGGCCTTGTCTCACAACTTCCACTGACCCATTCTAGAAGCCTATGAGATAAGCATTCACTTGGTTAGGTTGGTTAGGTTTCTTTAAGTGTTAAAAGTACATAAAGTGGTCATCTTGCCTTGTCATTGTTCACACCAAAGAACAATTGTGCACAACCCCTTAAGTGGCATAAATCCCATGCTCATTCCCCACTATTTTGCCAGGGATGGATTTGGCTCAGAGAAGTTAAGCAGTAGGCCTTGTCTCAGAACTTCCACTGGCTCATTTTATAAGCCAATGAGATGAGAAGTTCCTTGGTTAGATGGTTTCTTCTAGTTTAGAAAATGATTATGCTTAGGGCACCCAAGTATTTCTGCTTTAGGTCCCATTAGAACTAGGATGCCCCAGCAGGAGATGGAGAACCAAGGATAGCAGCATAAGAACAATCTGACCTATAGCATTTCAGCTATTGTTGAACAGTCATTCCCAGTACTCCCAGTTAGGAGTTGTAGTTAAAAACCAACTAACTGGTTAAGAAACTTAATATACAGAGTTACTGTAGCCCTCATGTTCTCGTACTGAATCAGTTGTCCCCAACTACATAGAACATTGGCACAGTGGGGCCCCAGTGCATCAGTCCTATGACCCTATTTTGATTGGTGCTGTGACATCTTAGTAGTTGTAGTTTAACATAAGACAAGGGCCACAGGCTGCAATATATAGATTTATAAAAGTGTTGGTTGCAATCAGACACACTATTGTAGGATCTCAAATACACATTATTGTATGTTTATGCCCCTATTAAACATGTTACCCACTCGCCTTATGGAAGGAATGAGCAGCACTAAAAGGGTAAAGTGCCATCGGGAATTATTGTGGCACAGGAACCTTCAAGTCTCCATTAGAATTGTGTGTCACCTCTGAACCCGTGTGGTTTTTATGAAATGCAGAGATCAGCTGTTCCCTCGTAAAAAAAAAAGCCCTCTTAGCAAATTAGTGGGGAAAATTGTGCTTAGCAAATATTCATTAGAACTTCATTTTCTATTAATACAGGAGAGTGCTCAGAGCCCCTAATTGTAATCACGCTGAGGCAGAAGAATTTTAATGTGGTTTAAATGGGCATCTGTCAGTAGATGGATCCGTCTCCCTTCTGTCTGCCAGTAAGGTGAATGAATTATGGGCCGGGGAGGAGGTAGCACTTCTCTTGTGTCCCCAATTGTTCATTGTGCCAAATGCAGTCTGATGCCTGACATAATATCTTTTCTCTCCTACACTGCACTCTGTTCTGTATAGCCAAGTGTGTATAGGGGTCCTACTGTATATACAAGACGTCTATGGTCTTCCTAAAAATGCCAATGCTGCTTCTATTCTTACAACGTCTATGGAAACTCGGAGCTCCTTAGTGTGCACCATTATAAAAAAAATTAGGCACAAATATGTGGCCTTCAAGGGATGATACAGTCTTGGAGGATCCCCTGTCTTCAACATGGGTGTCTGCGAATGATAAAATGTGTCTGTTTTTTTTCTGAGGGTGCACAATGAAGAGTTTTCATAGAATGTGAAGAGTTTTTTCTTACTATAGGTAAGACCTTTCTACCAAGAAAGGTGGCATTTGTTGGTGAGGATCAAAGTGAGTTGGAAGATTTTTTAGCAATAAAAGGCCATAAATAATTATGACGTTTTTACGATTGAGCGATTCTTGATTTTGGAATAATCTGGTTTCTATCTGGAAGGAATTCCATCTTCCCCCCCCAAGTTGGCACCTTATGTCCATATATACTACAAGAGTATTGTGATGGTACACCGGAAATGTTTAAACATAGGTGGGCACTCACTGTAGGGGCTACCTAAAAGCCTCTATTGTAACTGCATAAGGATCAGAGAACAGGGAACTCCAGGCCTACATGTTTTCTTGCATGACCCCTGAAGAAGACCCTTGTTTGTGGGGGTCATAACAGGTTGGGTTGGAGTGCCCTGTTCAGGCAGATTAAAGCTTCTGATATCAGTCCTTTAGTCCGATTCAGCAGATTATCTGACCGTGTGGGGGAGTTCCGATGGGTCCCCTCAATCGATAGGCCAAAAATCGTCCAGATAGGGAATCGTCCAGATATCAATCGGGCAGGTTTGATTTTTTCCATCAATCGAGAACCGCCTCGGCTAGTTGATGTGGTCCTACCACCAGTCGGAGCCTATAGGGTCGACCGTTTGGATTAACTCGATATCGCCCTGCTGATAGTGGGAATATCGCGTTATGATCCGCTTGTTTGGCGACCTCCCCAAACGAGCGGATCTAATAGTGTATGGCCACCTTTAGGCATCTTGACTCCAGGCAGTTTGTCTTCAAAGAGGTTCTAGAACTAGATCGTTTCGGGCTAACGATACAATTGTTCAGTGTTTTCTGCCCAAAATATAAAGAAATACCACTGAGCTAACCTTCATCCATGCTGGTGTATAAATTATTTAGGCAAGGTAGGGTTTCTTCATTTCTCTCAGGAATTCTCTCAGGAATTCTGTGACTCAACCTCATCACCCCAACATTGGTTAACAAACCCGTTTTAAAAATAAAATCGAAATACATGTTTCATATGGATAAACATAACAAGTGATGACATCCTAAGCAAAGTCTCAAAGAAGGAGTCCTTACATGTAGAAAAGTCCTCAAACGCAAAGAAAGAAAATATTGGACAAAAACAAAGCAACTGCCATCAAAAACAGAACTTGCTGATTCAGAACCTCTTTGCATGACAAGCTGTTTAGTGTTTTGTTAGGAACAGAATAAAAGAAGAATAAACTAAGCGCAGGAAAGGAACCTTCACAATCCTGTGCCCTCGTACTTTACTGTCTATTTAGAGGTTCAGGGTCTCGTTTGACTTGATGTAAAATGTTGTTCTATGTTCTCATTGCAGGACCCGAGGGCTGCAACCTGTTTATCTACCATCTGCCCCAGGAATTTGGGGATGCTGAGCTGATGCAGATGTTCCTGCCTTTCGGTAATGTCATCTCCTCGAAAGTGTTTGTGGATCGGGCGACAAACCAAAGTAAATGCTTTGGTGGGTAAAGATAACAAAACAATTAGATTCATCCAGGAAAAGGGCTTTTTTCTCGACACACCTTTCCGACTGCTTTTTTTTAATCTATTATTTAATCCTTTGAATATTTTTTTCTCCCTCTCCTTTATGTCTCATTGCTAAGGTTCTGCTCTTTGTTTTAGATTTTAGATGGACTGTTTTGGGTTCCAGAGAGATCAACGCAGTAGACCTCTCTGGTGGCCAATTGAAAGGTTCACGGGAGGCAAGCAAGATCCTCATACACAGTAGGGGGTGTATAGAAGCCGTACGACCCGTATAAGCCAATAATCAATTGGTCAGAAATGAGTCTGCTATATCAATTGTTCCAATATCTTAGGACTTACAATAAAGCTCAGGAAGAGATGTTATTCTAATCAGTCTGATCAAGCGTAATGCAGGCATTTTCTGTCACCTTCCTAAATGCCATTTGCTCGTCTAAAGAGAAACCTATAGCTCATGTTCATGGTTCAGCAGAAGACCCCAGGTCAAAGGGCAGCAGATAAGATGAAGCTACATGCTATTGGCTGCTTGATCAACTGCCCATGCCTCATGCACCGCTCCGACGTATGTCTGGCAAGGCATGGTAAATGACTTGCTCTTTAATTGAACTGGAAGCTATTATTAATTTGTCCTGTCTCAAGATTTTAATATTTAGACAAGGAATGCTTAACCTCTATGCCTCCTGTTGATGTTTAGAAGACTAGTCCAACAATAGTTGCAGGATAGACAATCCTACTGTAGACAATGTTTTTTTTGATCAGGAGATGAAGGTATCCTACAGCTTTTAATGTGATTAATGTAACTCTTCTAGTATCCTTCCCAATGGCATTTACAATTTTTGTTTTGGTGCCCAAGGCAAAGGGAATTAATATTCCTTAATATGCAATTTTATATAGTTACTTGATCCCAGGGCAATCAATTGACTTTCAGTACTCAAGAAGGGGTTCAACGTTTTCTGGGACATCAAGAGTCTTGTTTAGGACCCCCTGGAGATGCTGCTGGGATTTTGAATTAGGGTCTCTGATGGACCACCACTTAATTCATAAGTCAATGCCTCCTCCTGTCTCCTCCTACTGAGCCACCTCTTCTCTCCTCAGCCTTTATTCTGTATCAGAGGGAAATGGATTTCCAAAAATATCTCCAATTTCTGCAAACAATGATGCAGATGATGTAAAACCAGACCAAAGCATTTTCTTTCTCTCTAAGCCTTAAATTACAACACAGTGTGTGGTGCCCCTTCCCCCAGCCATGTTGTGTTTTCATTCCAATTGGCAACAACCGGTGCTCTTATTGGATGCAAAAAGTACTGCTCACTTCACCTTTGTAGGGTATTGGGTATAATTCTCATAAACCTCAGGGACTGCAAGTGGAGGCCATTCCAGCAGTTGGTTGGAGTATGATGTTCATCATCCATTATTTTGCTATGGTTATAGAACAACTGCCCTAGTTTATATATTCTTCCTATGTGGAATGACACTATAGAGCAGGATATTTTCCTCATTGGCAGATTGTCTCCATTAGTTGTGGTGAGTGTTGATGTGCCTAATAAGGTTTTGTCTTTGTAATGTTCATTTAAGTCATAATTTGTTAAAATGAAGACTTTGTAGGGATATAAGAACTTAGTTGGGATTTTATCATTGCTCCAGTTTCGATAAAATGCTCCGGTTTCTAAAATTCTGCTGCCAGGCTATACAGTTTAGGGGATTTGGTTGGTGGGGTTGTATTTTTTTTTTTTTTAATGTTGACATTGTGACATCATCCCTATTGTGATATCTACACAGCTGTACCTTTAACTTAATGTAGTTAAAGACTGAAAGGGACTTAATACTGAGACTTTACCCTAGATACCTTCCTCTTCTTATTTTTACATAAAAGACGAGCTAACAACAAAACCCAACTACAAAGAGAACAACTGAAACCTCTAAAACCATATAACAAATACAGTAGGTCTACTAAGGACATCCCAAATTGGAACTAATGATCTCTGTTTGCCGTGATATTGTTCTCAAACAGAAGGGAACCGTTTAGCACTGAATGCAGAGAAAAGCTGCTTTTCAAGTCCTCAAAACTTTTATGGAGTTCTAATGAAGGAGCTTGTTAAAAATTTTTCTCTTTAAGCATCCTGCAGGCCATTACAGGGAAATGTTTTGTAATACCTAAAGTCTTGCAGAGTTTTGATTGTCGAACATTTTATGAAGTGGAATTGACAAAATGTGTGGAATATTTTAACAAGTGGTTTATACACATTTCATTAATGCAAATGGGTCAATATAGAGTCCCTGGGTCATGCAATTTTTTTAACAGAGATAGAAGAGCAAGTATAGTTATATGAAAACCATAGGGCAAGATGGAGATACTGTAGCAATATAAACATGGTGGTCAAAGGTAAAGTCAGCACAGCAAGATGGTAGCAGTAGGGCAAGAAGAATGCAATAGAACAAGATGGAAATAGTAGGACAAGGTGGAGACAGCAAAGTAAAATTAAAGCAGTAGGGCAAGATAGAGAAACTATAGCAATACAGAGAAGGAGTAATGCACTGTTTTCACAACAAAAGGTAGCATTAGGGCAAAATAGTTATGGTAGGACAAGTTGAAGAAAGAAAGGCAAAATGAAGAAAATAGGGCAAGATGAAGGCAGCAAGGAAAGATGGAGACAGTAGGGCATGTGGTGGTAGAATACAAAGATGGAGATAGTAGACCATGATGGAGGCAGTAGGTCAGGATGGGGACAGTACAGCAAGATGGTGGTAAAATACGAAGGTGGAGGCAGTAGCACACGATGGTGGTAGACTACAAAGATGGAGGCAGTAGGACCAGACATTAGTGTGGAGTGAGCAGTAGGGCAGTAGCGCAATGTACTGTTTGCACAGCAAGAAGGTAGCAGTAGGGAAAGCGAGGGTGGACAAGTTGGATAAAGAGGCAAAATGAAGACAATAGTGCAAGGTGAAGATATAAAGGAAGGATGGAGCCAGTAGGCAGGATGGTGGTAGAATACCAAGATGAAGGAAGTAGGACCAGACATCAGAGTGAATAGATGAGAGCAGTAGGGCAAGATATTGTTTGGAAAGGTGTGAGCAGTAGGGCATTGTACTGTCTGCACAGCAAGAAGGTAGCAGTAGGGAAAGATAGCAAGGGTGGGACAAGTTGAAGAAAAGAAGACAAAATGAAGACAATGAAGATAGCAAGGAAGGGTGGAGACAGTAGGCAGGATGGTGGTAGAATACCAACATAGAGACAGTTGGGCAAGATGGAGACAGTAGTGCAAGATGATGGTATAAAACCAAGATGGAAGCAAAAGGACCAGATATGAGTGCAAATAGATGAAAGCAGAAGGCAAGATGGAGACAATAGAGCAAGATATTGTTGGGAATGGTGTGAACAATAGAGCAAGATGGAGAAAGCAAGATGGAAATAATAGGGCAAGATTGTACAGCAAGCTGGGAGCAGATGGACAAGATGGAGACAGTAGAGCAAGATGTAACATACATAATATTTACCTCCCAGCACCTCCAAATAGTCAATGGCTCCTGACTGTGGGTGCTTGAAGCACTTCAGTCATAGGTGCAGGGCCATCACTTGGAGATTATAAAACACCATTTTCAGCATCATATAATATATTTTAATACCATGATCCTAATAGATCTCTAACTCAAAGTGTAATGGAAATCTTCTCTACCCTCTAATAAAGCAGCTTCCACAACTTTACTACCCGAACGAAAAAAGAAAAAAAAACAAAACCTTCTCTGTAGATAAAGATGAAAGTCCTTTCTTCTAACCTCTTGTGTCCTCTAGAAAGAACTTTGGGCAAAGAGATTGCCTGAGAAGCCCATTCATATTTAATATATTGATATAAATGTATCATAACCCCATTTTCTCTGTAAACAAGGGATTGCAACCCAATCTTGTTTGGTTCATCTTTATAACTTATTAGCCCCCCCCCCATTAACTCTTCTTAGGCCAAGAAAATGCAGGTTTTTCTAATTGCTTATGCCTCTATTGAGTTGCAGAATTGGCCTCTTCAAACTGATAGACCTAACTGACATATTCCATGAACTTTATAGCTCCAAGTAGTCTTGTGTCAGCTGAAAGCATATTTACAGTTAGAAAATGGACTGCTGAGGACTAGTATTTGTCAGCAGGGGCCTATCTTCTCTGTGGGCATCTGAGGGTCATTGCCTAGGACTCACTCAATGTCACAGAACTGATAGAGCTGAGCAGATAAGCACCAGGAGGCGCCTCAGGCTCAGGTTTTGCCATTCTATCCAGCCACTTCAGGAAAAGAACACTAGGGAAACGTGTGTTTCACAATCAGGATACCAGCTTTGTTAATGCACTGATATCATGAAAAGTTACAGTAACTCTGCTCCATGGATCCAAGAGTATATTTGGACTATAGAAGTTTCACTGTAGTGTCCAAGCTGAGGCAAAAGTTGAGCTTGAGGAGCCTTGATACTTTGCTTGCATTCAGCGATCTGAAAGTTTTTGGTTAATGCCTTGAACGTTCAATGAGTGACTGTGGCAAACCTTCTGTACTACTCCTACGTAAGTTCACATACAGGTGCTCTATTGCATTTTACGTTTCATTGGTCTTTCCTAGCACTTTACTACCTGCTTTAACCTTCATATTTTCATCATTTATGGACAGAAAACACAGCAAAGGTGTAATGATATGGGGATCTACCTCTACCACCTCCTTATACCTCTATTTCTTATTTAGTTCTTCAGCCCTCCAGTTTAGAATTCAAAGTGTTATTGAATTGCTGGGATTGCTATGGGTTACGATACCCATAAATATAACTATACCGTAACTAGATATTATTGGGCCCCACAGCAAATTACTTTTCAGGCCCCCAAAATGTCTAGAGGTTAAACTGTTTTACCAATATTCATTGAAATTGTATATGAATTGGGGCCAGTGCCATAACTAGAGGGGGACGGGCTCTGGTGCGTGACGCGCAGCCGGGCCCGCCCCCCCCTCCGCACACACCGGATTTCAGTGGTGAGCAGTGGTGAGCAGGCTGCCGGGGGGCCCTGAAGGGGTGCGGGCCCTGGTCCGCTCGCACCCCCTGCTCCCCCGGTAGTTCCGCCACTGCATGGGGCCCCTATACCTCATGGGCCCCCTGCAGCCTCAGGGTCTGCTTCCTCTGTAGTTACACCCCTGCATACTAGATTGCTACCTAAGGGCAGAGACACACTCAGATTTGGGGAGATTTCGTCGACTGACGATAAATCGCCTCTTCTTTGGGGTGACTAATCTCCCCAAACTGCCTCCCGCCGGCTAGAATCTAAATCACTGGCGGGACGGCACTCGGAGCATTTCATTTTCCAAAGTCACCCGGAGTTGCCTTACGAGGAAACGTCGGACGTCTTCGGAAAATGAAGTGCTCTGAGTGCCATCCTGCCGGCGATATAGATTCTAGCTGGCGGAATGGCACTCGGAGCACTTTGTTTTCTGAAGTCGCCCGAAGTTTCTTTGTGAGGCAACTTCAGACGACTTCGGAAAACGAAGCGCACTGATTGCCATCCTGTGATTTAGATTCTAGCCGGCGGGAGGCAGTTCGGGGAGATGAGTCGCCCCCAAAATAGACCCGATTTATCGCCGGCGACTAAATCTCCCTGAATCTGAGTGTGTCTCTGCCCTAAGGTTTATTTACCAATATTAAGAGAAGGAATGGAACTATAAGTAGATAATAAGCAGATAGAAGAGATGGAATGCCACGGAGGAAAGTTCTTTCGGTGCAGGATCTGTCCAACAGCGGTGGGGGGCAATATGTATTATTGTGTAGCTGAAATAAATATAAGAAGCCAGGCTGGTTCCTGGGAGACCCATTAAGGTGGAAAGAACTGTCTGCGTCACTCGCTCTCACCCAAGCTGTGGTTAGAAAGCCGTAGGAGGAGCAGCAGCCGTATCCCCGGGGCCCTTCATTTAGACTCAATTTGACAACCCGGGAAAGACGTTCTGCCTCGGCAGCCTTTGCCTATAATCCTAAAGTGCATAATCCCTTGTGCTGTAATATCATCTTCTGTATCTATGTTGTTTCCAGCTGATACTTTCACTGGGTTTACTCTATTTTTATTGTCTGTAATGTTTATTGTGCTCCATCAACCCAACAATGTTTTTCAAATTAATTACTATGACGTAGAGAGGGATATTCTGAGACAATTTCTAATTGGTTTTCATTTTTTATTATTTGTGGTTTTGGAATTATTTCACTTTTTATTCAGCAGCTCTCCAGTTTGCAGTTTTAGCCATCTGGTTGCTAGGGTCCAAATTCCCCTAGCAACCATGAATAGGAGAGGCCTGAATAGAAAGATGAGTCATAAAAAGTAGCAACAATTAGGAATGCACCCAATCCACTATTTTGGATTTAGCTGAACCCCCGAATCCTTCGTGAAAGATGCGGCCGAATGCTGAACCCGGATCCTAATTTGCATATGCAAATTAGGGGTGAGAAGGGGAAAAAAATTACTTCCTTGTTTTGTGACAGAAAGTCACGCGATTTCCCTCCCTGCCCTAATTGGCATATGCAATTAGGATTCGGATTTGGTTTGGCTGGGCAGAAAGATTCCGCCAAATCCAAATCCTGCTAAAAAAAAGGCAGAATCCTGGCCGAATCCCAAACCGAATCCTGGATTCAGTGCATCCCTAATAACAATACATTTGTAGCCTTACCGAGAGTTTGTTTCTTAGACGGGGTCAGTGACCCCCATTTGAAAGCTGCAAAGAGTCAGTAGAATAATTTTTAAAAAAATGAAGACCAAGCGAAAGGTTGCTTGGACTTTCTATAACATACTAAAAGGTCCACGGTGTAATTAAAGGGAAATGGCTCAACTTTAAAGGGTTGGTTCACCTTTAAGTTAACTTTTATTTTTGTAATACTATAATGGCTAATTCTAAGCAACTTTTCTGTTGGAGCTCATTTTTTTCTTAAAGTAATAGCCAATGAGCATTTGGGAACATAAATGACCATTTCCTATTGGCCAGCCAATTAAAATAAAATAAATAAACAAGCTCTTTCATCAAACACGAGGCTGCGGCTGCAGATGAAGGAACAAGAGTGTAACCTGCCTATTTATTATTGAGCGGCTATTGATCCCCAGATCTCTGGACGGCAATATTTACCGCGGGAGAGCGAAACATTTAATATCGTTGCTGTCACGCCGCAGACTAAAAATGACACTGAATAATGTCACCTCTGTGTCAATTTGCAGGATAATTAAAGGAAATACAGTATAGATGTTCCATCGACCGCCGTTTATGGGGCTATTTCTCGCCTCTCCAGGGACGGCGCGTCTTTCGCTGACAAAATCATATGGGCTTTTTCCAGGATTTAGTCGCCTTTGCAACAGGCGTAAGATTTATTAAAGGGGGGGGTGAGACTCAGAAATCAATAGAAAATTGTATTAAATGTCCAGGTAACAGGCAGTTGGGTTAGTGGCTGCCGGCATTTCTTGTCACCTTTTATGGACAAATAAGCGAAGCGCGGCCGACCAACGCGTTCTTCTTCTTCTCACCGTGAAAATGTCACGTTTGATCCTGATATCAGAAAAACTCAGCTGTTCTCATTAGCCGCCGCCATGGGGGGGAATGTTATGTCATGTGATCGCCTCTTTTAACCTTAATTCTGCCATTTATCCGGCGGCACATCTGCTGGGTAGCGAGTACCGAGATAATACCTGGGAACCTGCAGGGAGCAAAGCTCAGCCGGGCCCAACCTTGAAAAGGGATTTAATTGGATTTGCGGGGAAAGGAATTCATTAATTTAAGACACGAGACAAAGTTTGAAATAGAAGCAATAAGCCTTGGATGGAGTCGGCGAGCTGTGCCGCTGGAGTAGCGAGGGCGGGGACGCTGGGGAAAGGCAAATTAAAAACATGCAGTGACACGGCGTTCTCTGGGGGAATTAGCTCAATTCTGCTGTAATTCTGTGGGTTTTCTTTAAAGGAAAAAATATAAAGAGACATAAGGGCTTATTAGAGGGGGGATGGGACACTTATCACTTGCCCGCGTCTCACCCTCGTGCCACCCTTCCATAGTGGGTGCAAGTAGCAGCCGTCAGCAGCGATGGGCGAATTTATTCGCCAGGCTTGGATTTGTGGCAACTCCCTCATTCTGCCACCTGCGAAAACTGCTTGCGAAAATTCATCGGCGAAAAGATTCACTGCGACAAAAAATCGCCTCGTGTAAAGATGGTCGCGCATCGAAATAATTTTGACGCCCGTTGACTTTAAGGCGTTCGGACAAAAAAGTAAAAATTGTCGCACATCAAAATTGAGCTGCTGAATAAAAAGCGAAATAAAAAATGAAAACCAATTACAAATCGTCTCAGACTATCACTTCCGAGATTTAGTAAAAAGTGAGCAACCCCTTTAAGGAACTTTTAGTATTTTATAGAATCACGAATTCGGAGTCATTTTTCAATTGGTCTTCATTTTTTATAGTTTTTTAATAATTTGCCTTTTTCCTCGGACACTTTCCAGCTTTCAAACGAGGGTCACTGATCCAATCTTAAAAAAACAAATGCTCTGTAAGGTAATTATAATTTATTCCTTTCTATTCAGGCCTCTCCTATTCATATTCCTGTCTCTTATTCAAATCAGTGCATGGTTGCTAGGGGAATTTGGACCCTAGCAACAAGATGCTGAAATTACAAACTGGAGAGCTGCTGAATAAAAAGCTAAATAAGTCAAAAACCACAAATAATAAAAAATGAAAACCAATTGCAAATTGTCTCAGAATATCCCTCTCTACGTCACACTAACAGTTAATTTAAAGGTGAACCACCCCTTTAATACAATGGAGATATGTTGTGAGTTGTAGTCTAGGAAAGCCTTGTGGAAGGTTTTTGTCGCCTTTAAATGTTGTTCAGTAAAAGGAAAACAAAGGGTGCAATTGTTTTACCCACAATCCATAGAAATGACAGAATTGCTGCAAGTCCTATGGAACAATGTCATTTGGCCTCAGGCCGTATGAGAAATGATCAGAAGATTATGTGTCCGGGTTGATTATCCTGCCGGTATTTTAGAGGCTTAAATAATTTAGCCCCCAAAATTGCCAAACATTGGGGTCACATGGGGCTCGAGCACAGCCAACGACCTTTCTCCTCTGCACGAAAATGAAACGGTTTCATAAGTAAAGAAATCAGCACCTTCCACCCCTGTGCGATTATTTCTTCCCTCGTGATCATGTCGCTCCACTGGGTGAATGGGGTCACGGGAGCAGAAAGCTGAATCCATGTTCCCTGGTCTGTGAGTTACATGTGTGTAATGTGTAATGTGTAGTGTGCAGGGGGGTCATAGGGTTTATTCAAGAACACAAACATGAACAAATATAAGTGTTTTGGCAAAAGCTTTCTAAATAGCAAATGTCGTTTTATTGAAAATAAAGAAAATTCTGATTTCTGATGGTCACAGAAAAACCCCTCAGTGACTTCTAATATCCTTATCATTTACAGTAGGGGGTACATTATCCCTTATAATACATGAGTGATACTCAGAGTTCCCTGTATAACTCAGCCTGCAGCCTTGTGCCTTTATATGGTCACAGAAAAACCCCTCAGTGACTTCTAATATCCTTATCATTTACAGTAGGGGGTACATTATCCCTTATAATACATGAGTGATACTCAGAGTTCCCTGTATAACTCAGCCTGCAGCCTTGTGCCTTTATATGGTCACAGAACAACCCCTCAGTGACTTCTAATATCCTTATCATTTACAGTAGGGGGTACATTATCCCTTATAATACATGAGTGATACTCAGAGTTCCCTGTATATCTCAGCCTGCAGCCTTGTGTCTTTATATGGTCACAGAACAACCCCTCAGTGACTTCTAATATCCTTATCATTTACAGTAGGGGGTACATTATCCCAATACATGAGTGATACTCAGAGTTCCCTGTATAACTCAGCCTGCAGCCTTGTGCCTTTATATGGTCACAGAACAACCCCTCAGTGACTTCTAATATCCTTATCATTTACAGTAGGGGGTACATTATCCCTTATAATACATGAGTGATACTCAGAGTTCCCTGTATAACTCAGCCTGCAGCCTTGTGCCTATATATGGTCACAGACCTCCATTGTAACTTGTCTGCTAACCAGAAAGCCCAATTACAGAATCACATATAGTGTTTAAGCAAATAATTCTTTATTTTGGGCTGATTCTCTTTCTCTCAATGAGAATAAGACACTGTTTTGTACTTGTGCAGCATAAATCCATGTTGATAGCAAAACAATTCTATTGGGTGTTTAATATTCTCCAGTAGCCTTAAGGCAAACTCCTCGATATTATTTCTACACTGCAGGTTCCGAGCATTAAGGATAATAGATACCTGTGTGTATATATATTTATATATCAGTTCTGCCATTTAGGAGATTTGCAGTAAAAATAAGGAATAAAACAAAGGATTACAAGCCAGGCTTTTTTTTCCCCCAAATAAAATATCTGCAATTAAATGGAATTGTAAATGTGGGGTTGAGGGCTTTTTATCATTGTTTCTTTTGGGGGTTTGCGGATTTGGCAGACTCATAAATTGCATTTTATATGTCAGCAGATAAACGCTGGGGGAAACTTGGGAAATAAGATGT
Organism: Xenopus laevis; assembly: GCF_017654675.1. Lineage (NCBI taxonomy): Eukaryota > Metazoa > Chordata > Amphibia > Anura > Pipidae > Xenopus > Xenopus laevis. Next base: position 228,316,266 of record NC_054371.1, read on the forward strand.
ACGTCCTTATAAAACTAGTAGAGATGTAATAAAACCATCTTAGAGCCATTTAACTGTGAAGAACAAAATACTGAGTTTGATTAAAGTACAGTAAACCATTCCTTATACAGTACAGGAAACTATAGTATATACAGTACAGTACAGGAAACTATAGTGTATACAGTACAGTACAGGAAACTATAGTATATACAGTACAGTACAGGAAACTATAGTGTATACAGTACAGTACAGGAAACTATAGTGTATACAGTACAGTCCAGGAAACTATAGTGTATACAGTAAAGTACAGGAAACTATAGTGTATGCAGTACAGTACGGGAAACTATAGTATATACAGTACAGTACAGGCAACTATAGTGTATACAGTACAGTCCAGGAAACTATAGTGTATACAGTAAAGTACAGGAAACTATAGTGTATACAGTACAGTACAGGAAACTATAGTGTATACAGTAAAGTACAGGAAACTATAGTGTATACAGTACAGTACAGGAAACTATAGTGTATACAGTACAGTCCAGGAAACTATAGTGTATACAGTAAAGTACAGGAAACTATAGTGTATGCAGTACAGTACGGGAAACTATAGTATATACAGTACAGTACAGGAAACTATAGTGTATACAGTACAGTACAGGAAACTATAGTATATACAGTACAGTACAGGAAACTATAGTGTATACAGTACAGTACAGGAAACTATAGTGTATACAGTACAGTACAGGAAACTATAGTGTATACAGTACAGTACAGGAAACTATAGTGTATACAGTAAAGTACAGGAAACTATAGTGTATACAGTACAGTACAGGAAACTATAGTGTATACAGTACAGTCCAGGAAACTATAGTGTATACAGTAAAGTACAGGAAACTATAGTGTATGCAGTACAGTACGGGAAACTATAGTATATGCAGTACAGTACAGGAAACTATAGTGTATACAGTACAGTACAGGAAACTATAGTGTATACAGTACAGTACAGGAAACTATAGTGTATACAGTACAGTACAGGAAACTATAGTGTATACAGTACAGTACAGGAAACTATAGTGTATACAGTACAGTACAGGAAACTATAGTATATACAGTACAGGAAACTATAGTGTATACAGTACAGTCCAGGAAACTATAGTGTATACAGTAAAGTACAGGAAACTATAGTGTATGCAGTACAGTACGGGAAACTATAGTATATACAGTACAGTACAGGAAACTATAGTGTATACAGTACAGTACAGGAAACTATAGTATATACAGTACAGTACAGGAAACTATAGTGTATACAGTACAGTACAGGAAACTATAGTGTATACAGTACAGTACAGGAAACTATAGTGTATACAGTACAGTACAGGAAACTATAGTGTATACAGTAAAGTACAGGAAACTATAGTGTATACAGTACAGTACAGGAAACTATAGTGTATACAGTACAGTCCAGGAAACTATAGTGTATACAGTAAAGTACAGGAAACTATAGTGTATGCAGTACAGTACGGGAAACTATAGTATATGCAGTACAGTACAGGAAACTATAGTGTATACAGTACAGTACAGGAAACTATAGTGTATACAGTACAGTACAGGAAACTATAGTGTATACAGTACAGTACAGGAAACTATAGTGTATACAGTACAGTACAGGAAACTATAGTGTATACAGTAAAGTACAGGAAACTATAGTATATGCAGTACAGTACAGGAAACTATAGTATATGCAGTACAGTACAGGAAACTATAGTGTATACAGTACAGTACCGGAAACTATAGTGTATACAGTACAGTACAGGAAACGATAGTGTATACAGTACAGTACAGGAAACGATAGTGTATACAGTACAGTACAGGCAACTATAGTATATACAGTACAGTACAGGAAACTATAGTGTATACAGTACAGTACAGGAAACTATAGTGTATACAGTACAGTACAGGAAACTATAGTATATACAGTACAGTACAGGAAACTATAGTATATACAGTACAGTACAGGCAACTATAGTATATACAGTACAGTACAGGAAACTATAGTGTATACAGTACAGTACAGGAAACTATAGTGTATACAGTACAGTACAGGAAACTATAGTGTATACAGTACAGTACAGGAAACTATAGTGTATACAGTACAGTACAGGAAACTATAGTGTATACAGTACAGTACAGGAAACTATAGTATATACAGTACAGTACAGGAAACTATAGTGTATACAGTACAGTACAGGAAACTACAGTGTATACAGTACAGTACAGGAAACTATAGTGTATACAGTACAGTACAGGAAACGATAGTGTATACAGTACAGTACAGGCAACTATAGTATATACAGTACAGGAAACTATAGTGTATACAGTACAGTACAGGAAACTATAGTATATACAGTACAGTACAGGAAACTATAGTGTATACAGTACAGTACAGGAAACTATAGTATATACAGTACAGTACAGGAAACTATAGTGTATACAGTACAGTACAGGAAACTATAGTATATACAGTACAGTACAGGAAACTATAGTATATGCAGTACAGTACAGGAAACTATAGTATATGCAGTACAGTACAGGAAACTATAGTGTATACAGTAAAGTACAGGAAACTATAGTATATGCAGTACAGTACAGGAAACTATAGTGTATACAGTACAGTACAGGAAACTATAGTGTATACAGTAAAGTACAGGAAACTATAGTATATGCAGTACAGTACAGGAAACTATAGTGTATACAGTAAAGTACAGGAAACTATAGTATATGCAGTACAGTACAGGAAACTATAGTATATACAGTACAGTACAGGAAACTATAGTGTATACAGTAAAGTACAGGAAACTATAGTATATGCAGTACAGTACGGGAAACTATAGTATATGCAGTACAGTACAGGAAACTATAGTGTATACAGTACAGTACAGGAAACTATAGTGTATACAGTACAGTACAGGAAACTATAGTGTATACAGTAAAGTACAGGAAACTATAGTATATGCAGTACAGTACAGGAAACTATAGTATATGCAGTACAGTACAGGAAACTATAGTGTATACAGTACAGTACAGGAAACTATAGTGTATACAGTACAGTCCAGGAAACTATAGTGTATACAGTAAAGTACAGGAAACTATAGTGTATACAGTACAGTACAGGAAACTATAGTGTATACAGTAAAGTACAGGAAACTATAGTGTATACAGTACAGTACAGGAAACTATAGTGTATACAGTACAGTCCAGGAAACTATAGTGTATACAGTAAAGTACAGGAAACTATAGTGTATGCAGTACAGTACGGGAAACTATAGTATATGCAGTACAGTACAGGAAACTATAGTGTATACAGTACAGTACAGGAAACTATAGTGTATACAGTACAGTACAGGAAACTATAGTGTATACAGTACAGTACAGGAAACTATAGTGTATACAGTACAGTACAGGAAACTATAGTGTATACAGTAAAGTACAGGAAACTATAGTATATGCAGTACAGTACAGGAAACTATAGTATATGCAGTACAGTACAGGAAACTATAGTGTATACAGTACAGTACCGGAAACTATAGTGTATACAGTACAGTACAGGAAACGATAGTGTATACAGTACAGTACAGGAAACGATAGTGTATACAGTACAGTACAGGCAACTATAGTATATACAGTACAGTACAGGAAACTATAGTGTATACAGTACAGTACAGGAAACTATAGTGTATACAGTACAGTACAGGAAACTATAGTATATACAGTACAGTACAGGAAACTATAGTATATACAGTACAGTACAGGCAACTATAGTATATACAGTACAGTACAGGAAACTATAGTGTATACAGTACAGTACAGGAAACTATAGTGTATACAGTACAGTACAGGAAACTATAGTATATACAGTACAGTACAGGAAACTATAGTGTATACAGTACAGTACAGGAAACTATAGTGTATACAGTACAGTACAGGAAACTATAGTATATACAGTACAGTACAGGAAACTATAGTGTATACAGTACAGTACAGGAAACTACAGTGTATACAGTACAGTACAGGAAACTATAGTGTATACAGTACAGTACAGGAAACGATAGTGTATACAGTACAGTACAGGCAACTATAGTATATACAGTACAGGAAACTATAGTGTATACAGTACAGTACAGGAAACTATAGTATATACAGTACAGTACAGGAAACTATAGTGTATACAGTACAGTACAGGAAACTATAGTATATACAGTACAGTACAGGAAACTATAGTGTATACAGTACAGTACAGGAAACTATAGTATATACAGTACAGTACAGGAAACTATAGTATATGCAGTACAGTACAGGAAACTATAGTATATGCAGTACAGTACAGGAAACTATAGTGTATACAGTAAAGTACAGGAAACTATAGTATATGCAGTACAGTACAGGAAACTATAGTGTATACAGTACAGTACAGGAAACTATAGTATATGCAGTACAGTACGGGAAACTATAGTATATGCAGTACAGTACAGGAAACTATAGTGTATACAGTAAAGTACAGGAAACTATAGTATTTGCAGTACAGTACAGGAAACTATAGTATATACAGTACAGTACAGGAAACTATAGTGTATACAGTACAGTACAGGAAACTATAGTATATACAGTACAGTACAGGAAACTATAGTATATACAGTACAGTACAGGAAACTATAGTGTATACAGTACAGTACAGGAAACTATAGTATATACAGTACAGTACAGTAAACTATAGTGTATACAGTACAGTACAGGAAACTATAGTGTATACAGTACAGTACAGGAAACTATAGTATATACAGTACAGTACAGGAAACTATAGTGTATACAGTACAGTACAGGAAACTATAGTATATACAGTACAGTACAGTAAACTATAGTATATACAGTACAGTACAGGAAACTATAGTATATACAGTACAGTACAGGAAACTATAGTGTATACAGTACAGTACAGGAAACTATAGTATATACAGTACAGTACAGTAAACTATAGTGTATACAGTACAGTACAGGAAACTATAGTGTATACAGTACAGTACAGGAAACTATAGTATATACAGTACAGTACAGGAAACTATAGTGTATACAGTACAGTACAGGAAACTATAGTATATACAGTACAGTACAGGAAACTATAGTATATACAGTACAGTACAGTAAACTATACTGTACTGTTCTGTATATGCTATAGTTTCTTGTACTGTACTTTATACGCTAGCCCTACTATGCAAGTAAAGGCCCCCATACACAGGCAGATATAAACTGCTGACAGATTAAACCCAATATCACCCATCTCAGGATTGACATATTGGGGAGAGATACGTTCGTTTGATGAGGTCCCCAAATGGCTGGATCACTACATGTACTTTAGGGAGTATTACACAGGGTTTTGTGGTGTGAAGTGTAGAGCACAGCCAGACCCCAGACCAAATTGCCCCCTGATGGAGCTCTGAATTTTAGGTGCTCTTGCATTTCTGGCATAGTAAATGGCTTCTGATATTATTTAACCTAAATCGAGTTTTAAATACCTTATCTATATCTCTTTTAAAGACCTTTTTACAAAGGCCCCCATTTACTAAGCACTTGCACCTAATGCTTTGAGCCTTCACTGCAGCTTCTGATTTTTTGTTACGAGGTACAGAATGTAGCATTACGAACCATCAATGGAACTTTGCATCTGACGAATAAAATGGGGAGTGCAATTGTTCAGCTGTGCAATGGTTTCCTGCGGTGGGATGATTAATAGGAGACTCCAATCCCACCCAAAATTCCAGGTACAAGCCAATGCAATTAGCCACAAGGGAAGGCTCCTAGGAAACATGTTAGGCTTACAAGCAATTTCTCATTTGCAAACCATAATTAATTTGATGTTTAGATTAATATCTTATGTTCTCCCAAAGGTGCAATGAAGGCATTTTTCCGTTACAATGAAGTTGATGGTTTATTGGGAAGATAAATCTAAATGACAGTTATGCTACTGACTTGGCACAAACTTTAACACCGGCCAAACACACGTACAGGAACTTTTTCCCAACGTTAGATTTGTGCTGTGTGTCCTAGAACCCCAGGAAAGAAGTGCAGCCACATGGTATCTACAGTATGATAGAACTATATAGAAAGAATGGGTACAGTATAGATACAGTAAGATAGAACTGTATAGATATAATAGGTACACTATAGATACAGTAAGATAGAACTGTATAGATATTATAGGTACAGTATAGATACAGTAAGATAGGACTGTATAGATTTTATAGGTACTGTATAGATACAGTAAGATAGAACTGTATAGATATTATAGGTACAGTATAGATACAGTAAGATAGAACTGTATAGATATAATAGGTACAGTATAGATACAGTAAGATAGAACTGTATAGATATTATAGGTACAGTATAGATACAGTAAGATAGGACTGTATAGATATTATAGGTACAGTATAGATACAGTAAGATAGAACTGTATAGATATTATAGGTACAGTATAGATACAGTAAGTTAGAACTGTATAGATATAATAGGTAAAGAAAAGATACAGTAAGATAGAACTGTATAGATATTATAGGTACAGTATAGATACAGTAAGATGGAACTGTATATAAAGAATTGGTACAGTATTGATACAGTAAGATGGAACCGTATAGAAAGAATGGGTACAGTATAAATAAAGTAAGACAGAACCGTATAGATATAATAGGTACATTATTGATACAGTATGATAGAACCATATAGATATAATAGGTACAGTATAGATACAGTAAGATGAACTGTATATAAAGAATTGGTACAGTATAGATACAGTAAGATGGAACCGTATAGAAAGAATGGGTACAGTATAAATAAAGTAAGACAGAACCGTATAGATATAATAGGTAAAGTATAGATACAGTATGATAAACCGTATAGATATAATGAGTACAGTATAGATATTGTAAGATGGAACCGTATAGAAAGAATGGGTACAGTATAGATACAGTAAGATGGAACCGTATAGAAAGAATGGGTACAGTATAAATAAAGTAAGACAGAACCGTATAGATATAATAGGTACAGTATAGATACAGTATGATAAACCGTATAGATATAATGGGTACAGTATAGATATAGTAAGATGGAACCGTATAGAAAGAATGGGTACAGTATAGATACAGTAAGATGGAACCGTATAGAAAGAATGGGTACAGTATAGATACAGTAAGATGGAACCGTATAGAAAGAATGGGTACAGTATAGATACAGTAAGCCAGAACCGTATAGAAAGAATGGGTACAGTATAAAGTAAGACAGAACCGTATAGATATAATAGGTAAAGTATAGATACAGTATGATAGAACCGTATAGATATAGTAGGTACAGTATAGATACAGTAAGATAAAACTGTATAGATATAGGTACGATGGAGCTGTATAAAAAAATGGGTACAGTATGGATACAGTATGATGGAGCTGTTTAAAAAGCATGAGTACAGTATGGATACAGTATGACGGAGCTGTACAAAAATAATGGGTACCGTATAGATACAATATGATGGAAAAAACATAACAATCATGTTAACAAAGTTGATGTTGTGAGATGTAACTACCATTCAAATTTCATTTTCACAATAGTTCCCCTTTAAGTAGGGAATATGGGAGAACATTTGGGGTAGTGGTGCAAATACCATGGACCACGTTTGCCCAATGAACATATTGCTGCTTTTCACTACAGATTTATACACAAAGGTCACACCCCCAGGGACGCACAGACTTTGTTCCAGTTCATGTTCCAGTGTTGGAGTAGAAATGGTGGTCTATAGAGTAGGCCGCGTCTCTGAGCATCATTTTGGGGATCATATTGGAACTGATTTTGGAAAACAGGTTGTCCATCTGCGGCCAATGGTACAAGTCCAGCAACGTATAGAGGTAATTGTGTTGTGCGGCAGAGTTAAAGAGACAGCATGCTAGATTTTATCAGAGCTGGATGGGGTTTGGCTGATAAAAAAGATGTTCAGGAGATAAATAGTGTTATTCCGGCATTGTATCCGTGTCTGGAACATCAGAGGATCTGGGCATTGCGGTGCCTGTTAGGCTGAGATCTATGGAAGAGCAGCTACTGAATGATGTAGATGTGTAATTCTGTACACCGGGCTACAGACGCCTGTCTGATGGAAAACTTCTGTAAAGCAAAGTTTGATGTCTCCTTTGATTTCTAAAAGCTGTCTTTTCTCGGCAGCCTCAGAATGAGCGCTCCCTCTTCCCTTTCCTTCAATCCTAATTTAATGACTTGTTTTCTTCTCTAGTTCCTGCTCCAGTGGAAATGTCCTCTTTGTGGCTCTGTTGTTTTGTCTTGTTATAGACCAGGTAATATAAAGTAATAACATGGATCGATGCACAGAAGTTAGAGAAGAGGGGCCCTGTTCACAGGGGGCCCCAACTTTAGAAATAATAAAATGATGTCAATCAGGAATGGCTTATGACTTTCCAGCTGTTTTCTATATCCTCAATGTGAGCCAAAGACTCTGGCAACCTCCCTTCCTTGTTGTATGAAGTATAGTAGCCTGTGTAGGAATCTCCTGAGCTGATTGATAGTCAATAAAGACAATTGCAGCTGTTACTCATTTTTAAAGAAAGAGAAGAACACCATGAGATATTGTCGTGTTTCCTTACATAGTGTGTATGTCCCCAGGCCTCTATGGAATGAACACAAAAGTCTGGGGATATCTGCCCCCAAAAAGCTTATTCCCAAGCCAAGAGGGTTGATATGAAGTTGCCCCTGACTTTGCTGCTATAACTGCCCTTACTTTACTGGGAAGGTTCCCACTAGATGTTGGAACATTGCTGCTGGCAGTTGCTTCCATTCAGCCACAAGACCATTAGTAATGATGAGCACTGATGTTGGGGATCAGGCTCACAGTTGGGGCTCCAGTTCATCACACAGGGGTTCAGTTGGATTGAGGTCATGGCTCAGTGCAGTCAGGTTGTTCCCATCTCAGCAAACCATTTCTGTACAGACCTAGCTCTGTGCATGTGGGCATTATTGTGGTGAAATAGGAAAGGGCCTTCCCCAAAAAGTCTGAAGCACAGAAATGTCATTGTACCCTGTAGCCCTAAGGTTTCACTGGAACCAGGGGACCAAACCATGGAAACTGCCCCAGCCCATTATTCTTCCTCCACCAAACTTTACTGTTGGAATTATGCATTCAGGTAGGTAGTGTTCTCCCGGGCATCTGCCAAACTTAGAAATTTCCATCAGATGGTGAAATTCCATCCCAGAGGATTTGCCTCCCAAGCTCCAAAGTCCAATTGTGGTGCCTTTACACCCCTCTAGCTGATGCATGACATTGCACATAGTGATGTTGTTTATTTGCTTCTGATCCTCCATTAAAAACCTCCCCTTCTGATAGTTCCTCTGCTGACATTGCTTCCAGAAATCAGTGGTGAATGTTCTGCTTGAGGACGTGGAATTTTAGATGGAGTGTCTTTTTCCCTGGAGATACAAGTCTCGTGTGCCGGTGTGTTCTTTTGTTCCAGTTACCGGGAGGTTACCGTATCCTCCATCCATTGAACACCGAGCTAATCTATATCGCTGCATCACGGGTGTGCGAGGGTCTACTCCAAGTGTCTTTTGGCAAAACATACAGTATGTCTGGAGACTCTTGTCATTGTAGTGTACTGGGTGCTATGGTTCCCTGCCCTTTATGGCACAGGGTCACCAGTAACAACAATAGGGAGATTATGGTTAAGGCAGGATCTATTCCAAATCTACCATCCCTCAACAGCCAGGTCCAAGTCTTCACATGAACTAGGTTGAAGTATATCAAGCACTGTTATCAGTAATGAGCCTGCTGCTGAACTCCAGTTGTTGGACAGAAGAGTCGCCCCACTTGGGCTGTACAGCAGCGGCCACACAATTGCAAGCAATGTCTCTGCGGCTCATTTGTACATGAACAAAAATTACATTTTATACTGTTGTGTCATTTTCCATAAACCTCCAGCTTGTCCATCTTTATTATTATGTCCCAATTAGCAGCGCCCTCATTTTAGCTGCGCTGACCATAGACAAGCTGATCCTTTGACCCACGGACCATTTCTGATCAAAGTTGTTTCCTACCGTTTCTTGGCGCCGATTCAATACAAACAGGTTGTGCCATTTGTCAGGAAAATGAAAGGAGGCAATGGCAGGGTTCAGGGGGCTGAATAACAATGTCGATGCAGGAGCCTCCGTTATTGGAGCTGCTCGAGTGGAAAATATTCCAAAAAACTTGGCTCTGAACAGGGAAACTTGGTCAGAAATCACAAATCACTTCCTTTGTCTTTTTCAGTCGTGATGGGTTTAAAAAGGCAATTTCAGGTAAAACATCTCCAATATAACATTTCCTCTTAAATGAAACGTGAAGCTGGGAAAAAATTTTTGCAAGAATTTATATTTGATATGACCTAAAGAAACATCTGGATCAGACTTTATTGGTGCATTTGCCTCTCATAGTTAAATGGTACATAAGGGTGTGCAACTGTGTGCAATTCGTGGTGCAATTGCTTGATGGAAATATTAATAGGAGTAGGTATAAATATTTGCCTTATTTAGACAACTGTTGTTAACAACTTATACAACTCATTTTCTGTGCTGCTGCTGCCAAATGGGACACTGTAATGTCTGTAGGTGCATGGACTTATCCTGACATAACAACGTGCTACCTGATGCAAAGTTCTGCCCCAATTGTAGGATGCTAAACAGCAAATAAGCCAATATAAACAGAATATAGTTTTGCCTATATGTCTCAATCTTACCTTGTTGTCTCCCTTTTTCCCAGCTGTTCAAATTTTGCCTTACTGTCTTCATCTTGCCCTACAATCTCTATCTTTCTCTACTTACTCCATCTTCTCCTATTGCTTCCATCTTGTTCTTCTGTTGCAATCTTGTTCTACTGCATCCATGTTCTTCTACTGTTACCTTCTTCCCCTGCTGTCTCCATCTTCCCCTACTGTTGTCATCTTGTTCTACTGCATCCATGTTCTTCTACTGTTACTATCTCCCCCTGCTGTCTCCATCTTCCCCTACTGTTATCATCTTGTTCTACCGCATCCATGTTCTTCTACTGTTACCTTCTTCCCCTGCTGTCTCCATCTTCCCCTACTGTTATCATCTTGTTCTACTGCATCCATGTTCTTCTACTGTTACCTTCTTCCCCTGCTGTATCCATCTTCCCCTTCTGTTGCCATCTTGTTCTACTGCATCCATGTTCTTCTACTGTTACCTTCTTCCCCTGCTGTCTCCATCTTCCCCTTCTGTTGCCATCTTGTTCTACTGCATCCATGTTCTTCTACTGTTACCATCTTCCTCTGCTGTCTCCATCTTCCCATACTGTTGCCATCTTGTTCTACTGCATCCATCTTCTTCTAATGTCTCCATCTTCCCCTACTGTTACCATCTTGTTCTCCTGTATCCATGTTCTTCTGTTGTTACCATCTTCTCCTGCTGCCTCCATCTTCCACTAATCTTGCCATTGTGTCCTACTGTATCCAGCTTGCCCTACTATATCCACCTTCTTCTGCTTTTACCACCTCACCCTACTGTTTCCATATTCCCATACTTTTACCATCTTGTCCTACTGTCTCCATCTTCGCATACACCCCTAAACAGTTCTGCATATTTAACTGTAAGTAAGTCACTTATTACACTAGATAGCAGACAATACACATTGTCATTAAGTAACCGGATGTGACCCAATAACAACTGTATCTTCCAAGTTACATAGAGCACTACAAAGACGCAATGTTTTGGGTCCTTATAAACTTTTGGTCACACAAGTCACTGTACATTCTGGATTATTCATTGATGACAATGCAAAGTCAGTCTAGCTTGTTTCATCCAATTATTTACAACTCTGTCCAGTGCCCGAGGCCATTACTGATAAGTCTGTATGTATCAGATTTGACTCATTCCTGGCGGTGGGTTTAGCTAATAAGAGGAGAAAGATGAGAAGTGATTCGCCTTTCTGCGAGCGTTCCGTGTTCAGTCTAGTATTTAATGTAGCATAAGGTGTATATAACGTACGTTGCACAGTGCATAAATATTAGCCACGAGGGAGCAGACTTCGTTTAGAAACCAGTAACGGGGGGAAGGAAAAAGACTGTACAAGGTCACATGCCCTCATTAATTTTCAGGATACCGTAAAATTAAACTGAATCCAGTCCAAAAATTCTACAAGAATGGGTATGAATTTTATAAACTATAGTGAGAGTGAAATGTGTCAAACAATAGAGACAAAAAACGGATACTGTTATATAGAAAGCACGTTTTAAAAGAACAAAAATGTTGATGTTTTTTATGGTATTTAAAGGGCCAGTGTGTCAATAATTATTTCTGCTTATTACAGTGGAATAGCTAATAGCATATGTCCTTGTTAGTCTCAATGGCACATTGCCATTTCATGAACTGCGATTAATCTATTAACTATATTGTGCATTCAGTGAGTTGGGCTTTCATCCAATAACCAAACTGACTGACACTGATGTCAGGAGCCTATCATGTTCAACCATTTGGCTTGATTATTCAAGATGGAGTTGACCCAGACTAGCACTTTAAGAATGGAGCATGAGGTTACATCGGGCTTCAGCCTCTAAAATATGGCAATGGCTTGCAGGAAGATCACTCTCTCATAGACAAGTTTGGGGTCATAGATTCTTGTAGTCTTGTTATAGTGAGTCAACAGAATAGTATATAGTATATGTTAATGGCAGGTAGAGAAACTTCTGTCCCCTTCTCTATTGGAACATGTAAACACCATTAAGTGAATTTAGCCCCTGATTGGTGCAACAGATATATTATTGTATGGGGCTATCTCATCTGCCTCTTTGGTGGAGCTTAAGGCTGCTTCGCTCTATGTCCTACATGGCTTCTCCATAACAGATCTTGCCAAACTATTTTAATTGCTTTTTATGAAAAGGTGAGCAGAAACCTTGACTCAGGGATGGCAGTGGATGTGAATAATATGTAAAAACGACTGTTATTAGGGCACCCATTCAATATAGTGTGCAGAGAACAAAAACTAGCTTTATGCATACTAACAATCCTGTACATTGACAAAGTAGAAGGGAGATACAACTAAGCATTGCCATTGATCTCTAACACCTCATAGAGCACAACGTTTTTTGACTGCTCATATGCAACAACAGAAGTTGTCTGGGCACCCTGTTGAAATTGCTGCTTAAATGGCCAGCCAAACAGATGGACCAACTTCCCACAGTCCTCCTTGGTAGACTAAGCAACTAAGTAATACTTAATAACTTAGTAAGTTATTCGTATTCTTCTCTTGTATACCTTGTGTGAGGGACAAGTTCTGGAGCTCTGTCTCTAGGAGAATAATCGCTTATAAACTCTCTGATTGCAGATGTCCTTGATTTCCGTTATTGGTTCAGTCCAGTTATTCCTATTCAGCGCTTGTATAAATGCCTTTTTTCCTGGAGCCTTTTTACTTGGCGTATGTTTGCCTGTATGTTCTCTGATTGGAGATGTCTTTGATTTATTCAATTGTTATATTCACCACTTTAAAAACACTTTCTTGGGGTGGGGCAAAACCTGGATTTGTACTTTTTGTTTATAGACTCACAATTACATTATTATTTTTTACACTTTTTTGCAATGATAACAAATAGGGAAAGCCATACCGTCATAAATATAAATTGTGTTGGGTGGTGAAATAGTCTGGTAGTGCCATAGGCCAATGAGATTTCTACCTACAGCACTTTGGCTCGTGCCTCCACTCTCTCGCAGCCACGCGGGCTATTTGTGTCCCTTTATAAAAATGTGGTTATTGTGATTGATGTTTAGACTGCATATGGGTGCTACCTCTTAGGATACCGCAACCTACAATTTAGCCATGAGCATCCATATCCTCTCACTTCCCGCATGCCCCTCCCTCTCCAAATCTCATCCCTAACGGCCTCGCTAAATGTTTCTCACGCACTAATAACCTTCGGCTTGTTAAGCCCCCGCATTGCTTCATGTTTTGACAGGTTTTGTGAGTTTTGACAATCCTGCCAGTGCTCAAGCTGCCATCCAGGCCATGAACGGCTTCCAGATTGGCATGAAGAGGCTCAAGGTGCAACTGAAACGACCGAAGGATGCCAACCGCCCTTACTGAGACTTTGCGAGGGCCTCTGAAACAAGGACTAGCACAGGTAAGTGACCCAAAAGCATGATATGTTATAAGGGCACCAAAGAGAGAGAGAGAGAGCTTGAGCCAAATAAATTCTATAGAAATATATGAGACCTTACAGGTACACTGGTCAAACTGTTAGTGTGCAGTAAGGTTATTAGTAATGGTATGGCAAAGGGGATGGACAATGTGAAATTAATTCCATTACTATGGCATGAAGATCTCTCAGGCTGAGGAACGATGGTTCGCTGAGAGCACAAACTGTACCCATCACATGACATCCTTCACAATGATTGTCCAATGATGATCCAATGGAAGTACTTCTACCCAGTAAGGAAACAGCCAAAAAACAAGGGCACCTCACAGGACTTCTAGAGTACAAGGACCAACGTTTTAGCTGGTGGACCATCCAAGACATTGGTCCTTGCCATGAAGAGTTTTTCTATGTCTATAAGATCTGTGACATGCAAATCTCTCTTGTTTTTGCGCATTTCTTGACTGATCCAGGTACATTGGCTTGTAAAAGTGAGGTTCTTACTCCTGCAGATGTGATTTAGAAGCTACTTTCCAAGTTGACTTCTTCTGCTTTATACATTTATTTTTTGTTTCAAATTTGAAAAAATATTTTTGATGTGCCTCACAAGGAGCAGACACTTTGGAGTTTTATACTTTTGGTTTTGGTGCCGGTTTCAGTGTTGTTGCTAGTTGACTTTGTCGATATATTGTGACCTTGGCTTATTGGTATGATACAATAGGCAACCAAGTAGCTGAACTTAGAATAAAACTGGACTATATGTATAGTGTAGCCTTTATTCCTGAGCCAAGTATTCTTTAGAAGAGATGTTGTCTTCTGGTCCATTGGAGATGTTTGTGCACAAGGTTGAGTATAAGTATGTTGGACCTGGAGCTTTGGGTGGAATTGTTGGACTTGTGATGAGGCTGAATTGATTCACTCACTAAGATTCAGTCAACTGATTTGTTTATCTGTATTTAAAGATATAGTGGAGAAGAGGGGTGGAGGTCTCTTGGTTCTACCATGGAGGTTGTGTAATCAGAAGTCACCGACTAAAAACTACCAACTCGCTGTTGCACATTGAGACATGCAGTAAAACACTGCCCCAGAGGCCACAATGGCATAAAGAACACTGAAATGCTTGTTTGACTCTAATGAACAATAATGTATGACAGTTCCTTTGTATATCCTACAATAATAGGAAAAATATCGCTTTCAAACTAATATATAATAAGTGTCACACAAAGGACAGAGCCATACATGATGCCAGAGGCAGACAAAGGTGGCCAGAAGGAGCGGGTCCATGTGAGAAGTCAATAACAATGATATACAGATTCTGATAGAAAGCAAGATGAATGAGAGGCAGTTGGCAGTGGAAGGAGCCAGAACACCTTTATCTTCCAGGGAGCTAATTATTCATCATTTCTGCTCAATTAAAGCATTCACTGTACATGAAGGTCCAGACTTGATTGAACTTGATTGGAAGGGAAATTGTGTGTTTTTCATCCACTTACAATAAGAAGTTTTACCAGGCGACAGTTCTGTATATTCAGTGTGTTGCTGCCATTCTGCAGTACATTGTACATTCTGTTTGAAATTTCTATTTGAGCTCTGGCTTACGGGAACTATGTTGTGGCCTCTTCCACCTCGTCCTTGAGACAGTGATATCACAATTACACATATTAATGCCAGGCTGCAAAGAGATTTGTCTCCCCTTTAAAACAGGGACATCACAATTAGACATACATGTCAGGCTGCAGAGAGGCTTTCTCCTTCTTGAGACAGGGATGTCACATAAACAGGTATAAATTGCATGCTTCATACATGCTTTCTCCACAGTAACATCACAATCAAACATATGAAAGTGAGGCTTTAAAGTGGCCGCCTCCTTCTTGATACAGGAACATCACAATTAGACATATGAATGCAATGCTGCAGAGTGACTGTCTCCTACTTGAGGCAAGGATGTCACAATTGGACATATAAATTCCAGACTGAGAAGAAGACATCTTCTTCTTTAGCCAGGGATATCACAATTAGAGATAAAAATGCCAGACTGGGGAGAAGACATTTTCTTCTTTAGCCAGGGATGCCACAATTAGACATATAAATGCCAGACTGTATAGAAGACATCTTCTTCTTTAGCCAGGGATGTCACAATTAGACAAATAAATGCAATGCTGCAGAGAGACTGTCTCCTCCTTGAGCCAGGGATGTCACAATTAGACATATAAAAGCCAGGCTGCAGAGAGACTGTCTCCTCCTTTAGCCAGAGATGTCACAATAAGCCATATGAATGCAAAGGCTGAAGAGAGACTGTCTCCTCCTTTAGCCAGGGATGTCAAAATTAGACATATATTAGACATATAAATGCCAGACTTTGTAGAAGACATCTTCTTCTTTAGCCAGGGATGTCATAATTAGACATATAAATGCAATGCTGCAGAGAGACTGTCTCCTCCTTGAGCCAGGGATGTCACAATTGAACATATAAATTCCAGACTGAGGAGAAGACATCTTCTTCTTTAGCCAGGGATGTCACAATTGGACATATAAATTCCAGACTGAGGCGAAGACATCTTCTTCTTTAGCCAGGGATGTCACAATTGGACATATAAATTCCAGACTGAGGAGAAGACATCTTCTTCTTTAGCCAGGGATGTCACAATTGGACATATAAATTCCAGACTGAGGAGAAGACATCTTCTTCTTTAGCCAGGGATGTCACAATTGGACATATAAATTCCAGACTGAGGAGAAGACATCTTCTTCTTTAGCCAGGGATGTCACAATTAGACATATAAATGCCAGACTGTGTAGTAGACATCTTCTTCTTTAGCCGGGGATGTCACAATTAGACATATAATTGATATAAATGGCATGTTGCTTCTTGAGACAGGGACGTCACAATTCATTTTTCTGGCATTCTGGCAGGCTTTTGGGGGCAGGTCATGAAAATATAAATATCCATGACAACCATAAGGAAGGCGGGACTTTGGCTGGATAAACCATGGAAAAACACAGCAGTTTTACATGTGACAGTAAAATCCAGGGCTTCTGCTGCATAGATACTATATTGACATATAGAGGATAAAATAAGTGCTGCATAATGTATCTGCCTTTCTATTGTGTCTCATCAGCTTGAAATTTAACATTCTCTCTGTGGTTGTTAGGGTCAGCGATACCCAGCAACCAGACAGCAGATCCATTCTGGAGTTAAACTTATAAAGCTGCAATTGTATTTGTTGCCTTTCTCCTCATATCCTTTACTATTTCTCTTCCAGTCTGTGAGACCCTAGGAACCAGGTAACAGTAAGAGGTTTGATAACCTAAAAAGACCTAATCCTATTGGAAGCAGGATCTGTATCTGCCTGATGATATTCCCTGCTCTGCTGCTTCTGACTCCTGAAACAATTAACTGACCTGTAGGAGAACTGACTTCTGCTGTGTTGTTTCACGAGTCAGAACCCAGAGAAATGGAAGGGATGAACAGACAATCACAAAGTTGCACAAAAAAAGCAGATTTTGGGTAGAGTTACCCTTTAATCGCTTCTGATCTATGAAAGGCATTTCCATGGGACATAACCTGTCTCACCTGAGCCACTTGGGATGGGCAGACAGGCTCGTTGCCCTTGCAAAATATTTGAGAATAAACAAGGGTTGGGTTGTGTTTCTGGCTCTGGTGGGGGGGCAGGGGGGTACAGTGACCACTAATAACGGCGCAGAACAAATGGCGGATTGTTCTGTGTGTGTGCAGGGCCCCCCATTACTTAAAGGGGTTGTTCATCTTTAAATTAAAGGAAAACTATACCCCAAAAATGAATACTTAAGCAACAGATATACAGTTTATATCAAATTGAATGACATATTAAAGAATCTTACCAAACTGGAATATATATTTACATAAATATTGCCCTTTTACATCTCTTGCCTTGAACCACCATTTCGTGACTCTATCTGTGCTGCCTCAGAGATCACCTGACCAGAAATACTACAACTCTAACTGTAACAGGAAGAGATCACCTGACCAGAAATACTGCAGCTCTAACTGTAACAGGAAGAGATCACCTGACCAGAAATACTACAACACTAACTGTAACAGGAAGAAGTGAGGAAGCAAAAGGCAGAACTCTGTCTGTTAATTGGCTCATGTGACCTTACATGTGGTTTGTATGTGTGCACAGTGAATCTTATGATCTCAGGGGGCGGCCCTTATTTTTTAAAATGGCAATTTTCTATTTATGATTACCCAATGGCACATACTACTTAAAAAGTATATTATTATGATAATGGTACATTTACATGCAGCAGGTTTTACATATGAGTTGTTTTACTCAGTATCTTTTAATAGAGACCTACATTGTTTGGGGGGTATAGTTTTCCTTTAACTTTTACTATGAGACCTAACGCGTTTCGTGCACTGACTCATAGGTCAACTTATGAATAAGTGCCCCAATAGGCACGAAACTCGTTAGGTCTTTGCCCAATATGTCATAATAAATATTTTGTATTTTTTTACTTTTTTTGGAGGAACTCCCACCTGCAGCTATAGCAATGTAGACAGGCGGGTTCTTGGGAAGTGTAGTACGTTGGGCCCTCAGAAGAATTTGTTGCAAACTGAAGTTACGCCACTGGCCATTATCCTGACTGGAGCCATGTTGTGCTGAGTGATGGGGGAACCAAGAGGATCATGGGAGGAGCTGAGGAAAGGCTTGACTGGTCTAATGAGTAGAGACAGGAGAGTCAGGAGTTGTGGTTAGGAGGGGGTGCAGGGATTAGGAGGGTTCAGATTATGTGCAGTCGTATCAGTGATGGAATGAGGGGGGATATATCATTATTGATCAGATCAAACTGGAAATATTTACTGTATTCACTGAACCCTCTGCTCCTTTTATTATTGTTTTACCCCTAGCGGGTGAATATGATTTGTGATCATTACTCGTTGCCCGACTGATGCTTCCAAAAAAGCCCCTGAGCCGTAGTGACCAGTAACCCCATTTATTAACCAGAAACAGATGATATTGTGACCAAGTTTTCTGAAATTGCGACACCCTACCTGAACTGAAGGGGGCGCCATCCTTGCAACTGTACCCCAAGATATGGGGCCACTAAATGCATCTTCCCCAATGAAAATGTTCATCAACTAAAATGTGGTGATTCTATAACAGTCAATGGGGGGAGTATATTCAACATTTGAGATATTTTATTAAATATTTTTTTTATATATTTTTCCGGTTTTCTTTATTTTTTTAAACAGTCCGATTTGTAAATCTGAATGGAACAATGTGATTTTATATTGCGATTGGGTTTTCTAGAGAGACCAAAGACTATTTGCATATATAGTAGCAATGCATCGTCACATGGGGCCACAAACCTGCACCCCTCCTGCTCCTCACTAAAACCCAGTATTAGTCTCCTCTCTTACTCTCTATTGTAGCTTCATTTAGTGTTTGGGAAATAAATGCTGATTTGAGCTTGCCTTGTCATAATGGAGGTGCCATGTTTAATATGTATCCATAAACACACAAACTACACACAATCAGTGTCTAATCAAGTATAATCCTGTAATAAAATATCCCCATAAGGTGCAAACATGAAGTGGCATTTAAAATATCTCAGTATCAGGTCATTCAGAAAGAGCCCATTTATTTGCACTGTACCCTGGCACTGAAGGTTGTACTATAGGTGCAACCACTACACAAACCTATCTGCAAGGTGTGTTCAAACACAGTCACACTCCCTTCCCATAGATGATCCCACTGTTACTATAGGCACCATATCTCCCTACTATACCTGCTATCCCACAGTCACACTCCCTTCCCAGAGACTATTATCCACTGTTACTATAGGCACCATCTCTCCCTACTATACCTGCTATCCCACAGTCACACTCCCTTCCCAGAGACTATTATCCACTGTTACTATAGGCACCATCTCTCCCTACTATACCTGCTATCCCACAGTCACACTCCCTTCCCAGAGACTATTATCCACTGTTACTATAGACACCATCTCTCCCTACTATACCTGCTATCCCACAGTCACACTCCCTTCCCAGAGACTATTATCCACTGTTACTATAGGCACCATCTCTCCCTACTATACCTGCTATCCCAGTCACACTCCCTTCCCAGAGACTATTATCCACTGTTACTATAGGCCCCATCTCTCCCTACTATACCTGCTATCCCACAGTCACACTCCCTTCCCAGAGACTATTATCCACTGTAACTATAGGCACCATCTCTCCCTACTATACCTGCTATCCCACAGCCACACTCCCTTCCCAGAGACTATTATCCCACTGTTACTACAGGCACTATCTCTCCCTACTATACCTGCTATCCCACAGTCACACTCCCTTCCCAGAGACTATTATCCACTGTTACTATAGACACCATCTCTCCCTACTATACCTGCTATCCCACAGTCACACTCCCTTCCCAGAGACTATTATCCCACTGTTACTATAGACACCATCTCTTCCTACTATACCTGCTATCCCACAGTCACACTCCCTTCCCAGAGACTATTATCCACTGTTACTATAGACACCATCTCTCCCTACTATACCTGCTATCCCACAGTCACACTCCCTTCCCAGAGACTATTATCCACTGTTACTATAGACACCATCTCTCCCTACTATACCTGCTATCCCACAGTCACACTCCCTTCCCAGAGACTATTATCCACTGTTACTATAGACACCATCTCTCCCTACTATACCTGCTATCCCACAGTCACACTCCCTTCCCAGAGACTATTATCCCACTGTTACTATAGGCACCATCTCTCCCTACTATACCTGCTATCCTACAGTCACACTCCCTTCCCAGAGACTATTATCCACTGTTACTATAGACCCCATCTCTCCCTACTAGACCTGCTATCCCACAGTCACACTCCCTTCCCAGAGACTATTATCCCACTGCTACTTACCAGGAATGTATAAAGAGGCAAAACTATGTTTTCATCCCTCGAGTTAATGGCTTTACATTACGTTATTTGGTTAAATAGCCATTGACTGACACTGCCTAGAGTTGTACAGCCTGTTATCCACAGAAATCCCCACATTTTTCTCAGGAGGCCCCTAACATGCAGAGCTACAGAGCATTAAAAGTCTGTAAATCAAAAGACGTACTAAACATATTGTTGTTTTGATATTATTCTGTTAACTGAAATGTGATCATGTGATACAGATTAGTGTGGCCCAGGCAGTTACAGGTGTTTTGTAAATAAAGGCACTTTTGCAGCAGAACCTCTGTGCTGTTTTGTATCCACACCTAAACTTTGGAACCACGAAGTTATAGGGCTGACATGATGGTGTTGCATTTCTTGCAATGTTTATTCCTAAATATTTGAATCTGCATTGGAGGAATGGAGGATTTTACTACTTGGGTGGGTTGTTTTTTTACTAATGTAGTATGGTACCTACTGAGTTCTATGTTTTATTTATTGGGTACGAAGCTGCCCAGCATTGGCTTGTGTAAGTTATAAGACTGCAGGCGGGTGCTGTGTATCTTGCACGGCTATTTTGCAATGTCACTCATGTGCCTGTTGAGTGTGAGTTGGGTCCGGTTGGCTCCCTGACCCTCTGGCTCTCAAACAGAACCTGGATATTTGCCACTGTAAAATGTTTTAATCCTTGTTCACTGTTCTACATGCTCCCATCAGTCTGTGTGTCCTTCTGCCGCTCTCTCATTCTTTTCTATTAGATTTCATTTCTGCTTTTTTGTTTCATTTGGCTACGGTTTTTTTTCCATCTCCCGCAGTCATTGTTCAACTGATCTGTGTGTGTTGCCTTAATGACTCTTCCCCTCATTCTTTCTCCTTCCCACCCTTTGCCAAAGAAAGATTATTCAACCAAACCAAACACAGACCAAAAGAAAATCTTTTTCTTTTTTTGTCATTCAACCCAATCCAAACCAAACCAGACCCAACACGGTCTCGCGCCGAAAAAGTTCACGTAATGACGTGAGAACGGAGAAAAGAGCCCCCAGTCCGTAAGTTCAACCAACTAGAAGTTCCAGGTGTGAAATGGCGTCATGTAACAAGCTAATGACATGGTTGCATGACACGCCGTTGAGTATCGTGGAGGTGCTGTGATTAAAGCATTATTCTTGGATGTTGTATCAGTTGATGATTGGCCAGTCATGATCACATGTGCCTTTTTTGTTGTTCTGAATATTATTTGTCCTTTTTTTGTGCTGCCACAAATATTTTTCTGTGCCCATTCTGTTTTCTTGGTGCTTGCAGTGATATTATGTTCTTTTATTTCCTTGTCCAAGCGTGCTTATTTATGCTTCTTTGGTGTAATGTACTGTAGTTGAAACAAAAATATTTACTTGTGACAGATTACTGTGTGTCAAATCGTTACAAATAATCAGAGTAACACAAATATTGTCATGGTTGGTTATTATTACACTTGAATATATTGTGGTTTTGGGTATATTTCTATATAACAAGATTTTTTTGGGGGGCCTTTTTCAATTGGCACTTGCTTGGAAACCATGATCATTAAAAAGCAACAATGACTGGTTGTTTTGGTTCAGTTTAGGATCTACAATATTATGTATTATATATACAATCCTTTGGTTAAAGGTACAGTCCCATCAATGCCTAAATTTTCTTATACGAACAGAGCTAAAGCACAAAATTATTCATAAATTTTATTTTATTTGCATTCATTTATCTGTCGGGATCTACCAATAGATCTTGAGCCAGTGAGCACTATATCACAAATAGTCTCCTTTATGTATAACAATTGTAATAGTAAACTTATTGGATCCTTTATCTGTAAACCCATATCCAGAAAACTCAAAATTACAGGAAGGCCATCTCCTATAGATTAAGGCAATTATTCAAATTTTTAAAAAAAAAAAAAATATATATATATATATATATATATATATATATATATTCTTTTACTCTTTAATAATAAAACAGCACTGATGTACTAAATCCTAACTAAGCTAGCATTAATTTATATTGGGTTTATTTATTAAAGTCTGATTAAAAAAAAGTGAAAAATTCACTAGAAAACTCAAATTTGTCGTGGAAAAAAAATCAAATTTTTCACAATTTATTATTCCCCGATGCTGCAAAAAGCCAGAATCTGAAAATCCACCATCTCAGACCTGCCAAGGTCCTGTATAAGTCAATGGAAGAGGCACCAATCTCAATGTTATCCTGGTCTTCAGACAGTCTCATCCGATTTTTTGGAGGGGGTTTTGGGACAAAAATCGAACGATTTAGGAAAAAAGCCAAAAGAAATCTGCTTGATTTTATCGAGTTTTTTCACAATCCGATTAAATCTTGTTCATTTATTAATAAATTATGCAAGGAGTTTTAGAAAATAACCCCCTTAATGTCTTAAATGTTTTTTAGTAGACCTAAGGTATGGTGAATGGAATAGCACCACTAAAGTAGACCACACATTGTTAAATTATTTTCTTTTAGAATATATTGTACTTCACCTGTATCATGAAAATTACTCACATGGTTATTAAATATTGAGAGATTATTTACTAATAAATTATACATTTTCAATATGTTTTCTTCTTACAAAATGAAACATTTCAGTGGCAGAATTTTAAAATAAATGGGAGAATTGTAGTAAGTTCTGGCACAGAGACTTATAATTCTGTACAAAAACCCAGAGGCAGATTTATCAAGGGTCGAATTTTGAGGTGATGTGAGTTTTTTTAAACTCCCATCACCCTAACCTTCGAATAAAAAAAGTTTTAAAAATGTATTTAAAATTTTTTTTTAACTTCGGATGAATAGGCTGTATTCGATCGTTTTGAATTCGGATCGTATTTGGTCGAATTTGAATCGAAGTATTTTACAAAGTTCACCAAATTACCAAATTACTCTTGGAGGTCCCCTATAGGCTTAAACTGTAATTTAGCAGGTTTTACTGTAGATGGTGAATAGTAGAAGTCGAGACAGTACATGATAAATTTCGATTTTTGAATTTTTGTCAAATTCGATTAGAACCTTGATAAATCTGCCCCTAAGGGGCTGATTTGATTTTAATGATTTGAGAAGGAAAATCTTTTCAAAATCAAAAAAAGAATATGAATGGATGCCTGGAAGTCCAAATATTTGCTTCCAGTTTGCTTCCCCCTATTTGATGTCGAATCATAATAAATCAGCGCTCCTGTCTGCAGGGGAATAGGAACCATTTGGATCTCTCTATAAAAGTGTGTGGGACTGGAACTTTAAACAAAATGTAGCAAGAAAAAAAAAACCAAGTGAATAAAAAAAAAGAGGAAAATATAAATAATCTGTATTTGCAACTGAAAAAGGGTCCTTGACAAGTGTTATTTTTGTTCTTTTTATTTTTTCGGTGTTGTAATTGTTTCACTGCTGTGTACGGTTTGCCGTCTGTTGAAGCAACAGTGTTGAAAACCTGTCAGCATGGATTGATATTCCGCATGACAAACACACTAAAGTGGCTCCACTCTGAGCTCCAGCTTCTTGATGTTATAAATCAAAGGGTGTTGAGAAGGAACCTGCTTGCTAGCGAGAGATAAGGTTTTTCATGAGCTAATCCTTAATGATGAGGCATCCAACGCAAATGCCAAGCTCACCCTCATCGTCATTACACCACTGGGGGAAAATGGCTTTTTTTCCCTATAATAATTAATTCTAAGCAGTCCTAATAAATACCTGGTTTTGTTTTTAATCATATTTTTCTACATACGGGTGGGAGGAATTATTCTCACATACAGGTCAGGGCACATAATCCGCACATTTTTTGCTTCAACAATGATTGTGTTTTCATTAAAGAATTCATGAAATATTCCTCTACAGACTCAAACGTATTTAAATCAAAGACCTGATATGGGGCATATTTATCAAGGGTCGAATTTCGAGTTTATGGGAGTTTCTGAAATCTCCCATCAACTCCCATAAACTCAAAATTCGAAAAAATAAAAATGACCAATCATTGAAATGTATTTAAAAAAACGTTTTTTTTTACTTGAGTGAATAGGATGAACCTGCAAACTCAGATCAAATTTGAATCGAGTTTTTTTTAAAAAAAAATGTGGTTGTAAATTGGTTGTAGGAGGCTCCGCATAAGCTAAAACACCAATTCAGCAGTTTTAGATGGAATAGTTGAATTAGATTTCTTTAAGATACAGTACATGATAAATTTCAAAATTCGAATTTCGATTTTATTTTTTTTTAAACTTGAATCAAATTTGGACTATTCCCTAGTCGAATTACACTAAGGGCCAGATTTATCAAGGGTCGAAGTAAAATTTTTAATTTAAAAAATTTCAATTTCGAGCTATTGTTTGTGTACTTCGACTATACAATAGAACAAATTCAATTCGAATTTGAAAAAAATGTGAATATCGAAATTCATCATGTACTATCTCTTTAATTCAACTTCGACCATTCGCCATCTAAAACCTGCCGAATTGCAGTTTTAGCCTATGGGGGACCTCCTAGGAGTCAATTGGTGGACTTTGAAAAGTCTACGTTTTTTTTAGGAAATACTTTGAATTGAACTAGATCGAACGATGTTACTTAAATTCGTACGATTCGAATATGAACGAAACGGCCTATTCACACAAAAAAAAACATAGATTTTTTTAATAAATTTTGGTTGGTCTTTTTTATTCGAATTTCAAAGTTTTTTTTATTCAAAATTCGACCCTTGATAAATCTGCCCCTAAAATAAACTCAAAATTCGAATTTCAAAATTTGAATTTTCAATTCAACCCTAGATAAATCGGCCCCTATAACACATCGACGTGTAACATGCTCAATGGCCATAGGCACTTTCTTCTCGTACCTTGTGACTTCCCTTATTTACTCTTATCTGAATTTCATAGAAGGAAAATCTAGGTCTAATCAAGAGAGAACAAATTACAACATTTCATTAAGGATTTTCCCCTTGAAAATTACCCATAAAATATAATTCATAATTACTCATTGGTTGACCTGTTAGATCCAGAACACAGATGGGAAATTTTGCTGGACTGCAGAGCACCCTTTTACATTTCATACCAGGCAGACCAAGCAAAATTTGGATTAAAAAAGTTTTGCATGAATTCAAATGGGAATTTCTAAAACTCAAATATTCAAGCACAAAAAAACACAAAAATGTACATCTAAAAGCAAGTAAGTCAGTGGGAGTTCTATAGTCTATATTATAAACTTCAAGCTATTTTTCAATTAGAATTTTCTACTAATTCGAATTTTTCACTAATTCAAAATAGACTAAAACAAGGGGAGAAGACAATTTCATTGGGTTCAAGTTGGGTTTTTTTACCACATTTAAAAGTGATCAAGTTCACAAATAACCACACATTCAAGATTTTCAAGCAGTTGAGTTTTTTTAATTAAAAAATTGTATTTTGATAAATCTGCTTTCCCGTTTTCAGCAAATCATAGTAGTTTAGAACGTGGCTATAAGGTTTCTTTATCAAAAATCTAATTTGTGAGGTTATAGTGTTTTTTTCTACTTTGAATAAACAATTTTTTTCAATAACAATTTAGTATTAAAAAATCCAAATATAAAAAACGCAATTGAATACAATTGTGGAAAAAAAACTCAAATTCCTTTGCGAGTTTAGAAGCTCAAAAAAACCCAAAAGTCTTAACGAAAAAAAATGGCTTGAATTTTTGACAGCTCCCATTGAGTTCTACAAAAACTCCCAGGCTTTTTGATGCCAAAGTTTTACATAAAGGTTTTTCAAGTTTCCTGTGCTTAATAAATACAAAACATTTGAGGATTTTTAAATGTTATTCGAATTTGTACAAAAATTTTGAATCGTGGCAAAAATTTTAAATTGCAAATAAATCACCCACCAATAAATTCATCCATAAAAAAATTAAGGGTATTATTTGGTATGTGGAAGTTGGGGGGGTGCTTTGGTGTTGAACCTCACCCTTTGTGCAGCCCAAGATCAGGAAGATTAGGAACAAAATCAAACCTCTTGAATACATTTGGTTTCCTGAATAACAGGTTAATCAAGATGTTATAGTTCAAGGTTTCTTAACTTGTTTTTTTTAAAGGATAAGTAAATTGTTAAAATAAGTGAATGTAAAATTGATGAGGGGGCTACTCTAAGCACTTTTGTCTTTTACATTCATTATTTATTTATTTTTAATTCCAAGATATTAAGGGATACATGTAGGGGGTTATTTATCAAAGTTCGATTTTATCTCAACAGTTTCTGAGATGCCAGGTTTTCTAATCCAGGCTTTTTCATCCGCTGGGTTTAATAAATTCCAAAAAATTTGTGTTTTTTTTAAAAGTCCGATTTTATAAAAAATAAATCACGAATTTTTCAGGATTTTTGCATTCGAATTTATTAAGGGATACATGTAGGGGGTTATTTATCAAAGTTCAATTTTATCTCAACATTTTCTGCTACAAACTCCGATCAAATCCACTCGGGTTTTTTATGCTTATTTATTATTACATTATCAAGAAAATTTGCTTTGGAGGAACAAATCAGATTTCAAAATTTTTTCAGATTTTTCACCATAAAAATCAGATTTCTTATGCTTTTTTGCCGAAAATTCCTGGATATCGAAACCCAGCGCACATCAAAAAATCATTGGGACGTCTCCCATTGACTTATATGCAACCTCGACGGGTCTGAGATGCCGGATTTTCTGATTTGGACTTTTCCATCCTCTGGGTTTAATGAATTCCAAAAAATTTATGATTTTTTTAAATGTCTGATTTTATATAAATAAAAATCAGTAATTTCTCGGGATTTTTGCATTCAGAGTTTAGTAACCCCCGTACAGTTAATAGGAATGAATTTTGTTACAACAGCACCACCTGCTGGTCAGTTTCCCACCAGTCTGACCAGCAAGTAGTCAAGGAAGTTGTCAGGAGAAAGAAAGAGGCTGATGTTCTTCTGCTTAGGAAAGATGTGAGAAAGGTTTCTAATTTTATTCCTAAGCAGAAGAACATCAGCCTCTTTCTTTCTCCTGACAACTTCCTTGACTACTTGCTGGTCAGACTGGTGGGAAAATGACCAGCAGGTGGCGCTGTTGTAACACAATTCATTCATATTAACAGCGTATGTATCCCTTAATATCTTGGAATAAATAAAAAATAAATAAATAATGAATGTACATTGCAAAAGTGTTTAGAATAGCCCCCTCATCAATATTACATTCACTTATTTTAAAGGTTTACTTGTCCTTTAATGGGACCCAAATCCCCAAGTTCCTTCATGGGGTCCACAATCTTGTATAAGACAATGTATCTCCCCTACTATTGTCTATTATAGAAGGAAATGTCACTGTATTTAAAGGGAGGTTGGGAACCCATTTCCAGTCCCGATTTTTATGCTGAGAATTCCTATTTTAGTTATTTATCCTTAAAATATTTGTGAAACTGATGATGTAGGAACACATATTGGATAGGCAGGACGTGTTCCATTCTAAAGCCAATCCTGTTGCCTTGAGCTCAGACTAGATCTTATTATTATACCTTTTGCCTTTTAGCTCCTAAACTTACTAAACCTTCTTCTTCTTCTTCTTTTATTTCCTTCCAGGGCAGGAACTAAATGGGCCGTATTTTAACAATACAACATACATATATAAATATATATGATCGAAATGCACCTGGAACACAACTTTGACATATCAGCAAAGTACCAATCACGCTGAAGACATTAGACTTTTCGCTCTTTGATTGTTAAGACTGTAACGTTTCTTCAATGAGAAAGTATCACGTCTACTTCCGTGGAAGGAAATTCAAGTCGGAAACCATCAGACGGGATCAAGATCGATCGGAAATTTTCCGAACAGACACTGATAAAATCATACAAAAAAAGGCTTTTTTCTTCAAACAGGAAATCTGACAAGGAGTGCCTGGTTGCCACCATGAATTCTGTTGCTATGGTGTGACACCATAGCGACTGTTGCTAGAAGCATTGTATCTGTCATTCCTTAGCTATTTAGGGACCAAAGGACCAAACTTTTTAAGCAGACTTGTAGCTGTATGTAAAATATGGAATATACTTCCTACATCTCTACTGTTCCTAAAACAGTCTGGGGGCAATTATATGAAATATGTAAAAATTTAAATGCTTAAAATGCTTTTAAAAAAAAAGGCAAGATAATAGTTATTTGATACTATGGAAGGTTATTTGGTTACATTAATTCAATTATGAAAATTTCCTATGGTTTTCTGTATATTACGTAAGGAATAAGTGATTAGGGGGTTACCGAAAGGAAGCTTAAAAAAAAATGCAAATGAAAAAAAAAAGTGGAAAAAAATGAAAAAAATTTCAAAAACCAAAAAAAATAATAAAAAAAAGGTTAAAAATACATTAGAATGATGGTTGTAGTGAAAAGGTTTGTAAATGCTTATCCCCATTTAAAAAGAAAAATCCTAATAGTTGTACAGAATTTAACAGAATAAAAAAAAAAAAAAGTTTAACATACTATATCATAGAAAAAAAAATTAGAGAGCAAAAAAATGTATAAAAAATGCAAAAAAAAAATTAAATAGACGTTAGCGTTATTGCTAAGAGAAAGATGTTGTAGAACTGTAATTTTTGTAGAATTTAGACTTTAAGCATAAATTCCTACTCTTTGCCAATTGCAGAACGTATCGAGGAGGAGAGGCCGCGACGGCAGCTTTAAACTGCGAGCATTCCACCCAATCATAATGAAAAACACAAAAAAAAAAAAAAAATTAAAAACTTGATGCAACGAGCTCTTAAAGTAACACCGTCTCTTTATCAGTCACTTCTAACCCGGAGAATGACCCGCCTACCGCTTCATATCTACCTGCTGTTTGCTGACCCTCCCATCATCCTCTCTGCTTTAGTAGTCTCCATCATTGTTCTAGACCTTCAGGGCAAAAGTTAGCCTAGAACCTTAACATTGAACAAAAAAAAAAAGAAAATCGTAAAAAAAAAAAAAAAAAAAAAACGAAAAAAAAAAAATATATACAATCTTTGAAGAATTTCTGAAACTGTTTACAAGGAATTTTGAAAAACAGGGGATATGTTTAAAAATAAAATATGATGCTGGCTCTGTTTTTCTGTAAATAAATTTGCATATTTTGTAGGACTTTTAATTGTAATGATAGAGAAAAAAAAAACAAGGAAAATACTATTTAAATGAAAGCACGATATTTATCTTTGGTAATTGACTTTAGAGCAGTTTAAAAAAATGAAGAAAAAAAAAAAACGACTGACGTCGCTTTAGGAATAAAAAAAAAAAAAACTCAGATTCAGAAATGAAAAAAATCCAGGAACTATTTAAGAACACATATATTTTAAAAGATATCATATTTATTCTAAGTTATTTCCACAGTATGGATCATTGATGGTTTTGTTGGCGGGGTGGGCGTTTGTTTTTGGTTTGTTTTTTTGCATTTATTTCTCGCTCGTTTTAGTTGAACTAAACGGGGGGCGATGATCATGTTTGAATTGTTTTTTTTATAAATCTGCTAAATAGACCAATATACCCAGGATTCCTATAGAATTCCATTTTCCTTTCCCCTCGCCCCAGGAATTCTTTTCGGCCTTCCAGGAGTCCAGGAGATATTACTGGCCCCTCGTGTATCAGTTTCATATTTTCTAATAAAGGATTTTTTTTTTTTTTGCCGCTCCTGATATTTCTTCCTGAACGCTTTGCCCTGATCATTTCCATTCTGAAATTCTTTTGTGTCATTTTTGTTTTTCCTTCCCTCCGGGGAGTCTCATTCTTTCTCTTCTCTTGTTTCTCTTCATTTTTTTCCTTCTTCTTCCTGCTGTTAGTAAATACAGGTGTGTACAGCAGCGCATTCTGTCCAACTGCTCTTTTCACTCTCAATTACCTTAAAAAAAATCTCCTTGTAATCTTCTGTAATTACTGAATGACGCTTTTCAGCTTAGCCCTAAATAAAGCACAGTTTAAAAAAATACAAAAAGACTTTTGTTTTTGTTTTATTGGTATTTGGGAAGAATTCCACATGGGAATTTTTGTAGTTTTGGATTTTGGTTGTAGGCAAAGACCCAGGCGACTCACACAAAAAAGTCAAGCCTCTTCCCCACCATCATCAGTCCTCTGTTACCATGGACCCTCATGCAGTCATTGGGTCTGCCCCCTTTATAATGACACCATTGACTGTAGGAATCCAGGTGAAAACCAAGTTGTGTTTTTGTTTTATGGTATTTGTGAAGCATTCGATATGGGAATTTTTGTAGTTTTGCATTTTGGTTCTAGGCAAAGACCCAGACCCCCTCCCAGACACACAAAAAAAGATTGGAGCCCCTTCCCCACCCTCATACCGCTGTTACCATGGATAATGGATCTTTGGGTCTGCCCCTTTATAATTATACCATTATTGGGAATTTTTGTAGTTTTGAAATTTGGATCTAGGCAGAGATCCAGACCTACCCCCAGACACACAAAAAAATTTAAGCCCCTTCCCCACCCTCATAGGTCCCTGGTTACCATGGACCCTCCTGCGGTCTTGGGGTCTGCCCCCTTTATAATTATATCATTAACTGTTTCTTTGTTTAATTAGTATTTAGGAAGAATTCCACATGGGAATTTTTGTAGTTTTGGATTTTGGTTCTAGGCAGAGACCCACACAAAAAGATTCAAGCCTCTTTTCCTCATCGGCCCCCTGTTACCATGGACCCTCCTGCAGTCATGGGGTCTGCCCCCTTTATAATGACACCATTGACTGTAGGGTCTCCAGGTGAAAAATAAGTTGGCTTTTTGCTTTATTGGTATTTTTGAAGCATTCCATATGGGAATTTTTGTAGTTTTGCATTTTGGTTCTAGGCAAAGACCCAGACCCCCTCCCCGACACACAAAAAAAGATTGGAACCCATTCCCCACCCTCATAGGTCTTTGTTACCATGGATCATGGATCTTGGAGTCTGCCCCATTATAATTATGCCATTAAATTTTTTGTTTTATTGGTATTTATTTGGTTCTAAGCAGAAACCCAGGTCCCCCTCCAAAAAAAACTTTCACCACCATCATAGCACCCTGTTATTATGAACCCTCCTGCTGTCATGGAGTCTGCCATTGATTGTAGGGTCTCCAGGTGAGAAATTTGTTGTTTTTTTTTGGTTTTATTGGTATTTGGGAAGAATTCCATATGGGAATTATTGTAGTTTTGGATTTTAGTAATTAAACCATTGACTGTAGGGTCTCAAGCTTTAGTTGGCGTTTTGTTTTATTGGAATTTGGGAAGAATTATACATGGGAATTTTTGTAGTTTTGGATTTTGGTTCTAGACCCAAAAATGTTGAGTTCCTTCCACACCCTCATAGGCCCCCTGTTACCATGGACCCTCCTGTGGTGATGGGGTCTGCCCACTTTTTAATTGCACAATTGATTTTAGAGTCTACAGGTGATAGAAGAAACCCCACATGAAGTTGATGAGTAATAAGTGATCTGTACAGTGGAACATCTAACTAAATATGTCAATTCAAACAACTCTCCTCCTGGCCTCGCACATTATAAAGTTGGGGGGCTTTACATGGTAGAATGAATATAAGTAGGGAGTTTCTGGTAAAATTATGATGGAAGGAGACCATGAAATGCCCTACAGTATGGAATTCATCCTGTAGGCCCCAGCAGGCCAGAGCTGCTTTATAGGGTTACAGCTACAGGAGCCTCACTTGGCCAAACTGTTGGGTGAGATGTTCAGTATGACATGTATCTGTGGGGTGAGGCTCAGCACAATCTCTTTTCTTTACATCTGCAAAATCTTCATCTTCGTACATAAAGGGCACAAAACCAATTCTCCACCCAGTGAAACCCATAATTGCTGAAATGCAATATTTAGCATTATGCAAATTTGCCCACGGTGCCTCACAATTAGTATAAATGGCCAGTAGCAAATGGAAACCAGCTACAGACTGCCATGTTTAATAAAGTCTGATTCCTCATATCCTTGTATGCAAGTAACACAAAAACTGCCAAACTGTGGTTCTGCCCCTGACAAAGTAAAGAAAAGATTAAAAGGTCCACCTTAGAAGGCAGTTAGGGTGAAATTTGGGGTGAGTGTTTATTTTTCATCCTGGGTACCGCTGGAACTATAGCAGGGTGACTGTTACCCCAATGTGTCTATATATCTGTAACCTTGTTATGAGCTAAGAGGGCCCAGCCTGAAGACCAGTTAGGGGGAGATTTGGGGTGAGTGTTTGTGTATCCTAGGTACCCCTGGAACTATAGCAGGGTGACTGTTACCCCAATGTTTCTATATATCTGTAACCTTGTTATGAGCTAAGGGGGCCCAGTCTGAAGGTCAGTTAGGGGGAGATTTGGGGTGAGTGCTTATTTGTGCCCTGGGTACCCCTGGAACTATAGCAGGGTGACTGTTACCCCAATGTTTCTATATATCCGTAACCTTGTTATGAGCAAAGGGGGTCCAGCCTGAAGGCCAGTTAGGGGGAGATTTGGGGCGTGTGCTTCATCCCTACAACCTTGAAAATGTTCTATATGACAGTTTCAGAATACAATATGTTTCCATTGGTTTCTGCTGCTGATTGGACACTATATGGAACATAATAGCAGCTGGTGTTGCCCCAGTGAAATGTTATTTAGGGGGTCTTTGTTACTTTACAGCACAAGTTGCTTTCAGGACAACGTGTAATTTAGTAAAACTTTTGTTTGCCCAACAAACCAAACACAAATATTCTTCTCTAGAAGTTAAATGAATGGAGGCAGAAAGTGTCTGAACATGTCGTCCCGTATTTATCTTTATTTCAAGTTCCCAAACTCCAAAGGCGCAGCAGTCGCACACCGCGAGGCGTCCGCAGAAATATATAACTGATGAGGGATCATGGGAAACCCATAAACTATACAACGGGAACTCAAATGGTTTGAAATGCGGCCGGTCCCCCAAGCCACAGACAATGTGAAGTTTTACTGCGGCTGAAATGTGGTTTTGTAGGAGAATCTGCTCTCAGCCATCTTCCCTCGGGCCCCTGGGACGCGACTCGCAGATGTGAAGGAAGGGCCCTGTCCAAATTACAGGCAGCGGCACTTTATTCTTTTATTTTTCTATTTGTATTTTTAGGCCGATGTTCCGTCCTCCTGCAAAGGTTTGTCTGGCCCTTTGGCAAGTCACTGCCGCTGAGGCCATGAGAGATGAGTGTTTTGGAGCCTCGTTGCCAAGCGCAATTCCTTTTATGTCTCCTCATTGCTATTTTATGTTGTGAGGAAGAGTTGACTATCTCCTGTAATGCCCTCGTAGTAATTTATGAACCAACGCTCACAAATTGCACAGGCCGCTGCCTCTCCTGCCTCGTGTCACCCCCAGGATGGGAGAAAAAGCAGCTGCTCCATCTTCTCTCCTTTATATAAGGAACAGCCAACCAAGGGGGGGGGAGCAGCATTTGCTCCAAATAACCAGACAGCGAGCAACGAGGAGAGACGTTTGGTACCCATTGATATAAAAGGGAATCTATTGTGCTTAATGAACCTTTATTTGACTTCCAATAAGACATGGGGTTTGTCTTTTATTAAATATACGCTGTTATAATTAGAAAAAAACATTTATAAATTAATGCTCTGTTATAAAGCTTCAATCTCAGCCATAAAGCAGGACAGGATTGTTGCTTACAATGGGGATCAGATAGGATCTGTGCAGCCACTGGGACAGAATGTTCTGTTATACAGAGCTAGAATCTCAACTGCCATAAAGCAGGACAGGACTGCTGCTTACAATGTGGATCAGATAGGATCTGTGCAGCCACTGGGACAGAATGTTCTGTTATACAGATAGCTAGAATCTCAGCTGCCATAAAGCAGGACAGGACTGCTGCTTACAATGGGGATCAGATAGGATCTGTGCAGCCACTGGGACAGAATGCTCTGTTATACAGATAGCTAGAATCTCAGCTGCCATAAAGCAGGACAGGACTGCTGCTTACAATGGGGATTGGATAGGATCTGTGCAGCCACTGGGACAGAATGCTCTGTTATACAGATAGCTAGAATCTCAGATGCCATAAAGCAGGACAGGACTGCTGCTTACAATGGGGATCAGATAGGATCTGTGCAGCCACTGGGACAGAATGTTCTGTTATACAGATAGCTAGAATCTCAACTGCCATAAAGCAGGACAGGACTGCTGCTTACAATGGGGATCAGATAGGATCTGTGCAGCCACTGGGACAGAATGCTCTGTTATACAGATAGCTAGAATCTCAACTGCCATAAAGCAGGACAGGACTGCTGCTTACAATGGGGATCAGATAGGATCTGTGCAGCCACTGGGACAGAATGTGTTATGTTTTGGAAGCTGAGAATGAGTAGAGTATAACAGTGCTTTATTAGCAGGCTCATGCAGCCATTACACAACAGTAAGCAACTAACACCACAAGCTGTATAGAAAGTATGCGCAGTATAAGTCTTGAGCACAGTGACATCAACAGGCCATTTGTATGAACACCACATATTCCACCTATAGTACGAAAGCATTTGGACAACTATGATAAACAGCAACAATTAACCAGTATGCATTTTAAAACAATATTATACATTCTTTACATCAAAATCCTTGTTCCATGCAGGTAGTTTTCTGATTCTCTCAGTACGCCTTATAGGTTCACTTTCTTCAGGCCTATTGCAGTTGACATCAGGAGTAGGAAAATGTTCTTCATTAAATGGAGCTTCTCCAAAGTCATATCTAACAGGAGCAAGGTGACATGCATTCCATATGCGTCCATCAGACAGTTCTTATGTGTATGGTCCTCGCTGGCGTCTCACTTTAAGTGGTGTAGTAAATTTAGATTGTCCTTGTTTCAGTATTCCTGGTTTCTTAATTCTGACTTAAGATCCAGGCTGAAAGTGTACTTCTCTGGCACCACGTTTTCTGTCAGTATAAGCATTGCAATTGGCTTGTTGATGTTTCACAATGTCAGCAGTAGATGATTTTTCAGAACTACGGCAGATCTTTGCAGAATGTCCTACTTTTTAGCATTTGTGGCACCGTACAGCTTTTGCAGGACATCTAGCATAATTTGCAGTGTGTTGTGTTGAACCACAGCGAAAGCAGTATTTTTTATTTGTATTGGCTGCACGGTTTTGCGGTGAATGTATTTTGTATGTGACTGTGCATTATTAGGCCACAGTGTTGAATTCACAGTCTGTACATTCCCAGCAGTTCAATGCATTCAGTAGTTGTGGAACAAATCCAGGGCAGCAACTTGTCTGCAAAGTTCTTTATTGGGATAATGAGTTACACAACATGTTTCGGGCCCACGCCCTTTATCAAGTGTAAAAAGGAACAACCAAAAACAATCATTTATAATCTCATGTGACTACCAGCAGTGCAGTATGGGTAAAAGTTTTCCATTAACTATTTAGTGTTATACATCTTAAAGTGCATTGTGCAACTATAACTCCCATATGGCTGCACACAGTTCATCATGGATAAAACTTTTTCATTAACTATTTAGTGATATACATCTTAAAGTGCATTGTGCAACTATAACTCCCATATGGCTGCACACAGTTCATCATAGAAAAAACTTTTTCATTAACTATTTAGTGATATATATCTTAAAATGCATTGTGCAATTATAACTCCCATATGGCTACACACAGTTCATCATAGATAAAACTTTTTTCATTAACTATCAGTGATATACATCTTAAAGTGCATAATAGAGATTTTACAAATTTATAAAAGCCTCTCACAAAGTGTAAAATTACAAAATATGATCTCTAATAAATATTGTAAAAACTTATTGTGACCCAATTCATCTAGCTATTAAAAGTGACACACATTATTTCATATAATACATGTTGAAATCCCACTGAAACATAATGTTAAAAC
Source organism: Xenopus laevis (assembly GCF_017654675.1). Classification (NCBI taxonomy): domain Eukaryota; kingdom Metazoa; phylum Chordata; class Amphibia; order Anura; family Pipidae; genus Xenopus; species Xenopus laevis. Next base: position 228,353,226 of record NC_054371.1, read on the forward strand.
CAGGTTACTGCTCAATCCGCCTAACCTGTAAAAGACCTGTAAAAACAAGGAAATTGCCATTAGCCTATCCAATTCACTTGAAATCTTTATGTTGTATCAATTTAGCACTTCTATTATATCAATTTAACAGTACCTTCTAATCTCGCAACATATGTTGCTATTCTAAGACATTCTGTAATTATTTCCTATCACTGGCTTCTATGTATATATTATCTTTCTTAGCAACAAGGTTGCAATATTATAGTTACCAATTCAAAAATAAACGATATATATATATAAAGACTCCTGATTGAATGGACTCACCCATATGTAAATGCAGCAGGAGTTCCATGTCATTACAACTTGGAATCTAGTTATAATTCCTGGGAACAAAGGACGACAAGCCATTACTATTAAAGAAAACATGATAAATTGCACTGCTCATTTAACCCTTTCGGATAAGCACTATCCAAGCGCTTTATCCATCTGGCCTCCCTCTGAGAGTTTTAGCCTCTGCCACTGCTGTTTCAATTTGGCTAGCAACTGTAATAGCCTTTGCAAGGGTTAAATCCTGCTCTAGGAGCAGTCTCTCTCTAAGGAGTGGTGAGTTTGTTTTTTTCACTATTTGGTCTCTTAGCATTTCATCTGTTAGATTCCCAAACTCACAGGTAACAACCAGCTCTCTCAAAGCTGCTACAAATTGTTCTGTGGATTCACCATTACGTTGTCCACGTTGGAGGAATTTATATCTTTCAGCAACCACATTTACTCTTGGCATGAAAAAGTTCTTTATAGCAGTAAGAGCAGTTTCATAAGTCTCATCAGTTAATGGTAATGTATAGAATATATGCTGTCCCTCTGCTCCCAGGCAGTGAATAAGTAAAGCTTTCTAGCAGCAGAAATCTCCCCTTGTGTAATTTTCAAACATACGGATCCAAGCAGTAAAAGGTATGGTAGGCTCACCAGGGTTTGGAAGAAAAGGTGCAGGCTGCAGAGGTAGAAGAGACATCTTGTCACCAATTTGTTATTTTTTGGGTAGCCGAGGATGAGTAGAGTATAACATGGCTTTATTAGCAGGTTCATGCAGCCATTACACAACAGTAAGCAACTAACACCACAAGCTGTATAGAGCTCTGTTATACAGATAGCTAGAATCTCAGCTGCCATAAAGCTGGACAGGACTGCTGCTTACAATGGGGATCAGATAGGATCTGTGCAGCCACTGGGACAGAATGTTCTGTTATACAGATAGCTAGAATCTCTGCTGCCATAAAGCAGGACAGGACTGCTGCTTACAATGGGGATCAGATAGGATCTGTGCAGCCACTGGGACAGAATGTTCTGTTATACAGATAGCTAGAATATCAGCTGCCATAAAGCAGGGCAGTACTGCTGCTTACAATGGGGATCAGATAGGATCTGTGCAGCCACTGGGACAGAATGTTCTGTTATACAGATAGCTAGAATCTCAGCTCCATAAAGCAGGGCAGTACTGACAGACACAGACATATATAGAGATACAGACAGTTCATGTAATAAGTAGAAGACAACAGAAGCCTGTGAGAGCTGTAACCTTGATGAATAAATACATGTGTATAAGAAGATGTGCGTCGCTCCCGGCATGTTAATGAAAGGCATGGGGGGGGGGAGAAAAGCAGAATTATGTGAGGAAATCTTTTATTCAACATTGACTGCAAAATAATCTTCTCTTTTTGACCTTCGCAACATTCTCACACCATAGAGATCTGTAAAGTGTTGGGGATCTCACAGAGGAACATACGAAGGAGAAGGAGGAATGAGCAACATCCCCCCAGGACAATGGGCACAAGGAATGGGGGGTCAGTAGCAGCTCATATATAAATACAGAGTATCTTATTTTACACTTCTGGGCCCCTAAGTAAACTGAGCAGAGGATGAGTCACCCCAAGACAAAGAGGTGTAACAGTTCCTTGTCCAGAACATCAACAAACAAGGGGGGTCATTGGAAAGAAAACATTACTTATAAGCAGGTCCTAGGGGTTTAATGTGGTTAATTGATTTTAATCAATTAATTGATTAATGTGGTTATTGATTTTAATCCACCCCATTGAGGATTCCAGAGCACTGGCTCTCAGATAACAGTGAGGAGATTGAGGGAATGAGAGCAGGAACTTGGGTGCTGTTGAGGTTCTAGTTTGGGCTGAAGTCAATGCAGCCCAATGGCAAAGAAGCAACATATTCTTGTACATGGGAAAGTATTACAGCAACTGACTTTGTTCCACATAATAATGAAATCTGGTGCCCCCCCCTTCACCTGTCTTTGGGGTTCATTCCTTTGCTTCAGCCAGTTCTCATGGTCACCACTAGAATCCCACCTGAGACAACTGATGTTGGGGACCTCATGTGATAATAAGGGCAACAGGAGTTGGTAACTTTATCCTTAGGGTTATTTTCTAACCTCAACATTGATCTTTTGATACAAAACCATGTCCCCTTTCTTCATACTCTCCCCCCCCCCCAGGGGCACATCAGATATTGGGGTCCCAGGACACAAGATATTGGGGTCCCAGGACACACCCCTTTCTAGAATTTAGTTATTAAAGCATTGGAGACTGTCACACTGGTCTAATGTCGGATTGGGGAGGTTCAGAGCCCCCTCCACCAACTTCCAGGCCCCACCAGCCATTACCCTCCTCCATCTGCAACGCCCCCCCCGCCCGCCACCCCCACACAACCTGTACCTGATTTTCTTCTTCATGTGGGGGGAGCGGATGACTGAGGCTGGAAGTACAAGGACAAAGGAGAGACATTTCAGACACTACAGGATTTTTACATATTTTGAAATTCATTAAGATTTTTGCAGTAGGGAAATTATTAGTTTGACATGAGAAAGAGTAAGAAATATAATTTGGGTTCCAACATAAAACAGGAAATAAATAGTGATGGGCGAATTTATTCGCCAGGCGCGAATTCGCAGCGAATTTGCGCGATTCGCCGCCAGCGAATAAATTCGCTAAACGCCCTCGAAAATTCGCGGGAAAAATTCGCAGGCGTCAAAAAAAATTTGCCCGAAAAAACGGGCCGTTTCGCGAATTTTTCGCCGTTTCGGCGAAACGCCGCAAATTCGCCCATCACTAGAAATAAATCTTGACAATCCCCCGTGAGACTGAACCCCGGGGCAGCAACAGTGTCGGACTGGGACACCAGGGGCCCACCTGGGAGTTCTCGGTATTCCTGTGGGTAGGTCCAACACAGGGCAGCAATGAGAAACTTTTGGGGCACAAGGGACCCACCAATCACTGCACCAAAAAGTCGGGGTATCCCCATAGAGGAAGCAGACCCTGCAGCTGCTGGGGGGGGCAGGAACTATAGGGGGGGGCCCTTTGGGACTGATAAGCATCTGCAATTTATGTTCCTCTTGTTCCCAAAGTGTAGTAAACATAATTAAGGTGCTAATAAGTCAATTTATTGGGTGGCAGTGGAATTTACCATAAGTTCTTTAATTCTCACCTCCCAGCCCGTCTCACCGCTCTGCCCTCTCACTATGTTTTCAGTATGTTTTCCAATATGGTACGTAAGTTTTTTTGCATAAGTTACATAATTGTGTGAGTGTAGGGGGGCCCAGGGATCTTACTGCGGGGCCCAATGACTAGTCCTTCCACCGCAGAGAAATTCATACAGGAGACGCTCATATAATTCAGTAAAAAGATCCCAATACAAAACAGCTGATGTGACTGTGTATAATTAGCAGCGCATATAAATAGCTAATAAATTAATTAAGTCTCTCAGTTCATTCAGCGGCATTGGAATTTGCTTTTTTACTAATTTATTGGGGGTCAGTGTGCGCAGAAGCACAAATAGACCGTTACAGTAGAACAAATTCGGGGAGAGAGGGAACCAGACATGGGGTAGGTGGCAGAAAAGGTAAGTGCCTGGCACCCCTAAGCTTTGTGCCCTAGGCAAGTGCCTACCCCTAGTTCCCACCCTGAGGCACATAGAAAGAACATAGGCAAGTGCAACGCTAATTTGGGCTATCCAGACCCAAAAGAGTTTATGTCCAGCTAGTTGTTTAGAGCATGGGTTACATGTGACTCAAACACTGCAAGCTAGGGCCTTCACTAGATTTCAGGAATGGTGTAGTGCAACTACAGCTCTCAGGCTACTGTGAACAAAACAGGACAAAATGGGTGCCAGGAGGTTTTTGCAAAATAACTTATTTGTCCAAGGCAAATGATCCACAGGTTACTTACAGTGATACAGCGGCATTGGCAGTATATAGGCATTCCCCGCTCACACAGAGCTGACAGACGCAGAATATACAGGCACAGATGTCACACAGAGCTTCCAATGTAGATGCCGGGGACTTTCCTCCAGAGACAACACCGTGACCTGGATCCTCACACAGGGGATCAGGGAAATCACTAGACCTAATCCCTATAAGTCTGTGTCCCTATACTACAGTCTTGCCTGAGAGGAGACCTACCTCCTTGTATCCCTGGAGTTGGAGCCAAGCTGCTCTTACTATCTGTCCTCTCTATCTCACTCTCCTACAGAGTCTATTACAGATATATCCCTGCCACTCACTAGCCTCATTCACGGGGTCCCTGACTACAGGTGCGGGTCCCTCCAGAGCACATGGCTTTCTGGGCCTTGCTGTAGCCAAGCTCCCCTGGGCACACCCAGCCGGATCAGCATCCAGCAGCCAAAGAGGAAGCTCCACCCCTTCTCTCTCACTATACCAGAGTGTGACAGGAAGTGGTCACAGCGCCTCCTGGCCAATAATATGCAGATTACCTCTAGCTACATGGAAATCCGCCCAGCAACTAGGGAAATGAGGAAGTGAAAGGAATTAAAGCCGTAGCAGCACATTTAACTGTACGGTCCCTACACAAGTAACAGTACAACTTTGGCTGCCACCTGTCTGGTTTTGACCCTGACAGCCCAGTTTTTTGACCTTCCGCTACATCACATCCCGCCTCTTCTACATCATGGTCCCGCCTCCCTGCCCAGAGTTAGTCAGGAGGAAAGGTGGCAACAATAAGTACAACCCAAGTTTAATGTCAGAGCCCCAGGCAGCTCCCAGCACAATGTCCCTGTACTTGTCTCTCTATATATAAAGTTCTTTATAACCTGCAGCTTCCAGACAGTCCAGCAAACATGGGGGTCCCCAACCTTTTTTACCCGTGACGTGAGCCACATTGAAATGTAAGACTAAGTTGAAGAGCAACATAAACAGTACAACGGTTTTTATGCACCAAAACTTGTCTCCAAACCTGGAATTAAAAAATAATCACCTGCTTTGAGGCCACTGGGAGCAACATCCAAGGGGTCGCAGAGGAACGTGTTACTCATGAGCTACTGGTTAGGGATCACGGAACAAGCGGAGGAGAAGTACAGAGGGAGCAGACCCAGCGGCTGCAGGGGGGCCTGGGAGATATAGGGGTCCCATGAGACCCTCATTCATATACAATTGTATAAATAGAAACTCCACTCAGGACCACAAGGTTTTGTTTGTCAGGAGAAGTTAAAAAGCTGCAGATGGCAGTTGCGTCTCTGACTGGCGCCTTTTATTATTCACCTGGTGTCTCGTAAAATACAGTTCCGGCCGTTTCTAGCCGACCAAATTCCTTAATTTATCATAAAGAGTTTCTCGCCGTACACCGTGACCCCGGGGGTGAACCTCAATTCCTGCCAATGGAGCCTGTCTGCATAAAAGTCCAGGATAATGGGCCGTGCCGATATTAACGGCACTTTCTCGTTTCACACGAGGACAGAGAACGTCACACAAGGCCGGCGGTTGCTTAACGCAGAGACGCTGGAAGGAGCGGCCGGCCTGCAAATGATGTTGTATGTATTAATGGCTGACTGGTCACGCTTTGTGGGAATAAACAGCCCAGTTATGTGCCGCTGTCCTTCCCTTTATGGATTCGCCAATTATGGAAATAGATTCCGAAGTTCAAAGCGGCTTCTTAGCAAACGTACTTGCCCTTTAATACGGGAACGTGAGCCCTCCTGTTAGCATTCAGCCGAATTTCTCTTGGGGATCTGGGAAGTGTGTTTAACACTAAAGTCAAACTATTAAACTCCGTGTCCAAAGGCCGATCCATATAGAGAACGTAATTGTAACGCTGCAGCCGACTCCAGTGTGTCATTTAAAGGGGAGATTCAGGTGCAAATGGCATTATGGTAAAATTTAATGATGTGCAGACCCCAAGTTTTAACATAAAACAGGGTAATTTAATACATGTCCTGTATTAAACGATGTAAAGTTCCTGAGAATGTTGCGTTGTAAATTGATCTATTTAGTCTGAGCAGAATGAATTTCATTTAATGGATTGTTCACCTTTAAATTGACTTTAAGTATGTTATAGAGAGTGATATTCTGAGATAATCCGGTTGCTAGGGCCCAAATGACCCTAGCAACCATGCATTGATTTGAATTAGAGACTGGAATATGAATAGGAAAGGCCTGAATAGAAGGAGGAGTCATAAAAAGTAATAACAATGTGTAGCCTTACAGAGTATTTGTTTTTTAGATGGGGTCAGTGACCTGCATTTGGAAGCTGAAAGGGGTCAGAAGAAGAAGGCAAATAATTCAACAACTATTAAAAAAAAAAAAAAAAAAAAAGAAATCATGAAGCCCAGTTGAAAAGTTGCTTAGATTTGCCCATTTTATAACATACTAAAATTAAAAAGTGAACCACCCGTTTAAAGGGGGCTGTTAGAATTGATACAGTAGTTGCTGATATTCCACATTGACCCTACTGAGAAACTGATCAACTCATGGAGCAAATTGTAAAAACTCACACCTGGAAAACACCAGAGACAGGAACATTCATCTTCAATTTTGTACAAATGGAAAAAATAAAAGATAAAAAGCCACTGATTTCTGGGGAACAATCTGAAAAGAACTTAACTGAAAACAAGTGTTTGGAAGGCGAACAACCCCAGAAACTGCTAAATCCTCTCCATGATCCGCGAGATACGTGGCCCTTGTGGCCCTTCTATTAATATTCCCTATTGGAAGGGCTCACAGAGCATCAGCCATACAGGGGCCGTTACATATCATCACATTTATTTATTTACACACGGGATACAGAAAACTTGGAAGAAATGGGGAATTTGTTATTTTGCAAATGATGTAAAATTAATATTCACTGACACGTTCCACGGAAACGCTCTCCTTGGTGATGAGTCTCTGGGGGGATATTCCCCGTACCCCTCGGCCTCCCTCCTCATACTGATCATTTCCATTTAAATAAACAAACAAGGTCTCGGGATCATCATGTGACTTATTTATCTGACCCCAGAGACTCCGCTCACATAATGCAACTCCCTGCGCCCCTTAAGTTCCACCTCTGCTCTGGTGATTTATCATTTAATCACAACACCATTAAATTGGCTATTATGTTTATTCCTGGGAAATGGAGCTGCGCTGCCTTCTGTAATGTTTAACCCTTTCCCTGATTAACTGCTCATTCTGTGCATCAAACATCCAGGGGTACCCAGGGCAAAAATAAGCACTCACCCCAAATCTCCCCCTAACTGACCTTCAGACTGGGTCCCCTTAGCTCATAACAAGGTTACAGATATATAGAAACATTGGGGTGTCACCCTGCTATAGTTCCAGGGGTACCCAGGGTACAAATAAGCACTCACCACAAATCTCCCCCTAACTGACCTTCAGACTGGGCCCCCTTAGCTCATAACAAGGTTACAGATATATAGAAACATTGGGGTGTCACCCTGCTATAGTTCCAGGGGTACCCAGGGTACAAATAAGCACTCACCACAAATCTCCCCCTAACTGACCTTCAGACTGGGCCCCCTTAGCTCATAACAAGGTTACAGATATATAGAAACATTGGGGTGTCACCCTGCTATAGTTCCAGGGGTACCCAGGGTACAAATAAGCACTCACCCCAAATCTCACCCTAACTGACCTTCAGACTGGGCCCCCTTAGCTCATAACAAGGTTACAGATATATAGAAACATTGGGGTAACAGTCACCCTGCTGTAGTTCCAGGGGTACCCAGGGTACAAATAATCACTCACCCCAAATCTCCCCCTAACTGACCTTCAGACTGGGCCCCCTTAGCTCATAACAAGGTTACAGATATATAGAAACAATGGGGTGTCACCCTGCTATAGTTCCAAGGGTACCCAGGGTACAAATAAGCACTCACCCCAAATCTCCCCCTAACTGACCTTCAGACTGGGCCCCCTTAGCTCATAACAAGGTTACAGATATATAGAAACATTGGGGTGTCACCCTGCTATAGTTCCAGGGGTACCCAGGGTACAAATAAGCACTCACCCCAAATCTCCCCCTAACTGACCTTCAGACTGGGCCCCCTTAGCTCATAACAAGGTTACAGATATATAGAAACATTGGGGTGTCACCCTGCTATAGTTCCAGGGGTACCCAGGGTACAAATAAGCACTCACCCCAAATCTCCCCCTAACTGACCTTCAGACTGGGCCCCCTTAGCTCATAACAAGGTTACAGATATATAGAAACATTGGGGTGTCACCCTGCTATAGTTCCAGGGGTACAGTACAGTAGAAGAGAATAGGTTTTTTAGGTTGCTGGTCTTTTGATTGACACACCAAATATAAGTTTTTTTTCCTAATTCCAAAGACATTTGGGGGATTCTTCTTTATTAATTCTTTTTATGAATTCCTTTTAATTTAACAAAGCTGGACCCAAGTTCATCTTTAAGTAAACATTTAGTATGTTATAAAAATGGCCATTTCTAGGCAACTTTTCAATTGGTCTTCATTATTTATTTTTTATAGTTTTTGGATTATTTGACTTTTGCTTCTGATTTTTTCCAGCTTTCAAATGGGGGTCACCGACCCCATCTAAGAACAAATGTTCTGTAAGGCTAAATGTTTTTTGTTATTGCTACTTGTTACGACTCCCCTTTCTTCTCAGGCCTCTCCTATTCATATTCCAGTCTCTTATTCAAATCAGTGCATGGTTGCTAGGGTTGTTTGGACCCTAGCAACCAGATGCTGAAATTGCAACTGGAGAGCTGCCAAATAAAAAGCGAAATAATTCAAAAACGACAAGTAATAAAAAATGAAAAACCAACTGGAAATTGTCTCAGAATATCAGTCTCTATGTCTCTTAACTCAAAGGTGAACAAGGTGGTTAGAACTGATGCGGTGGCTTCTCTGTCCCCATATAAAGTTATGGTCCTCGTTTTTTTAATCGTTTTTGAATAGTTTATCTTCTTTGACTTTTTCCAGCTTTTTTCAGAGGGGGGTCGCTGACCCTGGCATTCAAAAAAAATTAATTAATTATCATCCAGCCTCTCCTTGAAACCACTGCCTGGCTGCTGAACACAAAGCGAAATAATTCAACCCTGCAACAATAATAATTGCAATTTGTATCAGAATATGAAATACTATTTTAAAGGGGAAGTTGTCCTTGTTCTGCCCTATTATTTGCTGTTATACAAATATTCCCGCATGTGCACAGTCAGAGAGCCGGCACACACACAAGCTGAGATCTCATTCTCCTTTAGGCTAAATAGAGATGTTTGCCTTTAATCTGTCCACTACACATTCTGTTAGAGATAATACAGAATATTTGCTTCTCATGTGCTGTATGATATCTCTGTAGCTAGCGGCACTATTCACTATTTTCTTTGGGTATTGATCCACTAACGTTTCTCTCTTCTTTCATTCATATCAATACGTCCAGCAAATGATCCCACAAAAGATAAAGGGCACATCCAATATCATATATATATATATATATATATATATATATATATATATATATATATATATATATATATATATATATATATATATATATATATATATATATATATATGTATATATATATATATATAGAATGCTGATGCACACCAGGATTTTTCTTTCAAAATGTACTTCTTTATTTAATCGACGTTTCGGTCCACGTCTGGGACCTTTATCAAGACACATTTCAATACAAGTGAACATATTATATAGTTATATAGAGACTCACCCATCTGTGACCCATCACCAGACCACACCCATTTTCCAATTACATGGGTGTGGTCTGGTGATGGGTCACAGATGGGTGAGTCTCTATATAACTATATAATATGTTCACTTGTATTGAAATGTGTCTTGATAAAGGTCCCAGACGTGGACCGAAACGTCGATTAAATAAAGAAGTACATTTTGAAAGAAAAATCCTGGTGTGCATCAGCATTCTATTATTATATAAGCCGTTCTGTCTTGCACCCAGGTGAAAGCTTTTTTTGAAGTGTGTGCTCAAGCCTTTATATATACATATATATATATATATATAGAGGATATCCTATGTCCTATATAATTCCATGGCAATGGGGGTTACATGTCAGACTGTTCAACCCTTCATGTGTCCCCCAACATCACTAACCCACATAAAACATTCCTCTAACCAGTTTAGTTGCACTGAGTCTCTCCAGCTCATTTATATCCCTCTTAAAGGAGTCGCTCACCTTCAAACACTTTTTTCAGTTCAGTTGGTTTCAGATTGTTCACCTGAAATAAAGACATTTTCCAATGACTTTCTATTTTCTATTTGTGGAAGTTTTTCTAATATTCAAGTGTAAAGTGTCATTTTTCACCTTCTAAAGCAGCTCTGGGAAGGGGGGGTCGCCGACCCTGTAAACTGTTCTAAATTGATACATTTAGTTGATCCATTTCTTATCTTTGTCCCTGCTGAACAGAATCCCTGAGTTTCATTACAGGCAGCTGTTAGAATTGATACAGTAGTTGCTGATTAGTGATGTGCGGGTGGAGAATTTCTCGACCCGCACCCGCACCCGACCCTAACCGGCCCGCTCCCTACCCGCATCCGACCCGGGCACGCTGCTCCCCTTTATTTATAGACCCGCACCCGCCCCGCAGTGACATCACAAAAGGGATGGGGCAGGCAGCATTTTGTCCAAGGGTCGGCCCGAACCCGCCATTGCTGATACTCTGCTGCTGAGAAATGTATCAACTAATTGTATCAACTAATTATAGCAAATTGTAACAGTTCAGATGCTCCTGGTAGAGTCCTGCGCGGAACCAATTTCTAAGACCCGGAGCCGACCCAAACCACAAACCGCATATTTACACACTATGATCCGCAGGTCGACTTGGACCCGCAACTGCCTTATCCGCAACCCGCTGACCACCATCAAGCCCGAAGTGACATCATCAAAAGTGGGCGGGACAGAAACAGTTTTAAAAAGGCTAAAATATAGACAATATTACATAAGATAAGAAATTTAGATGAAACCCGCAACCCGCAGACCCGCATCTATACCCACACCTGAAAATCCTCCCCTCATTCCGCAGGGTACCCGTTTTTTTTGCGGGTAACCTGCGAGTACCCGACCCGCTCCTGGATCACTGAGCTGCCAGACTAGAGACTGGAACATGAAGCTTTAAACTTAGATTTTGGCAAAAACGGTAAAGAATAAAAGATGGAAAACAATTGAAAAAAGTCTTTGTTTATGGTGAATAATCTGAAAACAACCGAACTGAAAAAAGTTTTTGGAAGGTGAACAATCCCTTTAAGGACTGGAACCTAAAACTGCCCCCCTTACAAGGTGAGGCCTTACCAGGGACCTGTAAAGAGACAAAATTACATTTTCATCCCTCACAGTCTCTATTATACAATACAACACATTATTAGCTTTAATAGCCACTGAGTCATGCTACCTGGAGTTGCACAGTCTGTTATCCACAACCCAACCCCCTAAAAGATTTTTATCAATGCAAACGACTCCCAAAACACTTCCATTTAGAGTATAACTGAAATAGTCTATGTTGTCTTCTTAAAAGAAGTGTTTTAGAACCTCTGCTTTCTCTCTGTTTCCATTGAACAATTCACCTGCATCTGCATTATCTGCTTTGGGACTTCAGCTTTGGGTCTTTTCGATGCTTCAGCTCGGTTCGAGGCTTAGGGTCTTCGACGCTTAGGGGTTTTGGGTCTTTGGCGCTTCAGGATTTAAGCACTTCACTTTAGAACTTTGGGTTCAGCTTGTACGCTGTCACGGGTGGCTGCTCTGCACTAAACAAATTTTTGAAACTTGGACCCAGTTTAGCAAAATGATTAAAAAAGTAAATTCTAGATAATATAAAAAAATATAGATAAGACCAGCAACCTGATCCGCAGACCCTTATCTATACCAGCACCTGAAAATCCACAGCAGGGTATCCACTAGGGTTGCCACCTTTCCAGTTTGGGGAAAAAGGACGGGGGAGGGGCTGATGATGTTGGCGGCGGGTCAGTGATGTCAGGGCAGGGCGGATGATGGCAGAGGAAGAGCTGATGACATTGGGGGCGGGACTGATGATGTGGTGATCATCGATTGGATGTCATTAAAGGGATACTGTCATGGGAAAAAAATTGTTCAAAATGAATCAGTTAATAGTGCTGCTCCAGCAGAATTCTGCACTGAAATCCATTTCTCAAAAGAGCAAACAGATTTTTTTATATTCAAATTTGAAATCTGACATGGGGCTAGACATATTGTCAATTTCCCAGCTGCCCCAAGTCATGTGACTTGTACTCTGATAAACTTCAATCACTCTTTACTGCTGTACTGCAAGTTGGAGTAATATCACCCCCTCCCTTTTCCCTCCAGCAGCCAAACAAAAGAACAATGGGAAGGTAACCAGATAGCAGCTCCCTAACACAAGATAACAGCTGCCTGGAAGATCTAAGAACAGCACTCAATAGTAAAATCCAGGTCCCACTGAGACACATTCAGTTACATTGAGAAGGAAAAACAGCAGTCTGTCAGAAAGCATTTCTCTCCTAAAGTGCAGGCAGAGGTCACATGACTGGGGGCAGCTGGGAAATTGACAAAATGTCAAGCCCCATGTCAGATTTCAAAATTGAATATAAAAAAATCTGTTTGCTCTTTTGAGCAGTATCCCTTTAACTTCAATGTTCTGTCCGGAGTTCACCTGGACAGTCCTTTCAAAAACCGGGCTGCCGGGCGGAATCCGGACAGGTGGCAACCATAGTACCCGCTATAGAGCCCTAATTTAGCAGCTCATTAGTATAAACCTTGGAAGCCTAGTTCTTTTCATTTGTTATTTTCATAGTTATTTGGGTGTCACAAGGCTTTCTCCTATCAAGCACCCAACTGCCCCTCAGCCTAATTCTCCTCTATGAAACGCAAGCTGAAACCAGTGACTATGAATGTCATTTCCATTGTCGCAGGGCTCTAAGGCGCATGTAGGCTGCGTATTTGTAAAAAGCTCCCTGCCGAGAACTAAATGAGGGTTTGTTAAAGTCTGGGGCTAGGAGAAGTGTCAGGCTCCTTCCCACAGAGCAATCACCAGTTGAAACACGAAAAGAGAACGTTTTTTTGGCAAAAGGTGAGTTTATATGAAGTCAGGAACTATAACTGGTAAAACGTGCTGACTGAGGATTCTGGGAAATCTCTGAGGGCTGGGAGATATTCCTTACAATATATTAGGTTTGGCTGTTGGGGGTTGTTTTCATTTACAGCTGAAGGAAACTAGGCTGAAATCCCTTCATTTTGAGGAACTGTCTCCCCGTACAACTTTCTCAGCTATAATAGATCATCAGAACCATGGCTGCAACATTGTGTACAAATGTGATACCACAATTGTCTATATACAAAATGTGATGTCACAATGAATTGTAAGAGGTAGAATTGGAGAAAAGAAGTGAAGAGTGGGCAGGGGCAGAGGTGGGAATAGGAGAAGTTTGGAGAACCTAAGAAGAAAGCTAAGCCTGAGGAGAATAGAATGACGAATGAAGAAGGGCAGAAAGATGGAGTAAATATTTTGGTAGGTCTAGCATGCTGTGCTATGATTTATAATTCTATGGCAGCTGGAGGGTTGCAGGACATCCCCAATTTATATTTTTTCTACTGCAATGCAATGCCTGGGTGCCCCTTAATACCTTACTCAAGCCCTGGGACGTCTCTTCTTCCAAACCTTTACTTCAGATTGTCCATTAGTGCAGTGATGGAGCTTCAGAGCTCTGAGACTCATGTCAACTTGTCAACAATGGAAAAGCACTATTAACATTTAGGCTCACTGGCCCTTTAACAAGAAGCAGCTGTGGTTCCATGTAACTGGTTGCTCAAGGGAGGAGGTCTGACTTGTATCATACACAGTTATATCTATGTAATTACATTGTCACTGCTAATAGTTGCATCTCTGGCTCTTGTCTTCCCTTGGCCTTTTGTCTCTACAATGTCATTTCTTGAGACTGCAGAGCAAAGTCAGCAGGGGGTGCAATTTAAGCACCAAAGCAGAAGACTTCATCATGTGCTTAGACCCTCCGTGCTGGGTCAACATCAGCATAACTGCCTCTGGCTTTAGCACCGCAGCTCTTTTTCTCTGGGTCTCCTTTACCCAGGTTCTCAGCAGTCCCAGTTGGGCTGAAAGAAGCTTCTGATCCACACTCATATCCAAGAACCATACTTTTGCCTTTAATCAGAGAGTCATCTCAGCATAACCTCTGTGTACAGTACATCTGGCTTGCTGAGATGAATAAAGGCAGTCACAGATGCACAGATTTGGACAGGCAGTTTGGTAAACTGTGGCTTCAGTGACCAACCAGCACTTCATCGGAACACTTCAGCCGGCAGTTTGGACAAATCATGTTCCTTTAGATTGCAGCTGATCTGTTCAGACAGGGAATGTAGGCTGACAATAACTATTTTTTGTGTGTCTGTGTCACAATATAAGGAGATTTGAAATATGCCCCTCTCTTGAAACCATCTTGCCCCACTATCGCCATTTTGGCCAAATGTCATCTACATTCTCCAACATTTCCCTATTGTCTCCATATTTTTATGGCTCCATCTTGTTATAGTGTCTCCATCTTGTGCTACTGTCTCATCTTACCTACTGTCTCCAACTTTTCCCTATTGTCTCCATCTTGCTCTTGAGTCACCATTTGTCAAACTGTTCCCATCTTGTCCTACTGTCTACATCTTGTTCTAGTGTCTTACTGTCTCCATCTTGACCTACTGTCTCCATCTTGTCCTACTGTCTCCATCTTGACATACTGTTTCCATCTTGCCCTACTGTCTCCATCTTGTCCAGCTGTCTCCATTTTGCCCTACTGTCTCCATCTTATCCTGTCTCCATATTGTCCTACTGTCTCCATCTTGTTCTACTGTCTCCATCTTGTCCTGTTGTCTCCATCTTGTCCTACTTCCCTATTGTCTCAATATTTTCCTACTGTCTCCATCTGTTTCCAGCCTTTCCTATTGTGCTGACCCACTGGTGTATGTTGAATTGCTTGTCTTGGACACATATGAAATGTGTTATGGTGGCATCTCATATGGTCATCCCAATAGTGCCCTGGTCACATCTGTTAAACCCAACCATGATGTCCCCACATGCTGTGCATATAAATATCCTCTGCCTCCATCTACCTTTATTGGGAGATAACAAGTGTCTTAGTGAGCTCATCTAATTCACAGGAGCTGTGTCAGCTCCATCTGTAGGAGGCATAGTGGACTTTGTGGAAGAAAAACCACTCATGCTACAACTGAAGGCAGAATACCTACTGTATCACCTATTTCTCACTCTTTTTACCTAAAACGTTAATGTAGCTATAGGTTGGGCCACTGCAGTTCTTCTTAATTACCCCTCAAATGAGCACATCCAACCTATATGACTGTCTCTTGCCAATTTACAGTATATTTGACTGTTCAGGTCATGGACTAGTAGGGTACAGGTCCCTAAAGTTGACTGTATGGCTGCCAAGAGATTGAAACCCCTACGGTTACTCATGTGCACTTATTACTATCAGTAGAAGACTGACACTACTAACTGAATCAGTGGAGTAACTACAGGTTGGACATGGCTATGTCCATCTGATTTGGGGGACCTGTTGGCTGGAACTGTTTCCATACTGACACCTTGAAACTGCACAAACGTGGAGCTCTATTTGCTATTCTGAGCCCAAATTATCACAAGGTTGAATGTTTCCCTTTGTTGATTCATTGAGAAGTGAAGGGAAAAAATTTGTTTCAGAAAAGTCTTTGAGCTTTCTTCAAAGCTGTCGGCTTGTCTTTGAGTAGCGTGAAAGTGCCGGCCGGGATTAGAGAGAATGGGAAAGAGCTCGACTTGTAAGTCATGTGAACTGTGTCTGTGCCGGCGGAACAACCGCTGATTCATATTTAATTTAATGCCCGTTATGTCTGAGCAACTTACTGCAGGCCGGACCCACAACTTAACAGGGCAACAAGTGCTTAGAACTGGCTAGCAACTGGCATAGGAGATAAGTAAACACTACACTTTAATAAACAGATACATGGAGAGACAATAGCGGGATAGATAGATAGATAGACTCTTTCCAGCTTTCCAATGGGGGTCACTGACCCCATCTAAAAAACAAATGCTCTGTAAGGCTACAAATGTATTGTTATTGTTACTTTTTATTACTCATCTTTCTATTCAGGCCTCTCCTATTCATATTTCAGTCTCTTATTCAAATCAGTACATGGTTGCTGGAGTAATTTGGACCCTAGCAACCAGATGGCTGAAATTGCAAACTGGAGAGCTGCTGAATAAAAAGTTAAATAACTCTAAAACCACAAATAATAAAAAAATTAAAACAATTGCAAATTGTCTCAGAATATCACCCTCTACATCATACTAAAAGCAAATTTAAAGGTGAACATTCTCTTTAAAGGGAAAACATATTCGACTGTAGATTCTGCCCACAGACACATCCTTATCCTACAGACATTCCCTTCTCTCAGCTTCTCCCTTTATCCAATGCCTCCCCCCGACCCACCGTCCCAGTGCCAATTTTAAGCCACTTTCCCCAGTCTTTATACTGGAACAGTGGTGTCAGAGTTATTGAGTTGAAGTTCCCCTTTGAGGTCTATCATCTGTAACATCATAACATGGGCAGAGAGATATGGCATATTGATTATTCTTCAATAGTCTCAAATATGTCAAGGTAGACTGGCAAATAGGCAGTCACCCCAGTTTTAGTTTAACCATCTTCTCTGGGTACCCACAAGGGCAACCAACCCCAGTGTCTTGGAAACATGAGTCATGTCTTCCCCATGGCTGTTCTTACAAAAGGCAACATTATATCCATTCAGTCTCCCATAAAACCATCCAATCTCCGCTCTCCCACTCTTGGAACATCTTCTCTTCTTCTGGCATCACTAACTTCCTTCAGAACCTTAATGTGAGGGGCTGAAAGTAATACGGCATGGGCTCCAACACTCTACTTGGACAACATTCTGCAAAGTTGGATTGTTTACAGCAGTGATCCCCAGCTGTGACTCACCAGCAACATTTTACTCACCAAACCATTGGATGTTGCTCCCAGTGGCCTCAAGGCAAATTCTATTTTTTTAATTCCTACCTTGAAGGCAAGTTTAGTTGCATAAGAACCATGTGTACTGCCAATCAGAGCCTCCTGTAGGCTGCCAGTCCACAAAGAGGCAAATAGTAAACCGCGGCCCATATTTGGCACCCCAGGAACGTTTTGCATGGTCATGTTGCTCTCCAGCCGTTGGGGACTCCTGGACTACAGGTTGTCCCGCCTACCTATAACCTGACTGGTTCCTTCTTACTTTCGTTTAGTGCAACATGACTATGTGCTCCTCCCACAGGCTGGACCTTTCCATTCTGCTCTCCTTGTAGCCAAGGGCGAGAAGGAATTCTGTTTTTACCTCAAAGCAATAACCTTGAATCACAAATTACTTCTCCAATAAATACTGAAACCTTATCTGATGGTCCTGCTCCATTGTTATTGAGGAATTTGCTGGAAACTTTATGTATCATTATTTAGGTTTTCTTATTCCAAAGTACTGAAACCCTCAAACCTGCCCTTCTTCTTACTCCTCATCTCCCTCCTTGAGATATTGATACTCAGCCTCTTCTGTACTAAAATTTTAGTTTTTAGTTGTGCCACTTAACTTAATGTAGAGTCAATACCTCCTTATATGTGTCTGTAACTTACACCCCTCCCAGACTGTAAGCTCTTTAGGGAAGAGGTCCAATCTGAGGGGGAACAAAATTTCTGCAACCCATCCCAATAGACTTCAACCATCTTTCTTTATAGCTGCCTTCTTCTTGCCTGGCAATACCAGATACCCCACAGTTTTCTGATCTAGTAAGTCGTCCTTGCACAACCCAGCAAGGGTGTAATTGTAGAGGAAGTCCAAGAGTCCAGGAGTGTAGAATCAATATATCGATATGTATATATTTAAGACGGGAAAGTCCCAAAATTAATTTTAGGTGCCCATTAACACCCAGTACAGTGACTCCTATGTAGACTGCCTCCTTCCTGGAGTAAGTTCCAACCATTGATGGGCAACTTTAGATAAGGATATAAAGGGCACCCAGTAGAAAAGAATGACCCCTATGAAAAATAACAAGCCATATTAATGCATTGTTTTTTACTAACCGCAACTCCCAGCATTCCCAGGAGCATTGGGCTGTTGGAGGACGTTGGGAATCATTGTCCAACCACCACTGGAGAGACATTTTCACAAGCCTAATTGGAGCCTCCTCTATTTATTGGAAATAATGACTGCATATTGTATTGGACCATTTATATCTACACTTATTAAAGAATGAGCGAAGCCCTCGGCGCCGTCCTCCTGCAGCTCGTTCCACCCATCCCCTGTGGATTCGCCGGCAGCCTGGAAGCAATAAATGAGGCAGGAATAAATCTCTCCCACAATTATTATCCAAACAAAACATCTTCCAATCGGTCTCTGGCGATGAAGAAACGCAAGGTCAACGGCCCCATGAATTGTAAATCTGCACTATGGGCTCCAGTACAGCGCCCCCTCTAGAGAGCCATTAAATATTCTATTAGCAGCTCAGTATCAAATATTAAATGTCCCCCTAGGCTTTCCCTAATTACTCCAGTCAACTGATCTTTTTTATCATTGGAAAACACTGATTAAGGGCCCTGGGTAGTGCCGTATAGTGGGAGCAGAGTTTTCCCTGGGTAGAAGTAGTAGTAGAGAGCTGCTAATAATGTAAAATAATGGATATTAAAGGGAATTTAAACTCAAACAAATGAATTGTTGGAAACTTACTCAGGGTCTGAGCACTTCTACAATTCACATACATTTTTAGTGGTTTTGGTTTTAGACTGCTTTCGACTCAACGGCTCTTCCTGAGAGTCACCGACCCTTATATATATATATACACACTTATATATACACTTGGAGGCACATTTACTATATCGAGGGTTAATTAACCCTCGTTATTCGACCATCGAAGTTCAATCCTTCGACTTCGAATATCAAAGTCGAAGGATTTACCGCATTTAGTTCGATCAAAGGAAAAATCGTTTTTAATCCATCGATCGAACGATTTTCCTTCGATCAAAAAAAGCAAGGAAAGCCTATAGGGACCTTCCCCATAGGCTAACATTGGTGCTCGGTAGGTTTTAGGTGGCAAAGTAGGTGGTCGAAGTTTTTTTTTAAAGAGACAGTACTTCGACTATCGAATGGTCAAATAGTCGAACGATTTTTAGTTTGAATCGTTGGATTCGAAGTCGTAGTCGAAGGTCGAAGTAGCCAATTCGATGGTCGAAGTAGCCAAAAAAAACCCTTTGAAATTCGAAGTATTTTTCATTCTAATCCTTCACTCGAGCTAAGTAAATGTGCCCCCTAGTGTATTCAGAGAAAGAGGATAAGCCAATAGTCTGGTATTAGCAGTCTAAAACTGTAACCACTAAAAGTAGAAAATGAATGTAAATTGCAGAAGTACCAGAGGATCACTCAAAGTACGGGCAGCCAAGCTGTGATCATTTTAGGGTCACAAGAAATATGAGGTGAACCGGGTTTAAAGGCCAACTTAAGCACAGAGTTGTCTTAAAACCCAAAAAAAACAGGGTCTGCCTGATACCGGGAAAAAACGGTGGTCCCTGGTCCTGGTAGGCCCCAACCTGCTCTTGCCTCTGCCCCAGACCTCCCTACCTGTCCCCCATCACTGCCAATAGAAGAGAAAGGTACACGTGGGGGGCACAAAGGGGTTGTGGCTTGGGCAGGGGTGTTGGAGGGGGCTTTCTGGCTGGGACAGGGGGCCCGGGGGTGGTGTGGGAGCCTCAGTGGTCCCGGTGCCCCAATCCAACACTGAACTTTGAGCTTTCCAGCCCTGGGAATGGGGGTGCTTATCTTGCTGATTCCAGAAAAACTCCATTGTCCTCTGACTTGCCAAAGACTCCCCCATTCTCCTCCCACAGACTAATAACAAAAAGATAGAAGGGTGTGGCCAATGTGACTAGGGGCGTGGCCATCCCCTGCAATAAGCATAATCCAGCAAGTATATTTAGGGTTTAGTTTACCTTTAAAATGTCCATACAGAATCCTCCGCCTGTAATTGGCACTAAATCACTATTTTATCTCTGCTCGCGCCCCCCTAGTGTCTCCCCAGGCAGTGGGGTATTTAAGAAGGGATTTTCGGGCTCCGATTTAATGTTATTTTGAATGAAACGCACAAGGCGCCATTGCAAGACAGCGACGTCCGTCCATTCATGTTGGAGGCAAATTTATGGCTGTTCCCACCAGAGTGAATATCATGAATTTGTTACAATGATTTAAGGCACCCGCGGCACGGCACAAATAAGCCCCATTGATAAATGACCCCTTTCTTCAAAACAAAGCCAATTAATGTCGTTTACCATTTCCCACACCGTATAAATCTATCACATTCAAATCTCCCTGCATTGATTAAAGGGGAAGATTTCCCAAGCTGCGAGAATCACAATGAGCCGGACGTAATGGGCACGAGCCTCTGATAAGGGACAAAAATGTCACCCAGATCCTCCGCTCCAAAATCATCATTTCTGCCCTAGAAATATTATACTGGCACTGCCCAACCCCCCCTTCATTCAGCCTAAACCCACCAGTAATATTCTCCCTTCCACAACTTCACCCTGTACCCCAGTTACACTACCCCAATACTGATAAACTCATAGCTGTATATAACTATAGCAGGGTGACACCCCAATGTTTCTATATATCTGTAACCTTGTTATGAGCTAAGGGGGCCCAGTCTGAAGGTCAGTTAGGGGGAGATTTGGGGTGAGTGCTTATTTGTACCCTGGGTACCCCTGGAACTATAGCAGGGTGACTGTTACCCCAATGTTTCTATATATCTGTAACCTTGTTATGAGCTAAGGGGGCCCAGTCTGAAGGTCAGTGAGGGAGAGATTTGGGGTGAGTGCTTATTTGTACCCTGGGTACCCCTGGAACTATAGCAGGGTGACACCCCAATGTTTCTATATATCTGTAACCTTGTTATGAGCTAAGGGGGCCCAGTCTGAAGGTCAGTTAGGGGGAGATTTGGGGTGAGTGCTTATTTGTGCCCTGGGTACCCCTGGAACTATAGCAGGGTGACACCCCAATGTTTCTATATATCTGTAACCTTGTTATGAGCTAAGGGGGCCCAGTCTAAAGTTCAGTAAGGGGGAGATTTGGGGTGAGTGTTTATTTGTGCCCTGGGTACCCCTGGAACTGCCTTCAAGTGTTACACCCCTATGTATTATAACAGAGGCAAATACTCATGGATATCTTGTATTTTTCTCCACAACTCAGAGGCTCATTAACATGAGAAGGAACATTTATCAATATTTGAATTTCGAATTCATGTGAGTTTTTTTAGCTAACGTTTGCTCGATTTTACTCGAAATTCGGAAGTTCAATTATTTATTATAAAAATATAATATCTTAAACTCAGACGAATTTTACAGAGACGAAAACTCGAATCAAATTTGAATCGAATTCAATCAAACTCGATTCAAGGTTTTTTTTAAAAAAACAAAACATCTCCAAATTGCTCACTGGACCTCTCTCCTTGACTTATACAGCAATTCGGCAGGTTTTGGGTGACTAATAGTTGAATTCTTAAAGAGAATGATAAATCTTGAAAATCAAATTTGAATTCTTTTAAAAAAGTTTCAATAATTCCCTTGTCGAATTTGACAGTTTTGACTATAGAAAAAAAATCTAAAATTCTAAATCTAATTTTCAATTCGACCCTTAATAAATCTGCCCCTTAATGGGAAAGTAGTGGGACAGAGAATCGGCAGTAAATAGAAATACATTCAGCTTAGTGGGGGAGGGGGTGGCTGCTCTTTGCCGTCCGTCCCGGCCATGAAAGGGTTACGCGGAGCTGCTCTAATGCAAAATTCTAGGAAAGAGACGGATGTTGGTTTCTGATGATTTCCAACTGTGAAACAGCCCAAAATAGATTGCTTTCCACACAGTTTAATTTTCCCATTTCTGTCGGCACATAATTTCCTATTTTTCCAGATGGATTAAATTTTCCCGAAGCCGCGGAAAGCTGAAATGTTGACAGAAGAGAACGCATTTGTTTTTGATGTGGATGGACAGGCTCAATCGCCGGCGCTTGTCACTAAAATCATAATCAGGAGAAAATGAGCGCGACTGCGCCGACAAGATTATTGCTTTATTAAAGCCGCAGCCCCACCATTCCAGCTCCAAATGTTTCTTTATAAATAAATAAAAACCCCTAAAATCTTATTTGTTCTAAAGGTAATTATTGCTGCTTTATTATGTCAATTAGGATTTAAATCAGCATTAATTCTAGCGCCTGTTTGTTCATCTAGTGTAAGTTGGATCTGGGTCACTAGGGGCAACACATGGAGGAGGCGAGGGGGTTCTCTTACATGGGTCCACATGGACCTCCTAAATAACTCCAAGTGGTACCATGTCTTCTTTTTATTTAGCACCTTCAGAAGAATTTCATCTTCTGAAAGGTGTTGGAGCCTATTTTTTTCTCATAGAGGAAGAGGATGATCCAGGGTTCAGACAGGAGGGTCCACCCATGTGTTTTCAGGAGGACCTTCCTATGAGTATCCAGGAGGGTCCACCCATGAGTTTTCTAGAGGGTCCACCCATGAGTTTTCAGGAGGACCTACCCATGAGTTTCCTGGAGTGTCCACCCATGAGTTTTCAGGAGGATCTACCCATGAGTTTCCTGGAGGGTCCAACCATGAGTTGCCTTTGAGGGTCCATCTATGAGTTTCCAGAAGGGTCCACAAGTCCAATCCTGGATAGGACTGCATATGTGTAAATCAATCCAGAGGTTAGTGGCACCACTGTGTGTTTCCTTTGCCTGTTCTACCTAAAACTTTATGCAAAGGTGACACAGAAGTAAACCTTTAAAAAAAGTGAATGTAAAATTGATGAGGGGGCTATTTAAGCACTTTAGCAATGTACATTCTTTTATTTTTATTCCAAGATATTAAGGATACATGTACTGTTAATATGAATGAATTCATTTACAACAGTGCCACCTGCTGGTCATTTTCCCACCAGTCTGACCAGCAAGTAGTCAAGGAAGTTGTCCAGAGAAGGAAAGATGTTCTTCTGTTTAGGAATAAAATTAGAAACCTTTCCTAAGCAGAAGAAGGATTTCTCAACTGGGAAATCCTTCCCAAACTTGAACGTTTATTTACTAAAAGATTAGATTGAATAAAACCCTGAAATAAAAGCTTGAATGCATGAAATCGTATTCTAATCATGATTTTCAGTGTGTCTATAATCTCTGAAAAATAAATGAGAGTAATAAAAAAAAAAAATCGAATGTAGCAAAAACCCCTAACTTTTGACTGGACAGCTCCCACTGACTTCTTCATGACTTCGCAAACCTTTAGATGACCAGGTTATACATAAAAAAAATGTGTGCTTTATAAATATTGAACATTTGAGTTTTTGAAACCATAATTCGACAAAATTTAAATTGTGGCAAAAATTCGAACTCTAGAGTTGACCAATCACTCCATATGACTACTCACTCACCCAAGGCATTAACCCACTCATGCTCCTTGATGGATCCAAAGATGATCAGTACCTGAATGTAGTACCAAACCCATCTCTAGCTGGTCCTCGATTACGGGGTCCTCCCACCCAGTCCTTGTCACTGAGTCCTCCTATCCCAGACTCTCTGAAGAATTCGCACAAAATAAACGGTGATTAGATCTCTACTAGGGGTCACCTGGCACCACTGGGCTCTCATGGCACTGCCTTTCTCTAACCCAGAGGATTCCAACCTTTTTCCACCCGTGAGCAACATTCAGATGTAAAGAGATTTGGGAAGCAACACAAGCATGAAAAATGTTCCTGGGTGGTGCCAAATAATTGACTATTGTAATTGACTATTGGTAGCCTCTATGTGAACTGGCAGCTTACATGGAACCAAAACTTGCCTCCAAGCCTGGAATTCAAAAATAAGCACCGGCTCTGAGGCCACTGTGAGCAACATCCAAGGGGTTGGTAACATGCTGCTCATGAACTACTGGTTGGGGATCACTGCTCTAACCCAAGCCCACCATGCTTCTAGTTCCATCTCATAACTAACATAAGAGGCAAACATCTCATAGGGATGGTGACCGTCTACATGACTATACTATATAAATAGTATAGATAAATAGGACTTCCCAAATGAAGCTCTGCTCTGCTTATGGCTTTCAATGAAATATCTTCATATGTACCATAATTTGCCCATGTATTGGTGCCCTGGGTTCACAGTAAAGCCATAGTTCCCACAGTGATACTTTATTCTTTGAAACTTATCCCGAGTGCACTTCTGAAGAGTAACTCAATATTCTATTTCAGATTGCTATGCCAGCAACCCAAAGATTAAATATGGAGGACTGAATATGGAGGTGTTTCCAATGAAATGCTACTCTGTACATTGTTCCATCCCTAGGAGTTGTAGGAGGATTTTCTGTAGACCACCTATTTAAGCAAGTTTAATGTTATTGTCCCCACCCCTTCTTCTGGCTTCTTGTAAGGGGATAATAAAACAATAGAAGGGCTTTACAAATACAATGGCACCGTGCCAAACTGAGACTCCAAGATGATCCAGTAACACCTTCACACGGGCCAGGGGCTCCAAGAATTGAAAAATTAATCAAATATCGATTTTATAATTAGACCGAAAGAAAATGTGGTTCCTCTATATTTGAAGGTGACAACGTGCCTAAATTCTCTCTAAAGGGCAAAACTTCTAATTCAGTTGAGTGGGAAGGAACGGTGAGAATGGTCAGAGATGGACATATTGCCTGTGTGGGACAAGTTTGTCTGGCGTGAGCAGATCCATACATCCACTCTGGGAAACCTGTGGTTCTAACAGATTCTGATGTGACATGAAGAGTATACACTGAAGAGCGATGAGCGGTGTATGGGTTTGAGCGCAGCATCTCCTAATATTCAATGTTACTGAGGGATAACAATGGAAAATGTTGGTGAACCCGAATCCTGGTGGGAATTCACTGGCTGGGGCATTGAAGCATTTTCAGGTGGGGTGGCACTACCAGCTGAATGTCATCCATGCCCAACTCTCCCATCCCGTCTCAATACAGGAAGAGCTTTTAGAGCTGCAGAATAGAGCAGAACTATGTATTCTGCTGAGCAGAACAGTGTGGTCCTTTAGGTCATGTTCTCTGGTGGGTCCCAGGTACGTTCAACACTGTTCTCAAGTCCCACCTCATTATCTGAAAATCTTAGCTCTTTCTCTCTATGGGGCAAATTCACTAAAGGACAAAGCGCCTAACGCTAGCGTTAATTCGCCAGCGTAGCACATCTTCGTTAATTCGAGGATTCACTAACGGACGCTGGAGTAAATTCGCTAGTGTTACTTCACACCCTTACGCCTGGCAAATTTGCGCAACTGACGTAACTGCGCAAATTCACTGACGTGCGAATTTTTCTGAACGCTACCTTTTACGCCAGACTTCCTTCGCCACCTCAGACCAGGCGAAGCGCAATAGAGTAGATAGGGATTGCTTCAAAAAAAGTTAAAAAATTTTCTAAGTCCCAAAAAACGTTGGCGTTTTTTCTTTTTTTATGGGTGATAGGCTGAAAAAGATCGTAAATTTTTTTGGGGCTACCCTCCTTCCCCCCTACATTTCCTAACTCATGGCAACTTAACTATACAGTGGGCACATGTGTAGGGCAAAATAAAAATTTTATTTGCTGTTTTGAAGGTTTCCCAGGCTTGTGTAGTGATGCTACATATTCCTCCATTGTAACTTCAATTTTGCGCCGTATGCAAATTAATCATCGCTAGCGTAACTTCGCTTTGCTTGGTGAATTAACGCTAGCGCAACTTCCCACCTTACACTTCCCCTGAGCGCAACTTCGCATTTTAGTGAATTTGCGTAGCGCTGGCGAAAATACACCTGGCGAAGTGCGGCGAAGTGGACGCTGGCACAACTACGAATCAGTGAATTTGCCCCTATATGTCTGTGTGTTATACTGATTTCTGCCACTAGATGGAGCATGAATTAAACACCCAGAGCAGGAAAAGTCCTCTACTTAAATCCTTGGATAATGACATTGCTGCAAAAAGTCCAGCAAAAGAGGCTGTACTGATCAAGGAATGAGATTCTCAGAACCGGGTTACTAAATAGTAGGTGGCCAAATTAGGTTAAGATCTCTAATCGAGATCTTTTGAGTGTGGACAGCTATAACTGTAGGAAGCAATGCTCTTCAACTTTGGAACGGGTTTTGTCCTACATCAAATGAGTGCATACTTCTGCCACTTTATAAAGGAATGTTAAGGCATATCTTCAAAATGCACCACAGACCAAGGGTGGAGTTCATACACTTCAGTTGGATCCTGGGAGTTTTAGTGAAATAGAACAGCAGTTTCAATGATAAAGGGCACTTTGCCCTAGCCCCCACCACCATTAAAAACAACCACAGTAATGGCAGTGCTGGTTTAGCACTCTCCTCACTGGATCTGCAGTTAATTAAGCCGTGCCATAGACCAAACCAATGGCCATCATGATTGAAATGTCATCAAAGCTGGCTTAGATATCACTTGAGCCAGGACTGTATTGGGTCATAGATGGGTTCCTCTCGTGAGGAATTTGCACTGGGCTTAACTATTTAAACAGTCTGAGATGGTCATGTACCTGGGGTGTCAAGTCATGGAAATATTGTCTGCTTGTTTGATGACCATATGCCCAGCAGTGAGACAGCAGTTGGCTAGTTTGTTGGGTGGTTGGATGGTGGACAATGGATGGTGGCCCCAACAGAGTAGTATTTGGGTTGAGAGTCTATTTATTATGTTAAATATCATGAAATACCATCTCTTTGGTCAATTATATTATATGAATTATTTGGTCAGGATAATGGACAGGACAATATACTCATTCTGTATATTGGTAGCCTTTTTAGATGGTGGGCCACAAAAAAAGCCTACACCAGAAAATCTGAAGCGATCAGATCACTGTGTAAATCGAAATGTGCAGAAAGCACGTGCATGGAATGAGCTGGCAAGTATCGCTGGTTCCAAGCCAAACATCAGATCAACGTGTTCATTTTGAAGGAGTTTCATACTGAAAGTCCAGGCATAAAAGATAATTACAGCATAATTGCAACGGGGGAGAAAGTTAAGAGAGAAAAAAATGAGAGCGTCCTGGTGCTGGCACTTTGTGTTGGCTGAAAGAGGCATCTGAGCAGATGTTGGGAGCTGGAATCCTTTCAGTGTCTCTCTGAAGGCACCAAAATCAATTGTTGCTCTTCTCAAGTGCTCGGCGCTGAGCGAGTCGAACAGAGGAGCCTTCATTGTGGCTACGGCTGGAAAGTAGGGAAAGAACTAATCACTTGCGCTATTATTGTAGTCACGCAGAAGTCACACCTGTGCTAAATGAGCCTCTCTTATTTCTTTGTAATAGGCTCGCCGTCAACCGGGCTTTGTGATACAAAAGAGAAATGGAAATGAAAGCCCTTTAATTTGCCTGAATAGACAACGAGCCGACGAACAGCCAATGGGGAAATGAGCTGATGCACTAAACAGACGGTCGGCGGATGGCAATTAGGGCCAACGTGTGCCGTCTTTCTTTAAAGTGCTGCAAAACCCACAAAGAAATCTCTCTAATTATATAACGGCAGAGAAATCTCACAGAGGGCATGCAAATGAGGCATCTAAACGCCGGTGCTAATTATGTGCAAACAAAAAAATATTTTCCCTTTATCAGAATGTGCCATGGGTAAGGAGAAAAGGTCACACAAAGAAGCAACAGAGGAAAAACACACTGTTTGTATCTGACTGGCGCTCTTGCATTGAGCCTTTTTGGTCGCACTAGAGCCACACCCTTTCATACGGCCGACCATTTATTCCTTGACTTGCCTTGTCCCACCAGAATCCAATTTAGAGCATAAATATCCTGATGGAAGATTTTCGGTACTAGAGAGCTGGACAGACAACATATTCCATGGATATTGATCGGTTCATCGCTTGGTCAGGATAGAAAACTTCATGTATGGGTGCTTCATGTTGGCCAGGGCAGAATTACAGCTGCTCTTCACTTCATTTTCCACAGTTCTGATTGGTCAGGCTGTTGCCTACTCATAAAGCAGTGACCCCCAACCAGTGAATGTTGCACCCAGAGGCCTCAAAGCAGGTGCTTATTTTTGAATTCCAGGCTTGACGGCATAAAACCAGGTGTACTGCCAAACAGAACCTCCTGTCCACATTTGGGGCTACCAAATAGCCAATCACACCCCACAAACTTTTTTTCATGCTTGTGTTGCTCCCCAACAAGTGGCTCATGGGTAAAAAAGGGTTGGGGACCTCTGTCATAGAGTATCTCTCCATATGACCTTAAGACCTATGTACAGCATGGACCTTCCTCATGGCAGCAAAATGCCTTGAATGGAAGAGCCAGGGTTGCTCTATACAGATTTCCTCCTGGAAGGCCACAATACCTATTTTTTTGCAAAACCCCCCAAGATAAATTGCCACTTTTTGACAAGCTCTGGCCCTTGCTATTGTGCCGTCATCGGTCATTAGTTTGTGACCAATCAGAGGTGCAGTAAAGTGAAAAAGGGAATGCTGCAACAAGCCTGGACTCTTCTTTCCTCAGACATGAAATTCATTGGCCATGGATGGACTCTTCCTGCACCTTTCCAGCTGCTGAAGTCCACCCTGGACTTTCCAAAATCCATAGCAAACACTCTTCTGTTTAGCACTGCTAATGCTATGTTCCCCATTCTATGATGATGTATCATACAAACTAGGGAATCCCAGCTTTTCCTGAAAAAAGACACACATCATCAAGTTCAACCTTTTAACTCTATTTTAACCTGTATAATTGCTAGTTGATCCAGAGGAAGGAGAAAAACCCCATTGGAAGCAATGCTTACTAGATGTCCCCTTTGACCCTGACAGTTCCTACGTCTTCTCACTTACTTCCATGTCCCAGATACACACAGAGTTGTCTAAAGAGGGTCAAGCAGGGCCTCCATCCGGGGGGGACAAGTGTCCCAGGCCTGAAGGGGGGCCCGGCAGTGCTGCAGTTTTGAAAGAGCCGGGCCCCCTTGAGCGTGCCAAAGCCGTGCGGCCATTTTTGAAGTCCCGAACAGCCGAAGGACCCGAGAAGCCACGAAAACAGCCGAAGTCGAACTCCCAAAGCGACGAAAAGACCCAAAATCACGAAAACAGTCAAAATTGAAGTCCTAAAGCGGCTGTTGAAGTCCTGAGTTCATTTCTGCTGAACACCAATTTGTGTTTTTTTTTAATCCCCTGGCCACCAATGTATTATTTTAATATTCTATAGGCCCCTGCCACCAACGGTTTTCTAAAAATATTTTTGGGGCCCCAATTTTTTTTACTTGTAAGGGCACCAATGCTTTTTTAAAAAAAACTTTTATGGGGGGCCCTGGAGCCAATGTTTTTTTTTTTAACTTATAAGGGGGCCCTGACCATCAATAGCTTTTTATAATTTGTGTGTGTGTGTGGGGGGGGGTTTACTTTTTTAGCGCCAATGTCTGTGTGGTCTTTTAACTGTGATGTGGAGTGGGCGGGATCTGGGTGGGGCTTGGGCGACAGTGTGGGTGGGGCCCAGGGGGCCTATAAAATTTTGTTCTACGGGGCCCCGTGATTTCTAATGGTCGCCCTGGGGTCAAGAGATCCCCAACCCGGCCCAAAGCAGGTGCTTATTTTTAAATTCCAGGCAAGTTTTGGTTATATAAAAACCAGGTGTACTTGCAGAGTCTCCTATAGGCTGTCAGTCCACATAGGGGCTATTAATAGCCAATCACAACCCTTATTTGGCATTGCCAGGAACTCTTTCCATGCTTGTGTGGCTTCACAACTTTTTTTTACAATTGTTTGTGGCTGACGGGTAAAAAAGGTTGGGAACCCTGGCTCCAGAAATAATTGCCCTGGGCCTTTTGAGGGCACTGGATATACATGGAGGCAATATGACAATTGTAATGTCTTCCATTAATGATCACTCTTCATCTTCTGCTGAAGGACCACAGGCCACAAGTAGTTTCTTCTCACTAAAGGAAGCTTTGATACATGCTGATGTGATGGGCAATCTTTCTTTAATAACATTAATAGTGGTTCCAGGTGGAGCACGTTAAAGGGATCCTGTCATCGGAAAACATGTTTTTTTTTCAAAACGCATCAGTTAATAGTGCTACTCCAGCAGAATTCTGCACTGAAATCCATTTCTCAAAAGAGCAAACAGATTTTTTTATATTTAATTTTGAAATCTGACATGGGGCCAGACATTTTGTCAATTTCCCAGCTGCCCCCAGTCATGTGACTTGTGCCTGCACTTTAGGAGAGAAATGCTTTCTGGCAGGCTGTTTCTCCTTCTCAATGTAACTGAATGTGTCTCAGTGGGACCTGGATTTTACTATTGAGTGTTGTTCTTAGATCTACCAGGCAGCTGTTATCTTGTGTTAAGGAGCTGCTATCTGGTTACCTTCCCATTGTTCTGTTGTTAGGCTGCTGGGGGTGATATCAGTCCAACTTGCAGTACAGCAGTAAAGAGTGACTGAAGTTTATCAGAGCACAAGTCACATGACTGGGGGCAGCTGGGAAATTGACAATGTCTAGCCCCATGTCAGATTTCAAAATTTAATATAAAAAAAATCTGTTTGCTCTTTTGAGAAACGGATTTCAGTGCAGAATTCTGCTGGAGCAGCACTATTAACTGATTCATTTTGAAAAAAACATGTTTTCCAATGACAGTATCCCTTTCAATAAGGAAGGGCAATAATATTCTTACTTCTATTCATTTCATGCAGAAAGCAGCAGTCCTGCCCTGCTTTATGGCAGCTGAGATTCTAGCTATCTGTATAACAGAACATTCTGTCCCAGTGGCTGCACAGATCCTATCTGATCCCCATTGTAAGCAGCAGTCCTGTCCTGCTTTATGGCAGCTGAGATTCTAGCTATCTGTATAACAGAACATTCTGTCCCAGTGGCTGCACAGATCCTATCTGATCCCCATTGTAAGCAGCAGTCCTGTCCTGCTTTATGGCAGCTGAGATTCTAGCTATCTGTATAACAGAACATTCTGTCCCAGTGGCTGCACAGATCCTATCTGATCCCCATTGTAAGCAGCAGTCCTGTCCTGCTTTATGGCAGCTGAGATTCTAGCTATCTGTATAACAGAACATTCTGTCCCAGTGGCTGCACAGATCCTATCTGATCCCCATTGTAAGCAGCAGTCCTGCCCTGCTTTATGGCAGCTGAGATTCTAGCTATCTGTAGAACAGAGAATTTAGAGATTGTATCTATTGTATAAAACCCCTTAATGAGATTAATTAACCCAGTGATTGATATAAAAGAGATAAGGGAAAGGTTCCAATCAATACAATTTGTTTGGATTTATTTATTAACATTCGTGTCCCTTTAAAGTGAAAGAGCAGCTTTGGCTGTACTAGAGAAAGTAGTAAATTAATATGGAGGGAAGGGAGTTAATCAGGCTGCGGAATGTCAAACTGAGTCCCCAGAGCCCCTGCTGTGTGCGAGTGTAGCCACGACCCCCAGGAACAATGTGCTGAAATGAGCGGCTGCTGATTGCATTGCTGGGGACGTATGGAAATAATGAGAAACGCTCAATACTCGGCGAGGGTAACGGCATTGAAAGGGCACCGAGCTGGGACTTAACCCCTGCTGGCTTGGATTGGGGGCAGAGGTATTAGTGTTCAGGATTTGCAAAGTATTATCCGCAAGCAGAGTCAGGAACATATGAATAGTATAGGATGAAAGCCCTGCGACAGGAATACAGACAATGTCCTTAATATGAGTATTTGGGTTTGCTTCCCCTTTAATACTACATTCTAGCATGATGTCATCAATTTGATACAAGTCTTAATCTGCAATGAATGTCTCAAGGCGGGGCTTACTTGGCCACACCCAAGAGCAACACAAAATGAAAATCTCCCAATCACTTTGCTGAAGCAGGTTAGAGACAAACAGAAATGATTCTGCATAGCAACAGCCAAACATTGGCTCATGAGGTTCCAATACTGTAAATAAGGATCAGTTAGAGCGCTGCCCCCTGCTGGATTCTGTTGGGCAGTATTTCCACCCATACAGGAGAAGCCCCACCCATTCAGAACAATTTAAAGACATACAAACCATCTCCTCTCGGCACACTAAAATGGCCCCTGCAATTTCACATTTCTAAGATAAAACCTCGCATCTCACTTGTCCTTGGACTGGTCTCGTTCCCATGGGGCAATATAAACAGGGTGTAATGGAATGTGTGCAGGTTCCTTTAAGTGCAGCTTCCATTTCTGTAGTGATGTTTTAAATGTCTGAGGCTTTAGTGGCATTAAACATTTTTGCTGTGCCATGTTGTTCACTCCCACTAAGAGATAATACTTTGGTAATAACCCCTCATATTAGAATGTTCCCAGGGGACGGAGCTGCCATCTGTGTATAAAGAGCTTCTCCATCCTTTAACCCATGATTCAGTACAGTATGAGGGTATAGCTTATTGTGTGCCCAGAACATTCCTTCTCTGTATATTTGTATTTATACATATGGGAGGAGGAGGTGCCATATTGATTCCCTTAGACAGTACAGTATGAGGGTATAGCTTATTGTGTGCCCAGAACATTCCTTCTCTGTATATTTGTATTTATACATATGGGAGGAGGAGGTGCCATATTGATTCCCTTAGACAGTACAGTATGAGAGTATAGCTTATTGTGTGCCCAGAACATTCCTTCTCTGTATATTTGTATTTATACATATGGGAGGAGGGAGGTGCCATATTGATTCCCTTAGACAGTACGAGGGTATAGCTTATTGTGTGCCCAGAACATTCCTTCTCTGTATATTTGTATTTATACATATGGGAGGAGGAGGTGCCATATTGATTCCCTTAGACAGTACAGTATGAGAGTATAGCTTATTGTGTGCCCAGAACATTCCTTCTCTGTATATTTGTATTTATACATATGGGAGGAGGGAGGTGCCATATTGATTCCCTTAGACAGTACAGTATGAAGGTATAGATTATTGTGTGCCCAGAACATTCCTTCTCTGTATATTTGTATTTATACATATGGGAGGAGGTGCCATATTGATTCCCTTAGACAGTACAGTATGAGGGTATAGCTTTATTGTGTGCCCAGAACATTCCTTCTCTGTATATTTGTATTTATACATATGGGAGGAGGGAGGTGCCATATTGATTCCCTTAGACAGTACAGTATGAGGGTATAGCTTATTGTATGCCAGAACATTCCTTCTCTGTATATTTGTATTATACATATGGGAGGAGGAGGTGCCATATTGATTCCCTTAGGACAGTACAGTATGAGGGTATAGCTTATTGTATGCCCAGAACATTCCTTCTCTGTATATTTGTATTTATACATATGGGAGGAGGAGGTGCCATATTAATTCCCTTAGACAGTACAGTATGAGGGTATAGCTTATTGTGTGCCCAGAACATTCCTTCTCTGTATATTTGTATCTATACATATGGGAGAAGGAGGTGCCATATTGATTCCCTTAGACAGTACAGTATGAGGGTATAGCTTATTGTGTGCCCAGAACATTCCTTCTCTGTATATTTGTATTTATACATATGGGAGGAGGAGGGGGGTGCCATATTGATTCCCTTAGACAGTACAGTATGAGGGTATAGCTTATTGTGTGCCCAGAACATTCCTTCTCTGTATATTTGTATTTATACATATGGGAGGAGGTGCCATATTGATTCCCTTAGACAGTACAGTATGAGGGAATAGTTATTGTGTGCCCAGAACATTCCTTCTCTGTAAATATGTAGGGGAGAGAGGTAGGTGGGGGTTTGTGTACACAGTTATGGGATCCATTATCCAGAATTTTCTCTTTAATGATAAAACAGCACCTTGTATTTGATCTCAGTTAAGATATGTATAAATAGGTTTTTAATAGACTAATGGTATGGGGATCCAAAATCTGGAAAGATTCCTTATCCAGAAATCCCCTAGGTTCCCAACATTCTGGATAACAGAGTGAGTGAGTAAGTGTGAGTGTACAATCAATACTGCAAATATGGCACAAAGTAGGAACATTCTGTAAATAAACCAATAACTTAGTGTTCATTATACATGGAAATAAAACATGGGGGTCTTAAGCTGTGCCAAAAAAAAAAAAAAGCGATTATTTGGGTGGGGGAGAGAGTGCAATTGTGCAAAGGTTCTTATATACAGAATTAAAAACATGGGCCTGAACATACCCAACATTTACTTTCTCTGCTCACTAATATATAATAATTATATAGGGTATAATAATAATATGCCTCTATATAAGGATGTTACAAGTCACCGAGGATCTCATGATCAGGACACACCCGATTATACAGGCCAGGTGGCTCATAATACCTTTATTATACACAAAAGCCATGAATATCTTTTAAATTATATCCTTATAAACGGTGACTAGTGATGTCATCAGTTATAAACGGTGAGTAGTGATGTCATTTTTGTCACATGACTAAAACGTGTGTATTATAATAAAGTACCGCTTGTTGGAAAATATGAGGATATTAGAAGTTACCTCGGAGTTCCATGACCTGTATAAAAACACTCGCCTTGGGCCTCGTACTTTTATATGGTCATGAAACTCCTCTGTGACTTATAATATCCTTATATTTTACAATAGGGGCTACTTTATTCACTATATATATATATACACACACA
Organism: Xenopus laevis; assembly: GCF_017654675.1. Classification (NCBI taxonomy): domain Eukaryota; kingdom Metazoa; phylum Chordata; class Amphibia; order Anura; family Pipidae; genus Xenopus; species Xenopus laevis. Next base: position 228,388,134 of record NC_054371.1, read on the forward strand.
CACACAACACAAGCCTTAATGAGTCATGTGACTCAGTTACTGACTATTCAGGGGGCTTGGCTATTAGATATAAAAGGCACAGTATGTAATAAGCCAATCACGGACCTCAAAAGTGGAGAGGATTTTGGGAGGTTGTCAGGAGTCATTGTCAGGGATAAACAGACACCACATACAATAATGTATAAGGTCAGTATATAAAATTATATTGTTTATAATATAGTGAATAAAGTACCCCCTCTTGTAAAATATTAGGATATTATAAGTTACCGAGGAGTTTCATGACCATATAAAAGTACGAGGCCGAAGGCCGAGTGTTTTTATACAAGTCACGGAACTCCGAGGTAACTTCTAATATCCTCATATTTTACAACTGGGGGTACTTTATTTATTATAATACACAAATTTTAGTGAGTCATGTGACAGAAATGACATCACTACTCACCGTTTATAACTGATGACATCACTACTCACCGTTTATAAGGATATAATTTACAAGATATTCATGGCTTTTGTGTATTATATAGTGAATAAAGTACCCCCTCTTGTAAAATATAAGGATATTATAAGTTACCGAGGAGTTTCATGACCAAATAAAAGTACAAGGCCAAAGGCCGAGTGTTTTTATACAGGTCATGGAACTCCGAGGTGACTTCTGATATCCTTATAATTTACAAGAGGGGGTACTTTATTATAATACACAAATTTCATTGAGTCATGTGACAGAAATGACATCAGAACTCACCGTTTATAACTGATGACATTAGAATTCACCGTTTATAAGGATATTATTTACACGATATTCATGGCTCGTGTACTATAAGGATATTTTAAGTTACAGAGGAATTTCACGACCATATAAAACAGGAGGATGAAGGCCGAGTGTTTTTATACAGGTCATGGAACTCCGAGGTAACTTCTAATATCCTCATATTTTACAACTGGGGGTACTTTATTTATTATAATACACAAGTTTCAGTGAGTCATGTGACAAATGACATCACTACTCACCGTTTATAACTGATGACATCACTAGTCACCGTTTATAACTGATGACATCACTAGTCACCGTTTATAAGGACCTCATTTACAAGATATTCATGGCTTTTGTGTATTATGACTATATCCCTATAGATTCTTGGGATCCATTTATTTAAAAACAAAGTAGAATATAAAATCCAGCAGAGATTCTGCCATTCTCAAGAAGTATTCATTTCACTCCAGTAGTGAGTAAGTAGTATGGCAGCTCCCCTCCATAGGAATTATGCAAATAAACAGGGCTCTCTGCGCAGAAGACTACCGAGGAATTAAAGGGAAAACTAAAACGTCCTCTTTAGAAATCTGCCCCAAACTAAATGGCAAGGAAACGCTAACACTGCACACTTAAAGGGAAACACATTATCTCTAGGATCCGATTTCCACGGGAAAACTCACTTTTATCAAAACACTGATTTTTAAACAGAACAACCCCAAACTCCCTAAGGAGCACTGGAAATCTCAGGGTTACTGGATTGTGGACACAGGGCAACCTGGGGTTTAATCGCCAAGTATAAAAAGAGTCGCTATCCCTTTAACACACACCAAGTAGAAATGTAGCACTTTAAAAACAACATGAAACCAATTTCACAGAGAAAACGATCAAAATCAAACGACGCTTTGATCTGCTCTGTCAACTCAGTGTCCCCCGTATGTCTCAGCCAAGGGCCCCCGAGTTAAAGCGCCGGCGTCTGTTTGAAATGAAAGTTCCTTAAAGGGGAACTATCGCGAAAATGAAAGTTTAATATCCGCTTCCCCATACTGAAATAATGAACTTTGTAAATACAATCAATTAAATATTCTGTACTATTTCTGAAATAATCAAGTTTATCTTCACTATTCCTCTCTCAGCATCTGTTTCTCTTCATTCTGTCTTCATGCAGCAGTTGGGTGTCAGATATTCACTGACAGTTAGATCCAATATATCTTATAGGGGGGCTCCTTTCCTAGCAGATGTATTAGAGCTCACACAAATAACTGATTCCAGTACAAACAAAATCTAACAAAATAACTGCCTTTTGCACAAATTCTGCATGTAGAGAGACATGATGTCTGGTGAGTTTAATAGAGTGAGCTCTAATACATCTTCTAGGCAAAAGGAGCCCCCCCTATAAGATATATTGGATCTAACTGTCAGTGAATATCTGACACCCAACTGCTGCATGAAGACAGAATGAAGAGAAACAGACGCTGAGAGAGGAATAGTGAAGATAAACTTGATTATTTCAGAATTTTTAATTGATTATATTTAGAAAGTTTCTTATTACAGCATGCTGAAGCTTCTATTACATTTTTGCTGTGGTTCCCCTTTAAGTCTGTCCTGTGATTGGACAAAGGGAGCAATGAGGAGTAGTTCAGCTACAACTCTCATCATTTACCAACAGACGCCTGGCAGGAATGATGGGGGTTGCAGTTCAATGCAGGGTGGAAACTATGAATAAAATACACTTTCCTCAAAATACACAGCGCATTAACCCTTCCAATGCCAAACGAGGAAAAGTGAAAACCTGAACACATGTCCCAGGGCTGAAGAGATAAAAGCACTGCGGGTTTGTTTGTGACTCTCCATTGCACTTGCCCACCAGTTCTGCATGAGGAATGTGTGTGTGTGGGATTGGGGGGTTTAATCAACAAATGAAGAAGATCTCCTCTAACATCTTGCTCTCCTCTGGATCCTCTGTGGGTGGCTGTCCCCTGGGAGACTGGGAGAGAGTTAGTCTGGAAGACCTGGAATGGATCCTGGGGGCTGGGCTGAAGTTATCGGTCTCTCTGCAACGGGGGCGCTGTCTCTCAGCAGAGATGGGGCTTATTGCATCCAGCATGTCGATCAGAGACGTTTCATACCTACAATACAAGAAGGCGGTGTTAATTCCCAAATACGCTGCACCCTCAAACTGTAGCATATAAGGCATGCTAAAAAACCTTCTCTATCTGCCAAAACCTTTATATTGCCTTTAAAGGGGTTGTTTCCCTTTAAATCATCTTTTATTATGATGTAGAGCAGTGATCCCCAACCAGTGGCTCGGGAGCAACATGTTACTCTCCGATGTTGCTCTTGGTGACCTCAAATCATGTGATTATTTTAGAATTCCTGGCTTAAAGGCAAATTTTATTTGCATAAAAGCCATGTGTACTGCCAAACAGAACCTCCTGTAGGCTACCAGTCCACATAGGGGCTACAAATAGCCAATCACAGCCCTTAATTAACACCCCCAGGAACTCTCTGCATGCTTATGTTGCCCTCCAACATTTATTTACATTTGATTGTGGCTCATGGGTAAACAAGGTTGGGGACCCCTGATGTAGAGGGTAATTTGCAGTTGGTTTTCATTTTTTTATTATTTGTGGTTTTTGAGTTATTTAGCTTTTTATTCAGCAGCTCTCCAGTTTGTAATTTCAGCCATCTGGTTGCTAGGGTCCAAATTACCCTAGCAACCACACACTGAATTGAATGAGACTGGGATATGAATAGCAGAGAAAAAGGAGTAATAAAAAGTAGCAAATAAATGCGTAGCCTTATGAAGCATATGTTCTGTACAGATGGGGGAAGTAACCCCCATTTGAAAGCTGGAAAGAGTCAGAAGAAGGAGACAAATAATTCAAAAACTATAGAAGATTCAGGGTTGGACTGAGCCGGCGGGGCACCGGGAAAAAACCCAGTGGGCACCGCCGGGCCCAGGTCCGCACCCACATGTGGCTCTTAATGCCGTGACCCCCTTTATTGGAAGAAAACTTTTTTGCGTGCACATGCGCACAACCACAGCGCGATGACGCACGCAGACGCGCCACACACTACAGGTGGGTCCGGAGGGGGCAGAAGCAAGACCCGCACCCAACCCACTTCCCCCCTCCATTTATAGACCTTCCCCGCCCCACCGATGATGTCACAAAAAGGGGCGGGGCAGGCACGCACCTTTATCCATAAATTCTGCCGGGCACGGGACAACTATCCCCCGATGTCGGGTATTGGAGCAGCCGGCACATCACTAGAAGGAATGTAGAACCTTTACTTGGGGAGGCTATGGGCCCCTTACCTTTTCTCCAGGAGGCAGAGAAATAACAAGGGAGGTGGTATAACTAGATATTACTGGGCCCCACAGAAAATAATTTTTCAGGCCCCCAAAATGTCTAGAGGTCGACCTGTTGCACCAATATTTATTGATATTGTATATGAATTCGTCTTTATACCTCCCGGGACCCCCTGCAGCTGTAAGAAGCCCACGAGGCACAGTAACAATGAATGTGATGCCCATTTCCAAGTCCAAGATCACAAATTCTGCTTCATATGAAATGTGCCGGCCCCAGGGGCAACGCCGGAGTCTGGGGAGTCATTTCCTTGTATAAACGGCTGATAATGTTTCCTTTACACGGCTACACGGCTTTGCTCGGTGGCATTTCAGCAACGCACGCAGCTCGGCGACCCCGGGCACAGGTTAAGCAATCTGACAGTTGGCTGAGTTTTATGAGTGAGCAGCCAATTAGAGGGAGGCTTGGATCCCAAGTAAACAAGCGAGTGCAGTTGGCAGATAGAGACGCCTCTGTGACAGGGCTCCACACAATTTCATTGTCGCCCCGGAATTTGGGAAGAAGCCTCCGCTCAGTCACAGGGGGGCAGCGGGTCACGTTATTCTGTTTATTATTTCTGTGCTGTAGGATCACTGGGTGCTCGGCTCCAACTCAAAGCAGTCTGACAAGCGCCTCTCCCGATACTGAACCTTATTATTCTGAATATCTCTCTCTCTCTATAAATATATATATATATATATATATATATATATATATATATATATATATAAATATATATTTATTTATATCTCACTTTCTGCCCAAATGTCGCTCGCTGATAATAAGAGAAAATGCCAAAGAGGTGGAAGAGAGCTGTGTGCTGTCCCGGTCTCTCAGCATCATGGAGAGAAGCTTGGCACGCTGAGGATTCTGGGAGATGGCTCTGAATATTTACTTTCTTAATATTGTTCCCACACATGGACCATAGCACATAAAAGGGGATGTTTACATATACATTAACTGTTAGTATGATGTAGAGAGGGATATTCTCAGACAATTTGCAATTGGTTTTCATTTTTTATTATTTGTCGCTTTTGAGTTATTTAGCTTTTTATTAAGCAGCTCTCCGGTTTGTAATTTCAGCAATCGGGTTGCTAGGGTCTAAGTTCCCCTAGCAACCATGCACTGATTTGAACAAGAGACTGGAATATGAATAGGAGAGGGCTGAAAAGAAAGCAGAGCAAAGAAAAGTAGCAATAATAGTAATTTTGTAGCTTTTACGGAGCATTTGTTGTTTTATATGGGGTCAGCGACCCCCATTTGGAAGCTGAAAAGATTCAGAAGGCGGCGGCAAATATTCAATATTCAGGTGGCTCTGGTGGTGTTGTTGCTATTTCCTCGGCTTATCTACACTACCAAGTCGCACATCCCTAACACTGTTCTATTCAATAGGTCAAACAGCATCTGGTGCAGGAACTACCGGCGGTGCATCTGGTGCATGAACTACCGGCGGCGCATCTGGTGCATGAACTACCGGCGGCGCATCTGGTGCAGGAACTACCGGCGGCGCATCTAGTGCAGGAACTACCGGCGGCGCATCTGGTGCAGGAACTACCGGCGGCGCATCTGGTGCAGGAACTACCGGCGGCGCATCTGGTGCATGAACTACCGGCGGCGCATCTGGTGCATGAACTACCGGCGGCGCATCTGGTGCAGGAACTACCGGCGGCGCATCTGGTGCAGGAACTACCGGCAGCGCATCTGGTGCAGGAACTACCGGCGGCGCATCTGGTGCAGGAACTACCGGCGGCGCATCTGGGGCAGGAACTACCGGCGGCGCATATGGTCCAGGAACTACCGGCGGTGCATATGGTCCAGGAACTACCGGCGGTGCATATGGTCCAGGAACTACCGGCGGTGCATCTGGTGCAGGAACAACAAGCAGTGTATCTTGAGCAGGAAGTACTGGTGGTACATCTGGTGCAGGAACTACCGCGGTGCATCTGGTGCAGGAACTACCAGCTGTGCATCTGGTGCAGGAATTACCGGCGGTGCATCTGGTCCAGGAACTACCGGCGGCGCATCTGGTCCAGGAACTACCGGCGGTGCATCTGGTCCAGGAACTACTGGCGGTGCATCTGGTCCAGGAACTACCGGCGGTGCATATGGTCCAGGAACTACCGGCGGTGCATCTGGTGCAGGAACAACAAGCAGTGCATCTGGAGCAGGAAGTACCGGTGGTACATCTGGTGCAGGAACAACAATAAGGTGCATCTGGTGCAGGAACTACCACGGTGCATCTGGTGCAGGAACTACCGGCTGTGCATCTGGTGCAGGAACTACCGGCGGTGCATCTGGTGCAGGAACTACTGGCGGTGCATCTGGTGCAGGAACTACCGGCGGTGCATCTGGTGCAGGAACAACAATAAGGTGCATCTGGTGCAGGAACTACCGTGGTGCATCTGGTGCAGGAACTACCGCGGTGCATCTGGTGCAGGAACTACCGGCTGTGCATCTGGTGCAGGAACTACCGTGGTGCATCTGGTGCAGGAACTACTGGTGGTGCATCTGGTCCAGGAACTACCGGCAGCACATCTAGTGCAGGTGGTAGCAGTTTTCCAAAACGTACCTCACTCATCAGGAGATTCTACTCCCAAGATCAGCAGTAGGAATTCCAACATAACTCCAACATTTGCGCAAAATAAAGCCGAAACATTGATATTAACTTACCAGACTCCAAGAATGCTTTGATCAGCGCTCTGCAGCGGTAACAGAGGTTTGATGTAGTAGCCGGCCAGAAGGAGCCGATACATCGCGAGAGCTGCGGCTTAGCAGGAACTGGCGTGCATGGGAAGAGCTCCGCCATTGCCACATCGTCTTTTTGTTTGTATAACTCCTCCATTTCCATGGTAACCAATAGGATTCCACACTAAACTCTGCTCCCAAAGACAGCGCAGGAAGATTCAAGGAGTCAAAGGTTCAAGATTCTCTTTTAACCTTAATGTACATTTGTTTTTCTAACCCTTTTATATTTAAACCTCTCATAGCTGCCAGTCTGTGTGGGCGGCCATGATGTTGCACTTGGGTGTGGCTTAAACACCCGATTGGCTGTAGCACTAATGCAATCTGTATAATCTGCGTCTTCAGTCTGCTGGGTCTTTGTGCCGCCCCTGTGCCAATGTCATGGTCTAATGCCCCAATATTACACAGACTTACCCATGTTAACCCTTTACTATAACAACAAAGACTAACATGTGTGGCGGGGCCCAGGGTCCTTCAGGCACACACTAATACTATACACAAGTGCCTTCTCCCAGGCTACAAGCAACTGCCAGCTTGGCAACGGCACAAAGAGTTAATTGTTGTGCTGAAGCGCTGATTATCAATGATATAACGAGCTAATTAAAAGCTCTTTGCTCTGCCTAGCTGCCACCTCTTACTAATTGTGACTTGAATGAGAAATTACACGGCGTCGCTATCAACATCTTCAAACGCAGGAATGAAAGAGAGAGAGAAGGGCCGGTCGGTGAATGACTGGACTCACGGCACTTGTAACCGGATTTTCTCACCCTCAACACCCAGTGCCCTTAATCGCACAGAGGGGGCCTTTGATCTTCTATAAATAATGACTTTCTATTTTCGTCATATTTATTATAAAGGGCAAGAAGCATCCAGAGCGTTGTATAATATAAGTGAGGAAGAGCTTACAATCTAAACACAATGCAGAAGAAGATACTGCACCAAATAAGCTTATTCATTTCTGCTGTGGAAACCTTACCCTTTAAAGGTGTTGTTCCCCTTTAAATTAACTTTTAGTATGATGTGGAGAGGGATATTCATTTTTTATTATTTGTGTTTTTTTTTTACTTATGGTTCACCTTCAGTATGTTAGTATGTTATAGAATGGCCAATTCTAAGCAACTTTTCAATTGGTCTTCATTATTTGTTTTTTCAAAGTTCATGAAATATTTGCCTTCTTCTCCTGGCTCTTTCCAGATTTAAAAAGTGGGTCACTGACCCCATCTAAAAACAAACGCTCCGTAAAACTACAAATATATTGTTATTGCTACTTTTTCTTCCTCATCTTTCTGTTCTGACCCTCCCATATTAATATTCCTTATTCAGAATCAAATCAATGTATGGTTGCTAGGGTAATTTTCTACCTAGTAACCAGATGGCTGACACTGCAAACGGGAGAGCTGCAGAATGAAAAGCTAAATAAGTCAAAAACCACAAATGATAAAAAATGAAAACCAATTGCAAATTGTCTCAGAATATCCCTCTCTACATCATACTGACAGTTCATTCAAAGGTAAACAACCCCTTTAAAAAGGCGACTCTCCTCCTCTGCTGTAAACTGGAATCACTTTACGGCACAAGCTACAGAGCCGCGTTATTTTGCAGAAGTGTCCCAAATAAACGCGGGGCAAGTGATATAAGTGTCCTGTGGTCAGTATTATTGAACGTGGAAGCCATTAAGTTCCCGAGTGGATAAATATTACATCGGGCAGCGGGTAGTTGAGATTCTGCCTCCGTCCCCGGAGCTTATTACACATTGTTAGCGGCGAGTCCACAATACATTATTCATATTCGGGGTGTCACCGGCGTGATGGATTGCCTTGAGAGGCTGTCCTTTAAATAAATCAACAAATAAAAATGCAAATGTTAACATTTTCGGATACAACCTTCCCCTGTCTGGAATGGGAAATGAACATTTTCGCATTATATCGACAGCGAGCAGAGAGGACAATTAACGACCTGCTCGGCGACTAAGTGGGAGATTAATTTACAGACGGCGATTTTTTTTCTTTTTTTTATCACCTGCATATGGAACCCAATTGCCCGTTTCTGGCCGTTTGCACTTATCAAAGAGGAGATGGAAGTTCCGTGTGACATTCCCCTTTCAGGCGCAGTTACTGATGGAAATGTCACCCCTTTCACAGATCCTTAAAGAGACGGAAAGTTTGCCGGGAAAGTGCAGGAGTCGCATTTGCTTGCAGTTCTGCACCGCCGGAAGGCTGCTGGTTCCTGTCATTTAGCGAGACGGAGGCCATTTTTGGGGAGTTAAAGGGGAACTATCGGGACAATTGAAAATGTAATATAAGCTTCAGCACACTGAAATTGATGGTATTTCTAAATACAATCAATTAAAAATTCTGCATTGTTTTTGAAATAATCAAGTTTATCTTCACTATTCCTCTCTCAGCATCTGTTTCTCTTCATTCTGTCTTCATTCAGCAGTTAGATCCAATATATCCTATAGGGGGGCTCCTTTAATAGAAGATGTATTAGAGCTCATTCAAATAACTGATTCCAGTACAAACAAAATCTAACAAAATAACTGCCTTTTGCACAAATTCTGCATGTAGAGAGACATGATGTCTGGTGAGTTTAATAGAGTGAGCTCTAATACATCTTCTAGGCAAAAGGAGCCCCCCTATAAGATATATTGGATCTAACTGTCAGTGAATATCTGACACCCAACTGCTGCATGAAGACAGAATGAAGAGAAACAGATGCTGAGAGAGGGATAGTGAAGATAAACTTGATCATTTCAGAAACAATGCAGAATTTTTAATTGATTGTATTTAGAAATTTCTTATTTCAGTATAATGAAGCTTATATTATATTCTCATTTTCGCAATAGTTCCCCTTCAATGATGGCAGATGAGCGAGGGAAGAGGTCAGAATACGCAGCTCACGGATATGTTTGACCCCCCCCCATTACTGATTTATTATATGACCCACCTCCTGCAGAGCGATTCAGCCAGTGGCACAATACAAAGGTATATACCTCCCAAATGTCTCACAACTATTTGTTTTTACCTATTTGAGTCTATGGGTGTTATTTTCGCAGCAAAACTTGGCATAAATATCGCTCAACGCTAAAGGGCAGATCAAGAGTTAAAATGAAAACTCATATTTTAGTTTTTTTATGGCCAAAACGGTCAATTCGACTACGGAATTGTTAATATTTGATTCGAGCGTTTATAAAAATTCCATATTTCGAGATTTAAAATACGCTAGCCCTTTAAGAACTCAAATTCGACCATTCGCCACCTAAAACCTGCCGAATTTGCGTTTTAGTCAATGAGAGACATCTTGGGATCAATTCGGAGTTGCTTGCAGCCTTCCTGACATTTTAAAACTCGAATCTAATTCAATTCGAGTTTTAGGGTCGATCCTATTCCTCAGAGTTTTGAAAATTCGATTTTTTAAATAAGTTTCGAATTTCGAGTTCATAGAAGGTTTTAAAAACTCACATGAACTCGGAATTCGACCTTTGATAAATGTGCCTTTAATGGTGAGTTTTTGGCAGGATTCATGTCCGTCAGACCGCCAGAAAGGTCCCAATAAGCTGCCCGAGGACAAGCCTGTGATTGGCTATTTACTTATTTACTGTGCCATAGGGAAGGAGCCGTTCTCTCCTATAAATTAGCCGTTATTCTGCATCACCTTGTCCAACAGCCGGACTCAGGGAGAATAACCTCTGCGGATGGCACAATGGGGACCGGGAAGCATCAGTGCAATTAATTAGTTAAACCCATCTGACAGGCAATAATACTAATAATGAAGCAGCACCTGCTGCACGGGGATGGGCAGAAAATCGGAGCGGAGAGGGAATGGCAAGGACTTTAGAGGGGAGCTGTTTGGGCAAGTGATAATATCAGTAAGCTAGCCAAGTTGTGACCTCACACTGGACTTTACACATAACCAGCATCACGTGAGTGTGTTTGTGTGGCTCCTTTATACCGTTATAGTACAGAATTGCTCCACCCATGGAGGCACCCATATGTAATAAACACATAAAACACCCAACACCCCCGACCAAACTTTAAAGGAGAAGGAAAGCTACTGAAGCAGTTAATTGCCAACAGATTAGCCACAATAGTGCATAGCTAACACTATATTTATTCTGCAGAATGCTTTACCATACCTGAGTAAACAGCTCTAGAATTTCTCTGTTTGTTTAGGATAGCAGCCGCCATATTAGCTTGGCGTGACATCACTTCCTGCCTGAGTCTCTCCCTGCTCACTTATAGCTCTGGGCTCAGATTACAGCAGGGAGGAGGGAGGGGGAGAGGAGCAAACTGAGCATGCTCAAGCCCTAGCCCTGGAGGTTTAAGCTGAAAACAGGAAGTCTGATACAGAAGCCCATGAGTACACAATAGAAGGAAAGAAATGTGCTGTTTCTTTTGACAGAGGACTCAGAGCAGCATTTTGAGGGTTTACTGGTGTATTTATATAGACCTTTCTGATAAAGCTCACTTAGTTTTAACCTTTCCTTCTCCTTTAAAGGGTTTTTTCACCCTTGAGTTATTTCGCTTTTTATTCAGCAGCTCTCCAGTTTACAGTTCCAGCAATCTGGTCGCTAAGGTCCAAATGACCCTAGCAACCATGCATTGAATTGAAAAAAGATACTGGAATATGAATAGGAGAGGCCTGAATTGAAAGAGGAGTAATAAAAAGTAGCAATAACAATACATTTGTAGCCTCACAGAGTATTTGTACTTTAGATGGGGTCAGTGACCCTCATTTGAAAGCTGAAAAGAGTCAGGAGAAGAAGGCAAATAATTAAAAAACTATAAAAAATAAAAAAAATGAAGGCCAATTGAAACATTGCTTAGTATTGACCATTCTATAATATAAAGGTGAATCAACCCTATAAGTGCCAGTAAGCATTCAAGGGAGGTGTTTATGTGGGGTTAAGTCAGTTCTGCTGAAGGCAGGTTGTTATCAGTGACAGTTAAGGGTAAGGCCACACGAGGAGATTCGGGAAAATTTTGTCGCCTGGCGACTAAATCGCCTCATCTTTTGCCCGAACTGCCTCTGTGTTTTTCCCCATAGGCTAGAAAGAAAAGTCGCCTGCGCTAATGCACATGCGGCGATGCGTTTTCTATAGTCGCCTGAAGTTGCCTCACTGAGGCAACTTTGGGCGACTATTGAAAACACACCGCCGCGTGTGCATTAGCGCAGGCGACTTTGCATTCTAGCCTATGGGGAAAAATGCAGAGGCAGTTCAGGGAGATAGTCGCGCAAAAGACGAGGCGATTAGTCGCCAGGCGACAAAATCTCCCCGAATCTCCTCGTGTGGCCTTACCCTAACTCTGGAAAGGGCTTTAGAACAGCTCCGGTATCTTCAGGTGCCAAGGGGGTTCCCATTAGGACTGGTACAAATATAGAAATATTAGTAAATAGGGGGCAAGTAGACACAATGGGGTTATGTAATAAAAGGCACTAAGTTTGTCCAGGGGCAGTAACCCATAGCGAACCAATCAGCAGATAGCATTTACTTGTCACCTGTTTAAATGCAAAAATCTTATTGGTTGTCATGGATTACTGCCCCTGGGCAAACTTAGTGCCAAACTTAGTGACTATGTATTTGCATTAAAGGGGTAGTTCACCTTTGACAAATTTTAGTATGATGTAGAGAGGGATATTCTAAGCAGCGCCGATCGGCGCCTTTATGCCGCCTGAGGCGGCCTTCCGTTGCCGCCCCGACCCCTCCTCACGGCGCTCACATTTTCTGCGCAGGAGGGGGTCGGGGCGCTGCACGACGCTAGTGCAGAGAGCTTCTCTGCACTAGAAGAGCCGAATTTCCGGGTTGAAAACCGGAAATTCGGCTCTTAGTTACCAGGAGCGGCATTTTTGCCGCCCCTGGTAACCAGGGGGGCGCTGCCGCCTGAGGCGAGTGTCTCAACTCGCCTCATTGGTGGAGCGCCCCTGATTCTAAGATAATCCCCAATTGGTTTTAATTTTATATTTATATTTGTGGTTTTTGACTTATTTAGCTTTTTATTCAGCAGCTCTCCAGTTTGTAATTTCAGCCACCTGGTTGCTAGGGTCCAAATTCTCCTAGCAACCAGGCAGTGATTTGAATAAGTGAATGAAATATGAATAGGAGAGGCCTGAATAGAAAGATGAGGAATAAAAAATAACAATACATTTGTAGCCTTACAGAGCATTTGTTTTTTTAAGAATGGAGTCAGCAACGCCCATTTGAAAGCTGGAAAGCGTCAGAAGAAAAATGCAAATAACTATTAAATTATTAGGGATGCACCGAATTCAGGATTCGGTTAGGCATTTTTCAGCAGGCCTGGCTGAACCGAATCCTAATTTGCATATGCAAATTAGGGGTGGGAGGGAAAATTGTGTGACTTTTTGTCTGAAAACAAGGACGTAAAAATTATTTCCCATTCCCACCCCTAATGTGCATATGCAAATTGGGGTTCGGTTCGGTATTCGGCCAAATCTTTCGTGGAAGATTCAGGGGTTCGGCCGAATCCAAAATAGTGAATTCAGTGCATCCCTAAAAATTATACAAAATAAATAATGAAAACCAATTGAAAAGTTGCTCAGAATTGGCCGTTGTATAACATAATAAAAGATACCGTAAAGGTGAACCACTCCTTTAAGTTTCATTGAAATGAGCTGAACATTTGTACACCCCATGGGCAGTGACTGAACCAGGTCTGACGTGGGAATGGGATTACAGTTGATCCGACAGGGGCCCATTCCCTCATGTCACGCTGCTTGTTCAGTGATTGCTTCTGTATTAGGGTCGCAGAGTTTTTATTATTGCCTTTTTAACAATAGCCTGAAAATCCCAATCCTGGTCCAATCTCCGGCATTTTGGCTTCCCCCTCCGTCTTCCCAAGCTCCTCGCTCTCTCTCCCCATTCCGTCATAAAACATTGATGGAAAAGGGCGAAGGGGCTGTCACGGGCAAGAAGGAAAGATATTCCCGAATATAATTACCCTCCCTGCGAAAAAGTAATGCATTTAAATTTATATCAAATGCCTGAAATAGTAGGAAATGCCAATCCCAATAAAGTCGGATTATGGGATGGAGGTAACTATTGCTGTCAATTACCAACGGCTTGATTTTCAATTTATATTCAAAATGAATTGTGTTCCACGGACGTGAAGGAAGTCTCAATTCCAGGTATGTTTCAATTATATAGGATTTCCAGTGGCAGGCAATAAACAAATAGATTTATGGGCAGGAGCGAGAAGCACGAGGAGAGGGGGGGAAAATTACAGAGAAGTTCATCTGCTCGTGGAAAGCAAAACCCCCAGATACCCAGAGCTTGGCTCAAGGGCTGACACTTACTACAAAGAGCAATCGTTACGGCAACACTGTCCTGAACAGGCCTACAATTCAGCAATAAGAATGGGTTAATAGGCATTATCACGGAACGGGGCCCAACAGTAGATGCTCTTGTATTCTTAAAGGCTCCATTTTAGCTCTCTGCCCTGGTGTAATAAACAAAGCTCTCAAACTTCTGCAGAGGAGAGAATGTGGGAATCAGCACTGCACACAAGAAATAACATGGGTAATAAAGGCTCTCAACTTACCGGAAGATTCCACGCTGCACCGCGGGGGGTGGAAGTGTGCCGACTGGCTCCGGCTTCTGTGTTTCTGCATAGGGAGACGTGGCTGCATCCTTGGTGGAACCTATAAAGAGATGGTAGGGGTAGAAATGCACTTAGAGCAGCTGACAGTCAGTGACACTAAAGTATAATTTCCCAAAACTTTTTTTTAAACCAAATTAATTCTCCCGATTCTACAGTTTCATGTAATTTAGGTCATGTTAATCACATTGGCACTGTATTTATCCTACCATGTGTTCTGGGGTATTATACATGGAACTGGCCCTGTATTTATCATGATGTGTGTTCTGCTGGACCCCCTACAATCTGGTTTTAAGCCACAACACTCCACGGAAACTGCCCTGACTCGACTAACTAATGACCTTTTAACCGCTAAAGCCAACAATCATTTCTCACTACTAATACTGCTTGACCTCTCAGCCGCATTTGACACTGTAGATCACCCTCTCCTCCTCCAGTCCCTCCAGTCGCTTGGCCTTCGTGACACAGCCCTGTCCTGGTTCTCTTCTTACATCACCAATCGTTCCTTCAGTGTCTCCTACAATGGAGTATCATCTTCTCCCCTACCTCTTTCTGTTAGAGTTCCTCAAGGTTCTGTCCTGGGACCATTACTATTCTCCCGCTATACTTCCTCCCTCGGCAAATTAATCAACTCGTATGGTTTCCACCACCACCTCTATGCTGACGATACTCAGATCTATCTCTCATCTCCTGATCTCAACCCAGAACTCCTAACTCGCGTCTCCTCCTGCCTGTCCGCTATCTCTACCTGGATGTCGCAACGCTACCTTAAATTAAACCTCTCTAAAACTGAAATGGTTCTCTTTCCTCCAACTAACACCAGTAACATCCCAGAAGTATCCATCATAGTTAACAATTCCACTATCACCCCCTCTCCCCAGGCCCGGTGCCTTGGGGTTATCCTAGATTCTGCCCTGTCATTCACTCCTCATATCCAGTCACTTATTAAATCATGTCACTTCCACCTAAGGAACATATCCAAAATACCATCATTTATCACCCAAGAAGCTGCTAAAATTCTTATTCACTCTCTCATCATATCGCGTCTAGACTACTGTAACTCTCTTTTAATTGGCCTCCCCCTCAAGAGACTGTCAGCTCTCCAGTCCATAATGAACACTGCTGTGAGGCTCATACACCTCAGCAACCGCTCCTCCTCTGCCTCGCCATTCTGTCAATCCCTGCACTGGCTTCCATTACCTTTCAGAATCAAATTCAAATTAATGACACTGACTTTCAAAGCACTTCATAACTCTGCCCCACCCTACATCTCTGAACTCATCTCTATATACTCACCCACTCGCTTACTACGCTCCTCTACTGACCTGCTACTCAACTCTTCTCTCATTAACTCCTCACATGCTCACATTCAAGACTTTGCAAGGGCTGCACCCCTCCTCTGGAACTCTCTCCCACGGTCCGTCCAACTTTCTCCCAACCTTTCTGCTTTGAAGAAATCTCTTAAAACGCACTTCTTTGGAGAAGCCTACCCTCACTCTGCTTAAAGGGATACTGTCATGGGAAATAAAAACATTTTCAAAATGAATCAGTTAATAGTGCTGCTCCAGCAGAATTCTGCACTGAAATCCATTTCTCAAAAGAGCAAACAGATTTTTTTATATTCAATTTTGAAATCTGACATGGGTCTAGACATATTGTCAATTTCCCAGCTGCTCAAAGTAATGTGCTCTGTAACTTGTAACTTGTGCTCTGATAAACTTCAATCACTCTTTACTGCTGTACTGCAAGTTGGAGTGATATCACCCCCTTCCCTCCCCCCCGCAGCAGACAAACAAAAGAACAATGGGAAGGTAACCAGATAACAGCTCCCTAACACAAGATAACAGCTGCCTGGTAGATCTAAGAACAACACTATCAATAGTAAAAACCCATGTCCCACTGAGACACATTCAGTTACATTGAGAAGGAAAAACAGCAGCCTGCCAGAAAGCATTTCTCTCCTAAAGTGCAGGCACAAGTCACATGACCAGGGGCAGCTGGGAAATTGACAAAATGTCTAGGCCCATGTCAGATTTTAAAATTGAATATAAAAAAATCTGTTTGTTCTTTTGAGAAATGTATTTCAGTGCAGAATTCTGCTGGAGTAGCACTATTAACTGATGTGTTTTGAAAAAAACATGTTTTCCGATGACAGGATCCCTTTAACTACCAAACGCAACATCACATACAATACCACATTTCTCACCCACTTAATTCGATCTTGCCCACTCCCACACCTTGTGTATTACTCCCTTCCCTTTAGACTGTATGCCTATGCATAGGGCCTTCCTCACCTTTTTGTACCAGTATTGATTGCGATGTATGTAACTCCATATATTCTATGTATGTAATTCATGTGATTTAGTTCTATAATCACATTTACTTTTCAGTGCTACGCAATATGTTGGCGCTATATAAATACATGTTATTAATAATAATAATTTATCCTGCTGTGTGTTCTGGGGTATTATACATGGAATTGACACTGTATTTATCTGCTGTGTGTTCTGGGGTATTATACATGGAATTGGCACTGTATTTATCCTGCTGTGTGTTCTGGGGTATTATACATGGAATTGGCACTGTATTTATCTGCTGTGTGTTCTGGGGTTTTATACATGGAATTGGCACTGTATTTATCCTGCTGTGTGTTCTGGGGTATTATACATGGAATTGGCTCTGTATTTATCTGCTGTGTGTTCTGGGGTATTATACATGGAATTGGCACTGTATTTATCTGCTGTGGGTTCTGGGGTATTATACATGGAATTGACACTGTATTTATCTGCTGTGTGTTCTGGGGTATTATACATGGAATTGGCCCTGTATTTATCTGCTGTGTGTTCTGGGGTATTATACATGGAATTAACACTGTATTTATCTGCTGTGTGTTCTGGGGTATTATACATGGAATTGGCCCTGTATTTATCTGCTGTGTGTTCTGGGGTATTATACATGGAATTGGCCCTGTATTTATCTGCTGTGTGTTCTGGGGTATTATACATGGAATTGGCACTGTATTTATCTGCTGTGTGTTCTGGGGTATTATACATGGAATTGGCCCTGTATTTATCTGCTGTGTGTTCTGGGGTATTATACATGGAACTGGCACTGTATTTATCTGCTGTGTGTTCTGGGGTATTATACATGGAATTGGCCCTGTATTTATCTGCTGTGTGTTCTGGGGTATTATACATGGAATTGACACTGTATTTATCTGCTGTGTGTTCTGGGGTATTATACATGGAACTGGCACTGTATTTATCTGCTGTGTGTTCTGGGGTATTATACATGGAATTGGCCCTGTATTTATCTGCTGTGTGTTCTGGGGTATTATACATGGAATTGGCCCTGTATTTATCTGCTGTGTGTTCTGGGGTATTATACATGGAATTGGCACTGTATTTATCCCGCTGTGTGTTCTGGGGTATTATATATGGAATTGGCACTGTATTTATCCTGCTGTGTGTTCTGGGGTATTATTCATGGAATTGGCACTGTATTTATCCTACTGTGTGTTCTGGGGTATTATACATGGAATTGGCACTGTATTTATCTGCTGTGTGTTCTGGGGTATTATACATGGAATTGGCCCTGTATTTATCCTGCTGTGTGTTCTGGGGTATTATACATGGAACTGGCACTGTATTTATCCTGCTGTGTTTTCTGGGGTATTATACATGGAATTGGCACTGTATTTATCTGCTGTGTGTTCTGGGGTATTATACATGGAATTGGCACTGTATTTATCTGCTGTGTGTTCTGGGGTATTATATATGGAATTGGCACTGTATTTATCCTGCTGTGTGTTCTGGGGTATTATTCATGGAATTGGCACTGTATTTATCCTACTGTGTGTTCTGGGGTATTATACATGGAATTGGCACTGTATTTATCTGCTGTGTGTTCTGGGGTATTATACATGGAACTGGCACTGTATTTATCCTGCTGTGTTTTCTGGGGTATTATACATGGAATTGGCACTGTATTTATCTGCTGTGTGTTCTGGGGTATTATACATGGAACTGGCACTGTATTTATCTGCTGTGTGTTCTGGGGTATTATACATGGAATTGGCCCTGTATTTATCTGCTGTGTGTTCTGGGGTATTATACATGGAATTGACACTGTATTTATCCTGCCATGTGTTCTGGGGTATTATACATGGAATTGGCCCTGTATTTATCCTGCTGTGTGTTCTGGGGTATTATACATGGAATTGGCACTGTATTTATCTGCTGGGTGTTCTGGGGTATTATACATGGAATTGGCACTGTATTTATCTGCTGTGTGTTCTGGGGTATTATACATGGAATTGGCACTGTATTTATCTGCTGTGTGTTCTGGGGTATTATACATGGAATTGGCTCTGTATTTATCCTGCTGTGTGTTCTGGGTATTATACATGGAATTGGCACTGTATTTATCCTGCTGTGTGTTCTGGGGTATTATACATGGAATTGGTACTGTATTTATCTGCTGTGTGTTCTGGGGTATTATACATGGAATTGGCCCTGTATTTATCTGCTGTGTGTTCTGGGGTATTATGCATGGAATTGGCACTGTATTTATCCTGCTGTGTGTTCTGGGGTATTATGCATGGAATTTGCACTGTATTTATCTGCTGTGTGTTCTGGGGTATTATGCATGGAATTTGCACTGTATTTATCTGCTGTGTGTTCTGGGGTATTATACATGGAATTGACACTGTATTTATCTGCTGTGTGTTCTGGGGTATTATGCATGGAATTGGCACTGTATTTATCCTGCTGTGTGTTCTGGGGTATTATACATGGAATTGGCACTGTATTTATCCTTCTGTGTGTTCTGGGTATTATACATGGAATTGGCACTGTATTTATCTGCTGTGTGTTCTGGGGTATTATACATGGAATTTGCACTGTATTTATCTGCTGTGTGTTCTGGGGTATTATACATGGAACTGGCACTGTGTTTATCCTGCTCTAGAATACTTTGAAGTAATGTCTTTTAATAGCCTTCTTAAAGATAAGAATCACCCTCCACCAGTGCTAAATAATACTCGGTACATCCCTAAGAAGGTTACAGCTCTAAAAGGACCGGAGTAAAACCTAAAAATAACTGAAATATCACTTTAGGGATGAGTAATGTAAAGTAAAGAGTCGGTAGTACTAGGGAAATGTCTCATTCTAAAGACAGTGTTCCTTTAAGAGAAGGGACACACACAACAAAGCTGAAAGGAACCCTCGGAGCTGGTGGAGCAGAGAGGAACTTCATTCTTTCGGGTGAATTGATCGGTGGGGCTGAAATCAAGATGGAGGCTGGCGCATAACTATTAGGATTCCTCCAGCGCCACACACAATGCACGAATGTCACGAGCCTGTACAGCTAAGGTAATAGGGGCTGAACCCCTGTTAGTCAAAAATGATTTGGCTTCAAAATTAGAAATTGATTTTTTTGTTGGATTTTTACGGTGCATTTGTGGCTCTTTTGTTGCTGTGCAATGCGAGGGGACTGACCTCAGCTAAGGGTGGGGCGCAATCTCCACGCACCAATTGGAGCGAGACAGAGAGAAAGCTGTTCCATTGCTGGAGACAAAAACCATGGGACAAAGGAAAGGAGGCAAAGTGTTAAAAAATCCGAAAAGGCGAATGGCTGCAAATACAGTTTGGGGATTTAAGGGACACCTGGGGGCTCATTTCTGCTGAACCTGAGGAAAATGCTCTTAGGGCTTAAAGGTCTTTGATACTTGGCTTCTTACCTGGACAGATTCTCTGCAGATTTGATTCTGCTTTACCATCAATATTTTAGTACCATAACCCTGACAGTCTCTCTATGTGCAGGATTAACCTTTTAAAGGGAAACTAACCCATCTTAGCAAACATAAGGATTCCCACCTAACCCCTCCAAAAAGACTCACTTGCCAAAATGCCCCTGCTCCCCCATACAGGTTTTCTAAGGAAGAGTTGAGCAGCAGGGTTGTCATGTTTAGCTGCTTTGTCTACACTCCTTTGCTCTCTGTCACCTATTTAGTTCAGCAGAGGACAAATAAAGTGGGGCAATTACCCTGTACCTTAAATCAGCCCACAAAAACTGCTCATAGCCTGTACAGGGGGTTAGGATACAACTAAGCACAATTCAGCAGGAACAGCCCCCTAAATTTGCTCCTAGTCTGTACAGAGAGATCCCATAAAACTATGGCAGCATAGGTATTCCCTGTACTAAGCACAATTCAGCAGGAACAGTCCCCTAAGTTTGCTCATAGTCTGTACAGAGAGATCCCATAAAACTATGGCAGCATAGGTATTCCCCTGTACTAAGCACAATTCAGCAGGAACAGTCCCCTAAGTTTTCTCATAGTCTGTACAGAGAGATAAAACTATGGCAGCATAGGTATTCCCTGTACTAAGCACAATTCAGCAAGAACAGCCCCCCTAAGTTTGCTCATAGTCTGTACAGAGAGATCCCATAAAACTATGGCAGCATAGGTATTCCCTGTACTAAGCACAATTCAGCAGGAACAGTCCCCTAAGTTTGCTCATAGTCTGTACAGAGAGATCCGATAAAACTATGGCAGCATAGATATTCCTCTGTACTAAGCACAATTCAGCAGGAACAGCCCCTAAGTTTGCTCATAGTCTGTACAGAGAGATCCCATAAAACTATGGCAGCATAGGTATTCCCTGTACTAAGCACAATTCAGCAGGAACAGTCCCTAAGTTTGCTCATAGTCTGTACAGAGAGATCCCATAAAACTATGGCAGCATAGGTATTCCCTGTACTAAGCACAATTCAGCAGGAACAGTCCCCTAAGTTTGCTCATAGTCTGTACAGAGAGATAAAACTATGGCAGCATAGGTATTCCCTGTACTAAGCACAATTCAGCAGGAACAGTCCCCTAAGTTTGCTCATAGTCTGTACAGAGAGATCCCATAAAACTATGGCAGCATAGATATTCCTCTGTACTAAGCACAATTCAGCAGGAACAGCCCCTAAGTTTGCTCATAGTCTGTACAGAGAGATCCCATAAAACTATGGCAGCATAGGTATCCCATGTACTAAGCACAATTCAGGTTTAGTTGAGCTAATTAGTTACCTAGTAAACAACCTCCCTATGCCTAACTACAGTGCCAAACATGGCTGCTTTCAGATGAGATTTACCCTGTCACACATTGCAGTTTGAGAATCAAATACAAACAGGGTATAAACAAACAGGGGGCACAGACAGACTTACCTCTGGTGAAACCATTCCCTGCCTCTGCACATGTAGGGTCTCTATCTTGAGTCTCACACAGAGAAACTGTTGTTTTTTGGAATTTTTTACCCCCACTGTGGTGTTTTTTGGAACTTTTGATGGATGGTGGAGTTGTAACACCCTCAGACGAAGGCCTCGCGGGACTGTAAATAACAAAGCACTTACTTAGACATCACTTTGTACTTTTATCTACATTTTACCCTCAAGGGATTTATCTGTATATGAAAAGCACAGACTGTACAACAACTGTTATTTTCCATATAATGCAATGGAATACACCCATACCCTGTGAAATAAATATTTGTTAAAAGAGACACACATGTCATTTATCACATTCACTGGCTGGTGTCTTTATATGGTCACAGAACAACCCCTCAGTGACTTCTAATATCCTTATCATTTACAGTAGGGGGTACATTATCCCTTATAATACATGAGTAATACTCAGAGTTCCCTGTATAACTCAGCCTGCAGCCTTGTGTCTTTATATGGTCACAGAACAACCCCTCAGTGACTTCTAATATCCTTATCATTTACAGTAGGGGGTACATTATCCCTTATAATACATGAGTAATACTCAGAGTTCCCTGTATAACTCAGCCTGCAGCCTTGTGCCTTTATATGGTCACAGAACAACCCCTCAGTGACTTCTAATATCCTTATCATTTACAGTAGGGGGTATATTATCCCTTATAATACATGAGTGATACTCAGAGTTCCCTGTATAACTCAGCCTGCAGCCTTGTGTCTTTATATGGTCACAGAACAACCCCTCAGTGACTTCTAATATCCTTATCATTTACAGTAGGGGGTACATTATCCCTTATAATACATGAGTGATACTCAGAGTTCCCTGTATAACTCAGCCTGCAGCCTTGTGTCTTTATATGGTCACAGAACAACCCCT
Organism: Xenopus laevis; assembly: GCF_017654675.1. Taxonomy (NCBI): domain Eukaryota; kingdom Metazoa; phylum Chordata; class Amphibia; order Anura; family Pipidae; genus Xenopus; species Xenopus laevis. The sequence continues at coordinate 228,410,728 of NC_054371.1, forward strand.
CAGTGACTTCTAATATCCTTATCATTTACAGTAGGGGGTACATTATCCCTTATAATACATGAGTGATACTCAGAGTTCCCTGTATAACTCAGCCTGTAGCCTTGTGCCTTTATATGGTTACAGAACAACCCCTCAGTGACTTCTAATATCCTTATCATTTACAGTAGGGGGTACATTATCCCTTATAATACATGAGTGATACTCAGAGTTCCCTGTATAACTCAGCCTGCAGCCTTGTGTCTTTATATGGTCACAGAACAACCCCTCAGTGACTTCTAATATCCTTATCATTTACAGTAGGGGGTACATTATCCCTTATAATACATGAGTGATACTCAGAGTTCCCTGTATAACTCAGCCTGTAGCCTTGTGCCTTTATATGGTTACAGAACAACCCCTCAGTGACTTCTAATATCCTTATCATTTACAGTAGGGGGTACATTATCCCTTATAATACATGAGTGATACTCAGAGTTCCCTGTATAACTCAGCCTGAAGCCTTGTGCCTTTATATGGTCACAGAACCTCATTATTATCCTTAGAAACACTGGAAACTCTCCTGCCCCCGGGTGTTATACACAAATATAATAAATCTCCGCGCACATAAATGAATTTATTTAACAGTGTTTTGCTGGATTGAAGTTAACAAACATTCAGAGGGGAAAATCCTCGCCTGATTTCAAGAGACGCCTTCTCGGCAGATATAATCTTATTTGGTAAAAAGGATCGTAATTTCTGTTCAAACAAAGAAAAAGCCAGAGCTGAATATTTACCTGGGATTTTGCGGATCAAACAGACCCGGCACAAAGGAGATTAACATTAGGTTACCATGGCAACTTTAAACATTTCAAAAACTGGAAGAGAAGTTTTAAAGGGTAACTTATCCAGATAATGAAATACAATTTGTACCAAGAAAGAAATGGAATTCCTGACAACCTTCCAATGAACATTAATAACACATTCAAAACGATTTTGCTGTGGGAAGCAGTATCTGCCTGCCCCTTCTTTTCACTGAACTGCTTCTCCCGACTCCTGATACATTGTAGCTGTCCTCCAGCCAAGACTCCACCTCCCGCAATGCCTTACCTCTAGGTCTGTTGATCACCAATATGACTGGATGCATTAATCTGGGATCCGCCATCCCTTTAAAGCTTTTATCATAAAGTACCAATGGCACTTGAAGTTCTCACGTCCGTGGCACAAGAGCTTACAGATCCAGTAGGGCAGATCCTTTATACTATGGAGGCTATTGATCGTTAAGCAAAGGCCTCAGTTAACTGCTATCTCCCGGCCTGTCATGAAGACAAAGCTTTGGTCTGACAGCATTTGTTCTGCAGAACTGAGTCGCATTGTTAGACGGTTCTGGGCTCAAACCAGCGTTCTGCCCAACTTTTCATCAAACGTCTGCCCAAAATCCCGGGCTTCGATTTTTTTCAATTAGTGAGAGGCTTAACTGGAAACTATTATGCAAAGTTTTCAGCCTGAATGTTGTGCCAGTGAGGTTCACAGGAGGGCACAGTGCTGAGACTAAAAGGTAAAATAAACCCAAAACATAAGCACAGGGTCTTTCCACCACCCCTCCTCACCAACGGCACCCACCAGACTCCCCACAATGACTCTGCACCCACCAGACTCCCCAGAAGACTCTGCATCCACCAGGCTCCCCAGGATGACTCTGCACCCACCAGACTCCCCAGGATGACTCTGCACCCACCAGACTCCCAGAATGACTCTGCACCCACCAGACTCCCCAGAATGACTCTGCACCCACCAGACTCCCCAGAATGACTCTGCACCCACCAGACTCCCCAGAATGACTCTGCACCCACCAGACTCCCCAGAATGACTCTGCACCCACCAGACTCCCCAGAATGACTCTGCACCCACCAGACTCCCCAGAATGACTCTGCACCCACCAGACTCCCCAGAATGACTCTGCACCCACCAGACTCCCCAGAATGACTCTGCACCCACCAGACTCCCCAGAATGACTCTGCACCCACCAGACTCCCCAGAATGACTCTGCACCCACCAGACTCCCCAGAATGACTCTGCACCCACCAGACTCCCCAGAATGACTCTGCACCCACCAGACTCCCCAGAATGACTCTGCACCCACCAGACTCCCCAGAAGACTCTGCACCCACCAGACTCCCCAGAATGACTCTGCACCCACCAGACTCCCCAGAAGACTCTGCACCCACCAGACTCCCCAGGTTTACTCTGCACCCACCAGACTCCCCAGAATGGCTCGGCACCCACCAGACTCCCCAGGATTACTCTGCACCCACCAGACTCCCCAGAATGACTATGCACCCACCAGACTCCCAGAATGACTCTGCACCCACCAGACTACCCAGGATGACTCTGCACCCACCAGACTCCCCAGAATGACTCTGCACCCACCAGACTCCCCAGAATGACTCTGAACCCACCAGTCTCCCCAGGATGACTCTGCACCCACCAGACTACCCAGTTTGGGGTAGTCTGGTGGGTTTGGCTTTTGTCTAAAGGAAAATTTGGAATTTCTCTTTTAAAGGAGTGGTTCACTTTTATGTTAAGTTTTAGTATGTTATAAAACGGCTAATTCTAAGTAACTTTTCAATTGGCCTTTTTTTATTTTTTCTAGTTTTTCAATCATTTGCCTTCTACTTCTGACTCTTTCCAGCTTTCAAATAGGGGTCACTGACCCCATCTAAAAACAAATGTTCTGTAAGGCTACAAATGTATTGTTATTGTTACTTTTTATTCCTCATCTTTCTATTCCGTCCTCTCTTATTCATATTCCTGTCTCTTATTCATATCAGTGCATGGTTGCTAGGATGAAGGTGCATTTAAAGGAGAACAGTCACCCTAAGAAATCATTTCAAATTCTTTTTGTCTCAAGGAAAATAAACTTTGCTTATGCAATATGAATTATTTAAATCATGTTTCCTTTGGGGTTTTATGTTTACTTTGAAAAGGGCTTTTAATACACAGCTTTAAATGTCTGGGTAACAGGTCCCCTTTAAATGGGCCCTTGCGCCTCTCATTCCCTTGCATGGAAGTGCCCAATATTGCCCATACAGAAACACTCACTAGAGCATCTTCAGATTGAAAGGAGACATATTAAGGTATGGGACCGGTTATCCAGAAAGCAGAGAACCTGGGGTTTTCTGGATAGGGGATCTTTTCATAATTTGGATCTCCATACCTTAAAGGAGACATATTATGTAAAAAGCAAGAATGTGCCAGTGCATTAAACTCTATTAGATATAGTAGGAATGTGCTTTAAAAACTTGTGTTTCTGGTTACTTTATTGAAAATCCCTACTAGTCCCACCCATCTGTTCCCTGAATTCCAAGGCTGTGCAGGGGAGTGGGCGGCACTCAGCTCACTGCACTGTAGGACAGGAACCAATCAGCAGCTAGCAGGACCTGATAGGGAACTCAAGTCTGTCTGTGCTTGTGTGACTGCAGGGCTGCGATTGGCTGTCCCCATCCTTCTGTGCTTCTGGCAGTTAGGACACGCCCACCCCTCATTTGAAACACAGACGGGGACCAGAGAACATCTATAGGGAGCTCTAATAAAGGGGCTGATTTTGAAGACAATATTAATTTACAATCAAAAGTAAAACCAGCGCCATATAGTATATATTATTACCTACAAAATTAGGGTTTATTTATCCTATATGTCTCCTTTAAGTCTACTAGAAAATCATGTAAACATTAAATAAACCCAATAGGCTGGTTTTGCTTCCAATAAGGATTAATTATATCTTAGTTGGGATCAAGTACAAGCGACTGTGTTATTATTACACAGAAAAAGGAGATCATTTGTTTTTAAAAAACGTCGTTATTTGATTATAATGGAGTCTATAGGAGACAGCCTTCCTATACGTTGAAGCTTTCTAGATAACAGGTTTCTGGATAATAGATTCTATACCTGTATTTCCATTTCAAGTCACTCAGGAACTTTATCTGTGGATGGGCCCTACTTGACCAATAAGTGTCAGGTTAGACAATCCCATAGTAACCACATCATTAATAGGCCAATTACCTCATATGCCCAATCAAAAGGGGGTTGTTTGTCTTTATATTAACTGTTAGTAAGATGTAGAGAGGGATATTCTGAGACAATTTGCAATTGGTTTTCATTTTTTATTATTTGTGGTTTTTGACTTATTTAGCTTTTTATTCAGAAGCTCTCCAATTTCAGCCATCTGGTTGCTAGGGGTCAAATTACTGTAGCAACCATGCACTGATTTGAATAAGAGACTGGAATATGACTCCATCTAAAAAAACAAATCCTCTGTAAGGCTACAAATGTATTGTTATTGCTACTTTTTATTACTCATCTTTCTATTCAGGCCTCTCTTATTCATATCAATGCATGGTTGCTAGGGTAATTTGTGCCCTAGCAACCAGATGAGTCCTTAACAGGGGGGAATATGCATGCAGATGGAGATTATCTGCATAATGCATCATTTCAGATAAAGTGAATAGATTGTGTTGCTCTCTAGCACTAAATGTGCGTAAAAAATATTTGAAAATGGGAACTGGGGGGCGACAATATGCCAGTTAGACTCCGCCCACTGCGCACCATCTTCCCATACACCAGACAAACGCCATGTTACGATATTCACACAAAATCTAAAAGTGAACCGGGGCTGCAAAGACCTTCAAGCCTTGAATAATTTAGAGCCGAGTTTGGTGCAATTTGAATTTTCCTTCAGGGAGGCAAAGTTAAATACCTTTAATTTGTTCTAATTATTTCAAATTTGCAAGTTAATTATGGCTGATCGTTAAATAACAAAAAGGACTATCGTCTCCGCGGAGCTTTACCTTCCACCCTGCGCATTACTTAAGCTACGGTTTAGTATGCATGAATTCACTCTCTAAATAATCGCACCGTTTGACTAAATGGTTGGGGGGAAAACGAGCTCCGGATCCTGTGGAAGAGCATTAATGGACATTAGGAAAGCTTCGGGGATCGGCGGTACTTACATCCATTGCTAATGGGGTCTTATTTACTGATCTTTACAAGGTACACAGGGGCCGGCGTTAAGAAAGGAAGGGGAACGCGTTTCATGCCGGAGACAAAGAACAAATGTCCATTTGGAGACGGATGAAATCCGTTTTTAAGTAAAAGCAGTGAAACTTGCCCAAAATGAAAGTTTTTTGCTGGAATCAATCTCCCAAAATGAAAGCCTGGCTAGATGGAAAGCTGTCTCAACTAGGGATGCACCAAATCCAGGATTCGGTTTGGGATTTGGCCAGGATTTAGCCTTTTTAAGAAGGATTCGGACGAATCCTTCTGCCTGGCCAAACCGAATCCGAATTTGCATATGTAAATTAGGGGCAGGATGGGGAATCACGTGACTTTTTGTCAAAAAACAAGGAAGTAAAAAATGTTTTCCCCTTACAACCCCTAATTTGCATATGCAAATTAGGGTTCGGATTCGGGATTCTGATGAATCTTTCGCAAAGGATTCGGGGGGTTCGGCCGAATCCAAAAAGTGGATTCGGTGCATCCCTAGTCTCAACTGCTCACGCTTCAATCTGGATCCAGGCTCCAAGATTAGTCACAAAGTTCTACACGAGTTCTAGTGGAGCAATAAAGGGATGCACCGAATACACTATTTCTGATTCAGTCAAATCCCTGAATCCTTCGTGAAAGATCCGGCTATATATCGAAAGGGAAAGGTGGAATTTTTTTTTTTTTTTTACTTTTACATATGCAAATTAGGATTCGGATTCAGTTCAGCCAGGTACAAGAATTCGGCCGAATCAGAATCCTGCTGAAAAAGACCAAATCCTGGCTGAATTTTTTGCATCCCTAGAGGATTCATCTTTTGCCTCTTCTCAAAAATATCATCAGGACCGGGGTATTTTTCAGCACTAGGTTGCCTAGGGTGAGTGTATACTCCGTTGTTCACCTTTAAATTAACTTTTAGTGTCATACAGAGAGCGATATTCAGAGGCAATTGGTTTTCATTTTCCTTCTTCTGCTGTAAAGAGTTGGCAAAAAAATAAATAAATGAAGGCCAAAGGAAAAGTTGCTTAGAATTATCCATTCTGTACCGTATTAAAAGTCAACTTAAACGTTGAAACACCCCTTTAAAGGAGAACTAAACCTTAAAAATGAACGTGGCTAAAAATGCCATATTTTATATAGTGAACTTATTGCACGAGGCTACAGTTTCAGTGAAGTGCAGTGAATCAGCAGAAAAGAAGATGGGGAGCTACTGGGGCATCTTTGGAGACACAGATCTTTACTGCTAAAGGGCTGCGGTTGCCTTGGGCTGGTACAGAAGCACAAAACATCATGTACAACATTTCTACCTACTTCTTTAGTTAGACTTTAGTTCTCCTTTAAAACGACCTGCCTAACGGTGGCCATACACGGGCAGATAAAGCTGCCGATATTGGTCGTTTGGACCGATTTGACATCTTATCTGCCCGTGTATGGGGGCTTCCGACGGGTCTTCCCGATCGATATCTGGCCACGATATCGATCGGGAAGGTTGGATTTTTACCCGACCGACCCGTCGGAGCCCCTTGGCGTATCGTAATTCGATCGTTCGCCCATACGGCCGAATATTTGAATTACCCCCGATATAGCCACGCAGTTAGTGGCATATCGGGGAAAGATCCGCTCGTTTGGCGATGTCGCCAAACGAGCGGATCTTTGAGTCTATGGCCACCGTTAGTCCAACGGATGTAACTAAACAGTGGTGAAATCTTGAGATAATAACCCGTTCAAATGAAACAAGTGCATTTAACTCATTATTTGTGATAAATTCAGAGCCATGTGACCTCATGTGCAAACTGTCAGTTACATATTTATGTATCATTTTTTCTTACACGGACATAGAGGATTACTCTTAACTGGGAGGGAACCATGTTAGTCTGTATATGAATTGCATATTAGATTGTGAATTGTTGAACTTGCACCCTCTGCCTCCTGACTAATGTGGGACTAGATACTTCATATAAAGAACTGGCATTATATTATTTGCTCCCAATGGAGCCCTCCAGCAGAAAAATCTTTGGGGTGTCAGTCTCTTTTTAACCGTCTCCCCTTCTCGAGTGCTTGGGCAGTAGCTGCTCTGCAAGGCACGGGCAGGGAATGGGCAGTCATGAACTTTGTCTGACTGTCAGTTGTTGTTGCCTTTTTCCAGCAGGTGCATTTGCCGCATTATTAACCCTGACTTGTCCTAAAGCAACACGCTGCATTTCCATCAGACTACCTGCTATTTACAACCATTTCGGAATGATGCCAAGTCGTCTGTGATCAAAGTGCAGAGGTATAATTACCCCAAACCCATGTGACCCTGCACCTGACATTTTATATGGAGAGCCTCCCCGTGTGGGTGCTGTGCCAGACTTTCGGAGGATGATTGCTGAGCACAGGTAATGCACAAGGTAAATGTCCCCAGATATCACCCCCCACCTCATCCGCTGGCACATTCCACCCCATCCCAAATCCCTTCTTCATGTTTCTACTTGGTTTTCCGTCTCTTTCCACGGCTGCTCCCTCCCACCCTACCCTGCCTTCCCACGCATAATAGAAAATAAATTGCCATTATCTTTCTTAATTGCGTATAATTACTTCAAAAATGAGGTTTTAATTATCAAAAAAGCAAAGGATGAGTTCCACTGCTTCGGTGTCTATTGTGCGAGTTAGACATTTTTCCGTCACGCCCAAGCGACTTTCATTTTCTGAATATTTTGAAGGGATTTCGATGATATGAGATGTAAGCTCATGAGTCCCAGGTAAGCACCAGCGCACCGTTCTCACAGAGTCACATGCAGCAAACAGTTGCCCAAGGCACCTTATTAGGAGCCCATACTGTGCCCAGTGTTTTACGGCAGGTAATATTTTTGTGTTGATTTTACGGTGTCGATGAACATTACTGTAAATCACACTTTATTTTCCTGTAAGCAATAAAGTCCCTGACTATGAGAGACTTATATGTTAAAGGAAAACTATACCCCCCAAACAATGTAGATCTCTATAAAAAGATATCGCATAAAACAGCTCATATGTAAAACCCTGCTTCATGTAAATAAACCATTTTCATAATAATATACATTTTAGTAGTATGTGCCATTGGGTAATCCTAAATAGAAAACTGCCATTTTAAAAAATAAGGGCCGTCCACTGGGATCAATTGATTCACTGTACTCACAAACATACCAAACAAACTATACTTGTTAGGTCACATGAGCCAATTAACAGACAGAGTTGTGTCTTTTGCTTCCACACTTCTTCCTGTTACAGTTAGAGCTGCAGTATTTCTGGTCAGGTGATCTCTTCCTGTTACAGTTAGAGCTGCAGTATTTCTGGTCAGGTGATCTCTTCCTGTTACAGTTAGAGCTGCAGTATTTCTGGTCAGGTGATCTCATCCTGTTACAGTTAGAGCTTCAGTATTTCTGGTCAGGTGATCTCTTCCTGTTACAGTTAGAGCTGCAGTATTTCTGGTCAGGTGATCTCTTCCTGGTAAAGTTAGAGCTGCAGTATTTCTGGTCAGGTGATCTCTTCCTCTTACAGTTAGAGCTGCAGTATTTCTGGTCAGGGGATCTCTTCCTGTTACAGTTAGAGCTGCAGTATTTCTGGTCAGGTGATCTCTTCCTGTTACAGTTAGAGCTGCAGTATTTCTGGTCAGGTGATCTCTTCCTGTTACAGTTAGAGCTGCAGTATTTCTGGTCAGGTGTTCTCTTCCTGTTACAGTTAGAGCTGCAGTATTTCTGGTCAGGTGATCTCTTCCTGTTACAGTTAGAGCTGCAGTATTTCTGGTCAGGTGATCTCTTCCTGTTACAGTTAGAGCTGCAGTATTTCTGGTCAGGTGATCTCATCCTGTTACAGTTAGAGCTGCAGTATTTCTGGTCAGGTGATCTCATCCTGTTACAGTTAGAGCTTCAGTATTTCTGGTCAGGTGATCTCTTCCTGTTACAGTTAGAGCTGCAGTATTTCTGGTCAGGTGATCTCTTCCTGGTAAAGTTAGAGCTGCAGTATTTCTGGTCAGGTGATCTCTTCCTGTTACAGTTAGAGCTGCAGTATTTCTGGTCAGGGGATCTCTTCCTGTTACAGTTAGAGCTGCAGTATTTCTGGTCAGGTGATCTCTTCCTGTTACAGTTAGAGCTGCAGTATTTCTGGTCAGGTGATCTCTTCCTGTTACAGTTAGAGCTGCAGTATTTCTGGTCAGGTGATCTCATCCTGTTACAGTTAGAGCTTCAGTATTTCTGGTCAGGTGATCTCTTCCTGTTACAGTTAGAGCTGCAGTATTTCTGGTCAGGTGATCTCTTCCTGGTAAAGTTAGAGCTGCAGTATTTCTGGTCAGGTGATCTCTTCCTCTTACAGTTAGAGCTGCAGTATTTCTGGTCAGGGGATCTCTTCCTGTTACAGTTAGAGCTGCAGTATTTCTGGTCAGGTGATCTCTTCCTGTTACAGTTAGAGCTGCAGTATTTCTGGTCAGGTGATCTCTTCCTGTTACAGTTAGAGCTGCAGTATTTCTGGTCAGGTGTTCTCTTCCTGTTACAGTTAGAGCTGCAGTATTTCTGGTCAGGGTGATCTCTTCCTGTTACAGTTAGAGCTGCAGTATTTCTGGTCAGGTGATCTCTTCCTGTTACAGTTAGAGCTGCAGTATTTCTGGTCAGGTGATCTCATCCTGTTACAGTTAGAGCTGCAGTATTTCTGGTCAGGTGATCTCATCCTGTTACAGTTAGAGCTTCAGTATTTCTGGTCAGGTGATCTCTTCCTGTTACAGTTAGAGCTGCAGTATTTCTGGTCAGGTGATCTCTTCCTGGTAAGTTAGAGCTGCAGTATTTCTGGTCAGGTGATCTCTTCCTGTTACAGTTAGAGCTGCAGTATTTCTGGTCAGGGGATCTCTTCCTGTTACAGTTAGAGCTGCAGTATTTCTGGTCAGGTGATCTCTTCCTGTTACAGTTAGAGCTGCAGTATTTCTGGTCAGGTGATCTCTTCCTGTTACAGTTAGAGCTGCAGTATTTCTGGCCAGGTGATCTCTTCCTGTTACAGTTAGAGCTGCAGTATTTCTGGTCAGGTGATCTCTTCCTGTTACAGTTAGAGCTGCAGTATTTCTGGTCAGGTGATCTCTTCCTGTTACAGTTAGAGCTGCAGTATTTCTGGTCAGGTGTTCTCTTCCTGTTACAGTTAGAGCTGCAGTATTTCTGGTCAGGTGATCTCTTCCTGTTACAGTTAGAGCTGCAGTATTTCTGGTCAGGGGATCTCTTCCTGTTACAGTTAGAGCTGCAGTATTTCTGGTCAGGTGATCTCTTCCTGTTACAGTTAGAGCTGCAGTATTTCTGGCCAGGTGATCTCTTCCTGTTACAGTTAGAGCTGCAGTATTTCTGGTCAGGTGATCTCTTCCTGTTACAGTTAGAGCTGCAGTATTTCTGGTCAGGTGATCTCTTCCTGTTACAGTTAGAGCTGCAGTATTTCTGGTCAGGTGTTCTCTTCCTGTTACAGTTAGAGCTGCAGTATTTCTGGTCAGGTGATCTCTTCCTGTTACAGTTAGAGCTGCAGTATTTCTGGTCAGGTGATCTCTTCCTGTTACAGTTAGAGCTTCAGTATTTCTGGTCAGGTTATTTCTTCCTGTTACAGTTAGAGCTGCAGTATTTCTGGTCAGGTGATCTCTTCCTGGTAAAGTTACAGCTGCAGTATTTCTGGTCAGGTGATCTCTTCCTGTTACAGTTAGAGATGCAGTATTTCTGGTCAGGTGATCTCTTCCTGTTACAGTTAGAGATGCAGTATTTCTGGTCAGGTGATCTCTTCCTGTTACAGTTAGAGCTGCAGTATTTCTGGCCAGGTGATCTCTTCCTGTTACAGTTAGAGATGCAGTATTTCTGGTCAGGTGATCTCTTTCTGTTACAGTTAGAGCTGCAGTATTTCTGGTCAGGTGATCTCTGAGGCAGCACACAGACCATCACGAAAAGGGGGCTCATGGCAAGAGATATAAAAGGGCAATATTTATTTAAGTATATAGATCAGTTTTATAAGATTCTTTAATATGTCACTTAATATGATATAAAATGTTGTTTAAATTTTCATTTTGGGGGTAAAGTTTTCCTTTAACATTACAGCCGGACCTTGTGCTGGTCCCAGAAATAGACACTGGACCAGAGCTTTAATAAAAGGATTATTTACATACAGATTATTGTGAATTCTGTGTATAACGCTTATACTTCGGCCACTGCATAATGAGGATGTGCCAATATCTGCTATAATATAGCTTCGGGCAGATAACGGGTTAATACTTTTATTGCAATTCTGGGGCTGCTCTCCTTCCACTGGATAACAGGAGCTGACAGCATGTGAAATGTGGAATTATTTGCAGCTAATTCACAGCAAGTGTCTGTTTCTGCTTCACTGCTGCCCTGTCATGACTTTGCTGCTGCTGCCTCTGTCCTGCAGTGAAAGTTCTGCTGCTGGGGGTTAAGCAGTTTATTTTACTCTTTCCCGCGGAACTGGTTTTCTTGCTCACCAACACCACAATGGTTAATAGGGGAAAGATGTGGATTTCTTAGCTCTTGTAAATTTACAGGACTTTCACTGCCATGGAGGAAAAACTCGGCTGATTTTTTTATCCAAAAACTTTTCAAGGCACTGCACTGGTGAACTCAGAGTTAACACTATCCACTCTTGACATATCCATAAATGATGATAATATGATATTGTATTGACATTATGAGTCACCGAGTTATACAGGGAACTCTGGGTATCACTCATGTATTATAAGAGATAATGTACCCCCTACTGTAAATGATAAGGATATTAGAAGTCACTGAGGGGCTGTTCTGTGACCATATAAAGACACAAGGCTGCAGGCTGAGTTATACAGGGAACTCTGAGTATCACTCATGTATTATAAGGGATAATGTACCCCCTACTGTAAATGATAAGGATATTAGAAGTCACTGAAGGGTTGTTCTGTGACCATATAAAGGCACAAGGCTGCAGGCTGAGTTATACAGGGAACTCTGAGTATCACTCATGTATTATAAGGGATAATGTACCCCCTACTGTAAATGATAAGGATAATAGAAGTCACTGAAGAGCAGTATGTTATAATACACAAGAATTATTCATAACCTGTACATGATATCCTTATAAATGGCGCTTAGCGATGCTATTGGTTATAATTGGAGCTTAGTGATGTCATTTCTGTCACATAACTCACTGAATAATAAATGTATTATAATAAAGTACAGGTATGGGATCCGTTATCCGGAAAGCTCCGAATTACAGAATGGCCGTCTCCCATAGACTCCACTATATTTAAATAATCCATATATTTAAAAATGATTTCCTTTTTCTGTGTAATAATAAAACAGTAGCTTGTACTTGATCCAAACGAAGATATAATTAATCCTTATTGGAAGAAAAAACAGCTTTTTAGGTTTATTTAATGTTTACATGATTTTCTAGTAGACTTAAGGTATGAAGATCTAAATTACGGAAAGATCCATTATCTGGAAAACGCCAGGTCCCGAGCATTCTGGATAATAGGTCCCATACCTGTACCCCCAGTTACAAAACATAAGGATATTAGAAGTCACCTCGGAGTTCCATGGCCCTCTGCCTTGTGTTTTTATATCATGGAACTCCTCGGTTACTTATAATATCCTTATATTTTACATTATATATATTTTACATTAAGGTGTAGTTGATTCACAATACAGTGCACAAAAGTACTAATAGTTTTACATGTTCCAGGAGAGAGAACTACTACAGGTCCCAGTGTACTTTGTATCAGGGATGTTCAGCGAGTAACTGAAATATGACAACAGCCCATAACCTTTGTGACTTCTGAGACACTACAGGGGTGAATTGACTTACTCGGAGGAGTAGAAGAGACACATACCTATATCTGAAGCTGTTGGCCATAGGAATAGGGTCAGAAGATGGTCGAGTCTCATTAATTAACATTGGACTCCTACAGGCGAGAAAATAACTCGTTTAGAATCTCCATACAATAAAGTACAATTACAATTGGTATAAAGGCAGTTTCTATAGGAGCAAATTAAACGTCACAGTTGTAGAGTACAGGCATGGGATCTGTTTTCCAGAAAGCTTGGGATCGGACAATAGATCCTTCTGTAATTTGGATCTTCATACCTCTTCATACCTCCCCCCTCCCCTGTGTTGCTTCCCCTCCCTCCCCCTGGCCTACCTGTCCCGCTGGGCAAATGCCCCTAACTTGTTACTTACCCTTCTGCGCAGGTCCAGTCTACGGAGTTCACAGACGCCATCTTCTTCCACGCAATCTTCTTCCTGCTTTGACCGGCGCATGCGCAGTAGGAGTATTTCGCCGGTACGGATCTACTGCGCATGCGCCAAAAGTCACGAAGTGAAATCGGAAAACTACGTAACTTTTGGCGCATGCGTAGTAGATCCGTACCGGCGAAATGCTCCTACTGCGCATGCGCCAAAACGGTCAAAGCAGGAAGAAGATGTCGTCTGTGAACTCCGTAGACTGGACCTGCGCAGAAGGGTAAGTAAAAAGTTAGGGGAATTTGCCCAGCGGGACGGGTAGGCCAGGGGGGAGGAGGGAGGGGAAGCAACACAGGGGAGGGGGGAGGGTTTTTGCACCCAGGGGGTTTCCTTCTCCTTTAAGTCTACTAGAAAATCATATAAACAGTAAATAAACCCAATAGGCTGGTTTTTCCTCCAATAAGGATTAATTATATCTTAGTTGGGATCAAGTACAAGCGACTGTTTTATTATTACACAGAAATAGGGAATCAGTTTTTTTTTTAAATCTTGATTACTTGGATAAAATAGAGTCTATACCTTTCTGTAATTTGGAGTTTTCTGGATAATGAGTTTCCGGATAAAAAGATCTTATACCTGTATTTAAAGGGATACTGTCACGGGGAAACATTTTTTTTTAAACACATCAGTTAATAGTGCTGCTCCAGCAGAATTCTACACTGAAATACATTTCTCAAAAGAGAAAACAGATTTTTTTATATTTAATTTTGAAATCTGACATGGGGCTAGACATATTGTCAGTTTCCCAGCTGCCCCCAGCCATGTGACTTGTGCTCTGATAAACTTCAGTCACTCTTTACTGCTGTACTGCAAGTTGGAGTGATATCACCCCCTCCCTCTCCCCCCAGCAGCCTAACAACAGAACAATGGGAAGGTAACCAGATAGCAGCTCCCTAACACAAGATAACAGCTGCCTGGTAGATCTAAGAACAGCACTCAATAGTAAAATCCAGGTCCCACTGAGACACATTCAGTTACATTGAATAGGAGAAACAACAGCCTGCCAGAAAGCCTAAAGTGCTGGCTCTTTCTGAAATCACATGACCAGGCAAAATGAACTGAGATGCACCTACACACCAATATTACAACTAAATACACCTGCTGGTTCAGGAATGACATTTTATATCGTAGAGCAGTGATCCCTAAACCAGTAGCTCATGAGCAACATGTTGCTCTCCATCCCCTTGGATGTTGCTCCCAGTGGCCTCAACGCAGGTGCTTATTTTTGAATTCCAGGCTTGGAGGCAAGTTATGGTTTCATAAAAACCAGGTGAACTGCCAAACAGAACCTCAATTTAGGTTGACAATCCACATAGGGGCTACCAAATGGCCAATCACAACACTTATTTGGCACCCAAGAACATTTTTCATGCTAGTGTTGCTCCCCAACTACTTTTACTTCTGAATGTTGCTCATGGGTTCAAAAGGTTGGGGATCCCTGGAATAGAGTGAATTATTTGTAGTGTTAACAGTGTCATTTAGAAATAAAAACGACACCATAAAAATCATGACATAATCCCTTTCAACTAACTCGAATGTTTGCTTATTTATGAAAAAATCAGAATGTAAAAAACCCAATTAAATGAAATCGGGGGGGGTGACTGGAATACCTTGAATTTATTGAGTATTCGAGCACAAACCAGCCTGTCAGAAAGCAGTTCCACCGTAAAGTGCAGGCACAAGTCGCATGACTGGGGGCAGCTGGGAAACTGACAATATGTCTAGCCCCATGTCAAATTTCAAAATTGCATGTAAAAAAATCTGTTTGCTCTTTTGAGAAATGGATTTCAGTGCAGAATTCTGCTGGAGCAGCACTATCAACTGATGTGTTTTGAAAAAAACATGTTTTCCCATGACAGTATCCCTTTAACTTTGGAGACGGCCTTTCTGTAATTCGTTGCTTTCTGGATTTCTGCATTACAGATCCTATACCTGTATTTAATTTTGGATAAAATAGAGTCTATGAGAGACTGATTTTCCGTTATTCGGAGCATTCTGGATACTGGATCCCATACCTGTATACACAGTCATCAGAGAGTAAAGCCTGGCACTAGAGTGATAATCCAGCAGCTTTGTTTAGCCAGTCAGGGAGCTCATCCGTGTATTGAGCACAGGGAGGGGTACAGTAAAGTTTGAGGTATGTGTTGCAGTATATGCGTCGGTTGCACTGGTAGTAAACTTATGGCCCAATCTACTCTATACATCAGATTTGCATTTATTTTACATGCGACCATGCAGGGTGGCAATTCTTGTCCATTCCTTTTTAGCCTACATGAATAAAAATCAATGCAAATACAGTCCCGACTCACCGACTGTTGCGTTGCAGCCTGGACTGCTGCAGCTGCTGCTGTTTGACTAGTAATTTTGTCTCCTGCTGGACCAACAGCTGCTGCAGCCGCTCTTTCTCCACCTCCAGTTCCAGTTTCTGCAGCAGGAGCTGGTGCTTTCTCTCCTCAGAGACACTGGATTTCTTGGGTGGCGTCTGGATTCCATTCCCGTGGGTGCAAGGACTGCTTCGCTCAGGTGGGTGCCTCGCTGGGGTGCTGTGCGCATTTCCTGATGCAGAATGTAGGCAGCACTGAGCCAATGAACGGTCAGGAAGTTTTGCACAACAGCGACCAACCGCATTGGGAACATGGAAGCCGATTGGGCAGGCAGGATCATTTCTGCACCGCCGATTGGTTCCGTAAGATCTGGAACTGCTGGTGTCACTCCCGGGCCTGAGATGCGACTGGCCGAGGTACGATCCGTTTAGTTCTCCGGCAGTTGGATGCTGATTAACCTCACACACCTCGAACAGGAAGAAAAAAAGAAGAAAAACAGAATTGGAAAAATTTCACCTCTCTGTATATAATGACGAAAAAATATCAATTCCTGCCAATAACACACGACTATCCGAGTTTTATCATCTAAAAAAGGTCATTGCATGAGAACAAGACACATACAACTAGACTTTCCATGTAGCTGGGTGATTATAGATAATAAATGTGATATGAAGAACAAAGCAGCAGTCCTGCCCTGCTTTATGGCAGCTGAGATTCTAGCTATCTGTATAACAGAACATTCTGTCCCAGTGGCTGCACAGATCCTATCTGATCCCCATTGTAAGCAGCAGTCCTGCCCTGCTTTATGGCAGCTGAGATTCTAGCTATCTGTATAACAGAACATTCTGTCCCAGTGGCTGCACAGATCCTATCTGATCCCCATTGTAAGCAGCAGTCCTGTCCTGCTTTATGGCAGCTGAGATTCTAGCTATCTGTATAACAGAACATTCTGTCCCAGTGGCTGCACAGATCCTATCTGATCCCCATTGTAAGCAGCAGTCCTGTCCTGCTTTATGGCAGCTGAGATTCTAGCTATCTGTATAACAGAACATTCTGTCCCAGTGGCTGCACAGATCCTATCTGATCCCCATTGTAAGCAGCAGTCCTGTCCTGCTTTATGGCAGCTGAGATTCTAGCTATCTGTATAACAGAGCATTCTGTCCCAGTGGCTGCACAGATCCTATCTGATCCCCATTGTAAGCAGCAGTCCTGTCCTGCTTTATGGCAGCTGAGATTCTAGCTATCTGTATAACAGAACATTCTGTCCCAGTGGCTGCACAGTATGGCTGAGATTCCAGGTATGTTGCAGTAGGTAGAGACCCTGTCTGACACCTATTAATTAAACATGTACCACCCCTTAAAACTTTAAGGGTCTGGCCACACGGGCAGATTGGGGGAGATTAGTTGCCCGGTGACAAATTAATTTTATAATTAATTTTTAATTAATTAATTTTAAATTAATTTTATAATAATAATTGCCTGGGGACAGGCACTCAGAGTGCACTTCGGGACACTTCGGAAAACAAAGCGGTTTTTCACTCTTTATTTAAAACCCATCATGGTAAGGAGTGAGATGGTAATGCAGGACAGGGAGGCACTGATTGAAGCTCTTGTCTAGGGAGCCAAACTACCTTGGCCCGGCACCAGCAGGGATGTCACTCATATGTGAAAAAAGTTAAGTTATATTAAGACATACCCTTAAATCAATGCCTCCTCCTCCCCCGTGTATAATACAGTTCCCCCAGCATATGATTAAACACCTTAGGGGCCCTAACAATAGATGCTAATAAACCCCCAGAACAAATGCCAGGCTTATGTTCCATTGGGATCATAGGTCAGGCAGCGTATGGCACACACAGGGAACATAGGGGAGGCAGAGTATGACACACACAGGGAGCATAGGGGAGGCAGAGTATGACACACACAGGGAGTATAGGACAGGCAGAGTGTGACACATATAGGGAACATAGGGCAGGCAGAGTATGACACACACAGGGAACATAGGACAGAGAGTATGACACACACAGGGAGCATAGGACAGACAGAGTATGACACACACAGGGAACATAGGGCAGACAGAGTATGACACACACAGGGAACATAGGGCAGGCAGAGTATGACACACACAGGGAACATAGGGCAGGCAGAGTATGACACACACAGGGAACATAGGGCAGGCAGAGTATGACACACACAGGGAACATAGGGCAGGCAGAGTATGACACACACAGGGAACATAGGGAAAACAGAACAGAGCAGAGCAGGAGAAAATCAGGACCAGTCTAATATGTACTACATACAGTGACACAGTGCTAGTTAACCATTAGCATTTTGAATAAGGTGTGAGCAAGTGAACAATATGGGCAGTTTCAGTCTGGGTCTCAGGTGGAACAGTACAGGTACAGCTTTAGGGTGTGAACAATAGAGGTGTCACAAGTGTGAACAATACAGGGGATTACATGTGTGAATTTGAGGTTTAAACTATGCAGGGCCAGTTAATCTCTGTACTGATACCTTTGAAATTTTACATATGGTAATCAGACAGAGCAGGCAGACTTTGATGTGAAGGGCCACATAAGGGGGGTCACGGGCCGCGCCGTTTGGACAGCCATGAAAATAGACAATAGTGATAATTGTTTTAACCAAGACACTGTGTTTTAGCAGAGGCAATTATCAGTATTGTCTATGGCAGGGTATTTACAGGGGAATTAAATGAGTACAGGTATGGGATCCGTTATTCTGAAACCCATTATCCAGAAAGTCATGGAAAGGCCGTTTCCCATAGACTCCATTATAATCAAATAATCCAAATTTTTACAAATGATTTCCTTTTTCTGTGTAATAATAAAACAGTAGCTTGAACATGATCCCAACTAATATATATTTAATCCTTATTGGAAGCAAAACCAGCCTATTGGGTTTATTTCATGTTTATATGATTTTATAGTAGACTTAAAGGAGAAGGAAAGCTACCAAGGCAGTTTACTGCCAATAGATTAGCCACAATAGTACAAGCTATACCACTATATTTATCTTGTAAAATGCTTTATCATCCTTGAGAAAAATAGCTCTAGAAGTTGTCTGTTCGCTTAGGATAGCAGCCGCCATATTAGCTTGGTGTGATATAACTTCCTGCAAACTGAGCATGCTCAAGCCCTAGCCCTGGAGGTTTAAGCTGAAAACAGGAAGTCTGATACAGAAGCCCATGAGTACACAATAGAAGGAAAGAAATGTGCTGTTTCTTTGACAGAGGACTCAGAGCAGCATTACTTTGAGGATTTACTGGTGTATTTATATAGATCTTTCTGATAAAGCTTACTTAGTTGTAACTAGGGATGCACTGAATCCACTATTTTGGATTCGGCCAAACTCCCGAATCCTTCGTGAAAGATTCAGCCGAATACCAAACCGAACCCTAATTTGCATATGCAAATTAGGGGTGGGAAGGGGAAAACCTTTTTTACTTCCTTATTTTCTTACAAAAAGTCACACGATTTCCCTCTTCGCTCCTAATTTGCATATGCAAATTGGGATTCGGCCGGGCAGAAGGATTCGGCCGAATCCTGCCGAAAAAGGCCGAATCCCAAACCGAATCCTGGATTCGGTGCATCCCTAGTTGTAACCTTTCCTTCTCCTTTAAGGTATGAAGATCCAAATTACGGAAAGACCGGATATCCAGTAACCCCTAGGTCCTGAGCATTCTGGATAATAGGTCCCATACCTGTACTAGCAATGCTTATATGAAGGTTCCCAGTATTCAGGCTGCACAGTAAGGAAGGATGTTTATTTCAGATACATTTCTGTTCCTTAAATGTTGTGGGTCTCGTAGTGTAACATCTTCTCTCCCAATTAAAGGTCAGCTGCACTGGTAACTGCGCAATCCCTGCACCTCTGGGACTCGGGCGCTGCTCACAAATGGCATCAATGAAGTGTCTGATGTGTGAC
Organism: Xenopus laevis; assembly: GCF_017654675.1. NCBI lineage: Eukaryota > Metazoa > Chordata > Amphibia > Anura > Pipidae > Xenopus > Xenopus laevis. Next base: position 228,430,272 of record NC_054371.1, read on the forward strand.
TGACACATGAAAAAGCGCAGGCTGCAAAGGCGGTCACAATGCCATGAATGTTTCCTCTTGATTCGCTGTCACTGGCAATTCTTCCTCGGCAACAAAGACCCTGCGCTGCCTCCACTTGTTATCTCACTTTATAATAAATAAATTATATATACACCTCCCACTGAGATGTAGGGAAAGAAGGCAGGCTATGGGTGCATGTTAAACATTAAAGGGGAACTATCGCGAAAATGAAAATGTAATATAAGCTTCATCATACTGGAATAAGAAACATTCTAAATATAATCAATTAAATATTCTGTACTGTTTCTGAAATAATCAAGTTTATCTTCACTATTCCTCTCTCAGCGTCTGTTTCTCTTCATTCTCTCTTCATGCAGCAGTAGGGTGTCAGATATTCACTGACAGTTAGATCCAATATATCTTATAGGGGGGGATTCCTTTCCTAGCAGATGAATTAGAGCTCACTCAAATAACTGATTCCAGTACAAACAAATTCTAACAAAATAACTGCCTTTTGCACAAATTCTGCATGTAGAGAGACATGATGTCTGGTGAGTTTAATAGAGTGACCTCTAATACATCTTCTAGGCAAAAGGAGCCCGGTGAGTAGTGATGTCATCAGTGATAAACCGTGAGTAGTGGTCATCAGTTATAAACGGTGAGTAGTGATATCATCAGTTATAAACGACGAGTAGTGATGTCATCAGTGATAAACGGTGAGTAGTGATGTCATTAGTTATAAACAGTGAGTAGTGATGTCATCAGTGATAAACGGTGAGTAGTGATGTCATCAGTGATAAACGGTGAGTAGTGATGTTATTAATTATAAACGGTGAGTAGTGATGTCACCAGTGATAAACGGTGAGTAGTGATGTCATCAGTGATAAACCGTGAGTAGTGATGCCATCAGTGATAAACGGTGAGTAGGGATGTCATCAGTTATAAACGATGAGTAGCAATGTTATTAGTTATAAACGGTGAGTAGTGATGTCATCAGTTATAAACGGTGAGTAGTGATGTCATCAGTGCAATTGATTTTCTTTATTTTTTTTAATTATTTGTGGTTTTTCAGTTATTTCGCTTTTTATTCAGCAGCTCTCCAGTTTGTAAATTCAGCCATCTGGTTGCTACTGTCCAAATTATCCTAGCAACCACACATTTGTATAAGACAGGAATATAAATAGGAGAGGCCTGAATAGAAAGAGGAGGAATAAAAAGTAACAATAACAATACATTTGTAGCCTTACAGAGCATTTGTTTTTTAGATGGGGTCACTAACTCATTTGAAAGATGGAAAGAGTCAGAAGAAGGCAAATCATTCAAAAAATATTAAAAGAAAAAATGACGTCCAATTGACATGTTTCTCAGAATTGGCCATTCTATAACAAACTGAAAGTTAACGTAAAGGTGAAAATCTCGAAGAATTTTTCGGAATTTATCAAACCCTGAGGATGGAAAAGTCTGAATCAGAAAATCCGGCATCTCAGACCTGTAGAGGTTGCATATACTGTAAGTCAATAGGAGAAGTCCCAATGATTTTTTTTGATGTGCAATACCATAAAGTTTTCGGGTCAAAAATCTGAAAAAATCATTACAAACGGATGAAAAATCCAGAGGATGGAGGTTTTTACATTACTTCGTGCTGCACCCAACTTTTCGGTCCCGTGTGGCATGTGGCAATGAGAGGGGCGGGGAGTGAGAGGGGCTGGCAGTGAGAGGGGCGGGGAGTGAGAGGGGAGGGGCGGGGAGTAAGAGGGGCTGGCAGTGAGAGGGGAGGGCAGTGAGAGGGGCGGGGAGTGAGAGGGACAGGCAGCAGCACTTTCATTAGCCAGTCCCTGCTAATCTCCAATTGAATACAATGGCCTTGGAAAATAGCAACTAAAGGGGTTATTAAAGGGATGGTTCACCTTTAAGGTAACTTTTCTAAGCAAATTTTCAGATGGTCTTCATTATTTATTTGTTATAGTTTTTTTTTTTAATTATTTTGCATCGTCTTCAGACTCTTTCCACCTTTCAAATATGGGGTCTGACCCCATCTAAAAAACAAATGCTCTGTAAGGCTACAAATGTATTGTTATTGCTACTTTTTATTTCTCATCTTTCTATTCAGGCCTCTCCTATTCATATTCCAGTCTCTTATTCAAATCATGCATGGTTGCTAGGGGAATTTGGACCCTAGCAACCAGATTGTCAACATTGCAAACTGGAGAGCTGCTGAATAAAAACCTAAATAACCAGGGCCGGATTCCATAGTGTGCCGCCCAGAGGCCGGTAGTCCTGGCACCGGCCGTTCGATTGCGTGTGCTCCACCCCCCGCGCATGGTCCTAGTGCCGGATGATTACAGCGCACAACCCCATCTCTGCGCGCTCTGAAGCACAGGGAAACTGAGTCCTCAGTGCTCCTTACAATGCGTCTGGGCGGCCCCTAAAAGGCCTCGCCACTTATCCGGGCCTATAAATAACAATTAAAAATTGTCTGAGATTATAACTCTCTACATCACACGAACAGTTAACTCAGGTGAAAACCCCTTTTAAGGAATTAAAGATGGACAATTTCCCGCCTCTGAGGCAGGTTATATAACGACATAAAAGTTAAACTTGATGGACACAACTCTAACCTAACTTAGTATGTTACTATATTACTATGTTACCATGTTACTATGTTACTAAGCATTCTCCAAAGTCTGTTTATTTTCTGGTTCTGCATCGTGACAGTTGCAGCTGATTAGCAGGACCTGGAGGAGAACAGATTCTGTTACATTCCATCAAGATTCTCAACCACAGAAAGGAAAGGGATAAATTGCTTTATAAAGAAACTGCTGACAATCCTGACGAGAAGTCGCAAATATCATCCCCGGACACTGACCAATGGCACCACGAGTATCTGCTCAACTTGACATGTCACCAGTCTATGCCTGGTCTATATAATGTCACATAAAACTATGGCAGCATAGGTATTCCCTGTACTAAGCACAATTCAGCAGGAACAGCCCCTAAGTTTGCTCATAGTCTGTACAGAGAGATCCCATAAAACTATGGCAGCATAGGTATTCCCTGTACTAAGCACAATTCAGCAGGAACAGCCCCTAAGTTTGCTCATAGTCTGTACAGAGAGATCCCATAAAACTATGGCAGCATAGGTATTCCCTGTACTAAGCACAATTCAGCAGGAACAGTCCCCTAAGTTTGCTCATAGTCTGTACAGAGAGATCCCATAAAACTATGGCAGCATAGGTATTCCCTGTACTAAGCACAATTCAGCAGGAACAGTCCCTAAGTTTGCTCATAGTCTGTACAGAGAGATCCCATAAAACTATGGCAGCATAGGTATTCCCTGTACTAAGCACAATTCAGCAGGAACAGTCCCTAAGTTTGCTCATAGTCTGTACAGAGAGATCCCATAAAACTATGGCAGCATAGGTATTCCCTGTACTAAGCACAATTCAGCAGGAACAGTCCCCTAAGTTTGCGCATAGTCTGCACAGAGAGATCCCATAAAACTATGGCAGCATAGGTATCCCCTGTACTAAGCACAATTCAGCAGGAACAGCCCCTAAGTTTGCTCATAGTCTGTACAGAGAGATCCCATAAATCTATGGCAGCATAGGTATTCCCCTGTACTAAGCACAATTCAGCAGGAACAGTCCCCTAAGTTTGCTCATAGTCTGTACAGAGAGATCCCATAAAACTATGGCAGCATAGGTATTCCCTGTACTAAGCACAATTCAGCAGGAACAGTCCCTAAGTTTGCTCATAGTCTGTACAGAGATCCCATAAAACTATGGCAGCATAGGTATTCCCTGTACTAAGCACAATTCAGCAGGAACAGTCCCCTAAGTTTTTTAACTGACCCTTTAAAATTATTATGGCTTTTTGATTTAATAGCCTTAAACAGTTTTGTTTTTTGTCTTCTGTCCATTTTCAGGCTCCCTTTTCCTTTTGGATTTCAAAACTGCTCCTGGGTTGCTATGGCAACCAGCCTTAAATTGAATCCAGCTCCTTATAAATGACCTGTTTCACCTAGTCCTGACCAAAACCATTGTACAGAATTGCTACGTTGGTGTGTGTTGAGTTGTGGGCGCATCTTTCCTTGGTGGTTTTGTTGGGTCTACTTTAGGCAAGTCTTCTTATCTCTACTAACTATTACTATGATTAATTACTGTGTCGCAGGCATAGTGCTGAATCTCAGGATACTGCAGATTGAGGCAAGGGGAGTTTCTAAACCCTTTACACATTTAAATCAATGTAGCAGAAGCCAACTGATTAACAAGAGCTGCAATGCTGACACCTGCTACATTGTTTCATGACACAGAAGCAGCAGTGCAGAAAGGGACACTTTCAGGGCAATGATTAAATGGGCTGATCTCAGAGTTGTAGTTAAACAACACCCCCTTTCCCAGGGTAGATGTTCAGGATAATACATAATAGTGGTGGGTTTGAAGCCCTGGTAAGCGACGAGTTCAAGTGCAAATCAATTATTCGCATTTTACCTTTAATCAGAGATCACGGCCCTTTGCTGTTAAACAGACTGGAGGGTCTGCGGGGCCACAGCGTAACCAATGGGCCATTAGTAGAAGTGATGACTAAGCCCCGGCTCTAAATAAAGTTCAGGAGGGGAAGAAACGGCTCTCAAATATTCGCCTGTGGTTTGTGGAATTACAGGTCAACTCTATTACCCCCGATGCTCGGCTCACACAATATATATATATATCCTTAATTTATGTCACTGCTATCCTATTTCCCTGCATATTCAGCCAATATCAGGGTCCGTGTGGCGGCGGCTATTTGCGCTCGGGGAAGTTTAGTCGCCGCACTAACAACAAATGGCCGGAATATTTCACATTTACGCACCATAAGCAAATAGAATCCGGGCAGGGGGAGGGAGGGCGGCCGAGGAGCAGGAATCCATCTCCTTCACCCCGTCACCCATTTATTCTCAGGGCTCACAGGCAAATGGGCTGCAATTTAACCACTTGAAGGCACTTACATGAGGAGATACGGTATACATTGCCAAAGGAGAAGGAAAGCTACTAAGGCAGTTTATTGCCAATGGATTAGCTGCAATAGTGCAAGCTAGAAAACCATTTTAATTCTTTAGAATACTTTTCCATACCTGAGTAAACAGCTCTAGAAGTTCTCTGTTTGTTTAGGATAACAGCTGCCATATTAGCTTGGTGTGACATCACTTCCTGCCTGAGTCTCTCCCTGCTCACTCATAGCTCTGGGCTCAGATTACAGCAGGGAGGGGTAGAGGGAGGGGGAGAGTAGCAAACTGAGCATGCTCAAGCCCTAGCCCTGGAGGGTTAAGCTGAAAACAGCAAATCTGATACAGGGAACTTTTATTTCCTATGGTGGTGAAATGATTCCTCATTATTTAGTATGCACCCCCAGCTTCAAGGGGAAATGCATGCAAACATTGAATGTAATTCTGAGTAATGATCCACCATCTTTACACTGTTCCAACAATGCTAATAATAATGATGGCTCTCCTGGGGGCAACGTAGCATGGTTTGTATATATATATATATATATATATATATACATATACACACACACACACACATACGTACATACATAAACACACACACTGTATATATAAAGCACAAGGCTGCTGGCTGTGGAAAGAAGAACATGCACTCTATGACATTGATGCTCAGAATATCCTCAGTCCTGTCCTGCTTTATGGCAGCTGAGATTCTAGCTATCTGTATAACAGAACATTCTGTCCCAGTGGTTGCACAGATCCTATCTGATCCCCATTGTAAGCAGCAGTCCTGTCCTGCTTTATGGCAGCTGAGATTCTAGCTATCTGTATAACAGAACATTCTGTCCCAGTGGCTGCACAGATCCTATCTGATCCCCATTGTAAGCAGCAGTCCTGTCCTGCTTTATGGCCTAATCTGAGATTGTGCAAAGAGATCACATAACAGGGCATTTTAAAGCACTTATAATGGAGACAAGACGTAAGGAGGAGCATCACACACACCGTTCATGGGTGCCAATGGCAGGATAGTAGCACTTGGCTTTACCTTGATATTTGTTAAACACAAGTGGAATGAGCCACAAACACATGATGGATAATTAGAGGACCGGCTCTGCAGTTTTGGTTCCATCACAGTAATGAAGGCAAGAGGCCCGGGCCAGCTGGACAAAGTAGCCTAGCTCATTACTATGTTTCCTGGAGAAGAATCCGGGGAGGATTTCAGTGAAGACTTGTCGGATCAGTTGAAGATTAGGGAGATTACAAACACTGACTGTATCCTGGCAAAGTTATACGGCTGAAAATTCCCTTTATATTACAGACGTGGTGCAACTCATTTCCTATTACCTCTATCCTACTGGACCTGCATCTGAACGGAGTAAGAACCCCTCTGTATGGAGTCATTTTTATTTGCAATTACATCCAGCACTTGCTAATAATAATCTCATAAACTCTGTATATATTAGTACAACACTGCGCTGTGCTTGGAACCATAAGATTTTTATGTTTAGTAAGTTAAAACAATGGCATTTTGCTTTAATCTCGCCTGGCACTGCCAACAGCTCTGCTTTATAATGAGAAGAAATACAATGTGTCACAAGGGATGTGGACTCCTAACAAAGGCAAACTATTCTCAAGGTTACAGATATATAGAAAAATTGGGGTAACAGTCACCCTGCTATAGTTCCAGGGGTACCCAGGGCACAAATAAACACTCACCCCAAATCTCCCCCTAACTGGCCTTCAGACTGGGCCCCCTTAGCTCATAACACGGTTACAGATATATAGAAACATTGGGGTGTCACCCTGCTATAGTTCCAGGGGTACCCAGGGTACAAATAAACACTCACCCCAAATCTCCCTCTAACTGACCTTCAGACTGGGCCCCCTTAGCTCATAACAAGGTTACAGATATATAGAAACATTGGGGTGTCACCCTGCTATAGTTCCAGGGGTACCCAGGGCACAAATAAGCACTCACCCCAAATCTCCCTCTAACTGACCTTCAGACTGGGCCCCCTTAGCTCATAACAAGGTTACAGATATATAGAAACATTGGGGTGTCACCCTGCTATAGTTCCAGGGGTACCCAGGGCACAAATAAGCACTCACCCCAAATCTCCCTCTAACTGACCTTCAGACTGGGCCCCCTTAGCTCATAACAAGGTTACAGATAAATAGAAACATTGGGGTGTCACCCTGCTATAGTTCTAGGGGTACCCAGGGTACAAATAAACACTCACCCCAAATCTCCCCCTAACTGACCTTCAGACTGGGCCCCCTTAGCTCATAACAAGGTTACAGATATATAGAAACATTGGGGTGTCACCCTGCTATAGTTCCAGGGGTACCCAGGGTACAAATAAGCACTCACCCCAATTCTGCATGTAACTGTGGCTTGTTCCTGTGTAGCTGGTGATGGAGTAGTAATTAAATTAAAGTCGCTACTATAGAGAGGGTGTCAGAGCAGAACGAATACACGGTGTAAGTGCCCAAAGTGAGGACAGGAGGGGGGGACCTTGTTCTGTAACTGAAGAGACAAATCATTTGTCCCAATACTGAGCTCGGGGGAATGGAACGCTGCCGTTCTCCAAATGTTCAGGTATCGTTACTTTTATACACCCGGTATTTAAAGTCCACAGAATTCCCCCGGGAGCTGGTGCTGAAGCCTGGCAGTTGGAAGGCTGGCAGTTGTAGGGCACAGCGGCACTTTGTGTTTATAGGTCACCGGGGCAGTAAATTATTAAATGGAGAGCAGTTATGTTTGGATTGTCTATAGGAACAGTTTTACATTACGGCGACAAAGACCAAGGGAGAGAGACAAGGGGAAATGTCTCCTTTACGGCTCCTCTCAATCTGTATTCCGTGGGACAGAGATGTCACATTTTTAAACCATTTAAAATTCAAATTGTCTGGAGAGCGGATCCATCTAAAATTTATTTTCGGAGGCTGATATTTAGCCGGCTGCTATCGGGGTTGATGGCTCTTGTGAGCGGGATTTGCTCAACTTTCTAAAGGTTTGAGAACACAAAAGCTGACATTTCGGGGCCTGGGCTCGAGTGTGCCATTAAAATAAAATTGAAGTAGGAACATTTTTCCTTTTTTTCCCCTATAAGATACTTGGTTTTGTTGTATATAGGGGGGGGGGGTGATGATGAGAGGACAGGCCGCGCCAGAGATAGAGAGAGTTTGAGAGATAAAGAGAGACACAGAGAGTGAGAGAGAGAGTGTGAGAGATAGAGAGAGTGTGAGAGATAGAGAGAGTGTGAGAGATAGAGAGAGTGTGTGTGAGAGGGAGAGAGTGTGAGAGAGATAGAGAGACAGAGAGAGTGTGTGAGAGAGAGTGTGAGAGAGAAAGAAAGAGTGTGAGAGGAAGACAGAGAGAAAGAGAGTGTGAGAGATAGAGAGACAGAGAGAGTGCATGAGAGATAGAGTGTGAGAAAGTGTGTGTGAGTGGGAGAGAGAGAGAGAGAGAGAGAGAGAGAGAGAGAGAGAGAGAGAGAGAGAGAGAGAGAGAGAGAGAGAGAGAGAGAGAGATTAAGAGAAGGCTCAGGAGTGGGAATGAGGCAGTGCTGCTTTTGTCTGTGTTTATATTTCATGAGATTATAAACGTTGATGTGTTTTATTCTCACTATAACATAAGTACTAATGAGCCATTTTTATGGGTGTGCAATGAGACCCAGTGGCCCCTACAACTAGAGTGCATTATAATCAGCAGAGAGCGCGGCACAGACAGGGAGAGGACGGAGGAACGACACTACTTAAAGCAAAACTATACTCCTCAAACAATGTAGGTCTCTATAAAAAGATATTGCATAAAACAGCTCATATGTAAAACACTGCTTCATGTAAATAAACCATTTTCATAATAATATACTTTTTTAGTAGTATGTGCCATTGGGTAATCATAAATAGAAAACTGCCATATTAAAAAATAAGGGCTTTCCTCCCAGGGATCATACGATTCACTGTACTCACAAACAAACCATACATGTTAGGTCACATGAGCCAATTAACAGAGTTGTGTCTTTTGCTTCAACACTTCTTCCTGTAACAGTTAGAGCTGCAGTATTTCTGGTCAGGTGATCTCTTCCTGTTACAGTTAGAGCTGCAGTATTTCTGGTCAGGTGATCTCTTCCTGTTACAGTTACAGCTGCAGTATTTCTGGTCAGGTGATCTCCTCCTGTTACAGTTAAGAGCTGCAGTATTTCTGGTCAGGTGATCTCTTCCTGTTACAGTTAGAGCTGCAGTATTTCTGGTCAGGTGATCTCTTCCTGTTACAGTTAGAGCTGCAGTATTTCTGGTCAGGTGATCTCTTCCTGTTACAGTTAGAGCTGCAGTATTTCTGGTCAGGTGATCTCTTCCTGTTACAGTTAGAGCTGCAGTATTTCTGGTCAGGTGATCTCTTCCTGTTACAGTTAGAGCTGCAGTATTTCTGGTCAGGTGATCTCCTCCTGTTACAGTTAAGAGCTGCAGTATTTCTGGTCAGGTGATCTCTTCCTGTTACAGTTAGAGCTGCAGTATTTCTGGTCAAGTGATCTCTGAGGCAGCACACAGACCCTCACTAAATGGTGGTTCAAGGCAAGAAATGTAAAAGGGCAAGATTTACTTAAATATATATTCCAGTTTGGTAAGAGCCTTTAATATGCCACTTAATTTGATATAAACTGTTACTCAAGTATTCATTTTTGGGGGGTACAGGTTTATGCCCAATAAATGCTTGAGACAAAAAAATCAACACCGCTTGCAATTGTATCAGGGACAGGAGGACTAATGGGCAAAGACTCCTATGTCAAGGAAACAATTAGTGGATGAAGAGCTTGGGAACTACATACATCATTTGCTAGTGCAAGTTCCTCTCCTGACTACTCCCCTGCAGAGACCAAGGCAACGTCCTCTCCTTACTGCTCCACTGCAGGGACCAATGCCAAGCCCTCTCTTTACTTCTCTACTGCAGTGACCAAGGCCACGCCCTCTCCTTCTCTACTGCAGGGACCAAGGCCACGTCCTCAACTTACTTCTCTACTGCAGGAACCAAGGCCACGTCCTCTCCTTACTTCTCTACTGCAGGGACCAAGGCCACGTCCTCTCCTTACTTCTCCACTGCAGGGACCAAGGCCACGTCCTCTCTTTACTTCTCTACTGCAGGGTCCAAGGCCACGTCCTCTCCTTACTGCTCCACTGCAGGGACCAAGGCCACGCCCTCTCCTTACTGCTCCACTGCAGGGACCAATGCCAAGCCCTCTCCTTACTTCTCTACTGCAGGGACCAAGGCCACGTCCTCTCCTTACTTCTCTACTGCAGGGACCAAGGCCACGTCCTCTCCTTCTCTACTGCAGGGTCCAAGGCCACACCCTCTCTTTACTTCTCTACTGCAGGGACCAAGGCCACGCCCTCTCCTTACTTCTCCACTGCAGGGACCAAGGCCACGTCCTCTACTTACTGCTCCACTGCAGGGACCAATGCCAAGCCCTCTCCTTACTTCTCTACTGCAGGGACCGAGGCCACACCCTCTCCTTACTTCTCCACTGCAGGGACCAAGGCCACGCCCTCTCCTTACTTCTCCACTGCAGGGAGCAAGGCCACGTCCTCTCCTTACTGCTCCACTGCAGGGACCAATGCCAAGCCCTCTCCTTACTTCTCTACTGCAGGGACCAAAGGTCACGCCCTCTCCTTACTTCTCCACTGCAGGGACCAAGGCCACGCCCTCTCCTTACTGCTCCACTGCAGGGACCAATGCCAAGCCCTCTCCTTACTTCTCTACTGCAGGGACCGAGGCCACGCCCTCTCCTTACTGCTCCACTGCAGGGACCAATGCCAAGCCCTCTCCTTACTTCTCTACTGCAGGGACCAAGGCCACGCCCTCTCCTTACTTCTCCACTGCAGGGACCAAGGCCACGCCCTCTCCTTACTGCTCCACTGCAGGGACCAATGCCAAGCCCTCTCCTTACTTCTCTACTGCAGGGACCGAGGCCACGCCCTCTCCTTACTGCTCCACTGCAGAGACCAATGCCAAGCCCTCTCCTTACTTCTCTACTGCAGGGACCAAGGCCACGCCCTCTCCTTACTTCTCCACTGCAGGGACCAAGGCCACGCCCTCTCCTTACTGCTCCACTGCAGGGACCAATGCCAAGCCCTCTCCTTACTTCTCTACTGCAGGGACCGAGGCCACGCACTCTCCTTACTTCTCCACTGCATGGATCAAGGCCACGGCTTAAAGTAATCCAAAACTTTTTAAAATATGAATGTACATTTAAAGTTACCTATAGGTAATGTTGATAATTTTTTTGCTGAGAAGTTTGTTTTGTAAGTAATTATTCATTGAAGTTCCTAAACCTGACAGAGTCAGCCTGTCTGTTAGAGCAGCGGTCCCCAACCTGTTTTGGACCAGGGACTGCTTTTTTTTGCAAGGACTGGGGGCGGGGTCGGGTCAGCAGCAAGTTTGGACACACTGCGTCCAATTTGGGTGCGCCATCGTCCAATCGGCGAGCCTCGTTTTTGTGGGCTGGCCCCGGCGGCACAGTGAAGTAGTGTCCACGGCCGGTTCTGGGCTGCGGCCCAGCGGTTGAGGACCCCTGAGTTACAGTTTCTAATGCTAACGGACTCCTACTGCACAAATATGGCAGCCCCCTCATACAGGAACATGGGGCACCAGACAGGTCATGTAAAAGCATCGGGCAAATACTTTAAGGCAAATTTATGAGAAGCAAACAAAGGCAATTGTATGGTAGATGTAAAAAAAAAAAAAAAAAGGTTCGATTTCTGGTGTCAGTAGCTTTTTAAGGACGTCTCCACCATTTGCCTTCATCAAACCTAAAATTTAAAAGGCTGGTGGTTATCTTTGAGTTAACTTTTAGAATGTGATAGAATGAAATTCTAAGCAACTTTTTGATTGGACTTCATTATATATTTCTTTTTTATAGTTTTTGAATTCATGAATTCATGGCCTTATTCTGATATCTTTCCAGCTTTCAAATGGGGTCACTGAACAACTCCTTTAACTAATTTGCAATTGGTTTTCATTTTTTTTTTATAATTTGTGGTTTTTGAGTAATTTAGCTTGAGACTAGGGATGCACCGAATCCACTATTTTGGATTCGGCCAAACCCCCAAATCCTTCGAGAAAGATCCGGCCGAATACTGAACCCTAATTTGCATATGCAAATTAAGGGTAGGAAGGAGAAAACATTTTTACTTCCTTGTTTTGACAAAAAGTCACACAATTTCCCTCCCCGTCCCAAATTTGCGTATGCAAATTAGGATTCGGATTTGGTTCGGCTGGGCAGGAGGATTCAGCCAAATCCGAATCCTGCTGAAAAAGGCCGAATCCCCAACCGAATCCTGGATTCGGTGCATCCCTACTTGAGACAGCATTTCCTTAAATCTGAGCTTTGTGGTTAGTGAGTTTCCGGATAACGGATCCCATACCTGTACATACAATATACAGACGCCCTCCTATTTGCTATAATCCACATGGCCAATTGGTGCAATTATTGGTCATTGGGTAGAGGCAAAAGGAGAAAATATCAGTTTTTATAGGAAGCAATTCCCGGAACTTTTAGAGGGAAATTTAATTTGATTAGTGAACTTCAGGGAAGAGCAGCAAATGTAATTAACAGGCAGGAGGACTGGAGTTAGAAGAAATGTTTGACAAATTAGGTTTGTTTTCATTAGAGGAAAAAACTGAATAAGAGGTGATGTGATTAATCAGTATAAATACACCCAAGGTCAGTGCTAGGAATTCTCAACGGGATTATATCTCTTTACTGTTTCTGTTCTGTGACCATATAAAGACACAGGCTGCTTTATACAGGGAACTCTGAGTATTACTCATGTATTATAAGAGATAATGTACCCCCTACTGTAAATGATAAGGATATTAGAAGTCACTGAGGGGTTGTTCTGTGACCATATAAAGGCACAAGGCTGCAGGCTGAGTTATACAGGGAACCGAGTATTACTCATGTATTATAAGGGATAATGTACCCCCTACTGTAAATGATAAGGATATTAGAAGTCACTGAGGGGTTGTTCTGTGACCATATAAAGACACAAGGCTGCAGGCTGAGTTATACAGGGAACTCTGAGTATCACTCATGTATTATAAGGGATAATCTACCCCCTACTGTAAGTGATAAGGATATTAGAAGTCACTGAGGGGTTGTTCTGTGACCATATAAAGACACAAGGCTGCAGGCTGAGTTATACAGGGAACTCTGAGTATCACTCATGTATTATAAGGGATAATGTACCCCCTACTGTAAATGATAAGGATATTAGAAGTCACTGAGGGGTTGTTCTGTGACCATATAAAGGCACAAGGCTGCAGGCTGAGTTATACAGGGAACTCTGAGTATCACTCATGTATTATAAGGGATAATGTACCCCCTACTGTAAATGATAAGGATATTAGAAGTCACTGAGGGGTTGTTCTGTGACCATATAAAGGCACAAGGCTGCAGGCTGAGTTATACAAGGAACTCTGAGTATCACTCATGTATTATAAGGGATAATGTACCCCCTACTGTAAATGATAAGGATATTAGAAGTCACTGAGTGGTTGTTCTGTGACCATATAAAGGCACAAGGCTGCAGGCTGAGTTATACAGGGAACTCTGAGTATCACTCATGTATTATAAGGGATAATGTACCCCCTACTGTAAATGATAAGGATATTAGAAGTCACTGAGGGGTTGTTCTGTGACCATATAAAGGCACAAGGCTGCAGGCTGAGTTATACAGGGAACTCTGAGTATCATTCATGTATTATAAGGGGTAATGTACCCCCTACTGTAAATGATAAGGATATTAGAAGTCACTGAGGGGTTGCATGAACTGCATAGAAAGACAAAAGAGAGATGTTAATATTCACAAGGACATATTTACTAACAAACAGACTTATTCTTGTTATTACTCAGTGTATGGGGCAGTTACAGATCAGGCCCCTCACACACAGTTGTCACTAATTCTGGGTTTGTGCGAGTCTCCGTTTTAACTCAAATCCATGAATAATTGTAGCAATAAATTCAGAAGAAGCAGGTTATCCCAGCCTGGGAATCATTCTGTTTCAGTTAATGTTCATGAAATATTCAGATGCAAAGTGTGACTTCTATGTAAAATTGGGCAAATTGCTGAAATCTGCCGTATTTAGCATCGCTGGCTGATCATTTATGCAAAAAAGGTAGAGCAGAGAGAAGGGGGACGTTAGAAAATGATCGGGTATTTTATGGAATATACAGCTCCTGCGACTGGCTGACAGTTGCCTGTGAAGCTAAAGAAAAACTCACAAAATGTCACTTTCCCCCACGTAAACACAAAACTTTTAATAATAAATATTTAGAGGGTTATTTATTAAAGGTCAAATTGTGTTTCCCCCGAAAAATTTGAGTTTTACTAAAAACAAAACATATTTCCTTGATACAATAACATTTTAATTTATTCATGTAGACGTCAATGGCAGAACCATTGAAGATGTTTTTTCATGATTTTCTGTTTTTTTGTTTTTTTTTACAGTTGGTTTGCACTCGAAAACTCAATTTGAGGTATTACAGTTTTTCCCCCCCCCATCACATTCAAACGAGTTTTTTACATTTGGGTTTTTGTTTTTTAAATAAGCAAACAGAGTTGTGGGTTTATTGGAGGTAGAAAAAAACTCACAAACTCAACCTTTGATAAATAACCCCCCATAATGCCACATTAAAGCTTTGGACAAGTGAAAATGTTTTGCCTAACATGGTTTAAGGGGTTTGTTCACCTTTAAATTAACGGTTAGTGTGATGTAGAGAGGGATATTCTGAGATAATTTGCAATTGGTTTTCATTTTTTATTAGTGTGGATTTTGAGTTATTTAGCTTTTTATTCAGCAGCTCTCCATTTTGCAATTTTAGCTATCTGGTTGCAAGGTCCAAATTCCCCTAGCAACCATGCACTGATTTGAATAAGAGACTGGAATAGGAATAGGAGTAATTAAAAACAAATGCACTGTAAGGTTACAAACTTATAGTTGTTGCTACTTTTTGATGGGGTCCATGACCCCCATTTGAAAGCTGGAAAGAGTCAGAAGAAGAAGGCAAATGATTTAAAAACTACAACAAGGAAAAAATGAAGGCCAAATGCAAAGTTACTTAGAATTAGCCATTCTATAACATACTAAAAGTTAACTTTAAAGTCAACAACTTATGCAGTCCAGCTGGAGGGTAGAGTCCTACACGGAACCAATTTGTTAAACCCGAACGCAACCCGAATTCTTACCCATTCGGACCGCTACCTGGTCCGACCCGCAAGCACCTTATCCGCAACCCAATCTGCCACCCGCTGACCATCAAGCAACAGTAAGTGCTGTCATTGTAAACCGGAAGTGACATCATTAGTAGGTGTGGTCAGAAAAAAAGGAGTAAAACAGAAAGTGCAGTCGTTGTAACCCGGAAGTGACATCATTAGAAGTAGGCACAATCAGAAAAAAAGGAGTAGAACCGGAAGTGTTGTCGTTATAAACCCGGGAGTGACATCATTAGAAGTAGGTGTGATCAGAAAAACAGAAAATAAGGTCATTGTAAACCGGAAGTGACATCATTAGTAGGTGTGGTCAGAAAAAAAGGAGTAAAACAGTAGTACTGTCGTTGTAAACCGGAAGTGACATCATTAGAAGTAGGCACAATCAGAAAAAAAGGAGTAAAACTGGAAGTGCTGTCGTTATAAACCGGAAGTGACATCATTGGAAGTAGGCACAAGCAGAAAAAAGGAGTAAAACTGGAAGTGCTGTCATTGTTAACTAGAAGTGACATCCTTAGACATAGGCGTGATCAGAAAAACAGGAAGTGCTGTCGTTGTAAACTGGAAGTGACATCATTAGAAGAAGGCGCAATCAGAAAAAAGGAGTAAACCAGAAAGTGCTGTCGTTGTAAACTGGAAGTGAAATCATTGGAAGTAGGCGTGATCAGAAAAAAAGAAGTAAAACTCACTACAGTTAAGACGACCCGCAAACCTGGAGAACCGCCGACCCGCGTCAATACCCGCTCCCGAAACTTCTACCTGCAACGCGCAGGTACCCGACCCGCTGCAGGACTCTACTGGAGGGTATACTGCTGTAAGTACATGTGATGGCATATGTTATCCCCATGTATTTCTGCATCAGGGTAGATACCAGCAGAAGAGCTGCAAACTGGGTTTCGATTGCAAAATCCCTGATTACATGACTGCGCGGGCAGCCTATATGTACAGGTATGGGATCCGTTATCCAGAAACATGTTATCCAGAAAGCTCAGAATTATAGAAAGGCCGTCTCCCATAGACTCCATTTTATCCAAACAATGGAATTTTTTTTAAATGATCTCCTTTTTCTGTGTAATAATAAAACAGTAACTTGTACTTGATCCCAACTAAGATATGATTAATCCTTATTGGAAACAAAACTATTGGCTTTATTGGGAGGCACATTTATCAAGGGTCAAAATTCGAATTCATGTTCATTTTTTTTTTTAAACTCGAAAATTCAACATAACAAAATTAAAAACTTGAATCGAATTTGATTCGAATTAGAAAAACTCTAATCGAAATTAAAAAAAACTCGAACGTCGAAGGCTGCAAACATAACAAATAGATCCCTGATCCTCTCCCATTGACTTATACAGCAATTCGGCAGGTTTAAGGTTGAATTTGAGTTCTTAAAGGGCCAGAGTATGATAAATCTTGAAATTCGAATTAAAACTCGAATGGAGTTTGGATAATTCACATTTCAAATTTGAGAGTTTTGACCAAACACATTTTTGAAAATTTGAATTCGAATTTTTGCTTTGACCCTTAATAAGTCCCTTAATGTTTACATGATTTCCTAGTATAATCAGGGTAGGACTACATGGACGTTTTCGGAGTGATCCGACGCACTGTGACAAAACGCCTGCGACAAATACAAGGTAAGAGATAGAATTGTAGCGTTTATCCGTCACAACACATGCAGACGCAGCGTCTTCATCCGACAGTCGTGTTGCATCGGCTCAACCATGCGACAATTCTATCTCTTACCTTATTTTTGTCTCATGCGGCTTTTCGCGGGTGTTTTTTTCGCAGAGCTTCAGATCGTGCCGAAAACGTCCATGTAATCCTAACCCTAAAGTATGAAGATCCAATTTACAGAAAGATCCATTATCTGGAAAACCCAGGTCCAGAGCATTCTGGATAACAGGTCCCATACCTGTACCCTTTCTTGGATTATTGGCGACACCGCTTCTGGTCCAAAGTGACGTCACAATCGTTTTACTTGGTTCCTGGGTTGGAAAAATGTTAATCCGTGAGGGGTCAGGGAAGAGGCGTTGAGGGTAGTCAGGTCCGGGTCAGGTTGCAGGTCAGCGATTACCCGACTGGACCCGTGCAGGAGTCTATGAACCCTATAAGCTTCGTGCCACAGTGTTTGCCCTTCATCTGCTCCTGAATCAGACATGACAATGTGACATCTCACGCGTTTCTACTCCAAGTTTGCTCTTAGATTAAAGTTGCAAATTACCTATAATAGATGTATTTTTTTTCCACATCAATGAGCAATTTTCTCTCTGCTGGAAATAAAAACTTTGCATAATTAGGCTATTCTTCTGAGGATTCCATGATTTAGTCTCTTGTTTAATAAAACTTTTTTTTTTTCTTCCCCGTGTTTCCCGCATGATAGCAATAAACAGACGCAGCTCGACGCCTCAATCGGATTAACCTCTTCCCGGCACCCGGCTCGGCCCCATGAAATATTGAAGGGACTGTCTGGGGTGAAATCTGCTTTCAGTGTGATGTAGACAATGGGATTCTGAGGCTTTCGCTTTCTTCTCTGCACTTGATAAATGATGTTGTGCCTTTTACTTTGGAATTGAAACGTTGTAACTAATTTGCATTATCTGGGAACTAAAATAACTGTCGTTTCTTAGGGTGATGGAACACTGGGGTCTCTCCCATGGAGAAAAGGAACTTTAAAGGAGAACTAAACCCTAAAAATTAATGTGGCTAAAAGTGTCCTATTTTATATAGTGAACTTATTGCACGAGGCTAAAGTTTGAGCTTGTCAATAGCAGCAATGATCCAGGACTTCAAACTTGTCACAGGGGGTCACCATCTTGGAAAGTGTCTGTGACACTCACATGCTCAGTGGGCTCTGATTGGCTGTTGAGAAGCTAAGCTTAGGGCTCGTCACTAATTATCCAGCAGAAATGAGCTTCCCTGGCTGTAATATAAGCTGATGCTACAGGTTTGCTGATTATTCAATTCTGATGCTAATTGCACTGGTTTCTGTGCTGCCATGTAGTAATTATGTGTATTAATTACTAATCAGCCTTATATTGTGACATTTCTATTCTATGTGTACTGTATATTGTGAGTGGCTCCCTAAGCTCAGTAAGTGACAGCAGCACAGAGCATGTGCAGTGAATCAGCAGAAAAGAAGATGGGGAGCTACTGGGGCATCTTTGGAGACACAGATCTTTACTGCTAAAGGGCTGTGGTTGCCTTGGGCTGGTACAGAAGCACAAAACATCATGTACAACATTTCTACCGACTTCTTTAGTTAGGTTTTAGTTCTCCTTTTAAAAGCTTTGTGTAAATCACTGTGGGTAAAACATGTGGATCACTTGAAATATACTTTACCCATTGTGATTCCCGCAGGCCCAAATAACATATCAGCTACTTTATGGTCTGTTGGGCACCCCTTGCACCATCACCCTTTAACTACTAGTGACAAAAGTTTCATGCCCAAGTATTGGGCCTCCCAGATCAACTGCCCGATCATCTGCCATGTTAGAAAATTCCATCAGGATCAGAAACAGTGTTGCGGTTGTTGGGTCTGTAAAGGCCTCCAATATAAACTCATCATCGGCCCAGTCTGATTTGGAAAAGTTCACAGGTTGTCACACCAAGCCATAGATTCCAACATTTACTGTTCTTTACACCAAGAAGGGGCTTACAAACTATTCCAGCTCTTCACTACATTTTAGTGGGCTTAAGGTGTTCCAACTAATCAATATGTGATCAGGTCAGGTAGAAACTTCTGAGTGCAACTGAGCCAGCAATGTGCCAAACTGGAGGCCCATAAATCTATCCCTGTAGGCTGTCCAGTTTAGCATATGAACTTTATCCCAATGCTTTGGGGTCTCTGTGGTGTAAGGACTACATCTGGGGTGACAGGAGAAGCTGTGTGGATCACAGAAATCTTAGTGACACTTCTCCAGGGGATGTGCCAAAGTGGAGGCCCACAATATTCTATGGCACAATTGGACAAGTGTACTAATCACGACAGTTCCAGTAGGTCTGGATCTAATTCACTGCCTGATAAAGACCTCAATCACCCCAGATAACGACCTTACTAAACAGAGACCTCAAAGTATTTGGATAAAGTTCATATGCCATATGGACAGCCTAGAGGCACAGGGGTACACCTGTGGGCCTCCAGTTTGGTGCATCGCCTGGAGCAGTGGCAGTTTCTACTTGTCTTGATCAGATATATGGATAAGATTAGATCTTCGATATCTGATCAAATCAGGTAGAAACTTCTTAGTGCCAATGCTCCCGACCGATGTGCAAACTGGAGGCCCATAAGTGTGCCCCTGTAGGCTGTCCGGTTTAGCATGTGAACGTTTTCCCAATGCTTTAGGGCCTCTGTGTTATAAGATCTTCATCTGGGATGACTGAGGGCTTTATCAGGCAGCGAATAAGATCCAGAGCAACTTGGTCCCTCATGTGATGTGTACACTGGTCCAATGGTGCCGTAGACTCTTGCTCCCATCCAGCCTATCCCAAAGCTCTTGGTTATCTGGTAAATCTTGCAAGAACTAGTTTGGAGTGACCAAACTATCCAAGGGTCCAAGCCTTTATCATTACCAGCAATAGGCAATCATAACCATCATTACTCATGCTTTAGTTGTCTAATTTGTGCTTCAGCTTCACTTTGGAGTGGTTCATGTTGTAAAATAATGAGGGTCTCTGACTCTTCCCACATGCCCAATAGTGATTCTATCAGTCACGGGATATTGTCAAACCACGGCACTGACTTCCAGATGCCCTGACACATATACACACACATCCTAGGGTGGGGGAAATACCCTCTCTGAGCTGTCCAAAAAAAAGTCAGCCCTATTCTGTGTATCCATTGCTTTGAGCTGCATTATATTTGTATTATTAATCATCCTGTGCCCTTTATTTTATGGTTACTGCTTATGCCCAATACAATTTACGTTTCTGTGATCCACACAGCAGCTCCTCCTATCACCCCAGATAAAGACCTTACAATACAGAGACCCCCAAAGCATTGGGATAGCCAAACAGGGCAGGTCAGCCTACAGGGGTACAATTGAGGGGCTTCCGTATAATGATAAACCCACGGTAAAGAAGTCCGGATCTTCATGACAGTTTGGCATCTGAAGGACATCAAGTGACAGTGATTGAATAAGGTGGCATTCACTGCTGACTTGCACGGGAGGCTCATTTCTTGACAGCTCAACAGAAACAGTCTGTCTGGATTCAATAAACTTATCGCAGTGTCAGCCAGTCTTGCCTTAATTTAACCTTACTTGAGCACATTGCACCTAAAAGTCATTTGCTCTTAAGTGACCCAGTCTAGGTCACCAACAGACACTTCCATGCAACCATAACTTCAGGCAAGTCTACGTTCACAAACCTTATATGAGCTAAATGGAGCAAAAACTGATGAAGAGCCACATCCTCTGATCATCCACTGATGAAGAGCCACATTATGGAGGAAACATCTCAAAGTTACTTCAATATGAGAAGTTTCCTAGAGACAAAATCCCTAGACCAGTGGTCCCCAACCAGTGGCTCATGAGTAACATGTTCCTCACCAACCTCTTGGATGTTATTCCCACTGGCCTCAAAGCAGGTGTTTATTTTTGAATTCCTGGCTTGGAAGCAGGTTTTTGTTGCAAAAAAAAAAAACGTCTCCTGCCAAACAGAGTCTCCTGTAGACTGCCAGTCCACATAGGGGCTACCAATAGCCAATCACAGCCCTTAACTGGCACCCCCAGGGATTTTTTTCATGCTTATGTTGCTCTCCAACGCACACATTTGAATGTGGCTCATGGGTATAAAAGGTTGGGGACCCTGTCCTAGATCAATCTACCAAAAAGCCTGATGAAGCCCTGATTGATCTAGATGTGGGCTTAATGTTCAGAACTTCTTTTTGACGTTTGCTTATTGCACAATTGTACCGGAGTATCAGCAGTCAAAATCGCCCCGGAACTCAGACCCAGGGTCATACCCTTTGTTTCCAAACGGACTGATCTGGATAGACTGGTGTCAATAGAGGTTAGCTATAGTACTGAACGACACACCATGGTGTAGAAGACGACGGAGGTCTCTTCTTGTGCAAGTTGTTAGTTTTAACTAAAATTTAAAAGCAAAAAAAAAAATTACCTGCGAAATCTTGCTTTATCTGCAGTCAAAAGGGAAGAAATATATATTCTGCGCTATGGATAATAACCAGTCCTCAGGGGATGTGCATCCTATCAGTTGACCATTAAAGGGATTGACTAAAGTCATTTCCGAGCTTATTTTTCATTATAAAAAGGATTTGCCTTTATCTTTCCCATACGCTATGCCCTGTTCTTGCTCTATTGTTGAAGCCAGTAGCTTATTAAAAACGGAATAAACTATGAATTAATTCCTATTTTTGTATTATAAACCAACCAGTGATTAACTCTGTGGCCTTTACTTGTTCTGCCAACTCCTGCCCTAGGTCATTGCTTTATGGTAAACCTGCGCTGAGTCCACCCTGCCTGTGTCTTGTGGACTTGCTCGGTAGGGCTTACAATCTAAATGGAGCTTGGAGGATAGATATATAGATATATATATATATATTATATATATATATATATATATTATATATATATATATATATAAATATATAAAGAATATATATAAATATATAAAGAAATATCGATTGGCAACCCTACAGAAGTTTAGAAAATTGAAAGTGGGATATGGTTTAAACACTCGGCCAGTGTCAACCCTTTCTCAGGGAAGA
This sequence comes from Xenopus laevis, assembly GCF_017654675.1. Classification (NCBI taxonomy): domain Eukaryota; kingdom Metazoa; phylum Chordata; class Amphibia; order Anura; family Pipidae; genus Xenopus; species Xenopus laevis. The sequence continues at coordinate 228,452,258 of NC_054371.1, forward strand.
TGCCCGAAAAGCGCCAGGCAACAGCGGTACTGTTTGAATCCATAGATGCTGACATATTATCCAGAATGCTCAAACCTGGGATTTTCCAGATAAAGGATCTTTCTGTTAGTGATATGTGGGTCGAGAAAACCTGGACCCGCCTTCCCCCCTCCATTTATAGACCCGCGCCACTTCGCCAATGACATCACAGAAAGGAGGGATGCAGCCTAAGGTCATGGGCGGGGAGAGAAGGCAGAAGAGCACAACCTGAACCCTTCCACGACCCGGAAGAAGATCAGTGTGGTCGGCCTAAACTACTTTCGGTAATTTGGAACTAGGGATGCACCGAATCCAGGATTCAGTTGGGAATTCAGGTTGGTTTTCGGCCAGGGTTCGCTTCGGTATTCGGCCAGGGTTCGCTTCGGTATTCGGCCAGGGTTCGCTTCGGTATTCGGCCAGGGTTCGCTTCGGTATTCGGCCAGGGTTCGCTTTGGTATTCGGCCAGGGTTCGCTTCGGTATTCGGCCAGGGTTCGCTTCGGTATTCGGCCAGGGTTCGCTTCGGTATTCGGCCAGGGTTCGCTTCGGTATTCGGCCAGGGTTCGCTTCGGTATTCGGCCAGGGTTCGCTTCGGTATTCGGCCAGGGTTCGCTTCGGTATTCGGCCAGGGTTCGCTTCGGTATTCGGCCAGGGTTCGCTTCGGTATTCGGCCAGGGTTCGCTTCGGTATTCGGCCAGGGTTCGCTTCCGTATTCGGCCAGGGTTCGCTTCCGTATTCGGCCAGGGTTCGCTTCCGTATTCGGCCAGGGTTCGCTTACGTATTCGGCCAGGGTTCGCTTACGTATTCGGCCAGGGTTCGCTTCCGTATTCGGCCAGGGTTCGCTTCGGTATTTGAATTCATGTGACTTTTCGTCACAAAACAAGGAAGTAAATAAAGACTTTGATGCTCGCTCAGCGCCGGCTCTCTTTTTCCCTCCCCCTCACTGATTTACATATGCAAATTATGGGTTGGATTCAGTTCGGTATTCAACCGAATCTTTAACAAAGGATTCGGGGGTCGCCGAAAGCATAAATAGTGGATTCAGTGCATCGCTATTTGGAACTTCATAAAGTCTACTAGAAAATCATGTAAACATGAAATAAACCCAATAGGCTGGTTTTGCTTCCAATAAGGATTAATTATATCTTAGTTGGGATCAAGTACAAGCTGCTGTTTTATTATTACACAGAAAAAGGAAATCATTTAAAAACATTTGGATTATTTGAATATAATGGAACTTTCTGGATAACGGGTTTCCAGATCCCATACCCGTACCTTGTTTTTCACCTGTACCCCTGCAGTGCCAAGCGATACACGGTTACACACCGCACAATGTTCCCAATACACATACAGAAAGCCTTGAGCATTCCTGGTACTTTCCTATTGAAACGATCATTATCCTGCACTTGTGCCAACGTAATTATCTAATCAATTGTGTGAATTAGAAACTTTTGTGTTCCTGTAAATGTAAATAAGGCAGCGGCGTGTCGGCTCAACAAAAGAGACCACAAAGGCCGGCATATAGAAGCGCCGGGAATCAAAAGGTCCGATCTTTATGTACGTACAGCATTTTCTACCGAGTCCTTTGTCTGTCCAACAAAATGATCTGAGCCTCTGCAGGAACGAGGCCATTTGCATAATTGATTTAAACATTAAAATGCCCTTTCTACTGTATTAGCAGGTATCCCGTGTGCTAATCACTCTTCATTAGGCTGCAAAGTAGTGGAGCTCCAGTCCTGCTGTGAGCTGCTCAATAGTCCCAAACTAGCTGCCCACGGCTTTCATCCCCCCAACACTTGATTGTAACAATTATCTATTTAATGTTGGCATCATATGCATATTTTAGCTTAAAGTGAACGTAAACACAAGGTCAGCTCCATGAGCATTGATTCCCTCCCACAGAGCTTGCAATCTAACCTTGGTGCAGTGAGACCGAGAGCCCCATGTACAAACTGGAAATTGCTTGGATTTCAAAAATGTGCGAACTCCACAGACTCCATGTTTGGTCTTTGAAAGGCAGAGGATCTCTTGTATTTGACTAGATCCCCAGTGCACAGAAATCCCCCTGCATAATGGACTCCTGCTAACAAAACAGGCACAACAAAGGCGGAAGGGAGAAAGCTGTACACTGGTGATCTTATTAACCGACTTGCAAGGATCAAACATAGAGTAGCTTCAGTTTCCCTGTTTGTCTTGAAATATTAAAAAAACGTGGAGTTTTCATGATTAAAGGGATGGTTCAGCCTTACGTTAACGTTTGTATGTTATAGAATGGCCAAAGCTAAGCAAGTTTTCAGTTTTTTTTTTTTTTATAGTTTTTGAATTAATTGCCTTCTTCTTCTGACTTTTTCCAGCTAGCAAACTGGTGAGCTTCTGCCAGCCAAATTGGACATTAGAAACAAGGAGAATATCCTGCTGAACCAACTATAGGCAGTGTTGGTCTCTATTTTTTAAAGTTTTTTTTTTTTAAATTATTGAATTCTTCTTCTGACTCTTTTCAGCTTTTCCAATTCAGGCCTCACCAATTTATATTCCAGTCTCTTATTCAAACTAATACATAGTTGCTAGGGTAATTTGGACCCTAGCAACCAGATGCTGAAATTGCAAACTGGAGAGCTGCTGAATAAAAAGCTAAATAACTCAAAAACCACAAATAATAAAAAATGAAAACCAATTGTAAATTGTCTCAGAATATCCCTCTCAACGTCATACTAACAGTTAATTTAAAGGTGAACAACCCCTTCAAAACAGTAGGCAAAAGGTATTTCCAGCTCAAGCCCAATAGATTGCACTTGTCCCTTTTATAGGGATTACCCTATGGTAATGTACACTATACAGATTTATTTTTAATATATTTCTATAATACACAAAAGCCATGAATATCCTGTAAATTATATCCTTATAAACGGTGACTAGTGATGTCATCAGTTATAAACGGTGAGTAGTGATGTCATTTGTGTCACATGACTCACTAAAATTTGTGTATTATAATAAATAAAGTACCCCCAGTTGTAAAATATGAGGATATTAGAAGTAACCTCGGAGTTCCATGACCTGTATAAAAACACTCGGCCTTCAGCCTCGTACTTTTATATGGTCATGAAACTCCTCGGTAACTTATAATATCCTTATATTTTACAAGAGGGGCTACTTTATTCACTAAATAATGGTCATTACATTTAAAATATGAACAGAACATATCCTGGACAACAGACCAAGTCACATACATCATAGGGCAACACTTCAGAATGGAGGAGGAAAAAGGGATATGTCAGTACCTGTCGTGTCCTTCTGGGAGATTCATGCAGCTTGTTCTGTTGCTCCGAGAGATACGTCTGATAGAGGCTCAGCAACTCCTGGCACTCCCGGTACTGCTGCTGCAGGGGTAACATCTGACGTTAAGGGAAATGGCAAGAAACACAATGGCGGCCTATACGGGGAAAAGCCGAGAGCATAGGGAAACCTCCGATGTAGCCGAATTAAAAAAAATCACCTATTTTGGGAACTGCCATTGATTATTAACATTTCTAGATACGTGGCATATAATCCATGAAAACAACATTTGATTTTGAAAACTCATATCCCTGGAGCCTGCAAATGCCACACACTAGCAACCCACAAGTCTTTGTACATGCCACTGCCATGGGATTTCCTAAAGGAGAACTAAACCCGAAAAATGACTGTGGCTAAAAATGTCCTATTTTATATAGGATACTAAAAACAAGAGAAAGCAGTAAAACCCCACACTACCTTACTAAAATTAATTGAGATCTAATTATATAAGTGCTTAGTGCTATTATAAACATATGCTTAGTTCTCAATCAATTTAGCACCAACATACAATTAATGGTATTTCAATTGATTGTGAACATTTTTTACTTCCTTGCTTTGTGACAAAATATCACGACTTCCCTCCCCACCCCTAATTTGCATATGCAAATTAGGATTCGGATTCAATTCGGCTCAGCAGAAGGATTCAGTCTAATCTGAATCCTGCTGAAAAAGGCCGAATCCCGAACCGAATCCTGCATCCGGTGCATCCCTAATATACACACACACACACATATATATATACCCGAGTATAAGTCGAGTTTTTCAGCATCTAAAATGTGCTGAAAAAGTCTACCTTGGCTTACACTCGGATCAGCGGTACCCGACCCGAGTAGCTGAGATTGCAGTCACTTTTAATCATTCCTATACCAACAGTTCACTTGGGGAGAGACTGCAATATCCCACAATGCCCTCTGTTGGTTATATGAAAGAATAACAGTGACTGCAATATCACACAGCGCCATCTGTTGGTTGTATCAAAGAATAACAGTGACTGCAATATCACACAGCGCCATCTGTTGGTTGTATGAAAGAATAACAGTGCGCCCTCTGTTGGTTATATGAAAGAATAACAGTGACTGCAATATCACACAGCGCCCTCTGTTGGTTATATGAAGGATTAACAGTGACTGCAATATCACACAGCGCCATCTGTTGGTTATATGAAAGAATAACAGTGACTCCAATATCACACCACCCCCTCTGTTGGTTATATGGAAGAATAACAGTGACTCCAATATCACACAGTGCCCTCTGTTGGTTATATGAAAGAATAACAGTGACTGCAATATCACACAGTGCCCTCTGTTGGTTATATGAAAGAATAACAGTGATGGCAGTATCACACAGCACCCTCTGTTGGTTATACGAAAGATTAACAGTGATGGCAATATCACACAGCACCCTCTGCACATGGTAGTGGGACAGTGGGACAATGCACACAGTAATCCGTTTGGCAATTCTCTGTCACCATCAACTTTGCAAAGAAGTCCGGTTGATCGCTGGGGGGGTCGCTTTGGCAGAATGTGCGCTGCTGGGAGACAGGGCTGTAGTTGTGTCTAGGCTTATACTAGAGTCAATAAGTTTTCCCAGTTTTCGTAGGTAAAATTAGGTACCTCGGCTTATACTCGGGTCGGCTTATACTCGAGTATATATATATATATATATATATATATATATATATATATATATATATATATATATATATATATATATATATATATATATATATATATATATATACACACACATACATACATACATACATACACACATCACCCAAGTGACATCACTTTGTTGCTGTAAACAACACAGATACTCCCCTTAAATAAAATTGCCACTCATATAGCAATCATAGTTGGCCACAACAGGTCATCCATTGGGCTCTCAGTGATGTCATGTTGTGGCCAATGAGCAGCGGCTTAGGACATAGGTGAAGATCATGCCAGCCGCATTGTGACGTCACCTGGGCACACACTGCACGTTTAATGGTGCCGAGTTTGCGTTGGTAACACATAGTGCTGGAAAGTGATCACTACAGAGCCATCAAAAAAGGAACCAATCAGATTGGTTCCCAGGCTGATCAGGGCAAAACAGACAGGTTTTATGAATGGGGAACCGACAGTGCAGCATCATATATGGAGGCACATGCACTTCTATCAAGCACATGTTACACAGAAGGGCCCAAAGCTTCAGATTATTATCAAGTGCTAATGATTGTGTGGCTCTGATACAGAGATATGGAACCTGCATCCCTCCAGCTGTTCTGAAACTACAATCCGCAGAATTCTATGAACAGCCTGATGGGAGATGTAGTTCAAAACCAGCCGCAGACCAGAAACCAAAATACAAACATGAGATGTTTAGTATTAAGGTTTTCCGGTGCAACAGAAGAGAGAGACTTGCCTGGGCTACACTGGGAATAGGTAGAGGCGGGGGGGGGGTGCACATGTTAATTTTACACAAATTTAGAATGCAAAAGTAAAACAAATCGAATGAGCGCTGCATAATTCAGCTGTCGTTTTCTCCAATTGCTCATAATTGTAACTATAAAAAGATAATATTCTGCCATATGTGCATCCGTGTGCAAGCGTGTACTGGTCAATTCCCACCGACGGCAAAGACGATTCAATGGCCCCCTCTAGTGGCAGCTCTGGGAATGACGGCCAAACAATAGAGCTCCCCAGGATAAACACATACAACACAATCCAGGGTAGAATATGCCGAATTTAAAGGAAAAAGTTCTACCAGTGGCTGATTGAGACAAACCCATGCTACTGGCCAATGGAAGCCGATAAGTCAATGATGGAAAATTGGGCCACAGGCAAAAAAATGGAGTCACAGACAAGCCCATGGTTAAACATAGTGTTTTGAATAAGAATGGAAATGTGAAATGTCATATATGCATGTGGGGTCTTGAAGGTTTAAAATTATAATTTTTTGGGAAATTGCACTGTAGGGGTTTGGCCTCAAGAGTGATCCTGTTAATTTAGTGTAATTTCTACCTGGGCCACTAGAGGGAGCAAAGTATTAAAAAAAAAGGAGAGCTGTCCCAATTATTCCCTGTTGTCTACAGGTGCTCGGTCTACACACTCCTTGCCCCACTCCGGATACTGCAAAATGCAATTCCTGGCACAAGGATAATGGTGATGGAAGCAGATGAATGGATGGGAGGCTCCTGTCCTAATAAAACACAGGCACAAGCGGTGCGTTTCATACAACCCAACGGCTCATCACAAGGAAATAACATTTCAAATAGAATACGCAGGCCCAGTGACTGGTAATCAAAGCAGTGGCAGATCCCAGCAGCTGATAGGTTGGTGCACTGCACGGCATCTCCATGAAAAATGCATGATGTAGTAATTAGCTGCTCAATTATTTATGTAAAGTTATCCTGTGTTAGCATGCAGAAGATTGGCCCCATTATTTAAAGATACAATCACAGCTGAGAGAGCAGTCACACACACCATTGATGGAGCAGGTTTTGCAGCCATTGTTTTACATGGAGACCCTTGGTCAAGGGCTCACTGTTCTTCTGCCCAAGGGCTCACTGTTCTTCTGCCCAAGGGCTCAATGTTCTTCTGCACAAGGGCTCAATGTTCTTCTGCCCAATGGCTCAATGGTCTTCTGCCCAATGGCTCAATGTTCTTCTGCCCAATGGCTCACTGTTCTTCTGCCCAAGGGCTCAATGTTCTTCTGCCCAAAGGCTAAATGTTCTACTTCAACACATACAACACAATCCAGGGTAGAATATGCCGAATTTAAAGGAAAAAGTTCTACCAGTGGCTGATTGAGACAAACACATGCTACTGGCCAATGGAAGCCGATAAGTCAATGATGGAAAATTGGGCCCCAGGCAAAAAAAAAACAAGGAGAGCTGTCCCAATTATTCCCTGTTGTCTACAGGTGCTCTTTCTACACACTCCTTGCCCCACTCCGGATACTACAAAATGCAATTCCTGGCACAAGGATAATGCCCAAGGGCTCAATGTTCTTCTGCCCAATGGCTCAATGTTCTTCTGCCCAAGGGCTCACTGTTCTTCTGCCCAAGGGTTCAATGTTCTTCTGCCCAAGGGCTAAATGTTCTTCTGCCCAAGGGCTCAATGTTCTTCTGCCCAAAGGCTCAATGTTCTACTTCAAGCCCACCTAGCTGGACTAATCTGTGGTCAGGACTACCCCTAAGCCCCCCCCCCCCCAAGTTATGGCAGTAAAGATGTCTTCATTACCAATCTTACCCTAATTAACCTTCTAGCTGGGCTTTTTAGGGGTATGTTGGATTTAACAGGAATTTTGGTGGAACATCCACTGCAGCTTCCAAGCCCTTATCACTTTAGGTTTTGAAGATATTTTTTTAGTTCAAGCCCACAATTGCGGTCAAACACTCAGTCAAACCCCCCCCCCCTCACCCCTTACATGGTTACAGATGTATGAATAAGAGACTGGAATATGAATAGGAGAGGCCTGAATAGAAAGATAAGTAATAAAAAGTAGCAATAACAATACCTTTGTAGCCTTACAGAGCATTTGTTTTTTTAGATGGGGGTCAGTGACCCCCATTTGAAAATTGGGAAGAATCAAAAGAAGAGGGCAAATAATTCAAAAACTAGAAGAAAGAAAAAATGAAGGCCAATTCAAAAGTTGCTTAGAATTAGCCATTCTATAACATACTAAAAGTTATGTGAACCTTCCCTTTAAGATTCCAGCACAAAGGGAGCAATGGTACATACCTGTTCCACTTAAACCGACCATTCCCTTACATTTCCACTAACTTGTTAGAACTGAATCCCGAGGACTAACGAACCAATCGCTACAGAATTGCTGAAAATTCCCCCAACCAATCGGGGGTAGAGCTGAACTCCCTTGAAGACTCTCTGACCAATCACTACATCGTTACTGTACTCCCCTGAATGTTCACTGTCCAATCACCAAACACTTTCACTGCAGTAGAATTTACTTTTATACATTCAGCTCTGAATTGGGAATGGAAACAATAAAAAGGGAGACCGACTCTTTAACCAGTAGGCCAATGCAATAAAAACCAATTATTACTAGGGACAGGCAATCATTGGCACATCTAATGATGTTGAACTACAATTTCTAGCATTACTCTCAGTAGCCTTCTGAAGTAGGAGTCTTGCAGAGTCTTATATATTGAATAAAGCACCCCCTATTGTAAAATATAAGGATATTATAAGTTACCGAGGAGTTTCATGACCATATAAAAGTACAAGGCCGGGGAGCTACTGGGGCATCTTTGGAGACACAGATCTTTACTGCTAAAGGGCTGTGGTTGCCTTGGGCTGGTACAGAACATCATGTACAACATTTCTAGCTACTTCTTTAGTTTAACTTTGCTTGTCCATTAAGGCAGGTCTTTGAAGTCCTTCCAGGAGAGGACTGCACCAATTCCAATACCTCACCCATTGGAGGGTTCTAACATGCCAAATAAATATGTGGCCAGATATTATTCCCTTATTGGCCCCAGGCAGGAGCCAATAAGCTGCCAAGCCAGTCTGGGGGGGCGGAATTGCAGCTTTTATCAGCCAATGGACTACTGGGCAATACCATTGGCCATATACAAACAGTGTTTGGTAGACTTGGAAGTATAACGGCCATTCAAGCACACGTGAATGGATGAGTATTACCCTTACTGATCAGCACTACTGCACAAAGTGTTGCTATGAATCTATGGTTACACAATGATGGATGTGCTGAAGCTACGGCAACAATTACTCACTAAACTCTGATGGCATTCTGCTATTTTGTATTAAGGAGAGGCATTAAAGGTAAGTCCATTTCACAATAAAGTGTAACCCCATCAGTCTATCTCCCGAAATACTGTAGCGCAGGGAAGAAGTGCTAGCTCTTTGGTGCTACCCATACCCAGAGTGCCTGGCTTGGTATTGGATCTCTGCTCCAGGAACACTAGGCATTTACTATCAGAATGAGCGTGTGCTTCAGTATTAATGGCACTGCCGGAGAAAACCCATAGGATCAGCATATTTCTGCTTGAACGCGGTTCTGTAACAGGGAATGTGACGCTAATCAGGAATGACAAACTTAAAGGAGAAGGAAAGCTAATAGATTATAGATGCAAATAGATTAGCCACAATAGTACAAGCTATAACACTTTATTTATTCTGCAGAATGCTTTACCATACCTGAGTAAACAGCTCTAGAGGTTCTCTGTCTGTTTAGGATAGCAGCTGCCATATTAGCTTGGTGTGACATCCCTTCCTGCCTGAGTGTCTTTCTGCTCATTCATAGCTCTGGGCTCAGATTACATCAGGAAGGGGAGGGGGAGAGGAGCAAACTGAGCATGCTCAAGCCCAAGCACTGGAGGTTTAAGCTGAAAACAGTTAGTCTGATACAGAAGCCCATGAGTACACAATAGAAGGAAAGAAATGTGATGTTTCTTTTGACAGAGGACTAAGAGCAGCATTACTTTGAGGGATTACTGGTGTATTTATATAGACCTTTCTGATAAGGCTTACTTAATTGTAGTTTTTCCTTCTCCTTTTAATGGATAACATTCCTGCAGCACAAGGGTTAAACACCACTCACACAGTAGAACTCTTCATCTGGAAGCCCTGGGCTATCTGGAGGCCCAGTATCATGTGATACAACAATAATAGACGTCACAATAAGGGATAACTGGCCAAACTTGGGGAGCATTAGAATTCCAATATTAAGTCTATAGGTCATAGGAAAAGGTGCAGATGCCATTAGGGAATCCCACTAGCCACATCCCAGCAAGAGACTGGTACAACTGGTTTCAGCTCCTGAACTACAAACTGGCAGTTTTCAATAAGCTCCGCTCTTCTAGATGAGTCTCTGAATCCCAATCCCTTTGTTCCACGTGCTGGCCCAAATCCGACTGACCTGAGCCTTCAGATCAATGACTGGATAAAGCAATGGGCTGCAGAATGGGCACATTAATTATGGATGCACCCTGCTTTTTAGGGTTCAGCCGGATCCCCGAATCCAGGGGTACAGAACCGAATCCAAACCCTTTTTCTGCTATGGTAAAGCTGGTGCCCGGGGTGGAAATACTGATTTTTTTATTTATATAGGGTTCCAATTCGGTTCGGCCCGGCTGTTGGATTCGTTATTAGTGTTAGTTATTAGTACGGGGGTCACCGTGGGTAAATGGCACAGAATATTTTACATGACATCAAAACCGAAGGATTAAACATGAAAAAGAAGCTTGAACGTGAAGTCATGGGGTCTGTACAGGAGTCGCATGAAACGAGTCGGCTCAGAAGCTGGCGCTTTGAGGGGAGAGCTTATACAGGCTGCGGTGTAGCTTCAGATGATTCTCTGGCAGACATGAAAGCTTTCAGCAGCTTCTCTACGACTCCTGCCCCACTCGCCCGCTCCTTCCTCGGATACGAAAGAGGCTTCAAAAACGAGACAACTTCATAGGCACAAAAGTCTGCACCCTCACATGAATATGCCCCATACTGATCTTTTATATTGCGCTTTCCCTTTAACCTCTTCTACAACATCATGGGTGCACCCCAAAAACACTTGGGCTCCCCGATTCCCTGAACAGGTTCCTAACAAGGTGCCGATGGCTCTCCTGTAACGCAGGTCTTACTTCTATGATGGGATGATCTCTCCCGATAAGGACCATAAATAAGGAAATGCTGCCCCCTGCTGGACACGTGCCAGTAACACAGGCTTCATTTCAATATGGATAAAGGGGATATAAAATATACAAAAATCCTAAAGAAAGAAAATGTCGTTCTAAAGCAGCTTCTCAATAAACATTCATTACTCAATTCAAAGTTATAAGCCAATATTAGCAAATAATAATATAAGCATTATTGGCCCTAGTGTTTCTAATCTTGGGAACAATGTCGCAGATGCCTATTGGTTAAAAGCAGGATCATTTTTGCTACATTTTTTCAATGTTTTCCAGCAGTGCAGAAAACAGAAATAAAAAAAATACAGTCTTTCCAATAACATATCTGTTGTGTGTATACAGATATGGCACAGATTAACCAGAATGCTCTGGTTCGGACGTTTTCCGGATAATGGATCTTTCCGTAATTTGCAACTTCAGATCTTAACATTGCTAAAAAAAATATTATTAAACATTAATTAAAGGGGTTGTTCACCGTTAAATTAACTGTTAGTATGACGTAGAGAGGGATATTCTGCGACAATTTGCAATTGGTTTTCATTTTTTATTATTTGTGGTTTTTAAATTATTTAGCTTTTTATTCAGCAGCTCTCCAGTTTGCAATTTCAGCCATCTGGTTGCTAGGGTCCAGATTCCCCTAGCAACCATGCATTGATTTGAATAAGAGACTGGAATATGAACAGGAGAGGCCTGAATAGAAAGATGAGGAATAAAAAAATAATACATTTGTAGCCTGTTTTTAGATGGGGTCAGTGACCCCCATTTGAAAGCTGGAAAGAGAAGAAGAAAGCAATTATCGCTACGGTTTTATTATTACACAGAAAAAGGAAATTGTTTTTTTTTTAAAATTTTTAATAAAATGCAATGTATTCTATGGGCGGCGACTTTCCTATTATTCGGAGTAGGGATGCACCGAATCCGGGATTCGCCCAGGATTCAGCCGAATCCTTCTGCCTGGCCATACTGAATCCTAATTTGCATATGCAAATTAAGATTTGGATTCGATTCGGTATTCGGCCAAATCTTTCGCAAAGTATCCGGAGGTTCGGTCGAATCAAAAATAGTGGATTCGGTGCATCCCTAATTGAGCTTTCTGTATAACAGGTTTCTGGATAAAGGATCGTATACGAGTACATGTATGGGACCTACCTATGCTCGAGACCTAGGGTTTTCCAGATAACGGGTCTTTCCATAATTTAGATCTTCATACTTTAAATCTACTAGAAAATCATGTTCACATTAAATAAACCCAATAGGCTGGTTTTGCTCCCAATAAGGATTAATTATATCTTAGTTGGGATCAAGTACAAGCGACTGTTTTATTATTACACAGAAAAAGGAAATCCGTTTTAAAAATTTGGATTATTTGATTATAATGAAGTCTATGGGAGACGGCCTTTCTGTAATTTGGAACTTTCTGGATAATGGGTTTCCAGATAACGGAATCCCATACCTGTATTAGAAATTGGTTTAAACTGACATTTTCTTTCCCTAGATAAAATCCTATGTTTGGGTTTACATCCCCTTTATGTTCTGCAGAGACTTGAGGCTTGAAAAGTCCAACTAAGTTTAAAGTGGATTTTCCCTGCAGTTTTCAACCACTGATACCCGAACTGGGGCCCCTATTATATTACAGCCGGACGCCAGAGTAGATCTAAAGCCCTTACTAGTTTTGCCATTATCTGGTGATTCCTGCTGAGTTGTGCTGACATAGTTAAATGCCATTCCTCTGGTATAGGCTATGAAAAGCAACGTTTAGTGTATTAAAAAGTAGAAAAAAACTTTATTGAAACAATCATCTCGAGCCTTACGCGTTTCGTGTCCCTAAGACAAATAATCATAGGCTATGTGGAAAAAAAAAAGCTATTTGTATCAAAGCAATGATTGGTGTATTCCAACACAAAACGTTGGTTTAAAAAGTAGAAAAGAAATCTTTAAACAATCATCTCGAGCCTTACGCGTTTCGTGTCCCTAAGACACCTGGGGGTAAATGTATCAAAGAGTGAAGTTCCGCCACTAGAGTGAAATTCCGCAGCTCACAATTCATTTCTATGGGATTTTGAAAGGCGTATTTATCAATAGGTGAAAGTGAAAGTTCACCCTTTGATAAATACGCCTTTAAAAATCCCATAGAAATGAATGGGGAGCGGCAGAATTTCACTCTAGTGGCGGAACTTCACTATTAACTTCACTCTTTGATAAATATACCCCTTAATCATTGGCTATGGAAAAAAAAAAGCTATTTGTGCCAAAGCAATGTTTGGTGTATTCCAACACAAAACGTTGGTTTAAAAAGTAGAAAAAAAATCTTTATTGAAACAATCGAGCCTTACGCGTTTCGTGTTACCAAGACACAATCATAGGCTATGGGGGAAAAAAAAGCTATTTGTGCCAAAGCAATGTTTGCTGTATTCCAACACAAAATGGTTTAAAAAGTAGAAAAAAACCTTTATTGAAACAATCATCTCGAGCCTTATGCGTTTTGTGTCCCTAAGACACAATCAAAGGCTATGGAAAGAAGAAAAAAAAAAGCTATTTGTGCCAAAGCAATGATTGGTGTATTCCAACACAAAACGTTGGTTTAAAAAGTAGAAAAAACAATCTTTAAACAATCATTATCGAGCCATGACTATGATTGGCTATGATTAAGTGTCTTAGGGACACAAAACGCGTAAGGCTCGAGATAATTGTTTAAATAAAGTTTTTTTTCTACTTTTAAAACCAACGTTTTTTGGTCTGGTCTACAAGTGACTTCCTAGAGTGCCCTAAAGCTTTCCTTCATTCTATACAGATTGTCAGCTCCTCTGAGCCGAGCAACTGGGCCACTATTCTACTTTGGAGAGTTATTTTACTATAAGTGGATGTTCTTATGCTTATATATATTAGGGATGCACCGAATCCAGGATTCGGTTCGGGATTCGGCCAGGATTCTGGCTTTTTCAGCAGGATTCGAATTCGGCCGAATCCTTCTGCCCAGCCGAACTGAATCCTAATTTGCATATGCAAATTAGGAATGGGGAGGGAAATCAGGAGACTTTTTGTCACAAAACAAGGAAGTAAAAAATGTTTTCCCCTTCCCACCCCTAGTTTGCATATGCAAATTAGGGTTGGGATTCAGTTTGGTATTCGGCCGAATCCTTTGTGAAGGATTCGGGGGTTCGGTCGAATCCAAAATAGTGGATTCGGTGCATCCCTAATATATATATATATATATATATATATATATATATATATATATATATATATATATATATATATATATATATATATATATATATATATAAAATCAAATATACCAGACCCCTCCCTTGGCCCACTAGCCTCCTGTGGCTTTTATAAGGCAACTATAAATTGGTAATAATGCTGTGGGGACGAATATTTTTTGGCCGGCTATGCTGAGTGCCAATGTATTGTTATTGCTACTTTTTATTACTCCTCTTTCTATCCATATTCCAAGTCTCTTATTTAAATCAATGCATGGTTGCTAGGGGAATTTGGACCCTAGCAACCAGATGGCTGAAATTGCAAACTGTAGAGCTGCTAAATAAGTCCAAAACCACAAATAATAAAAAATGAAAACCAAGTCCAAATCGTCACAGAATATCCCTCTCGACATCTTACTAACAGTTAATTTCAAGGTGAACAACCCCTTTAAAGGAACAGTTCCGTGTAAAAATAAAAACTGGGTAAATAAAATAAAAAATGTTTCTAATATAGTTAGTTAGGCAAAAATGTAATGTATAAAGGCTGGAGTGACTGGATGTGTAACATAATAGCCAGAACACTACTTCCTGCTTTTCAGCTCTCTAACTCTGAGTTAGTCAGTGACTATAAGGGGGGCCACATGGGACATAACTGGTCAGTGAGTTTGTAATTGATCCTCAGCATTCAGCTCAGATTCAGAAGCAACAGATATGACCCATGTGCCCCCCCCCTCAAGTCTCTGATTGGTTACTGCCTGGTAACCAATCAGTGGAAAGCAAGAGAGCTGAAAAGCAGGAAGTAGTGTTCTGGCTATTATGTTACACATCCAGTCACTCCAGCCTTTATACATTACATTTTTGCCTAACTGACTATATTAGATACAAGTTTTATTTTACACAGACAATCTATTTACCAGTTTTATTTGTTCACTGAGCTGTTCCTTTCATTTCTAGGGCTAAATCCTGCTGTATCTGTGGCACAGGGACTGTGTATCACAAGCAGAGAGACCAAACCGGGCAGAATTCGGGGCTGATCCAAGTTGTTGTTTGCGCGGGGGGCACCAGAGCTCGGGCAGAGTAAGAAGGAATTCCCGTGACATTCGCAGTGTGTGCCGTCTCTCCAAGGAAAGAAAGTCATGACACAATTAAAAGTGTGTACAATGTGGAGACAATATGTCTGTGCGCTTCTCTCGACGCTCCCAATCTTCATGTGACAAATGAGCAGTTATGGAGGATCATGAGCATGTTGAGCCCATAGATACAATGTATTAGCAGCTGCTGCGCTGTTCCGAGGAGGATGGAATATCCCATGGGCCAAATTGTATGGCATCTAGTGAAACTCTCCAAACATATTGCTTTCCTTCCCATCTCACTGTCTCATCTAAATGACAGGCAGCAACATCTGGAAGTGCAACAACATGTCAGCCCCAGCAGATAGGCAGTCTCATAGAGCGCTACCACTCTCACTTATCTCTCCCCACAAGCACTCACATACAGGCTGTCTCACCCAGAACAGTAAGAAGCTGAATCCAACATATTCTCCAAGGATCCAGAGAGTGAGGGGTCACTTCCCCTTTAAATGGGTGCAATAATGTTCTAGTAGGCAGCAGTCCTGCCCTGCTTTATGGCAGCTGAGATTCTAGCTATCTGTATAACAGAACATTCTGTCCCAGTGGCTGCACAGATCCTATCTGATCCCCATTGTAAGCAGCAGTCCTGTCCTGCTTTATGGCAGCTGAGATTCTAGCTATCTGTATAACAGAGCATTCTGTCCCAGTGGCTGCACAGATCCTATCTGATCCCCATTGTAAGCAGCAGTCCTGTCCTGCTTTATGGCAGCTGAGATTCTAGCTATCTGTATAACAGAACATTCTGTCCCAGTGGCTGCACAGATCTACTAGAAAATCACATAAATATTAAATAAACCCAATAGGCTGGTTTTGCCTCCAATAAGGATTAATTATATCTTAGTTGGGATCAAGTACAAGCGACTGTTTTATTATTACACAGAAAAAGGAAATCCGTTTTAAACATTTGGATTATTTGGATAAAATGGAGTCTATGGGCGACGGCCTTCACGTAATTCAGAGCTTTCTTGAGAACGTATACCATACCTATACAGGATTTCAAAACTTTAAGTGAATTAATAAACTGATGGGTTAATAAATATTTCTTATCAAAACAGTATATATATATATATATATATATATATATATATATATATATATATATATATATATATATATATATATATATTACATTTAGGAGTAGAGAACATTAAGATTGAGAGAGGGAAGTGGAAATCACAGTTATCAGTTACATGTATTGTGGCTAAACCAGGGGTCCCCAAACTAAGGCCTGCGGCCGGATACGGCCCTCCAAGGTTATTTGCCGGCCCCCGTTGTGGCCGTGTCCAGTGTCATTAGCGTCAGCTGGGGGGACGCGGTGACATGATGCACTGGTTTCAGAGTGGGACCAGCACAAATCTTTAAAATTGCATTCTGAGCTGCGATCTTCAAAAAAGCCCAATCCTCACTCTGAGCCACTTGCAATGGGAGGTTGTGTGTCCGAGCCCGCGTGTCTGTCCGCGCCCGCGTGTCTGTCCGCGCCCCCGTGTCTGTCCGCGCCCCCGTGTCTGTCCGCGCCCGCGTGTCTGTCCGCGCCCCCGTGTCTGTCCGCGCCCGCGTGTCTGTCCGCGCCCGCGTGTCTGTCCGCGCCCGCGTGTCTGTCCGCGCCCGCGTGTCTGTCCGAGCCCGCGTGTCTGTCCGAGCCCGCGTGTCTGTCCGAGCCCGCGTGTCTGTCCGAGCCCGCGTGTCTGTCCGAGCCCGCGTGTCTGTCCGAGCCCGCGTGTCTGTCCGAGCCCGCCTGCCTGATAAATAATGCCCTAATTCCCCAGTGACTCCAGTGAAGCAGTGTGTGTCCAGGGCTGAGTTGCGTCAGCTCAGAGGGTTAGAGGCTGCAACATGAGGAGCAACGGGGCTTTAAATCTCACATTTTTCATCTCTTTTTTTCTATAGTTCTGGCTCTCCAGTTGATTTTAATTACAATTACCCCCAGCATCTCAACAACAGTCAAAGTCTGCTGAGGTTGCTGGGAGTTGCACTGCAATATTAGTCAACTCTTGAAAAATCCATGAGGCCCGAAAAGTCTGAAAATATCAAGAGGAGACGAGGCTGTGGCCCCACCAGCAATAAAGTAACATTCCCGGCCCAGTCTCATTACTGGAGAAGGCGCAATTTGGCGCACAGGGTTAAATCTGTGCCAAGTAAAGGAATAAAGGTCCCCATAAATTCAAAGATTTTTCTTTGGTGAACGACCGATTTCAGTGCAATCCGACCAATCTGTCAAATTATCGTCAAGTTAGTGGGAATAGAACGATCGTACATCTTACGATTTTTCGTCCTACATGTCAGAAAATTGATCGGCCAGGTTAAAAAAAAATGTTATCGGTCCCAGTGCAATTTATCTATATCTGCGGGGCCAAGAGGCAGCTCCCCTCAGTATTCCTGGCAATATCGCCTGAAATGGTCTATTTAGTTGATGGACAAATCGTACATTTAAACAATCGTTTCAAGATAATCTTGGTCTCACGATAAAGAAAAGATCTTTTAAATATCTTTACATCTATGGCCAGCTTAAGAAGCCATAGAATCCACAGAATAGTTACATAGTTATTTACATAGTTACATAGTTATTTACATAGTTACATAGTTAAATCGGGTTGAAAAAGACAAAGTCCATCAAGTCCAACCCCTCCAAATGAAAACCCAGCCCCATACACACACCCCTCCCTACTGTCACATAAATTCTATATACCCATATCTATACTAACTATAGAGTTTAGTATCACAATAGCCTTTGTATTATGTCTGTCCAAGAAATCATCCAAGTCCCTCTTATAGTCATTAACTGAATCATCACCCGGCAGTGCATTCCCCAACCTCACTGTCCTCACTGTGATGAACCCCCTACTCTGTTCCTTTAAATGAAACTTCTTTTCCTCTAGTCTGAAGGGGAGGCCTCTGGTACGTGATTCTCTTTATGGGTAAAAAGGTCCCCTGCTATTTGTCTATAATGTCCTCTAATCTACTTGTAAAGTCTAATCATGTCCCCTCACAAGCGCCTTTTTTCCAGAGAAAACAACCCCAACCTTGTCAGTCTCCCCTCATAATTTAAGTCTTCCCTCCCTCTAACCAGTTTAGTTGCACTTAGTCTCTGCACTCTCTCCAGCTCATTTATATCCCTCTTAAGGACTGGAGTCCAAAACTGCCCCCATACTCCAGATGAGGCCTCACCAGGGACCTATAAAGAGACACAATTAGGTTTCATCCCTTGAGTTAATGCCCTTTTTTATACAAGAACTTTATTTGCTTTAGTAGCCACAGAATGACACTGCCCAGAATTAGACAACTTGTTATCTACAAAGACCCCAAGATCCTTCTCATTTAAGGAAACTCCCAACACACCGCCATTTAGTGTATAACTTGCATTTATATTATTTTTGCCAAAGTGCATAACCTGCATTTATCAACATTGAACCTCATTTTCCAGTTTGCTGCCCAGTTTTCCAGTTTAGACAAATCACTGTGCAAAGTGGCAGCATCCTGCATGGAACCTATAGTTCTGCACAATTTAGTCTCATCTGCACAAATAGAAACAGTACTTTCAATGGCCACCTCCAGGTCATTAATAAACAAGTTGAAAAGCAAGGGACCTAGTACAGAGCCCTGCGCTACTCCACTAACAACACTGGTCCAATTAGAAAATGTTCCATTTACCACCACTCTTTGTAGTCTATCTTTTAGCCAGTTCTCTATCCAGGTACAAATACTATGTTCCAGGCCAACATTCCTTCATTTAACCAGTAACCTTTTGTGTGGCACTGTATCAAATGCTTTAGCAAAGTCTAAGTAAATCACATCCACTGCCATCCCAGAATCAAGGTCTCTACTTACCTTCTCATAAAAAGAAATTAAGTTAGTCTGGCAAGATCTATTACGCATAAAACCATGCTGGCACAAACTCATAGTATTATGAGTATCTTTTCCTTTATTAACCCTTCGAAAAGCTTTCCTACCACCGACGTCAGACTAACCGGCCTATAGTTTTGAGCCGGAGAACGGGATCCCTTTTTGAATAGCAGCACCACATTAGCAATTCACCATCTCTCAGAACCATGCCAAACCTCAATGAATCCAGCAAATACACTATGTGCCTTACATGTGATTATGTTCCATGGCACTGGAAGCTTGGCCTATTTTACCGCTCTTCGCAGCAACATCCTAAACGGGAGTGTTTGAAATGCAGTGCAGCCAGCAGCCTACAGGAGAGGGCAGTGCAAATGCCGCTGACACACTGGGGGTTAATGTTTTAAAACAGTCCAATTACCATACCGCTTGTATTTATATATTACTTATTAGGGATGCACCAAATCCACTATATGGGATTTAGCCAAGTTCCGGATCTTTCATGAAGCATTCAGATGAATCCAAAACCAAATGCAAATAGATAGATATATCTGTGCATGTATTGCCGATCGTACGATTTTCAGTGGGAGACTGTCACAAGCTTTGGTCGGACATAACTTTCATACGATTGCCGTCAGGGGCAGAACATCAACTGATCGGTTCTTTTACTACTTGCCAGACCATTGGACCAGTGTTGTTAGTGGAGTACCGCAGGGCTCTGTACTAGGTCCCTTGCTTTTCAACTTGTTTATTAATGACCTGGAGGTGGCCATTGAAAGTACTGTTTCTATTTTTGCAGATGAGACTAAATTGTGCAGAACTATAGGTTCCATGCAGGATGCTGCCACTTTGCACAGTGATTTGTCTAAGTTGGGAAACTGGGCAGCAAACTGGAAAATGAGGTTCAATGTTGATAAATGCAGGTTATGCACTTTGGCAAAAATAATATAAATGCAAGTTATACACTAAATGGCAGTGTGTTGGGAGTTTCCTTAAATGAGAAGGATCTAGGGGTCTTTGTAGATAACAAGTTGTCTAATTCTGGGCAGTGTCATTCTGTGGCTACTAAAGCAAATAAAGTTCTGTCTTGTATAAAAAAGGGCATTAACTCAAGGGATGAAACATAATTCTGTCTCTTTATAGGTCCCTGGTGAGGCCTCATCTGGAGTATGGGGGCAGTTTTGGACTCCAGTCCTTAAGAGGGATATAAATGAGCTGGAGAGAGTGCAGAGACTAAGTGCAACTAAACTGGTTAGAGGGAGGGAAGACTTAAATTATGAGGGGAGACTGACAAGGTTGGGGTTGTTTTCTCTGGAAAAAAGGCGCTTGTGAGGGGACATGATTAGACTTTACAAGTACATTAGAGGACATTATAGACAAATAGTAGGGGACCTTTTTACCCATAAAGAGAATCACGTACCAGAGGCCTCCCCTTCAGACTAGAGGAAAAGAACTTTCATTTAAAGGAACAGAGTAGAGGGTTCATCACAGTCAGGACAGTGAGGTTGGGGAATGCACTGCCGGGTGATGTTGTGATGCTGATTCAGTTAATGACTATAAGAGGGACTTGGATGATTTCTTGGACAGACATAATACAAAGGCTATTGTGATACTAAACTCTATAGTTAGTATAGATATGGGTATATAGAATTTATGTGACAGTAGGGAGGGGTGTGTGTATGGGGCTGGGTTTTCATTTGGAGGGGTTGAACTTGATGGACTTTGTCTTTTTTCAACCCTGTATAACTGTGTAACTATGTACTTTATTTGATCTGAATGGTAAGACTTTGATCTGAATGGTTAGTGGCAGGTCGGGAGATGGGGAAGTCTGATGGTACGATGATTCATACGATCGGCTCTTTGCATCTATGGCCAGCTTAAAGGCACCACACAAACAGATTTAAGCTGCAGATTTGAGTCCTTTAGACCAAGAAAGCAGCTTATCTGTCCCTGTATGGGGCCCTCCAGCTGGGCAACCCGACCAATATTTGCCAAAAAAATCAGATGTTTTTGTTTACTAGTTCACAATTCAGCAGGAACAGCGCCCAAGTTTGCTCAGTCTGTACAGAGAGATCCCATAAAACTATGGCAGCATAGGTATTCCCTGTACTAAGCACAATTCAGCAGGAACAGTCCCTAAGTTTGTTCATAGTCTGTACAGAGAGATCCCATAAAACTATGGCAGCATAGGTATTCCCTGTACTAAGCACAATTCAGCAGGAACAGTCCCCTAAGTTAGTTCACATTTAAACATGCAAAATAGAGTGTGAATACAGAAACATCTTTAGTGTACCATCCAGAATGTGTAAATCCAAAAATGATCAAGTGTCCCTGATATTTAATTTTGCCATACGGATCAGTATGGCACCTCCCGCTCCTCTTGACACACAAATGCAGATAAAAATGGCTGACAGTGCTATAATATATTAACAGAGAGGACCCCCACTGCCAGACCTGTATGAGACGCAGGAGATGTGCTTGAAGCTGGGACTCCTTTATTGTAACGTGGGGGGAGTTGGGTTTATTGAGGCGCCGGCATCTGTCCTGCTGATGAGATTCAGACGATGAGATTCAGATGATGAGATTCAGATTAGCATAAAACTTAATGATGTCAAATAAGTGCAAGTGAAATAGGGAGTGTGCCGGGCACTCGATCCCCGAGTCTGACAGCCGCTCCAGCGCTCAGCAATGCAAACCAACCCATTATGTCCAATAATTATATGAAAATATGACGAGTTCAGCATGTTTCCCGGCCCCGATGGCGGCTAATGGGATGCGCGCTTATGTAAATAACGACTATTAAGGCTAATGCAGAGAAAAAACACAGAGGAAAAAAAAACCCTGTTAGTAAATTTATAGTAAACCGGCTGATTTACGAGGCTTTTAACGGCAGCGGTGCGTGCTTATTAGAAAGGCGTGTGTTTCCTGCGTTTAAACCTCATTACGAGTCACAAAAACGCCATCAGTTATCATAAAAATGCGGCAAACTTAGAGGGAAGATGAAGAAATACACACATTTATGTAAGGGGAATAATATTAAATATTAGAGTGCAGCAGGTCTGTTAGGAACAAACCTGCAAGTCTGACATTGCCTCTGGCACACACTTGCACGACTTCGGCTTCTACGTGAAACCACTGAGGCATAAAAGCATAACCCCCCCCCCCAAATTATGTCTCTGCTCAAACAGGAGAGAAATTCTGCTTTTACAATGGAAACAACGAGGGGAATGAGAAAAGCACCCAGTGGAAAGCACAGAAATGGCGTATCTCCGCTAACAGCGGGAAGAAATATTTGAGGAGTGCGAGATTCTGTAGAGTAAAAAAAAAAAAAAACAGATGAATTCCTATACACTGCTACATGGAAACGCCTGCACTTACCCTTTAGCTTGCTAGGAAAGAGAATCCGAGAAGTGAATCTAAACTATCCCAGAATATCCATTATTTTATATACACCAGTTATACAGATAGCTAGAATCTCAGCTGCCATAAAGCAGGACAGGACTGCTGCTTACAATGGGGATCAGATAGGATCTGTGCAGCCACTGGGACAGAATGTTCTGTTATACAGATACCTAGAATCTCAGCTGCCATAAAGCAGGACAGGACTGCTGCTTACAATGGGGATCAGATAGGATCTGTGCAGCCACTGGGACAGAATACTCTGTTATACAGATAGCTAGAATCTCAGCTGCCATAAAGCAGGACAGGACTGCTGCTTACAATGGGGATCAGATAGGATCTGTGCAGCCACTGGGACAGAATGGTCTGTTATACAGATAGCTAGAATCTCAGCTGCCATAAAGCAGGACAGGACTGCTGCTTACAATGGGGATCAGATAGGATCTGTGCAGCCACTGGGACAGAATGTTCTGTTATACAGATAGCTAGAATCTCAGCTGCCATAAAGCAGGACAGGACTGCTGCTTACAATGGGGATCAGATAGGATCTGTGCAGCCACTGGGACAGAATGTTCTGTTATACAGATAGCTAGAATCTCAGCTGCCATAAAGCAGGACAGGACTGCTGCTTACAATAGGGATCAGATAGGATCTGTGCAGCCACTGGGACAGAATGTTCTGTTATACAGATAGCTAGAATCTCAGCTGCCATAAAGCAGGACAGGACTGCTGCTTACAATGGGGATCAGATAGGATCTGTGCAGCCACTGGGACAGAATGGTCTGTTATACAGATAGCTAGAATCTCAGCTGCCATAAAGCAGGACAGGACTGCTGCTTACAATGGGGATCAGAAAGGATCTGTGCAGCCACTGGGACAGAATGTTCTGTTATACAGATAGCTAGAATCTCAGCTGCCATAAAGCAGGACAGGACTGCTGCTTACAATGGGGATCAGATAGGATCTGTGCAGCCACTGGGACAGAATGGTCTGTTATACAGATAGCTAGAATCTCAGCTGCCATAAAGCAGGACAGGACTGCTGCTTACAATGGGGATCAGATAAGATCTGTGCAGCCACTGGGACAGAATGTTCTGTTATACAGATAGCTAGAATCTCAGCTGCCATAAAGCAGGGCAGGACTGCTGCTTACAATGGGGATCAGATAGGATCTGTGCAGTCACTGGGATGTGACTCTGTGCATGTGTCTAGCCAATCAGAGACTCCATTCTGAGTAGCCATTTCCTATTAACACTGTCAATACATCACATTTCTATTCCCAGTCATTGGTTAATGTGCTCACTCACGCAAGGAAAATCCCATTTTATTCGCCGTCTACAAACCCAGTTCTAATGATATATAGAGAACGCCTTCCACAATTCCATAATTATCTCCAGAACTCGGAAGGGAAACAGACATATATAATAAGGATTATATTGTGGCATAAACGTTGCCCTTCTGTCCTGGCAGTGAATGAGCAGTATCCTTTCACTCTTTTCTGCACTGTTGGTTCTGTGTCTTGAAATAATGTAGCATAAATCAGCCGTGCCTGCTTCTTCATCTTCAGCTGGCTTCTGCTACATTGTTTCAAGAGTCGGAACACATTTTCAACCACAACAGTCACTAAATGAACAGGTCCTGTAGAAAACAAGAGTGCCTCAATAGGACACCAGGAGCACTGCTCAGAGCTAGAAGAAGAGGGATCAAGATGACAACAGATTTTTGATTTGAATTTACAGAGAGCTGGCAGGAGAATCTGATTAAAAGATGGCTCTATCAAGCCCCTTATGGAACCAGTTACTGTTTAAGAGGCAAAAATGGGAAATTCAAATTGACAAATGTTGATTTCATAGGAGAAAGCGTCCCGGGAACAGCTGGATGGCAGTTTCAAGCTGAAAGCAGCCAGCAGCCCATGCTGATAAGTCATCGCTCTGATTGCCTCCGAATGGAAACACATGCAGATTTATTCTCCCACATAAATTAGTACAATTATTTCTCTCTGCTTCGCCGTGCAACATAACTCTCTAAACAGAAAGAGCACAAATATGGGCTGGGTTCAAATAAAAGGATATCTTCCCTTTCAGTCCCGATGAGATTGTTCTGGTCTTCTAGTTGCCGGATCTTCTTCTCAAATGACTCCTGCTCCGTTTTTAGCCGCTCCTCTGTCACCTCTTTCTCCTCACTGACTCTGTAACCAGAAGGGCAGAATTATCAAATGGGCCGACAGACACACATTATTATTTGCCTAGGACCTGCTAACCCACTTGCCCCCTTTCTGGTTCAAGCCCCCTTGGAAGAATAAACGTTATTCTAGGATCCTCTTAGCTCATAACAAGGTTACAGATATATAGAAACATTGGGGTGTCACCCTGCTATAGTTCCAGGGGTACCCAGGGTACAAATAAACACTCACCCCAAATCTCCCCCTAACTGGCCTTCAGACTGGGCCCCCTTAGCTCATAACAAGGTTACAGATATATAGAAACATTGGGGTGTCACCCTGCTATAGTTCCAGGGGTACCCAGGGTACAAATAAGCACTCACCCCAAATCTCCCCCTAACTGACCTTCAGACTGGGCCCCCTTAGCTCATAACAAGGTTACAGATATATAGAAACATTGGGGTGTCACCCTGCTATAGTTCCAGGGGTACCAGGGTACAAATAAGCACTCACCCCAAATCTCCCCCTAACTGACCTTCAGACTGGGCCCCCTTAGCTCATAACAAGGTTACAGATATATAGAAACATTGGGGTGTCACCCTGCTATAGTTCCAGGGGTACCCAGGGTACAAATAAGCACTCACCCCAAATCTCACCCTAACTGACCTTCAGACTGGCTCCCTTAGCTCATAACAAGGTTACA
This sequence comes from Xenopus laevis, assembly GCF_017654675.1. Lineage (NCBI taxonomy): Eukaryota > Metazoa > Chordata > Amphibia > Anura > Pipidae > Xenopus > Xenopus laevis. The sequence goes on from NC_054371.1 coordinate 228,477,685, forward strand.
GATATATAGAAACATTGGGGTGTCACCCTGCTATAGTTACAGGGGTACCCAGGACACAAAAACACTTGCCCCAAATCTCCCCCTAACTGACCTTCAGACTGGGCCCCCTTAGCTCATAACAAGGTTACAGATATATAGAAACATTGGGGTGTCACCCTGCTATAGTTCCAGGGGTACTCAGGGTACAAATAAGCACTCACCCCAAATCTCCCGCTAACTGACCTTTAGACTGGGCCCCTTAGCTCATAACAAGGTTACAGATATATAGAAACATTGGGGTGTCACCCTGCTATAGTTCCAGGGGTACCCAGGGTACAAATAAGCACTCACCCCAAATCTCCCTCTAACTGACCTTCAGACTGGGCCCCCTTAGCTCATAACAAGGTTACAGATATATAGAAATATTGGGGTAACAGTAGCACAGGTATGCAGGTGTTCTATCCTTGGGCTGGAGGGCATTTCAGATCATCAGCCAAAATATTTCCCAATTGCCAGCAGACATGTTGCTAATTTCAGTTTATTGACTGTCAGTTTGTGCTCAAGCCCTTCTCTAAAGGACAAGAGGCCATTCCAATTAGGAAGAGGTGCACTTTACTGCCTTTTAACCCTTTCCAGTCTGAGGGGCCGGGCAGCAGAGATACAGCATTGCTCGGGTTAATGTCTGGGTCTGGTTTCAGCGGAGCTCGTGGAATAGCTTCTAACACCTGGCAGAGCGCAGAAGGGCATCTGAATGCTAAATGCTTTAACAAAGCAATGATTTTTTTTATGGCGTTAGCACGTCACTTAATGGGGCATTTTATTGCTAACTAAATATTAAGCGCAGAGGTAATAGCAGAAGAGATGGGCCAGTCACACTATCTATGGGGCTTTAGATGCTCAGCCGAATAACCTCGACTAAATGGGATCATTTCAGCCTATGTATCCAACAGGAACGCACAATAACTCACAACTGTATTACCCACACAGATCCATCAAGCTCCTACCTCTCTCCACCTGTTCTGGCAATTGCACAGAGATCAATAGCCTGTTATACATATGGCATTAAAGGAGAACTAAACGCAAAAAATTAATATGGCTAAAAATATCATTTTATATAGTGAACTTATTGCACGAGGCTAAAGTTTGAGCTTGTCAATAGCAGCAATGATCCAGGACTTCAAACTTGTCACAGGGGGTCACCATCTTGGAAAGTGTCTGTGACACTCACATGCTCAGTGGGCTCTGATTGGCTGTTGAGAAGCTAAGCTTAGGGCTCGTCACTAATTATCCAGCAGAAAATGAGCTTCCCTGGCTGTAATATAAGCTGATGCTACAGGTTTGCTGATTATTCAATTCTGATGCTAATTGCACTGGTTTCTGTGCTGCCATGTAGTAATTATGTGTATTAATTACTAATCAGCCTTATATTGTGACATTTCTATTCTATGTGTACTGTATATTGTGAGTGGCTCCCTAAGCTCAGTAAGTGACAGCAGCACATAGCATGTGAATCAGTGAATCAGCAGAAAAGAAGATGGGGAGCTACTGGGGCATCTTTGGAGACACAGATCTTTACTGCTAAAGGGCTGTGGTTGCCTTGGGCTGGTACAGAAGCACAAAACACAATGTACAACATTTCTACCTACTTCTTTGGTTAGGCTTTAGTTCTCCTTTAAAAGTTTAGCCAGCCCAATATTGGGGTTTTTGAAAACTGAAATCTAGATCATCCTTTAATTTCCTGTGTATAATTCCTGTGTATAGAAAACATTTATTTTGGCTGCTGCCCAGCACTAGAGGAGAAAGATTAAGGGTAAGTCTGCAGCCTTATGCTGCCATTGGATCAATATGATTTAAATAGATACCTACAGACCTGAACCCAAAACCAGTTAAGTCGAAGAGAGAGGAAGAAATCCAGCAAGTGGCAAAAATTGCCCCAGTAGCAGCAACCTACAACATCTTTAGTTGGAACGCCAACCTGTGCTAGCTGCCCATACCCACTAAGATCCACTTACCGAACGAGCAGATCTTTACTTGACTTGGCCCGAAAAGTGGTGGAAATGAGGCTATTTCCGATCATTTGGCCCTAGGGCCAACAAACAGATGTCAGGAGACAACTTGATCAGCCTCAATACCATAGGCTTAATCTTACAATAGTGGTAGGAAAGCTTATCAAAGGGGTATTAAGGGATAAAATACTTGACTTATATAATGACACATATAATAAACTATGAGTTTGTGCCAGAATCGTTAAATTGCCTTTTAGGAGAAGGTGAGCAGAAACCTTGACTTGGGATGGCAGTGGGTGTGATCTACTTGGACTTTGATACAGTGTCACACAGAAGGTTAGTGGTTAAATTAAGGAATGATGGCCTGGAACAGAGTACTTGTACCTGGATAGAGAACTGGTTGAAGAATAGAGTGGTGGTAAATGGAACATTTTCTAATTGGACCAGTGTTGATAGTGGAGTACCGCAGGGCTCTGTACTTGCTCCTTTGCTTTTTAACTTGTTTATTAATGGAGAAGGACTTTGAAAGTTTCTATTTTTGCGGATGATCCTAAATTATGCAGCAGGATGCTGCTTCCACTACACGCTAGAAAATGAGGTTCAATGTTGATAAATGCAGGTTATGCACTTTGGCAGAAATAATATAAATGCAAGTTATACACTAAATGGCAGTGTGTTGAGAGCTTCCTTAAAGGCATACTGTCATAGAAAAAAAAATTCAAAACGCATCAGTTAATCGTGCTGCTCCAACAGAATTCTGCACTGAAATCCAGTTTCCCAGTTGCCCCCAGTCACGTGACTTGTGCTCTGATAAACTTCAGTCACACTTTACTGCAAGTTGTAGTGATATCACCCTCCTCCCCCAGCAGGCTAACAACAGAACAATGGGAAGGTAACCAGATAGCAAACTCCCCTAATAACTCAATAGTAAAATCCAGGTCCCACTGAGACACAGTTACATTGAGTAGGAGAAACAACAGCCTGCCAGAAAGCAGTTCCATCCTAAAGTGCTGGCTCTTTCTGAAAGCACATGACCAGGCAAAATGACCTGAGATGCACCTACACACCAATATTACAACTAAATACACTTGGTAGAGTGAATTATTTAGACAAATAGCAGGGGACCTTTTTACCCATAAAGAGAATCACGTACCAGAGGCCTCCCCTTCAGACTAGAGGAAAAGAAGTTTCATTTAAAGGAACAGAGTAGGGGGTTCATCACAGTGAGGACAGTGAGGTTGGGGAATGCACTGCCGGGTGATGATGTGATGCTGATTCAGTTAATGACTAAGAGTGGTTTGGCAGATTTCTTGGACAGACATAACTAGGGCTGGATTTACATAGCAGGCGCTCCTAGACCCGCTGCTGTTCATCGCCCCCCATCTCCTCCCTTCCTTTGTGCACATGGGAATTTTATTGCAATTAAAACAATATACAAAATCAATCATTACATAAAAATATCAAACAAAACTTATAGCATCAATTAATAAAGCATCAAATTATGACATTAGCCCTTAACATGTGATTTCTCAACTTCCCATGTTTTGCTACCAACTATATCACAAACATGTGCAACACCCACTCAAAAACTATAAGATTTGCTGCAAACATTTATTTATGGACTGAAGCTTTGTTATTATATTTTTTCTTGAAAGTATTCAGCCCCTAAGATCTGGCTCTTAAACTGAGCCCTTGCCCCTAAACCCACTTCTTCACTGACTTCCATTAGTTCCCCTTCATCAAGTGACTCCCATTCTAAGTCCTGAGACTGCTGCCCCTGATCTTTCTTTCTACTCTACACATGGGATTGGTGCACAAAACATTTTAAAAACTATTGTATCTCCTGCAAACCCCCAGTACAGGTATAGGACCTGTTATCGAGAATGCTCGGGACCTGGGATTTTCCAGATAACGGATTTTTTTGTTATTTGTATCTTCTTGCCTTAAGTCTACTAGAAAATCATATAAACAATACATAAACCCAATAGGCTGGTTTTGCCTCCAATAAGGATTAATTATATCTTAGTTGGGATCAAGTACAAGCTACTGTTTTATTATTACACAGAAAAAGGAAATCATTTTTAAACATTTGGATTATTTGGATAAATAAAATTGAGTCTATGGTGGTTTCTGGATAACAGCTTTCTGGATAACAGATTCCATAACAGTACTTACTAACCAATGTGGGTGTGGTTGGGTGGCATGCCGCCCCCATGCGCGTTGAGCTCTTCTCCTGCTCTCCACACCCGTCACCGTCAAATGCCAGCTGCCGACTTCCAGGTTTGTCTTTTATAGACATTGCACCTGCTCGCCCCGCCCCTTTTGTGACGTCATCGGTGGGGCAGTGCGGGTCTATAAAAGCAGCCCGGAAGTCGGATGCGGGGAGGCGCGGGCTAAGTGAGGGCGTGTTAGGGTCGGGTGTGGGTCAAGTAAATCCCAACCCGCACATCACTAGTGGGCATGTATTTAGCCACTGCGGAACAAACCTAGTCTGCAGCTTCCATTAGCCCTGGATGATCTGCTAGGGACACACTTCATTGCAATCAGCTAATTTGCTTTTAATGAGAAGCTCAGATGGGGGGGGGTGTTCATGAAATTGCAGGGGGGAAGCAATATTCGCCGCAAGCTTTATATTTCCTTTCCTCCCATTTTTGGAGAGAGCTGTGGATTTCATCAGTCGCTTCACAGGACATTGCAGAAGCTGCTGCAGCAGCAGAAAGAAGCTGCCAAACCACCGCTCTGTGACAAATGGCTCAATCCTTTCCCAAACAGTCGTCTGTCATGTTAATCATCCATCAATTGGAGAGCGGCCAGCGAATCAAAGGGAAGCCGTCGCCAAAAAATCATTTCTTATAGGTATGGGATGCGTTATCCGGAAACCAGTTATCCAGAAAGCTCCTCGCAAAGGGCCCCGTACACGTAAATACCCAAATTTCATGAAAATATGGGTGGATGGCGAATAGAATGTGATGAGATTTGTCATGTAGACAAAGACAAGAGGTCCTTTGACATGTTAAAGGCGAAAGGATAAATTAACCAAATAGGAGACACGGCCCCAAACTCACTCAGGCAAGGATTAGTATTGACAAAAATGTAAAATCAAAATTTCACTTTTAATTATATTCTTAAAAGAAATGGTTATGTATTGAGCTCAAGGTTAAAATGATTTCACTTCCAAGACCATATGTAAATAATATGGGTATATTGACCTCTTGAGTTCCCATTGCACAAACAGGTAGCAGTCAAGATGCAGTCACTGACCCTGCCCAACACTCTCATAGCGATGTGGGGGTCAACCCACACCCAACCCAAACCCGCCCGCACCCAACCCAAACCCGCCCGCACCCGACCCAAACCCGCCCGCACCCGACCCAAACGCTCCCGCAACCCTAAACCGCCGCATCCGACCCTAACCCTCCCCTAACCTTCCAGCAGCCGACCCTAACCCTCCCCACCCAAACCCTTCCGCACCCGACCCAAACCCTCCCGCACAGCTTCCATTGATTTTAGGGTGCAAAGGGATATTGTCATGATTTTATGGTGTAGATTTTATTTCTAAATGACATTGTTTACACTAAAAATAATTCACTGCCATATCAAATTTAATTCCTGAACCAGCAAGTGTATTTTTTAGTTATAACATTGATGTGTAGGTGCATCTCAGATCATTTTGCCCTGGTCATGTGCTTTCTACACTACTTTCAGAAAGAGCCAGCACTTTAGGATGGAACTGCTTTCTGGCAGGCTGTTGTTTCTCCTACTCAATGTAACTGAATGTGTCTCAGTGGGACCTGGATTTTACTATTGAGTGCTGTTCTTAGATCTACCCGGCAGCTGTTATCTTGTGTTAGGGAGCTGCTATCTGGTTACCTTCCCATTGTTCTGTTGTTTGGCTGCTGGGAGGGGGTGATATCACTCCAACTTGCAGTACAGCAGTAAAGAGTGACTGAAGTTTATCAGAGCACAAGTCCCTTGACTGGGGGCAGCTGGGAAACTGACAATATGTCTAGCCTGATTTTAAAATTAAATATAAAAAAAATGTGCTTGCTGTTTTGAATAATGGATTTTACTGCAGATTTCTGCTGTAGTAGCACGATTAACTGATGCGTTTTGAAACAAAATATGTTTTCCTGTGTCAGAATCCCTATAAGAACTGCCCCCCCAACTCTTCTCCAAATTCCTTGCATTTTTCTTATCTTCCATTGTCATTTTATCCTTTCCCCTGGATTCTTTTTCCTATTTGCTTCTCTTCTCACTGCACTGTATCCCATCTGATGCCCCACATGATCTCCCCACCTTCCCTTAGTGCAGTTCCCCCTATAAACAACCTTTGGAGGAAAGAGGAAAATCCAGAAGTTATTTACACTGTAAGACCCCTCGTTTGGCAAGGTCGCCAAACGAGCGGATCTTAAACCGATATGCCCACTAACGGCTGGTTAATATCGGGGCCGAACAATCGGGCCGAACGATCAGATTACAATACTACAAATGGGCTCTGACGGGTCGCAGGACTGCATCAACTAGCAGATGAGGTCCTGGATCTCACGAAAAATCAAACTTGACCGATCGATTGGGAGAACCAGTCGGGAGCCCCCCACTTATGGGCAGATAAGATGCCGATAAGGTCTAAAGGATCAATATGTATGGCCACCTTAAGAGTGACAGAGCGGCTATGGAGAAGGAATGTAAAAGGTTTAGCATTCTGAAATCCAGAGAAACAAAATCCTGAGTGAAATCTGTTAGTTTGCAACATATTACCCTGGATTTTCCCTGCTTAAAGGGCAACTAAAGTCTAAAATAGAATAATGTTAGAAATGCTGTATTTTGTCTACTTAATATAAACATGGACTTACTGCACCAGCAGCCTCATAAGACAAATGATTTATCCTTCCAAAGTTGACGCAGGAGGCTGTCATCTTGTAATTTTGTTAGACATTTCTGCAATATCAAGACTCACACATGCTCAGTGTGGTCTGGGCTTCAGTGGGGAGGTTAAGCTTAGGGATCGTCATAAATTATCAAAACAGCACAAGTCAAATAATATCTTGCCATAGAAAGCCAAGTTAGGGACCGCCATATGGGGTTTACCTTGACGTGGTATGGTGGCTTTTCAACTTTATGATCATAACTTTGTAACTAAAAACCCCTGTTTTGTAAACATATTCATTTGCATTTCTATTGAATTACTTATGAGACAGGGGCCCAGGGAAGTGCATTGTAAGTGGCACTTCCATTATACTTAAATTGGCCTTAAGAGTGCTTCCACCGTCCCCCCTAGATTATAGAAAGCCAATACAGCAAGACTGATTAATAATCAGAATATAAAGACTGCACTGAGTCTCTGGATACAAATCTCTACAGGGAATCCAACAAAGCTGCTCAAGTTCTAGGAAGTAAGGTGGGGGGGCTCCCCCTGCCATTTGCAAGTATGATTGTTTACCTGCACGGCAGTTGGGGACCGTCTGACAATTCCTATCCACAGCAGTAAAAGAAGGTGGAATTTCACTGCATACAGTCAGGTTTATTATAAAAACATTATTATAAAAAAAATTTTTAATTAAAGTATATTTGAGATAGATTTATTTTTTCATTGAAGAAAGTAAAAATGGGATTTTATAATTTTGCCTTTACATGCCCTTTAAATCAGGCCCAAGAGTGTAATCTCTTTATCAAGATGATTTATTCAGTCTGGTTAATCCCTGCACAATCTCCCTGAGCTGCAGAACATAAGAGTCAGTAGTCGACAGCATGTCGGTGAGTGTTTATGTGCAGAATGCGCTCACCTTGCAAGTTCTTTGATTAGATTTGCAATCCGCCTCTTGTCTTCCGGGCACAAATCCTTCAAAGAGGCGCTCTTTATCCCCCCTTCATCAGGAGACACCTGCAGAGAAATCATTACTAGGACTGACTGGTGAACACTGGAGCAACGCTGCCTTTATAGCGAGTCGCCTCCTATACTTGGGACGGGTGATGTGCACCATTACACTCAATTCAGAAGAGAGACGTATTAGACCAGGGCTCCTGAAACTATGGCCCTCCAAAGTGATTTAACCGCCGCTAGTTAATTGCACAGGGCCACCATCAGGGAGGACAGTTGTCCTGGGCCCGATGACTTCTATATGTTAGAGAACTAAACCCTAAAATTTATTTGGGTAAAAATGTCCTATTTTATATAGTGAACTTATTGCACGAGGCTAAAGTTTGAGCTTGTCAATAGCAGCAATGATCCAGGACTTCAAACTTGTCACAGGGGGTCACCATCTTGGAAAGTGTCTGTGACACTCACATGCTCAGTGGGCTCTGATTGGCTGTTGAGAAGCTAAGCTTAGGGCTCGTCACTAATTATCCAGCAGAAAATGAGCTTCCCTGGCTGTAATATAAGCTGATGCTACAGGTTTGCTGATTATTCAATTCTGATGCTAATTGCACTGGTTTCTGTGCTGCCATGTAGTAATTATCTGTATTAATTACTAATCAGCCTTATATTGTGACATTTCTATTCTATGTGTACTGTATATTGTGAGTGGGTCCCTAAGTTCAGTAAGTGACAGCAGCACAGAGCATGTGAATCAGTGAATCAGCAGAAAAGAAGATGGGGAGCTACTGGGGCATCTTTGGAGACACAGATCTTTACTGCTAAAGGGCTGTGGTTGCCTTGGGCTGGTACAGAAGCACAAATCATCATGTACAACATTTCTACCTACTTCTTTAGTTAGGCATTAGTTCTCCTTTAAGCTGGCTGATGTGCAGTTACCTGTAGTCCTGTACTATTAGGAATATTTGAAGATTGGTTTTTGGTGCATGGAAATTAATGATAAGCAATATGGCACATCCCACCCATATGTATGTATGAAAAAGCTAATCTTTCCCTCTGCACACAATTATTTAGAAACATACTATTTGATTCAAGTGTTATACTACTCTACCTAGAGTTTAACTGGGCGAATTACACATTTGGGGGTGACAAATGAATGACATCTGCACTGTATTATGTGTAATGTCGTGTGACTGTCAAACTTCACCAGCAGGACGGACTGCAATACACTAAAATGTGGTATTTGATTAACTTTTAGTATGATGTGCATGAGAACAGTCTGAAGCAATGTGATCAAATAGATTGTATAATAAATCCCCAGTTGGAAAGAGGCAGAAAAGAAAGGCTAATGGCAAACTGCTTGGACTTGCACCTACAGCAAGCTAGGAGTTAATTTCAAGGGCAACCTCCTTTATACCCGTCAAAATAACAGAAATCTTACCTGTTGCTCTTGCTGCCTCTGTAAATCCATTTTAGAGGAAAGAAGAGGCTTCTGGGAATTCGATTTTCTGCCTTCAGATATAGACGTCTTAGATTTAGGGGCAGATCTCAAGTTGCCTTCTGTCTGCAGTCCTACAAGTTGTGTGCAACAACATGAGTGTAAATATCAGTGCATTCAAAGAAATATAGATATATGGCTTGATCTGTGCTGTAAAACCAGAGCTTCTGGATGCATACTAGTCGGCCATAGGGACATCAAAGGGATTGTTCCCCTTTAAATTAACTGTTAGTATGATGTAGAGAGAGATATTCTGAGACAATTTGCGATTGGTTTTCATTTTTTATTATTTATGGCTTTTGAGTTATTTAGCTTTTTATTCAGCAGCTCTCCAGTTTGCCATTTCAGCCATCTGGTTGCTAGGGTCCAAATGACCCTAACAACCACAAATTGATTTGAACAAGAGACTGAAATATGAAATATAGAAAGATGAGTAATAAAAAGTAGCAATAACAATAGCAATACATGTGTAGCCTTACAGGGCATTTGTTTTCAGAAGAAGATGGCAAATAATTCAAAAACTATATAAAAAAATAAAAAAACCAATGGCAAAGTTGCTTAGAATTAGCCATTCTATAATATACCAAAAGTAAACTCTTTCTTTAAGGAGTGTTTTGCATGTCTTTGCCAATAATTCCTTATTTGAGGTAAATTGTTTGGTTTTAAAGAGATACAGACACCAGACACGAAACCTTTTCATACACCTATCATAATATTGGCTTTGATTGCTACTTATAATTTTGCCATAAAGTATTTGCCCAATGCTTTTACATTACCTATTTGACTCCCCGTGTTCCTCTATGAGGGGGCTGCCATATCTGTGCAGAAGGAGTCTGTAAGCATTAGAAACTCTAAGGGCAAGGCCAGACGTGGCGTTTTTATATTGCGTTTTTTAAAAAAGCTCAGTCGGCGTAAATGCGCAGAAACTGCGCTTCCACTGAAACTAATGGAAAAAGCACTATGGCAATTCTCACAGGGTGCTTGCAAGCTGAAATCCGCCACGGGATGCCAGTATTGGCTTTTTTTTAGCAGAAACGCCAATACGTCAAGAAACTACCAACTCATTAGACTCTATGGGATCTGCAAGTTTGAAACCACACGTTATGTAAATACGCAGCGTATTTTAAACATCGGTCCAAATTCTCGTGAGATAAATGAAGCATATACACGTTTTATGGGCCGGTGATGTAATTATGATCATTCCTTCTCCATTTTGCATGTAAATAGTTTTTCAATTTTCTATTTCCAGCCAGCGGAATTATGGGGAACGAGAACAATGAGAAGTGCATGTTGGGAAAAGAAACGTATGTGCTGAAAAACGCATGTTGACGGTAGCGTGTGGTTTCAGTGGCGTATTTACGCCTGACAGAGCTTTTTTAAAAACACATCGTAAAAACGCCATGTTGGCCTTGCCCTAACTGACAGGCTGAGATAGGACAGTCAGGTTGGTGAAACAGTCAGGTACAAAAACTTCAAGTAACAATTACTTAGAAAAACAAAACTCTCAGCAAAAAATGACCTATAGGTAACTTTTAGGGCAGATTTATCAAGGGTCGAATTTCGAAGTGCAAAAAACTTCGAAATTCGACCATCGAATAGGCTAGTTCGACATTCAAAGTCGAATTCGTACGATTTTACTTCCACTTCTCAAAACTAAGCCAAATGTTGGCTATAGGTTCTAGGAGGTCCCCAAAGGCTAACATAGCAATTCGGCAGGTTTAAGGTGGCGAAGTGTCAAAGTTGAAGTTTTTTAAAGAGACAGTACTTTGATTATTGAACGGTCGAATAGTCAAAGCATTTTCACTTCGTATCAAAGTCGAATTTAGCCTATTCAATGGTCGAAGTACCCAAAAATTACTTCGAAATTCGAAGTTTTTGAATTCGAATATTCACTTCGACCATTAGTATATCTGCCCCTTATATATATTCACATTTTAAAAAGTAGTTTTTAAGTATCAGTTTAACTTTAAGGCAGTACAATGTGCATAGCATGAGGCTTGTGAGTGAGTACATTTTGTTGCGAAAGTGAAAAAAAATGGATTTATTAGGTCAGACAACATGTCGGGCTTAAGCTGGCCATAGATGTTAAGATTTTTAAAAGATCTTTTCGTTATCGTTAGACCAAGCTTATCTTGAAACGATCATTTAAATGTACAATTTGTCCATCAAATTAAAAAGAGCATTTCAAGCGATGTTGTCTAGTTGAAGGCAGGAAAACTGAGGGGAGCTGCCGCTTGGCCCTGCAAACGATTGGACAATGGATACATTTCACTGTGACCGATGAAAAATTTCTAACCTGGCTGATCAATTTTCTGACCGATGTTGGACGAAAAATCGTTAGATGCGCAATCGTTCCATTCCCACTAATCTCGCGATAATTTGACAGATTGGTTGGATTGCACTGAAATCGATCGTTCATGAAAGAAAAATCTTAGCGTCTATGGGGGGCTTTACACTCTTTTTTTTGTACAATATATCACCAGACAGGCCTGACAAAGGGTGAAAGCCAGATAAAGAGCGCATACGTGAGCACTTGAGCCAGATAAAAAAACTCAAAAACAGTGGAAAAAAATAACATAACGAGACATTTTGCACAATGCAATGGTAGTGATGTGGGATGTTTTTCTGTACAGGGCATTGAAAAAGTGAGGCTAGGAAAAAGGGGAGGAGATTTGACAGGCCTTTTAATGAAGAGGGAATTATTTTGGATTTTTTTATTTACATACTTGGTTGCCACTTGGTTTAAATTATGAGTTTGATGTAACTTGCTTCACCTAATATATGATCTGGAGGATACAGGGTTAGAAATATTGAAAATCTGCATTGTATTACTAGGATCTTTTCCATTGTAAATGATTGATATCCGACATGTGTAATATACTATGTGGTTCTTAATGGCACTGACCTGTTATTTATGTGACATGAATGTTTTCTATAGATTTGCAAGGAATTGTTTGATAAATATGATTAAAGTTTGGGCATACGGAAAAGAAATGAGACCCAGTTGATCTTATACGTAATGTTGCTTTAACATCAGAATGTGATGTGGCAGCATTTCATTGGTTTTAAGCTTTGAGGGAGGGATCTCCATGGGTTTAAATTTTGGAGCCAAATGTAGCATTACTAGTGCCTATGACTAAGTATCAGTGGGTAAGAAACGCGTAAGGCGGAGCATCAGTGGGTCAGTATGCTTACTTTTTTACATTTTGTATTGAATAAATATTGATTTTTAATACCGTATATACTCGAGTATAAGCTGTCCTGAGTATAAGCCGAGGTACCTAATTTTACCTCCAAAAACTGGAAAAGCTTATTGACTCGAGTATAAGCCGAGGGTGAGAAATGCAGCAGCTTCTGGTAATTTTCAATCAAAAAATTGAGGGTTTTTGCTCCCATTGGAGGTGCCGGCGTCTCGTTTTTGGACGCCGACGACCATTCTTAGATGCCAGTGACTATTCTTGGAGACTATTCTTGGATGCCATCGACTATTCTTAGATGCCGGTGACCGTTTTTGCGCTTGACCCGAGTATAAGCCGAGGTAGAGTTTTTCATCATATTTTGGGGGCTGAAAAACTCGGCTTATACTCGAGTATATACGGTACTGAACAAAACATTTTTGGAGTATAATTTTTGTAACGGACATTTGGACCCTTTAGGAATGGGGGCTGTATTCCAAAAAAACCTTGACCCTTAGGACTGACCTTATATTCACAGCAGCTGGGCGTTATTAGTACTGAAAGGGTGAAAGTAAGCCCGAAATGTTGCCTGGTTTTCGGATATATCAAATCCAATTTTTTTTTTCACTTTTGCAGCAGTATTTTTTTTCTTGTATGTCTATATAACCCCTGGCAAGAGTTTACAGACCCCAATTCACAAGATTATACAAGGTGGTGGAAGCACACACAACTTTTACTACACTGTGGGAAAGTGCACCCTGTATATACACTTGTAGTGCCCTAGAAACATGGCAGCAATACAATACAACCCTAATCCCATTCAGTAGCAAGTCTGGACTCTTACCTGGGACGTACACGAGCTGCTGCTCTTCATCTGAAGCTGTGAGTGTTATTAAGGAGAATGAATGCCGAATAACTAGCAGGTGCCAAGGAGATAAAATGCCCAGGTAATGGCCACATGAAAGGGAAAATCTATAGTTGCTCATAACACAACATAAACATCATTATAATGGTATTGAACAAGATCAGACACACATGAAATCTACATCAGGTGAATAAAACATTGGCACAAACAAGCTGCAGAGTTTAAGCCTCAGAATTCACTGGAAAGGGCGACAACATTTTTGGATGCGAGGGGTCGGCCACATCCCCCCGGCAGCCAAAAAGCAGTTTAAACATGAAGGTGGACTGAAGCAGAATGGAAAGACAAATAACTCAAAAACAAGAATAAAATAAAACAACAGCATGAATGAGGTCAACTTGGTCTGAGGGCGAGGCCTATAGGAAGGTGGGTGTGGCTTGTGTCAGAACATTTGCTTAAAGGGGTTGTTCAGTGTAAAAATAAAAACTGGGTAAATGGGCTGTGCAAAACTAAAAAATGTTTTTAATATAGTTAATTAGACAAAAATGTAATGTATAAAGGCTGGAGTGAGTGGATGTGTAACAAAATAGCCAGAACTCTACTTCCTGCTTTTCAGCTCTCTTGCTTTCCACTGATTGGTTACCAGGCAGTAACCAATAAGAGACTTGGGGGGGGGGCGCATGGTTCATAACTGTTGCTTTTGAATCTGAGCTGAATGCGGAGGATCAATTACAAACTCACTGAACAGAAATGTCCCAAGTGGCCCCCCTTATAGTCACTGACTAACTCAGAGTTAGAGAGCTGAAAAGCAGGAAGTAGTGTTCTGGCTATTATGTTACACATCCACTCACTCCAGCCTTTATACATTACATTTTTGCCTAACTTTATTTTGCACAGACAATCTATTTACACAGTTTTTATTTTTACAATGAACTGTCCTTTTAAAGGGATTGTTTGCCTTTAAATTAACTGTTAGTATGATGTAGAGAGATATACCGAATCAATTTGCAATTTGTTTACATTTCTTTATTATTTATGGTTTTTGAGTTATTTAACTTTTTATTCAGCAGCTCTCCAGTTTGCTGTTTCAGCAATCTGGTTGCTAGGGTCCAAATTCCCCTAGCAACCATGCACTGATTTGAATAAGAGACTGGAATATGAATAGGAGAGACCTGAATAGAAAGATGAGGAATAAAAAGTAGCAATAACAATATATTTGTAGCCTTACAGAGCATTTGTTTATTAGATGGGGTCAGTGACCCCTCATTTGAAAGCTGGAAAGAGTCAGAACAAGAAGGTAAATAATTAATAAAAAAACTATACAAAATAACCAAGTTAGACCAATAAAGAGGTTGTTTAGAATCAGCCATTCTATATAACAGTAAAAGTTCACTGTATAACTGAAGTTCCCCTTTAACATCCTTCCTTTCTGCTCTCACACTCCTCCCCCACCACCCGCTCTCTCTGGATATGAAGCCGGCTCAAGTGTCACCGTTCTCGCGCAAAGGATACCGTCTTCACTCCAATAACCGGCGGCTCCGAACCCAGCAACACCCGCCATCTTCAAACAACCGCCGCAGCAAGCAGCCACAGCAACCACACTTCATTCCCGCCCTCTTCGCTCTGATTGGCTCCAAGTATCCCCTCTCTCTTGTCCTATTGGTCCGCAGTGGCTTCTCTGAGGGAAAAGGAGGTCTTGAAGTTGTTGCAGGATGTTAATAGTTGCAAAGCACTTCGGGTTATGTAGTTCTTTATTCGCGTTTGCGCATTCAGAAAGAATTGAGAGCGAAACTACGTTCCCCGACATGCAAAGGGGAGGGTGTGGGCCTTTTCTGTGATTGGTGCAGCTGCTGTCTAGTGAGGAAGATCATTTCCCGGCATGCAGAGCGGGGGTTGTGTATCCTGGTTACGGAGGAGGATGAGGTAAGGGCTGTCAGTGTGTGAGGGGAGGTTATTGGGGCACTGGGAAGGCTGACTGTGTGAAGAGCCTGTATCCCCCATTGCACCTCGTTTCTTTCCAGTCATTACGGGCAGTTTTAGGGATACATTCGATTTGCTCAGGCCTGGGCTGGGACCACTGCTCCTCTAAGGCTCCTGCGGGGGAGGGGGAGGCTAATTAAAGGAAAATTATACCCCCAAAAATGAACACTTAAGCAACAGATAGTTTACATCATATTAAGTAGCATATTAAGGTATCTTGCCAAACTGGAATATATATTTAAGTAAATATTGCCCCTTTACATCTCTTGCCTTGAGCCACCATTTAGTGATGGTCTGTGTGCTGCCTCAGAGATCACCTGACCAGAAATACTGCAGCTCTAACTGTAACAGGAAGAGATCACCTGACCAGAAATACTGCAGCTCTAACTGTAACAGGAAGAGATCACCTGACCAGAAATACTGCAGCTCTAACTGTAATAGGAAGAGATCACCTGACCAGAAATACTGCAGCTCTAACTGTAACAGGAAGAGATCACCTGACCAGAAATACTGCAGCTCTAATTGTAACAGGAAAAGATCACCTGACCAGAAATACTGCAGCTCTAACTGTAACAGGAAGAGATCAACTGACCAGAAATACTTCAGCTCTAAATGTAACAGGAAGAGATCACCTGACCAGAAATACTGCAGCTCTAACTGTAACAGGAAGAGATCACCTGACCAGAAATACTGCAGCTCTAACTGTAACAGGAAGCGATCACCTGACCAGAAATACTGCAGCTCTAACTGTAACAGGAAGAGATCACCTGACCAGAAATACTGCAGCTCTAACTGTAACAGGAAAAGATCACCTGACCAGAAATACTGCAGCTCTAACTGTAACAGGAAGAGATCACCTGACCAGAAATACTGCAGCTCTAAATGTAACAGGAAGAGATCACCTGACCAGAAATACTGCAGCTCTAACTGTAACAGGAAGAGATCACCTGACCAGAAATACTGCAGCTCTAACTGTAACAGGAAGAGATCACCTGACCAGAAATACTGCAGCTCTAACTGTAACAGGAAGAGATCACCTGACCAGAAATACTGCAGCTCTAACTGTAACAGGAAGAGATCACCTGACCAGAAATACTGCAGCTCTAACTGTAACAGGAAGAGATCACCTGACCAGAAATACTGCAGCTCTAACTGTAACAGGAAGAGATCACCTGACCAGAAATACTGCAGCTCTAACTGTAACAGGAAGAGATCACCTGACCAGAAATACTGCAGCTCTAACTGTAACAGGAAGAGATCACCTGACCAGAAATACTGCAGCTCTAACTGTAACAGGAAGAGATCACCTGACCAGAAATACTGCAGCTCTAATTGTAACAGGAAAAGATCACCTGACCAGAAATACTGCAGCTCTAACTAACAGGAAGAGATCACCTGACCAGAAATACTGCAGCTCTAAATGTAACAGGAAGAGATCACCTGACCAGAAATACTGCAGCTCTAACTGTAACAGGAAGAGATCACCTGACCAGAAATACTGCAGCTCTAACTGTAACAGGAAGAGATCACCTGACCAGAAATACTGCAGCTCTAACTGTAACAGGAAGAGATCACCTGACCAGAAATACTGCAGCTCTAACTGTAACAGGAAGAGATCACCTGACCAGAAATACTGCAGCTCTAACTGTAACAGGAAGAGATCACCTGACCAGAAATACTGCAGCTCTAACTGTAACAGGAAGAGATCACCTGACCAGAAATACTGCAGCTCTAACTGTAACAGGAAGAGATCACCTGACCAGAAATACTGCAGCTCTAACTGTAACAGGAAGAGATCACCTGACCAGAAATACTGCAGCTCTAACTGTAACAGGAAAAGATCACCTGACCAGAAATACTGCAGCTCTAACTGTAACAGGAAGCGATCACCTGACCAGAAATACTGCAGCTCTAACTGTAACAGGAAGAGATCACCTGACCAGAAATACTGCAGCTCTAACTGTAACAGGAAAAGATCACCTGACCAGAAATACTGCAGCTCTAACTGTAACAGGAAGAGATCACCTGACCAGAAATACTGCAGCTCTAAATGTAACAGGAAGAGATCACCTGACCAGAAATACTGCAGCTCTAACTGTAACAGGAAGAGATCACCTGACCAGAAATACTGCAGCTCTAACTGTAACAGGAAGAGATCACCTGACCAGAAATACTGCAGCTCTAACTGTAACAGGAAGAGATCACCTGACCAGAAATACTGCAGCTCTAACTGTAACAGGAAGAGATCACCTGACCAGAAATACTGCAGCTCTAACTGTAACAGGAAGAGATCACCTGACCAGAAATACTGCAGCTCTAACTGTAACAGGAAGAGATCACCTGACCAGAAATACTGCAGCTCTAACTGTAACAGGAAGAGATCACCTGACCAGAAATACTGCAGCTCTAACTGTAACAGGAAAAGATCACCTGACCAGAAATACTGCAGCTCTAACTGTAACAGGAAAAGATCACCTGACCAGAAATACTGCAGCTCTAACTGTAACAGGAAGAGATCACCTGACCAGAAATACTGCAGCTTTAACTGTAACAGGAAGAGATCACCTGACCAGAAATACTGCAGCTCTAAATGTAACAGGAAGTGATCACCTGACCAGAAATACTGCAGCTCTAACTGTAACAGGAAGAAATCACCTGACCAGAAATACTGCAGCTCTAACTGTAACAGGAAGAAATCACCTGACCAGAAATACTGCAGCTCTAAATGTATTTGTCTATGTGAATTTTGTATTCACAGCCTCATTGTACCCTGCTTAATGTTTTTAAAAATGAATCGTGATCACAACTTTCCCTTATTTGAACTTGACTTTGGCCTAGCCTCCATAAATGACCTAACGCAGTGATCTTAGGCTGAGTGTATTACTGAGCCTGACAATATCAGAGTAGGCTGGGCCTATGTAACTGAAGCATTATTTGTCAAATAATAATAATGTCTATGTTACAGAGCCTTATGTTATTACTTTGAGATGGGTGAAGTTAATTTGATACTTTTGCTATGGATATATTTATCCTTTTTTGCTTTATTTTAGTGCTGATGGCTTTTGCTTGAAGAAATCTGTGGCCTTGTAGAATATGCAAGAGACATTTCATTAACATGGCATCTTACACCGAGAAACTGACTCTGGGCATCAGCAAAATCCTAGGTAAGTAATTGTTGAGTCTCCAGGTACTCTCCTATATTACTAATTGATAAAATAAACAGCCTCTCTCCCACACTACTAATAGACTAAAAGCTCCAGTATCCAGTCTACTATTAGACTATTTGCTACAGTACACAGCCACTCTCCCACACTATTAATACACTATTTGCTATAGTAACCAGCCACTCTCTCACACTACTAATAGACTAAAAGCTCCAGTATCAAGTCTGTCTCCCACACTAATAGACTATTTGATTTAGTACCCAACCACTCTCCCACACTACTATTAGACTATTTGCTATAGTACACAGCCACTCTCCCACACTACTGATGGCATATTTTTCTATAGTACACATTCTCTCTCACACACTACCGATAAACTATTTGATATAGTACCCAGCCACTCCCCCACACTGCTATTAGACTGTTTGTTATAGTAACCAGCCACTCTCCCATACTACTGATTGACCAAAAGCTCCAGTATCCAGTCTCTCTCCCACACTACTAATAGACTATTTGATACAGTACCCAGCCACTCTCCCTCACTACTATTAGACTATTTGCCATAGTACACAGCCACTCTTCCACACTACTGATAAACTATTTAATATAGTACCCAGCCACTCTCCCACACTACTAATAGACCAAAAGCTCCAGTATCCAGTCTCTCTCCCACACTACTAATAGACTGTTTGATAAAGTACCCAGCCACTCTTCCACACTACTATTAGACTATTTGCTATAGTACACAGCCACTCTCCCACACCACTAATAAACTATTTGATATAATACCCAGCCACTCTCCCACACTACTATTAGACTATTTGTTATAGTAACCAGCTACTCTCCCACACTACTATTAGACTATTTGTTATAATAACCAGCTACTCTCCCACACTACTGATAGACAATAAGCATTAGTACCCAGGTACTATCCCACATTACTAATTAATTATAAGCTCCAGTACCAGTAGCCACTCTCACACATTACTAAAAGACTGCAAGCTCTAGTACCCATCCACTCTTCCACAATAATAATAGATTGTAAGATCCAGTAACAGCACCCAGGCACTCTTCCATGTTATTAATAAACTATAGGCTCCGATACCCAGACACCTTCCCACATTGCTAATAGACTACACTACACTCCAGTAATGATACACAGTCACTCTCTACAATGCTAATAGACTATACGCTCCAGTAATGATACACAGTCACTCTCTACAATGCTAATAGACTATACGCTCCAGTAATGATTCACAGTCACTCTCTACAATGCTAATAGACTATACGCTCCAGTAATGATACACAGTCACTCTCTACAATGCTAATAGACTATACGCTCCAGTAATGATACACAGTCACTCTCTACAATGCTAATAGACTATACGTTCCAGGATGATACACAGTCACTCTCTACAATGCTAATAGACTATACGCTCCAATAATGATACAAGTCACTCTCTACAATGCTAATAGACTATACGTTCCAGTAATGGTACACAGGCATTATTGTATTAGTAATAGACTGGGTTTGGTACCCATTTGGCAGCGCAATGCGGTGCTTAGTTTAGCAGAGACCAGTAAGCAGGGAAGTGAGCAGCATTACGAAAATATTTGCTTTTGAAGACTGCAGTGGGAGTTTTCTCCATCCTGATAAAGCCTTAATAAATGTCATATCTCTGCCTCCCACTCCTCCAGCAATAAATGTCAGCTCACAGGCAGCAGGGAATGGGCAGGGCTAAACTGGCATTATGCACTAAAGGTCAGTTATGTATTGCTGCCAAAATGTATGTGTAGCACATAAAGGCACCATCCGCTTTTATTGTAATGTATTTCTCTGCATCGAGGGAGATTTGATACCTACGACTAAAGCATTGTACAAAAGAGCACTTCACAAAATTCCCATAGTTTGGCTACAAAACCCAGTAACCCAGTCTGTAGAGAAGTGACTTTGTGCATGGGGGCATCCATGTGCTGAGACAGGAAAGAGCCTTCCCCAAATGCTTTCACAAAATAGAAAGCACCGAATTGTAAGAAATGTTGATGGATTCTTGTAACCTTAAGGTTTCACTGAAACCAGAGGCCTGAGCACAAACCATCGAAACAGCCACCAAACTTTACTGTTGGCATTATGCAATTAAGTAGATCGTTTCCTATCCTATATATAATTAGGATTATTAAACAAATGCCAACTGGTTAACCAATCACCATTCTGGGATCAGATGCTGCTGACCAGGTTTTGACTTTTATTAGAATTAAGCAACAGACTGAACTTGATGGGCTTGCAGTTTAATATTTCTCTGTGCCTTTTTAGCCTGATAATAAACAGCATGAGCCCAATTTCTTACCTTGTTCTTAATCCTTACAGAATCTTCCCCTGGCATCTCTGAGGTGAAGTTTGATGAGAGGGCCCCTGCCGAACGCCACTTGATTGTTTCCTGGGAACAGGTATACTTGATTCATATTAAAGTGGAACTATTGCGAAAAATAAACATTTAATATAAGCTTCCTCATACTGAAGTAATAAACTTTCTAAATACAATGAGTTAACAATTCTGCATTGTTTCTGAAATAATCAAGTTTATCTTCACTATTCCTCTCTCAGCAGCTGTTTCTCTTCATTCTGTCTTCATACAGCAGTTGGGTGTCAGATATTCATTGACAGTTAGATCCAATATATCTTATAGGGGGGCTCCTTTCCTAGCAGATGTATTAGAGCTCACTCAAATAACTGATTCCAGTACACACAAAATTTAACAAAATAACTGCCTTTTGCACAAATCCTGCATGTAGAGAGACATGATGTCTGGTGAGTTTAATAGAGTGAGCTCTAATTCATTTTCTGTGCAAAAGGAGCCCCCTATAAGATATATTGGATCATTCATCTGACAACCAACTCCTGAATGAAGACAGAGTGAGGAGAAACAGATGCTGAGAGAGGAATGGTGAAGATAAACTTGATTATTTCAGAAACAGTAACGAATTTTAATTGATTGTATTTAAAAAGTTTCTTATGACAGTATGCGGAAGCTAATATTAAATTTTCATTTTCACGATACTTCCCCTTTAATATTATTTGCTGATCCTACCTGCCACTAACATGGCCACCATTAGCAAAGTGGGGCCCAGCAATGCATGTGTTCTGAGTTCTTATTGGATTGCTAGGGTGTGCTTACAGCTGAGCCAATTGTCAGATCAGAAGAGCAAATTTATTTAGGTAGGTACTGAGGTTTACCACTAGATGGCACACTCCATTATCAAATTACAGTAGTATCACTTGCTGTATAACAGAGCTCTCCAACTGGTGGCCTATTGGCCACAATTGGCCTGTGACCCACACCTCTACATCCCTGTACTGTTCACCCTCAGACCCAGACTGAAACTGCCCACACTGTTCACCTGTTCACACTCATACAAACTGCTAAAGGGGCACCAGTATTGTGTCACTGTATGTAGTACAGTATGAACTGTTCATGTTAGAGTCATGAAAGGTTTCCCTGTCTCTGCCTCCCCTATGCTCCTTGTATGTGCCATACTTTGCCTGCCCTATGCTCCCTGTATGTGCCATACTCTGCCTGTCCTATGCTCCCTGTTTGTGTCATACTCTGCCTTCCGTATGTTCCCTGTGTGTGTCATACTCTGTCTGTCCTATGTTCCCTTTGTCATACTCTGCCTGCCCTATGTTCCCTGTGGGGCGTGAGCCTGGTAGGCTTGACAGAATACTCGGACAGTTAGCGAGTGTTCTACAGATTTTAATATTTTGTGGTATTTGAAGTATTTTATTTTTCGTTTAGCATTTTTATTAGGGATGCACTGAATCCAGTATAAGGTTCGCGATTTGCCCAGGATTTGGCCTTTCTCAGCAGGAATTAATCTGAATCCTAATTTTCATATGCAAATTAGGGCCAGGAAGGGGAATCGCGTAACTTTTTGTCAAAAAACGAGGAAGTAAAATAATTTGCATATGCTAATTAAGATTTGGATTTGGTTTGTTATTCGGCTGAAACTTTCAAGGATTCACCCCGAATCCCAAACTGTTATCTGGTTGGTAAATCTGTTATACCCCTAGAAACCAGGCAGAGCATGTGAGATACAAAAAAGAGAGCATGACTAGAATAATCTGCAGAGAAAAATAAAAATGTCAATCTTTTGTTTCCCTTAAGTTTATTGTTGTGACACCCAGAACCCAGATGACATTTTAAACCGTAGGCTGAAGAGGAACAGAATAGGAAGCCCCCAAACAATATAAAAAATAAGATCAATTGAAGTTACCTAGAATAGGTACATCTATAATATTGTAAAAATACTTCCCCTTTAAATCACAACCAGTGCCGCCCAGGTGAGTCGTGTTTACATTTATGACGTCATGAAAATATTAGGATTTAAATATAGTTTTAGCAATGTCCCCTTACCTTCCCTAGTTGGCCATAAAGCAATGCCTATCTTGTGTTCTCCAGTCCCTCAAGCTGATAATGCCTAATAATTGGTGTCACTAATTAAAGTCAAACAATGATAAATATGGTAAACCTCCACGAAGCAATGAGCACTTTCTCCCGCTGGAACAAACCGTTTCCATGCCACTAACCGGGCCCATAAACCAATAGGAAGTCCTTTTATCTCACAGAAGCCTTTCTTTTATTTATTATTAACAAGGGCAATGGATTATGGGTTGGTTTTTACAGGGGCAAAATGTGCTGCCTGTATCTTAAAGGAAAACTAAACCCTAAATGAATGTGGCTAAAAATGTCCTATTTTATATAGTGAACTTATTGCACAAGGCTAAAGTTTGAGCTTGTCAATAGCAGCAATGATCCAGGACTTCAAACTTGTCACAGGGGGTCACCATCTTGGAAAGTGTCTGTGACACTCACATGCTCAGTGGGCTCTGATTGGCTGTTGAGAAGCTAAGCTTAGGGCTCGTCACTAATTATCCAGCAGAAAATGAGCTTCCCTGGCTGTAATATAAGCTGATGCTACAGGTTTGCTGATTATTCAATTCTGATGCTAATTGCACTGGTTTCTGTGCTGCCATGTAGTAATTATCTGTATTAATTACTAATCAGCCTTATATTGTGACATTTCTATTCTATATGTACTGTATATTGTGAGTGGCTCCCTAAGCTCAGTAAGTGACAGCAGCACAGAGCATGTGCAGTGAATCAGCAGAAAAGAAGATGGGGAGCTACTGGGGCATCTTTGGAGACACAGATCTTTACTGCTAAAGGGCTGTGGTTGCCTTGGGCTGGCACAGAAGCACAAAACATCATGTACAACATTTCTAGCTACTTCTTTAGTTAGGTTTTAGTTCTCCTTTAAGATTGGGAGGAGTTTGTTATTCAGGGGTTCAAATGAGTGGGAGCCTATTTCTCTGACCTACAGATTAGGAGGAGTTTGTTATACAGGGGGTTTAACTGAGAGGGAGCCTGACTTGAATGATTTGCAGGTTATTAGGCGTTTGTTATACAAGGACCAGGTGTTTATTACCCACTTTTAAAGCTCTAATATATGTTTGTAGAGGAACTCCTGCTTTCTGCCTGATGATCTGAAGAATTTTTATCTGATGACCGATGGATTCCTCATGTCTTGGAGCGTCAAGCTGGATGGTGAGTTTAAGTAAATAAAAGAAACATTGATGGTGACACAGGGTCACTGTTTCAGTTTTGCACCTTAGCAGGGAGTTCACACTATACTTTTTCAGCTTGCATTTTCATAGATCCCATAAAACTATGGCAGCATAGGTATTCCCCTGTACTAAGCACAATTCAGCAGGAACAGTCCCTAAGTTTGCTCATAGTCTGTACAGAGAGATCCCATAAAACTATGGCAGCATAGGTATTCCTCTGTACTAAGCACAATTCAGCAGGAACAGTCCCCTATGTTTGCTCATAGTCTGTACAGAGAGATCCCATAAAACTATGGCAGCATAGGTATTCCCTGTACTAAGCACAATTCAGCAGGAACAGTCCCTAAGTTTGCTCATAGTCTGTATAGGGAGATCCAATAAAACTATGGCCGTATAGGTATTCCTCTGTACTAAGCACAATTCAGCAGGAACAGTCCCTAAGTTTGCTCATAGTCTGTATAGGGAGATCCAATAAAACTATGGCCGTATAGGTATTCCCTGTACTAAGCACAATTCAGCAGGATAATGTTATGGTACATTGGAGTAGAAATCTACTCTGCGTAAACAAAGTTTGCCTTTAATACCATTATTGCTTTACTTCTACCTGAATGTTTTTCCATTCTGTTATGTTATAGAATAATCTGTAAATACATCACTTACAGGGTTATTATGCTTGTACTTACAGCAAGGTCTGCGAGCAATAAAAGTCCTGGATTAGTCTATTCGCTGCTTATCACTTATGATTGTGCTGAAAGCCTGTCATTCTCTGTGTTAATATGTCACTAAGTTGTTCATATACACACACACACACACACACACACACACACACACACACACACATGACTTATTAACCCTTTAGGCCAACACTCTGGGGACCTCTACTAAACTGTGATGAGGTCGTTTTGGTGGAAATTGCTTAGAAAGGACAGTCCGTTGCTGAATAACCTCCTGTGGAACTGCTTGTATTTATTTATCCCTGTTCTTCAGCGTTATTGTGCTTCTAGTATGGGCCGTTCTAACTCCTGAGTACTGGGTCTCCTATGCTCTATTACTTGCCCTATGTCACAACAGCTCTCCCTATGTTTGCAGACAGCACCGTCCAAGTGGGATCTATGGTAATTAACAGCATTTCGGATCTGCTCCGCCTGGGAGGTTCCTCTGTATACGCCCTGCCCAATGCACCAACACTTGCTGACCTGGAGGATGAGCCTGAGGAAGAAGGTATAAAGCAAGCGCCAGCCTTTATATATGAATGAAAACTCTGTAATCTGTAAAGTATTTATTACAGACCCCTTACCCCTCATTCTATTTGTATGTGTCACATGGTATAACTGAATCAGTGAAGGCGAAACACCTCAATTGCTGTTTTTATTTACAGTTCTGCTGCTTCAGCACATATTTCCCATTACTCTCCGCAGGTTGCCTGGAGCAGCCACACTTTGACTCTCGTAATGTGATCTTTGAACTGGATCCGTGCAGCAGCAATGGGAAAGTGTGTCTGGTTTATAAAACCTCAGAGTCAGGTGAGTGCAGAGAGTAGGTTGTTGTTACAGTGCTAGATGGTAGCTAGTCACATGCTTTGTGGTTATTGTTTTCATACAGTTCTCTTAAGTTGGCCATACATTGGGCGATAAAAGACAGAGCAAGTTGGCAGCCTATTGGCCCGTGTGTAGGACCCTCCAACGGGCTTCCCCAATCGATATCTTGCTGAAAGTCGGGCAGATGTTGATCGGGCAGGGGTAAAAATCCAGTTGGATCTGTTTATTGATGTGATCAGACCACCCGTATGATCCGATTGTTGGGCCCTAGCGCCCATGATCGGATCATCCCGATATCGGGCATATCGGGGAGAGATCCACTCGTTTGGTGAAATTGCCAAACAAGCGGATCTCTATATGTATGGCCACCTTTAGGGCAGTGACAGACGGGGAGATTAGCCACCCAGCGGGATGGCATACGTATCGCTTAATTTTCTGAAATTGCCTCACTAGGAAACTTCGAGCAACTTCGGAAATTCAGAAGCAATACGTTTGCCATCCTGCCAGCTATTCGCATTCTTGCCAGCGGGAAGGCATTTCAGGGAGATGAGTCGCCCGCAGTAGAGAAGATTTGCCACAGGGCGACTAATCTCCCCATCGGCCACCACCCTTACAGTATATTACACCTGTAATCCTGCAGTGCTGCCATATATATATATATTGCCTTAATATGAATGTTGCTATTGGATCACTTTCTCTGTGTTTGCTGAGTTTGTCTGTCTTTGCAATATCCTAGGAGGGGCAGCATCTGACCCAGAAATCTGGTTCCTGGACAGGGCTCTCTATTGGCATTTCCTGACCCATAACTTTACTTCCTACTACCGGCTACTGCTGTCCCACCTGGGGCTACCTCAATGGCAGTATGCTTTCACCAGTTACGGACTGAGCCCTCAGGCCAAGGTAAGAACCTTTGTGATACCTGTAAGAGGAGCTACAGTAAGTGGAAAAGATGTACCCAGCATGCCATACATAAAGCAGGAGTGCCTGTTATTGTGAGTGAGGGCAGCAGGCAGAGCAGGACTGGCAATCTGTAGATTCTGGCAAATGCCAGAGGGGCTGCTGTAAGTTGCCTTAGACACTCACTATTTATTGGGCTGGTGGGGGTTGTTTGGGCCTCTCTGTACCTGAAATGCCAGGGCCTATTTTTATTCTCAGTCCAGACCTGAAGCACATGGGAGATCTGTACTTTATACCAGCCTCAGGACTCACTACACTGCTTGCTAGAATAGATGACAGTTGAAGGCAAATCCAGCTCCAGGTTCATGGGAAATCCACCTGATAACTAGACACGCCATGAAAGTGACCTTGGCTTTTGCTTTCCAGCAATGGTTCAACACGTACAGACCCATCACCTTTGAAGCCACAGCGGTGCCTGAAGAACCTGACACTTTCATGAACAAACTGGACCCCAACAGGATTTTCAAGAGCAAAAACAAAACTCCCCAAACAAAGAGAAAACTGCCCCCTGCACCTGCTCCTCCCCAAAAAGGAAACCCAGGCAGAAACCCCTTGGGATCTGGAAATCCTACACGAAAATGAAAGCAGCATATAGCTGTGTGCATGTCTGCCCTTCCCCAGCCAGGTTCCTGTACAGACTTTCATTATCTTTTCTATTTATTTTATTTATTTTGCAAATGGGACAAACACAGAGACAGACTTGGGATCTCTGATATCTGCACCAGTGACTGTGTTGACCTGCCCTGTGCATGTGTTTACAGAACTTACAGCAAAGCCTTTCTGCACTCAATACATACACCTTACTCTTCCCTACATTTTTTATGTAGGGGAGCCTTTAGTTCGGATTTCCTAGCTCTTTTGTTAATACAATTAAAATACTCTTGTTATTTCCTTTGCCTTGATAAGCTTTCTTATTTCAGTCACTGTGCTAGAATGTCAGCCATAAAGCAGGGCAGGACTGCTGCTTCCAATGGGGATCTGATGAGATCTGTGCAGCCACTGGGACAGAATGCTCTGTTATACAGATAGCTAGAATCTCAGCTGCCATAAAGCAGGACAGGAATGCAGCATCCAATCGGGATCAGATAGGATCTGTGCAGCCACTGGGACAGAATGGTCTGTTATACAGATAGCTAGAATCTCAGCTGCCATAAAGCAGGACAGGACTGTTGCTTACAATGGGGATCAGATAGGATCTGTGCAGCCACTGGGACAGAATGTTCTGTTATACAGATAGCTAGAATCTCAGCTGCCATAAAGCAGGACAGGACTGCTGCTTACAATGGGGATCAGATAGGATCTGTGCAGCCACTGGGACAGAATACTCTGTTATACAGATAGCTAGAATCTCAGCTGCCATAAAGCAGGACAGGAATGCAGCATCCAATCGGGATCAGATAGGATCTGTGCAGCCACTGGGACAGAATGGTCTGTTATACAGATAGCTAGAATCTCAGCTGCCATAAAGCAGGACAGGACTGCTGCTTACAATGGGGATCAGATAGGATCTGTGCAGCCACTGGGACAGAATGGTCTGTTATACAGATAGCTAGAATCTCAGCTGCCATAAAGCAGGACAGGACTGCTGCTTACAATGGGGATCAGATAGGATCTGTGCAGCCACTGGGACAGAATGTTCTGTTATACAGATAGCTAGAATCTCAGCTGCCATAAAGCAGGACAGGACTGCTGCTTACAATGGGGATCAGATAGGGATTTTTATTAAAAAATATGAACAATAACAATAAACAAAATCAAAATGTCATAACAAACAAATCAAAACATACAACAGATACATATTCAAAAATCCATAGTTTTTTCCCATGAAAAATCTATCCCCCTCCACAATTTATTGTTTTCTTTATTAATATTTATTTCTTTCAATTGCCAGTCCCTTTTTGCATTAAAAATCTCTATCTTATTTGTTAGTCTTGTTTCTTGCAAAAAATAAATGTCATTTTCTTCTTTCTCCAAGTTACTAAACACTTCCCGTCTTTTTTTAACATTTTTAATACTACACA
The DNA here is from genome assembly GCF_017654675.1 of Xenopus laevis. NCBI lineage: Eukaryota > Metazoa > Chordata > Amphibia > Anura > Pipidae > Xenopus > Xenopus laevis. The sequence continues at coordinate 228,506,304 of NC_054371.1, forward strand.
CATTTATAGTACTAAATTTAATTATTTGTTCAGGCATCTTGGAGATTTAGTTGTTCGCACAGGATTGTGTTCGGCATGTCTTTTATACTGGGGTTTCCCCATGCCACCCAACGACTCCACCAGGAGATCCTCCTCATCAATGGACTCCCACTCTTCCTCACTATCTATCCTTCCTTTCCTTTTCTTCCCTTGCTCCTCCACAATTCCTTTTTCCACATTTGATGGACCCTCAGATTCTAATACAGAATCTTTCTTTCTTTTGCCCAAACCACTGCTGGGGGGTACCACATTCTTTTTAATTGACCTTTCCTTGACTCTCTTTTTTACCTCCTTTTTGTTCCCTTCATCCCTTTTTTTCTCTTCACCAATCCTTCTCAATTCCTCTTCCTCCTCTGCCAAATCCCCCCATGACTTTCCTGAGGGCAATTCAAATCTGTTTGAAGTTTTGATTTCACTTTCTAAGATCATTTTTCCTGCTTTTTTTCCTGCCACCTTCCAGTCATCCCCCCTTCCCTGCACTGATGTAACAGTACTTTCTGCCTTTTGGTTTTCTTTACTTTGACAGGGGGCAACCTCATTGTTCCCTTCCTCCTCCCGCCTTTCTTCTGTTACATCTTCCTGAAATATTTCCTCCTCTATTCTTGGGCAAAGTTTAACAATATTGTGCCAGGCATTAGGACAATCACGGTGTGTATGACCCAGTTCCGCACACAGGTTACACCTCACATTCTCGCAGTCTTTGTTGACATGCCCCTGGGCCCCACACAATGTGCACATCTTTATTGTACAGTCTCCCCGCCAAATGCCTCCTTGATCCACACTTATAACATTGACGGGGCTGCCCTGGATAAAAGCAAACACCCCTTTCTCTGCCTATAAAAAATGAATTTGGGAGATGCTGTGTCATGTTGTTTTGCACATTCAGCCTCACTTGAGCCTTCCAACCCACCACCCAAAATCCTTCCTCATTATATACAGGTTTTAAAGGCATCAAAACATTGCATTGTCTCTTTAACCAGACTAACACATCAGCAGGAGGGACAGACTCATTCTTAAAAAAGATTGTTACTGTTTTTACTTCTGGTTTTGAGACTGGACTCGCCCTGAAGCCTTCCCATGCTGAGGATGTCTTTTTATCTTGATATAAATTCCAAAATCTGTCTAAACCTTGGGACAACTTGAAACTTATTTCAAAATCAATATCTGACACATTTACAAAAGCAAAAACATCTGCAGGAGTAAATCCCATTGATTGTTTGATTAAGTTTTTACACACATAGTGGCTACCTGGTGATTTCTCCTTTTCTCCCTCCCATTTGATTTTAACCACATTTCTCCTTTTGAAAGTGAGCCCATCATGAAATGATTCCTCCTGCCTTGCAAAAAATTTCCTTTTCTCCCAGAAAGACCTACTATCCTGTTTACCTTGTTCAGGATCAACTCCATTTTGAGCAAATTGTTGTGTTGTTTCCTCAGGTAAAGCACTAGTTGCTTCATTCTCAGCAGCTTGTGTCTCCCCCTCCCCCTCCACCTCATTTACATTCCCTTCAGAGACTGCACATTCCTTGTTGTTAAACAAAACATTTTCATTCCTTTCTTTTCCATTTGTTTCAGACAAATTATTTGCACCATTATCATCTGATTCCCCCCCACCTTCATTCAGCACAAAATCCAAATAAGAGGATTCAAAGGTCTTTTTCCCTCCACTGGACATTTGTTTAAACCGTTCCTTGTTTTTATACACCTCCTCCCATGGTTTAATCACTAATAACAAAGCCTCCATATTTTCCACCACCTCCTCCAGTTCTTTATTCATTTCTGCCAGTTTCCTGATGCCTTGAGCTCTGAAATGTCCCTTAGCAGATTTAACATTTGAAAGTTCCCTCTCAATGTTTTTTTCCAAAGTATTTCTCCTGTTACTTAACAGTTCCATAGCTCTGAGTGATTCAATGATGTGTGAGGTATTAACAGTGTGTCCACTACTAGTCCCATTAGAAGAGTCATTAGCCAGTGCTCCACTCACCCGTGCCCCAGTCCTGGTCTCCTCTGTGCCATCCAGCGCCCCCTCTGCCACTGCCACAGCAAGCTGGCCACACAGCGCCTCAAGCCCTGCCATATGTTTAGCAGGACTATCCTTCACGCTTGCCTCCCTGCTAGTCACTTCCTCCACAGTGTTTGTCTCAATGTTGTTGGTGTAACAATGTGCTGGAGCTGCAGTTCTCAGAGTCTCACCTGAAGCCTCACTGCTGCTGCTTGCGGACGCCATCTTGTCCTTTTCCTCAGCACTAGCACCGGAGCTCCCTCCTTCTGCCTGGGCCTCAGATACTTCACTGTCGCCCACCTCTGCGTTACTGAGGGAACACTCCAAAAGGGTACTTGCACCACATCTGCTCACTTCTGAAACACTTTGGGGGCTGCTGGAATCCACTGCTTTCTCCATGGGCATTTCACAGGGGGAGCTTGCACCAGGCAAATCCTCCATATTGGCTTTTTGATCAGACACTTCTGCTGACTGTGTTACTTCCATCATTTCTTCACTCTTTGCTTTATTACACACCACTTCACATGAAGTTTTCTTGCTTTTGCAAAAGACTTTCTTTATGGTTTCTTTTGGGACTTTTTTCCCAACACCTAAAGTCTTTGTTCCACTTTTAACACGAGCTGACATCCTTCTCTCCATTTCCAAGTTGTAGGCAAATAAGAAAGTCCAAAAGAAAGTGTAAACTGCACCCCCAGACCCTTGCTGGGCCTGGGGTAAGCTCTGTAACTCAGGAGCTCCTCACACGCACGTCCTTCCTGATTGGGGATCAGATAGGATCTGTGCAGCCACTGGGACAGAATGTTCTGTTATACAGATAGCTAGAATCTCAGCTGCCATAAAGCAGGACAGGACTGCTGCTTACAATGGGGATCAGATAGGATCTGTGCAGCCACTGGGACAGAATGTTCTGTTATACAGATAGCTAGAATCTCAGCTGCCATAAAGCAGGACAGGACTGCTGCTTACAATGGGGATCAGACAGGATCTGTGCAGCCACTGGGACAGAATGCTCTGTTATACAGATAGCTAGAATCTCAGCTGCCATAAAGCAGGGCAGGACTGCTGCTTACAATGGGGATCAGATAGGATCTGTGCAGTCACTGGGACAGAATGTTCTGTTATACAGATAGCTAGAATCTCAGCTGCCATAAAGCAGGACAGGACTGCTGCTTCCAATGGGGATCTGATGAGATCTGTGCAGCCACTGGGACAGAATGCTCTGTTATACAGATAGCTAGAATCTCAGCTGCCATAAAGCAGGACAGGAATGCAGCATCCAATCGGGATCAGATAGGATCTGTGCAGCCACTGGGACAGAATGGTCTGTTATACAGATAGCTAGAATCTCAGCTGCCATAAAGCAGGACAGGAATGCAGCATCCAATCGGGATCAGATAGGATCTGTGCAGCCACTGGGACAGAATGGTCTGTTATACAGATAGCTAGAATCTCAGCTGCCATTAAGCAGTACAGGACTGCAGCATCCAATCGGGATCAGATAGGATCTGTGCAGCCACTGGGACAGAATGGTCTGTTATACAGATAGCTAGAATCTCAGCTGCCATAAAGCAGGACAGGACTGCTGCTTACAATGGGGATCAGATAGGATCTGTGCAGCCACTGGGACAGAATGTTCTGTTATACAGATAGCTAGAATCTCAGCTGCCATTAAGCAGTACAGGACTGCTGCTTCCAATGGGGATCAGATAGGATCTGTGCAGTCACTGGGACAGAATGTTCTGTTATACAGATAGCTAGAATCTCAGCTGCCATAAAGCAGGACAGGACTGCTGCTTCCAATGGGGATCTGATGAGATCTGTGCAGCCACTGGGACAGAATGCTCTGTTATACAGATAGCTAGAATCTCAGCTGCCATAAAGCAGGACAGGAATGCAGCATCCAATCGGGATCAGATAGGATCTGTGCAGCCACTGGGACAGAATGGTCTGTTATACAGATAGCTAGAATCTCAGCTGCCATAAAGCAGGACAGGAATGCAGCATCCAATCGTGATCAGATAGGATCTGTGCAGCCACTGGGACAGAATGGTCTGTTATACAAATAGCTAGAATCTCAGCTGCCATTAAGCAGGACAGGACTGCTGCTTACAATGGGGATCAGACAGGATCTGTGCAGCCACTGGGACAGAATGGTCTGTTATACAGATAGCTAGAATCTCAGCTGCCATTAAGCAGGACAGGACTGCTGCTTACAATGGGGATCAGATAGGATCTGTGCAGCCACTGGGACAGAATGTTCTGTTATACAGATAGCTAGAATCTCAGCTGCCATAAAGCAGGACAGGACTGCTGCTTACAATGGGGATCAGATAGGATCTGTGCAGCCACTGGGACAGAATGCTCTGTTATACAGATAGCTAGAATCTCAGCTGCCATAAAGCAGGGCAGGACTGCTGCTTACAATGGGGATCAGATAGGATCTGTGCAGTCACTGGGACAGAATGTTCTGTTATACAGATAGCTAGAATCTCAGCTGCCATAAAGCAGGACAGGACTGCTGCTTCCAATGGGGATCTGATGAGATCTGTGCAGCCACTGGGACAGAATGCTCTGTTATACAGATAGCTAGAATCTCAGCTGCCATAAAGCAGGACAGGACTGCTGCTTACAATGGGGATCAGATAGGAACTGTGCAGCCAGTGGGACAGAATGTTCTGTTATACAGATAGCTAGAATCTCAGCTGCCATAAAGCAGGACTGCTGCTACATTTCAGACTGGATCACAAATGAAAACATTTATAGGACATAAAAAATGGTGTCAGTTCAGTCTATGATGCATACCTATAAATAGCAAAGAGTGCTATGGCAAAGAGAAAGTATGGGTAATGAAACATGCACAGATGATATAATAATGGGATTACTTATTTCTTGGACATAACTCTGCTGTATCATAAGCAAATACATGATTAGGGCTGGCTTACTAGTAGAACAGAGGGCAAGTGATAATTTCATGCATGACTTGTGCTATTCTGGTCCCTTTGTACCCAAATTGCCTTGTCAACCCTTTGTTCCACTTATGTTACCTGTGATCTTGTGTATCAGCCAATTGTACTCCGGCTTTTAACACCGCTGTGATGACTGGAATTGCCCCCCTTGTCTCCTGCTACCCCCCCCCCCCCCAAAACCCTAAAACCCAAACCTTTTTTAATCTATTGCCCATGTAAAATAGGAACCCATATCTTTTGTATGAAGGTATTCAATTAAGTAAGTAAGTAAGTAAGATTCAATTAAGTAAGTAAGTAAGTAAGATCACTTCCATGGAACTGATTTTTAAATGGATCTTATTGTGGAAGCCAATCATTATTGAGCTTTATAAGAAAAGCAGACACATCATCACATGTTGCTTCTGCTGGACTCTGAGCAGCCACATACACAAGCAGATATTCTACCACTTATCCCATGATCCCTATGGGCAAAGCCAGCCTTGTGCCAAAATGTGCCATAAAATATTTTACTGTCAGGCATTATCTAATTGTGCAAGCTCATAAATTACCCTATTATATACATATCATACACAAGAGCCATGAATATATTGTTAATGATATCCTTATAAATGGTGCTTAGTGATGTCATCCATTCTAATTGGAGCTTAGTGATGTCATTTCTGTCACGTGACTCACTGAAACTTGTGTATCATAATAAATAAAGTACCTCCTGTTGCAAAGTATAAGGATATTAGAAGTCACCTCGGAGTTCCATGACCTTCGGCCTCGTGTTTTTATATGTTCACGGAACTCCTCGGTTACTTATAATATCCTTATATTTTACAAGAGTGGGTACTTTATTCACTATATAAACTCCCTATTAAGAGATGTGATTATGAGTGTTTTACAGTAAATGCACAAAATGTTATGTTTTACTCAATGGAGGCACACTTATCAAATGGTGAGTTCTTAATTTCATCCATTGATTCATACTTCACTAAGGATCCCATAGAAATGAAAAAGAAATAGCAGAATTACACTCTACTCTCTACACTCTACTCTGTGGTAAATATAGCCCCATAGTGTTTCTTTTATACAAAGTGTCAGGTTTGTTCACAAACCCCCCTTTTTTTTTTTTTTTTTTTTTTAAAGCAAAGTCAAGTGAAAATAGATGATGTTCCTTTAACTATAAGCATCTAAAGAAATTTATATATTATACACACTGAGGGGTTCTGTGACCATATAAAGGCACAAGGCTGCAGGCTGAGTTATACAGGGAACTCTGAGTATCACTCATGTATTATAAGGGATAATGTACCCCCTACTGTCAATGATAAGGATATTAGAAGTCACTGAGGGGTTGTTCTGTGACCATATAAAGACACAAGGCTGCAGGCTGAGTTATACAGGGAACTCTGAGTATCACTCATGTATTATAAGGGATAATGTACCCCCTACTGTCAATGATAAGGATATTAGAAGTCACTGAGGGGTTGTTCTGTGACCATATAAAGGCACAAGGCTGCAGGCTGAGTTATACAGGGAACTCTGAGTATCACTCATGTAGTTTAAGGGATAATGTACCCCCTACTGTAAATGATAAGGATATTAGAAGTCACTGAGGGGTTGTTCTGTGACCATATAAAGGCACAAGGCTGCAGGCTGAGTTATACAGGGAACTCTGAGTATCACTCATGTATTATAAGGGATAATGTACCCCCTACTGTCAATGATAAGGATATTAGAAGTCACGGAGGGGTTGTTCTGTGACCATATAAAGGCACAAGGCTGCAGGCTGAGTTATACAGGGAACTCTGAGTATCACTCATGTATTATAAGGGATAATGTACCCCCTACTGTAAATGATAAGGATATTAGAAGTCACTGAGGGGTTGTTCTGTGACCATATAAAGGCACAAGGCTGCAGGCTGAGTTATACAGGGAACTCTGAGTATCACTCATGTAGTTTAAGGGATAATGTACCCCCTACTGTAAATGATAAGGATATTAGAAGTCACTGAGGGGATGTTCTGTGACCATATAAAGGCACAAGGCTGCAGGCTGAGTTATACAGGGAACTCTGAGTATCACTCGTGTATTATAAGGGATAATGTACCCCCTACTGTAAATGATAAGGATATTAGAAGTCACTGAGGGGTTGTTCTGTGACCATATAAAGGCACAAGGCTGCAGGCTGAGTTATACAGGGAACTCTGAGTATCACTCATGTAGTTTAAGGGATAATGTACCCCCTACTGTAAATGATAAGGATATTAGAAATCACTGAGGGGTTGTTCTGTGACCATATAAAGGCACAAGGCTGCAGGCTGAGTTATACAGGGAACTCTGAGTATCACTCATGTATTATAAGGGATAATGTCCCATAAAACTATATAGAAATCCACTAAATTATACTGTGAATAAAGTACCCCCTATTGCGAAATATACGGATATTATAATTCACAGAGGATTTCAGTGATACAGTGATGACATCACTAAGAGTCATTTAAAAGAATATAATTTACAGAATACTCGTGGCTTTTGTGTATTATAAGGATATTTGTGGTATATGTAATATGCCTGCTTATTCTGTTTACATGGCACTAACTGTACCTGTACAGTTGGCATATAAAATATTGTTAATGTTTAAATCATTTTTATCAATGGCCATTAAATGCTATCACACCCCAGTTGTGACTCATGTGGTTATCGTGCAATCCGCTGAGAGATACTCTACACTGTGTAGCTGTACAGACCAGGTTTTACTTTTCCTCATTTCAAGTTTGGCTATTGCCCCCTTCTTCTTTTTTTCCCAAGTACCTGCTCCAGGAAAGTGGGAGAGATGGTGCCTATAGTAACAGTGGGATAATAGTCTCTGGGAAGGGAGTGTGACTGTGGGATAGCAGGTATAGTAGGGAGAGATGGTGTCTATAGTAACAGTGGATAATAGTCTCTGGGAAGGGAGTGTGACTGTGGGATAGCAGGTATAGTAGGGAGAGATGGTGTCTATAGTAACAGTGGGATAATAGTCTCTGGGAAGGGAGTGTGACTGTGGGATAGCAGGTATAGTAGGGAGAGATGGTGTCTATAGTAACAGTGGATAATAGTCTCTGGGAAGGGAGTGTGACTGTGGGATAGCAGGTATAGTAGGGAGAGATGGTGTCTATAGTAACAGTGGATAATAGTCTCTGGGAAGGGAATGTGACTGTGGGATAGCAGGTATAGTAGGGAGAGATGGTGCCTATAGTAACAGTGGGATAATAGTCTCTGGGAAGGGAGTGTGACTGTGGGATAGCAGGTATAGTAGGGAGAGATGTGTCTATAGTAACAGTGGATAATAGTCTCTGGGAAGGGAGTGTGACTGTGGGATAGCAGGTATAGTAGGGAGAGATGGTGCCTATAGTAACAGTGGATAATAGTCTCTGGGAAGGGAGTGTGACTGTGGGATAGCAGGTATAGTAGGGAGAGATGGTGTCTATAGTAACAGTGGATAATAGTCTCTGGGAAGGGAGTGTGACTGTGGGATAGCAGGTATAGTAGGGAGAGATGGTGTCTATAGTAACAGTGGATAATAGTCTCTGGGAAGGGAATGTGACTGTGGGATAGCAGGTATAGTAGGGAGAGATGGTGCCTATAGTAACAGTGGGATAATAGTCTCTGGGAAGGGAGTGTGACTGTGGGATAGCAGGTATAGTAGGGAGAGATGTGTCTATAGTAACAGTGGATAATAGTCTCTGGGAAGGGAGTGTGACTGTGGGATAGCAGGTATAGTAGGGAGAGATGGTGTCTATAGTAACAGTGGATAATAGTCTCTGGGAAGGGAGTGTGACTGTGGGATAGCAGGTATAGTAGGGAGAGATGGTGCCTATAGTAACAGTGGATAATAGTCTCTGGGAAGGGAGTGTGACTGTGGGATAGCAGGTATAGTAGGGAGAGATGGTGTCTATAGTAACAGTGGATAATAGTCTCTGGGAAGGGAGTGTGACTGTGGGATAGCAGGTATAGTAGGGAGAGATGGTGTCTATAGTAACAGTGGATAATAGTCTCTGGGAAGGGAGTGTGGCTGTGGTATAGTAGGTATAGTAGGGAGAGATGGTGTCTATAGTAACAGTGGATAATAGTCTCTGGGAAGGGAGTGTGACTGTGGGATAGCAGGTATAGTAGGGAGAGATGGTGTCTATAGTAACAGTGGATAATAGTCTCTGGGAAGGGAGTGTGACTGTGGGATAGCAGGTATAGTAGGGAGAGATGGTGCCTATAGTAACAGTGGATAATAGTCTCTGGGAAGGGAGTGTGACTGTGGGATAGCAGGTATAGTAGGGAGAGATGGTGTCTATAGTAACAGTGGATAATAGTCTCTGGGAAGGGAGTGTGACTGTGGGATAGCAGGTATAGTAGGGAGAGATGGTGCCTATAGTAACAGTGGATAATAGTCTCTGGGAAGGGAGTGTAACTGTGGGATAGCAGGTATAGTAGGGAGAGATGGTGTCTATAGTAACAGCGGATAATAGTCTCTGGGAAGGGAGTGTGACTGTGGGATAGCAGGTATAGTAGGGAGAGATGGTGCCTATAGTAACAGTGGATAATAGTCTCTGGGAAGGGAGTGTGACTGTGGGATAGCAGGTATAGTAGGGAGAGATGGTGTCTATAGTAACAGCGGATAATAGTCTCTGGGAAGGGAGTGTGACTGTGGGATAGCAGGTATAGTAGGGAGAGATGGTGTCTATAGTAACAGTGGATAATAGTCTCTGGGAAGGGAGTGTAACTGTGGGATAGCAGGTATAGTAGGGAGAGATGGTGCCTATAGTAACAGTGGATAATAGTCTCTGGGAAGGGAGTGTAACTGTGGGATAGCAGGTATAGTAGGGAGAGATGGTGTCTATAGTAACAGCGGATAATAGTCTCTGGGAAGGGAGTGTGACTGTGGGATAGCAGGTATAGTAGGGAGAGATGGTGCCTATAGTAACAGTGGATAATAGTCTCTGGGAAGGGAGTGTAACTGTGGGATAGCAGGTATAGTAGGGAGAGATGGTGTCTATAGTAACAGCGGATAATAGTCTCTGGGAAGGGAGTGTGACTGTGGGATAGCAGGTATAGTAGGGAGAGATGGTGCCTATAGTAACAGTGGATAATAGTCTCTGGGAAGGGAGTGTGACTGTGGGATAGCAGGTATAGTAGGGAGAGATGGTGTCTATAGTAACAGTGGGATAATAGTCTCTGGGAAGGGAGTGTGACTGTGGGATAGCAGGTATAGTAGGGAGAGATGGTGTCTATAGTAACAGTGGATAATAGTCTCTGGGAAGGGAGTGTGACTGTGGGATAGCAGGTATAGTAGGGAGAGATGGTGTCTATAGTAACAGTGGATAATAGTCTCTGGGAAGGGAATGTGACTGTGGGATAGCAGGTATAGTAGGGAGAGATGGTGCCTATAGTAACAGTGGGATAATAGTCTCTGGGAAGGGAGTGTGACTGTGGGATAGCAGGTATAGTAGGGAGAGATGTGTCTATAGTAACAGTGGATAATAGTCTCTGGGAAGGGAGTGTGACTGTGGGATAGCAGGTATAGTAGGGAGAGATGGTGCCTATAGTAACAGTGGATAATAGTCTCTGGGAAGGGAGTGTGACTGTGGGATAGCAGGTATAGTAGGGAGAGATGGTGTCTATAGTAACAGTGGATAATAGTCTCTGGGAAGGGAGTGTGACTGTGGGATAGCAGGTATAGTAGGGAGAGATGGTGTCTATAGTAACAGTGGATAATAGTCTCTGGGAAGGGAATGTGACTGTGGGATAGCAGGTATAGTAGGGAGAGATGGTGCCTATAGTAACAGTGGGATAATAGTCTCTGGGAAGGGAGTGTGACTGTGGGATAGCAGGTATAGTAGGGAGAGATGTGTCTATAGTAACAGTGGATAATAGTCTCTGGGAAGGGAGTGTGACTGTGGGATAGCAGGTATAGTAGGGAGAGATGGTGTCTATAGTAACAGTGGATAATAGTCTCTGGGAAGGGAGTGTGACTGTGGGATAGCAGGTATAGTAGGGAGAGATGGTGCCTATAGTAACAGTGGATAATAGTCTCTGGGAAGGGAGTGTGACTGTGGGATAGCAGGTATAGTAGGGAGAGATGGTGTCTATAGTAACAGTGGATAATAGTCTCTGGGAAGGGAGTGTGACTGTGGGATAGCAGGTATAGTAGGGAGAGATGGTGTCTATAGTAACAGTGGATAATAGTCTCTGGAAGGGAGTGTGGCTGTGGTATAGTAGGTATAGTAGGGAGAGATGGTGTCTATAGTAACAGTGGATAATAGTCTCTGGGAAGGGAGTGTGACTGTGGGATAGCAGGTATAGTAGGGAGAGATGGTGTCTATAGTAACAGTGGATAATAGTCTCTGGGAAGGGAGTGTGACTGTGGGATAGCAGGTATAGTAGGGAGAGATGGTGCCTATAGTAACAGTGGATAATAGTCTCTGGGAAGGGAGTGTGACTGTGGGATAGCAGGTATAGTAGGGAGAGATGGTGTCTATAGTAACAGTGGATAATAGTCTCTGGGAAGGGAGTGTGACTGTGGGATAGCAGGTATAGTAGGGAGAGATGGTGCCTATAGTAACAGTGGATAATAGTCTCTGGGAAGGGAGTGTAACTGTGGGATAGCAGGTATAGTAGGGAGAGATGGTGTCTATAGTAACAGCGGATAATAGTCTCTGGGAAGGGAGTGTGACTGTGGGATAGCAGGTATAGTAGGGAGAGATGGTGCCTATAGTAACAGTGGATAATAGTCTCTGGGAAGGGAGTGTGACTGTGGGATAGCAGGTATAGTAGGGAGAGATGGTGTCTATAGTAACAGCGGATAATAGTCTCTGGGAAGGGAGTGTGACTGTGGGATAGCAGGTATAGTAGGGAGAGATGGTGTCTATAGTAACAGTGGATAATAGTCTCTGGGAAGGGAGTGTAACTGTGGGATAGCAGGTATAGTAGGGAGAGATGGTGCCTATAGTAACAGTGGATAATAGTCTCTGGGAAGGGAGTGTAACTGTGGGATAGCAGGTATAGTAGGGAGAGATGGTGTCTATAGTAACAGCGGATAATAGTCTCTGGGAAGGGAGTGTGACTGTGGGATAGCAGGTATAGTAGGGAGAGATGGTGCCTATAGTAACAGTGGATAATAGTCTCTGGGAAGGGAGTGTAACTGTGGGATAGCAGGTATAGTAGGGAGAGATGGTGTCTATAGTAACAGCGGATAATAGTCTCTGGGAAGGGAGTGTGACTGTGGGATAGCAGGTATAGTAGGGAGAGATGGTGCCTATAGTAACAGTGGATAATAGTCTCTGGGAAGGGAGTGTGACTGTGGGATAGCAGGTATAGTAGGGAGAGATGGTGTCTATAGTAACAGTGGATAATAGTCTCTGGGAAGGGAGTGTGACTGTGGGATAGCAGGTATAGTAGGGAGAGATGGTGCCTATAGTAACAGTGGATAATAGTCTCTGGGAAGGGAGTGTGACTGTGGGATAGTAGGGAGAAATGAAGCCTATAAGGATTATAAAAGTTGCTTGTTATCTACAAATATACAATAGATAAACCAGTTATATGTCAGTGAAAGATTTTGTTGCAGAATTTATCTCTGATTTATGTACATGCAGAAGACACAAGACACTGGATCTGGAATTGTATCTCTATTTTCCATATAATTGAGAATAGCTGCTGATAACAAACAACAATAATCAGGCGCAGAACACTCAGTGGCCCCATATAATTAATTTCTATGTTATGTTAATACTCTCCAGCTGTAAATAACAAAATAATAAATAACACTGTAGGTTGTGTCGCACTTATGGCTGATTGATGCTGAGAGTCCAAAATGCTGTAAATGGGACCTTTGGGTGATTCCGTTACGAGGCAAGAAACTGATGAAAGAATTGTTTTTCTCAAGTGATTAAAGGGGAAACTCATTGATATCAATATTCCCCCAAACGGTAGAGGATTCAGTTTCTCTCTTTTAGTTTTTGAGATATAAATGCTTTATCAATGTGTGCCTTTCCAACCTAACTTGTGTTTTCCTGCTGCAAACAACTCAGCCATGCTGTCTGTCAGCACATTACAAATAGGTGACTAGTGCTGTGGGTTGGTTACATCTGGAAAGGTTAGGTTGAGGAACACACAGACATAACTAAATATATAAATAACCGTAGGAAAGAGCCATTTACTATGAGCAGGCAAAGTGCAAAGATCTGCACACGGCAGCATGTTTGTTTGTTTTACAACACAATGCTGTATTTATCCCAAAATTCCAGGGTATTGAAAGGTTGTTCACTCATGGAGGGGTACAGGGTTCCCTTGCGTCACAGCTTTGAGCGCTGCTCTTTGGGCTCCTATTAAATATTAAAGTGACATTTTTATGGCATCAATACAGGGGCAAATTTCCACCTGTTGTTGCCTCCAAAGATGCCCCAGAACTCATTTAATGACACTCAAAATGGTCTAGCTATCGTTGGGCTATATACAACTTATGTATTTACTGTATAAACTCTATATTGCAACCTGAAATAAGGGCTACTACATACAAGCTGTACTCGTTTCATTCACTGAAGGGAGCCACTCTCTCCCTAATTCCCCCAAGTTCACTGCTGTCGCCCCCCAGGAAATCATTCCCCCAAGTGCACTGCTGCCGTCCCCCTAGAATTAATTCCCCCAAGTTCACTATGCCGTCCCCCTAGAATTAATTCCTCCAAGTTTACTGCTGCCGTCCCCCTAGAATTAATTCCTCCAAGTTCACTACTGCCGTCCCCCTAGAATTAATTCCCCCAAGTTCACTACTGCCGTCCCCCTAGAATTAATTCCCACAAGTTCACTACTGCCGTCCCCCTAGAATTAATTCCTCCAAGTTTACTACTACCGTCCCCCTAGAATTAATTCCCCCAAGTTCACTGCTGCCGTCCCCCTAGAATTAATTCCTCCAAGTTCACTGCTTCTTCCCCCCTAGAATTAATTCCCCCAAGTTCACTGCTGCCGTCCCCCTAGAATTAATTCCTCCAAGTTCACTGCTTCTTCCCCCCCTAGAATTAATTCCTCCAAGTTCACTGCTGCCGTCCCCCTAGAATTAATTCCCCCAAGTTCACTGCTGCCGTCCCCCTAGAATTAATTCCTCCAAGTTCACTGCTTCTTCCCCCCCTAGAATTAATTCCTCCAAGTTCACTGCTGCCGTCCCCCTAGAATTAATTCCCCCAAGTTCACTGCTGCCGTCCCCCTAGAATTAATTCCTCCAAGTTCACTGCTTCTTCCCCCCTAGAATTAATTCCTCCAAGTTCACTGCTGCCGTCCCCCTAGAATTAATTCCCCAAAGTGCACTGCTGCCCTCCCCCCCCAGGTATCTCTGAGCCAAGAGGGAAAGGGTGCCTGGCCGGGTTTCACTAGCTGCTCACACTGCATATGTACAGTACATGGCCGTGTATGTGATAGACTGTAGCAGCGAGTGCTGTGTATACGGAGAGCCACTACAAGGGCTTTACACATGTCCTGCCGATGGCCACAAGGTTACGGTCCAGCCGGTTCCATTGATGCCATCTCCATTGCTGCTCCTGGCGTTCACATGAACTCACTGAAAGTCTCTTGGTTCCCTTTCTCCATCTCCTCCACTTTGGTCTCTTCTTCCTCCGGCTGATGGTGAAGCCCAACAAGAAGCTTGTACAGAAAGGCACCGGTCAGGCCACCAACACATGGAGCCACGATGGGGACCCAGCTCCAGTAATGTCCGGCTCTGCAAATAGGAAATCACATCAATGTGGTGCACGTGAACTGCTTCATGTAATGATATTTTAGTAGCCATTAAGGTTTAAAGACTTGGTGCAGTGTCTGTCAGCAGGCATTTGGGAGAAGGACCTAGTTAGTTCAAACCTCACTCCACCATCTGCATGACCATCCCATGATCCAACTGATCACTGCAGACTCAAGAATTTATCTGCCAATAAACCTTCTTGGTATGTGAATGGGGAATCGACAGTTAGAGGAACCGCAGCATTCTTCACTCCTGCCCCATCCACTCACTTGGTCTATTGGCCTGTACAAATGGGTCAGCACTGTTACTGAGAACCTTAAGTTAGTGTCCCAAATCATTCATTATTCAGCAGGTACTTCCACGTGCCGCTTGGTTCTGTACAAGACATAACTCCCCTGCAGTGTTACTACTATTCACTGTATGGTTCTTTACTCTGTCATGACTTTTTTGGTTCTATACAAGACATTAATACCACGTGCCGCTTGGTTCTGTACAAGACATAACTCCCCTGCAGTGTTACTACTATTCACTGTATGGTTCTTTACTCTGTCATGACTTTTTTGGTTCTATACAAGACATTACTACCACGTGCTGCTTGGTTCTATACAAGACATTACTCCCATGGGCCGTTTGGGTTCTATACAAGCCATTACTCCCATGTGCTTTTGGGTTCTATACAAGATATTACTCCTATGGGCCATTTGGGTTTTATATAAGACTTTACTCCCATGTGCTTTTGGGTTCTATTCAAGACATTACTCCCATGGGCCGTCTGGGTTCTATACAAGCCATTACTCCCATGTGCTTTTGGGTTCTATTCAAGACATTGCTCCCATGGGCTTTTGGGTTCTATACAAGACATTACTCCTATGGGCCGTTTGGGTTCTATACAAGACATTACTCCCATGGGCCGTTTTGGTTCTATACAAGACAGTACTCCTATGGGCCGTCTGGGTTCTATACAAGACATTACTCCCATAGGCTTTTGGGTTCTATACAAGACATTACTCCTATGGGCCGTTTGGGTTATATACAAGATATTACTCCTATGGGCCATTTGGGTTCTATACAAGACATTACTCCCATGGGCTTTTGGGTTCTATACAAGACATTACTCCCATGGACCGTTTGGGTTCTATACAAGATATTACTCCCATGGGCCATTTGGGTTCTATACAAGACATTACTCATATGGGCTGTTTAGGTTCTATACAAGACATTACCCCCATGGGCCATTTGGGTTCTATACAAGACATAACTCCCATGGGCTTTTGGGTTCTATACAAGACATAACTCCCATGGGCTTTTGGGTTCTATACAAGACATTACTCCCATGGGCCATTTGTGTTCTATACAAGACATTACTCCCATGGGGTTTTGAGTTCTATACAAGACATTACTCCCATAGGCTTTTGAGTTCTATAGAAGACATTACTCCTGTGGCCCGTTTGAGTTCTGTACAAGACATTACTCCCATGGGCTTTTGTGTTCTATACACAGTGCTACACAATATGTTGGCGCTATATAAATACATGTTAATAAAAATTATAATATTCAAGACATTACTCCCATGGGCCGTTTGGGTTCTATGCAAGACATTACTCCAATGTGCTTTTAGATTCTATACAAGACAAATACTATAGCTGCAATTACAGCAGGTAAGTCTTATATGTATAAAAAACAGTTATTATCACAGTCTTTTCTCAGCAATATTTAGTCTTGATAAGCTCCTGATAAAACCAGTTTTACCTTGGTGTTAGTCTATCATTGCTTCAAGCATACAGTAGCTGCCATAGAAATACCTGGTAGTTATTCAGTTACAGTAGTAGCTTAGTTGCTGGTTTTCTTACAGTTCACCCTCAATGGGAAGGTGACGCCAAGCTGGCTCAACGGTGGCTCCTACACGTTTCACATCAAGATCTCATTATCTTCTAACATAAAGAATCAACTACTCGCCAGTCATAAAGTAAATCTTACTCAAAGCCTTTTTTTTTCAGCAGAGGGGCTAAAAAAATATCGTCATTTTTGGCAAAGCACAACTGCCTCTAATCTCATATTTGCAATAATAAAGGAGTGGCCAAGGTTCCATATCATGTAAATGGAACACGCAGCAGCCATGGGTACCTGGTTATCACCGGCGTGCGGTATCTGCGGTGGAGCGTAATCAGATCTAACGTATGATATCCGTGTTATGCTACGTCATATTCCAGATTACTTTCTGGGAAGGTCAGACTTTTTGTGATAATTATCCCTAAATTTAGTGGTGGCCAAGCCATGTCACTTCTCTGGTTGCTAGGAGACATCTGTACATTATTTTCTATGCAGATTATAAATATAAATAAATTTACCGGAATACTTCTATTCCCCATCCAGCAATAGCAGTAAAGACCCGGGGTCCAAGATCCCTTGCTGGGTTGATGGCGTATCCAGAATTCATTCCCATGGACATCCCAATGACAGTGACCAACAGTCCTACTATAAGAGCTTCAGTCCCCCTAAGGGCCGGGCTATTCTTAATGTCACCAATTGCAAGGAGGCAAAGTAACAAGGCTGCTGTGCCAATGACCTGTAGAAACATAGGATACATGTTAGTGTAAATGCCATTACACAGTTACACAGACCTATGACAAATGGTGATATAATCTTCTTATTTTGGACAATGGGAGCACATTGGATTTATATATAAGCAGCTTTTTTGGATGTTTGATTAGGTTGGTCTGTTAAGCTCATGTTAGGCTCATGTTGGACTCAACTGTTGGGTGGACGCCATTTTGCTGAGGTCATTTGTAGATTCATGCCTTTGTTGTCTTGATGGATATTCTTAGCTTTTATCCCTATGTTTGCAGTATTAGCCATTGTCTGATACACATTAAAGGTTCTACGGAATACAACTATATTCCTTGGTCTGTTGTATGCAGTAACACATCATCCACTCACCTGGTCCAAGAACCCTCCTCCAATGGACAAGTAGGGCTGCGGGTATGTGGCAAATATACTGGCTGTCTCATTTGGACCTGTCACTGTGAAGTTTCCACCGCAGTAGTTGTACATTGCCTCTGTTGCACAGAAAGAAGTTGTGTTTAATGAAATCTGATGTTGGATATATGGGAATAGTAGAAGCAGCTGGAAATGTAAGAAGGAGAAATGAAACAGAAAAGATCTGTAGGAGTGAGAGAGAGGAAAGGAGATGGTTAAATGGGTTCAGGAAGTAGAGGAAAACAGAGAAGAGAAAGCTACGAAAGTAAAGGGACAAGGGAAAATAAAGGCATAGAACAGAGAAAAGGAGAATATAGAAGTGAGAATGAGAAGAGAAAAGAGAAAGAGGAGAATAAAGAAGTAGAGAAGGGGGAAGAAGAATTGAGAAGCAAAGAAGAATAGAGAAGAGGATAATGAGAATATAGACATGGAGAAAGAATAGAGTAGAGGAACATAGAGAAGAGGAGAAGGAAATACAGAAGGGAAAAGTAAAATAGAGAAGAGGATAAAGAGAAAAGAGAAGGTCTAATGAGAATAAAGAAAAGATAAGCAGAACAGAGAAAAAGAGAAGAGAGAATAGAAAAGTGGAAGAAGAGAGATAAATAGAGAAGAAGAGAATGAGAATAGAAAAGTGGAAAATGAGACTAAAGAAGGGAAGAAAGACATAAGAAGAATATGGAAAGGGAAAAGGAGAATGTGGAAAGGGGAAATATTGAAGAGGAGAAGCAAATTAGAAAAGAGGGGGAAAAAAAGAATAGATAATAAGGAGAATAGAGAAAGTAGAATAGAGAAGGCGGAAGGAGAACAAAAAAGGGGGAAGAAGAATAGGGAATGGAGAAGACAAATTGAGAAGCGAAGAAGAAGCATAAAGAAGGAAGAAGGCGAAATAGAGGAGAACAACAACACAAAGAGAACAGTAAAGTGAGAAAAACACCATTGATTGAGAGATAATAAACAGAATAGAGGCAGTACAATTACAGAATAGAGGCAGTACAATTACAGAATAGAGGCAATACAGTACCAGAATAGAGACAATACACCACTACAGCTGCCAGGAAGGATCCGAGCATTTGGGCCAGTACATAAACTGGCAGTTTTTTCCAAGGCAGATTTCCCAGAACGGCGTTTGTTAGTGACACGGCAGAGTTCATATGAGCACCTAAAACAAGCAGAAAAGGTGACTACCATCGCTTTCAGAACTTAAAGGGCAAGTCAACCCAAAATCAGTTTTTGCCTAATGAAAACATTTCTAATCTATGTAAACTTTCAAAATACGTTGTTTTTATTTTATTTAAAGCCATTAAACATCTGTCCCTTTCTGTTCTTGAGTTCTAGCTGAAGCTCTGCTAATCATCCAGATTCCGCTACATTGTTTTAGAAACCGCCTTCAATCACAATTACATTCACTAAAAATGCTGTAATAAATGTATTCTGGAAAAGTGCCTTTTTCTTTTATTATGCATATTTTGGGTGTAGTTCCCCTTTCAGTAGACCAGTTTTCCCTACAGTATTCTGTTTTCATCCACAAACACCCCATGTATAGACATATAAATGTTTATGTTTATGGCCAGTTTATCTCTTTCATTTGACAACAACATTCCTTAGCCAATAAGAATGGTTCTACTGATAAAGGGCTCGTTCTATTGATGTGCTAAGGAATGGAAGTATATATATACAGTATATACAGTATATCTATTGTAGGAGGAAACTGTAGCATCTATATTCAGTTTATTACCCTAATTAAAGAGTATAGCTTTCTGTGTGCAAAGAGTATTGTGTCTATATAGGCTTGCATTTAAAGGGGTAGAGTAGTCAAATTATACCAACAAATAATGACCCAACATGTTCCATATCCGCAGGTGGGCCACCATACACGTACCATTAATTGTACCAAAAACATAATTTCTTGTGATTATTTCGTACATTATGGTCAACCCTAGGCTACTCACCAGAAACTCCTCCGGCCACATGGATTCCCATGGTGACTCCAAGCCCAAACGAGAGATTAATGCTGAGATATTGGCCAAACTGATGTCTTCCTAACACCACCTGAGCAACAGATCCCAGTCCGAAGAGCTAGAACCACAGAGGGGATTGTGCTTTAGTTACCAACCCAATGACAATGAAAATGACATGAGGAGCTTGTAGAGTTTGGAATCTACTACAAGGAGTAAAGTGCCATGGGGCTTTGCCATGATTTCACAGCATCAGTGGGCAACTTGTGATATTTCCTGCAGTATAGTTGCACTTTAATTAAAGGCACATAATTCACACTTATCACTTCCATATAGTTGCATCCGGCACCAGTCAGTCCTTCCTGCTTTCCATGTTGAATCTACTGTGCCTAATGATGCAGGGAAGCTAGCACCCCCTCTAGACCAGGGTGCACCCGTCACTCATACTTGAACACCAGAAATGACCGCAGCCAGACATTGAAAATGCAACTTTGTCTGATTTGTGACAAAGCGACAGCGTACATGCAATTGTGTTGATTTTGGCAAATCTGGCGCAGTGCAATTGCCCCTTTGCACCCGCAATGACAGTGGAATTCTGGGGGAAACGCTGCATTGTGGAACGAAAACATGTATTTTGCACTCAATATTTCATTTTGATGACTGTACTTGTGGACGTAAATACGTAAAATCCCTTTTGCCTTTGTAAATATGGTTTTAAATGCTCATATGGACAATACTACCTGAACCTTGAAGCCATATTCTCTGGCTGGCTACAGGTTGGTCTAGGCAGGGTCAGAACTACTGTAGGCAGGTGCTTAGGGTGTAACATTAGGAGGTGCAATTCTGGGGGCTGGAAGCGAGACAGGAGAGTTGCAGAAAGTGCGGTAGGAGTGGTCTCCTAGGTGGAGCTTGACTTGGGTGGCCTTGGTCTCCCTTATCTCTTGGTTTGGCTCTGTGTCTAGGCATTTGTAACTTCTCAATCTCTACAGGTTGCTTTATTCCTGTGTTTAGCCCAAAAAACAATGTTGGACTGTGTTCACGGTCCCACCAGATAACCTTTAATTACAATCTGTCTCGAGAAAATATTATTTCTCCTCTTTTTCACTCACCTTTATTCTCCTAGTTTTTTTTTTCATTAGATCCTGTCATCCATTTCTGCCCTTTGTTCTTATACAGAATGGGGACAGACCAAGGTAGAAAACCCCATGAAGTAGAGTTACACAGATTAGCCTTTGTTTTAGTATATGATAGTTTTAGTGGTAGTTCGGGCTCAACTGTGGGCCCGAAACATGTAGTGTGGATGCACAATTAAAGCTTAATTGCAGTTATCCTGCTGTTGGGAGTGCTCCAAATCTACACTATAAGGTACAAGAATACAATGCCAAATAATTGGGTGAGTAGAAGGGTCCACTGAAACACGAAACTACCAACAGATTTCCCGGTACCTCAGTTGGCAACAGGTTTGTCTACAGGTTGGTATAGCCCTGTGAAAGTTCTGAATCACTGATTGGCTACAGGTTTGTCTAGCCCTGTGATAGACTTCCAGTGCTCAAGTGGTCTTCAAACATTGCACCAAATCTCAATGTGGTTGATCAGAAAGATGGCCCACGTTTTCTTATCTACTTCTTTTTGTACCAAGAATTAACACTTGTCACCCGAGAAACGTAACTTCGGCCTATCCTGTTTCTCTCATATTCAGACCTGCTATCTTGCCATTATCTTCGGCTCCTCTTTTTATTATACAGGTTCCTAACAAATTCTTTCAGTTCATCCCCTGCAGTTTCCCATGAATTAAATCTTTCAACCACTATCTCATCATCCCCCAGTTTCATTACAGCAATTAATTCCTTATCACTAGTTCCTCTGCTCAGTTATCCACATGAATCATATTGATTGCCACAACACAACTTACCATGATCAAGTCCCATTTATATGAACTTGGCTTTTATTGTCCATTAGGACATTGCCTGGCTCATAAGCCAAGTACAAGCTCACTCTTCTGCACTTTCCACTCATGTGTCACTACATCCTTAGAGCATTCCGTAGCCAAGTTGTGGGACTGGACTCCGTGTGGGGGCTTTGAGCAATGGCAGACTGGGCTTAGCCTGAAGACCAGTTAGGGTGAGAATTGGGTGGAATGGCCATTTGCTCTCCACGATACATCTGAAAGGCCAGCTTCAGTGTCCATTAATGTGAGATTTGGGCGATTAATATGTGATTGATGTCGAAAATATTCTTAAAACAATAGCTCAATGTTTGATTACAAATATATTCTGCACTCAATTCATGAACCATGGTGGCAGGGGTAGCAGGTATTAACTCATTAGGAGGGAAGCAAGGAATTTTTGGCTGGGTAGCAGGCCAGTTGGACTATTGACTTGGTTGAAGGCTAGTGGGCCTATTGACTGGGTAGCAGGTTAATGGGACTATTGTCTGGTTAGGAGGGAAGCAAGCAATTTTGGCTGGGTAGCAGGCTAGTTTGACAATTGACTGGATTGAAGGCTAGTGGGCCTATTGCCCGGGTAGCAGGTTAGTGGGACTATTGATTGGGTAGCTGGTTAGTGGGGTTGAAGGCTAGTTGGAATATTGACCAGATTGAAGGCTAGTGGGTGGATTGGGTAGCTGGTTAATGGGGCTATTGACTTGGTTGAAGACTTGTTTGACTACTGACTGGGTAGAAGGCTGGTGGGACTACTGACTGGGTTGAAGGCCTAGTAGGAATATTATGGGTAGCAGTTTAGTGGAACTACTGACTGGGTTGAAGGCTAGTCTGACTATTGACTGGGTTGAAGGCTAGTGGGACTATTGACTATTTAAGGCCTAGTAGGAATATTGACTAGGTAGCAGGTTAGTGGAACTACTGACTGGCTTGAAGGCTAGTGGGGCTTTTGATTGGGTAGCAAGTTAGTGGGATGATTGACTGGGTTAAAGGCTAGTTGGACTATTGACTGGGGGTGGTCTAGTGTAACTATTGACTCAGTTGAAGGTTAGTGGGACTATTGACTGGTTAGCAGGGAAGCAGGTATTTTTGGCTGGGTATTAAGTTAGTGGGACTTCTGGCTGGGTATCAGGGTGGCTAGATTTGTTTTGCTCCCTATTGCCCTAAAGCAGGGACAGTCTAATGGCAAATAGAATCATGTGCAAAGAAGTATATTGTCCCCCCCTTGATAAATGGAAAAGCAGGGAACAACAATATTTATAAAGTTTCATATCTTCCTTTTCAGTGGGCAGAATGTTTTAGAACATGAAAAATGTTTTATTAAGAGGAATATTGATCAGGATTTATTCTTACAAGTGATCCAGCCCACCCAAACTATCCCAGCCCTGCCCCAACCCCAGGCCTCAGCGCAAGGCAGAGAAAAGCACAGCTGCTAAATAACAACATTTCAATGTTTTTACCAGTGACGTGGGTGTAGCTAAACTACAACTCCCAGATCCTTGCGTGCGATCAAAGTCTGCGTGTAACATCCACAATCTGTACAAATTTATCCCACGTGGGAAGATGGAGCAGATAAAAGGGCAAATACAGGGAGCACAATATTGACATTTCATGAAGAAAAATGTCAGGAAATTGCAGACAACATGGAAAGGTCAGTGGGAACGAAGCACGAGAGATAATGTACAACCCCCCGCATTGTGTGCGCATCTGTGTGACATTAGCCGTGCATCAGGAGGCCACTTATTAACTCTGACAGCGAAAATGTTTTTCCAGAGCAGCCAATGATACCAGAGCATGCCCTTGAGTTACAAGGCTATAGCTATAGTATAACACAATAGGGGGGCTATGGGAGGGATGACCAGAATAGTGCTTCATGGAAACAAGGGAGAGACATTTACCGCATCATGTTTCCATTAGATAGAAAAATAAATGCAAAGTGGCCCTTTAAGTCCTTTAATAAATCCCTATACTGAAGATATTACAGTATGTAAGTGACAGAAATGGGGGGACATTGGATTAACGGCATAGGACCCGGCACTTAAACTGTCATATTTTACAAGATCACTGGGAAAACAATCATCTGTCTGTGTATAATGATTAACCGCTCACCTAAGGTAAACACTGAGCCCTATAACTGCCCTGTAATGAGGCATCATGTGACTGCATCAGCGTATTACACACAACAGTGCACCCCTGCCCCCCCACCAACTCTATTAAAGGGATACCAACCTATGGAGGCTGTAGATAAGAGCTGTACATCATCCCCATCAATGTACAGTGCCTATAACAGAAGCACATACTAGGGTCTGGGTTTTACAGCAACTGTGCCTGTGGCCTTCCATTTCCTGATTACATTCCTTACAGTTGGAACTGACAGTTTAAACCTCTGAGATGCTTTTTGTAGCCTTCCCCTAAACCCTGATACTGAACAATCTTTGTTTTCAGATCTTTTGAGAGTTGCTTTGAGGATCCCATGCTGTCACTCTTCAGAGGAGAGTCAAACAGAAGCACAACTTGCAATTGGTCACCTTAAATACCTTTTCTCATGATTGGACACACCTGCCTATGAAGTTCAAGGCTTAACGAGCTAATCCAACCAATTTAGTGTTACCAGAAATCAGTATTGAGCAGTTACATGCATTCAAATTAGCAAAATTACAAGGGTACCCACATTTTTGCACAGCCAGTTTTTTACATTTGATTTAATTCCATACAACTGAATACTGCTTCACTAAAAATCTTTGTTCAGAAAACACCCCAGTACTCAGATGTTCCTGAGAAATGAAAGATATACCACTGACTGTTATCTTTTTTTTGTTGAAGGTGGAGTCAATTATTATACAGGCTGAGAAGGGTTCCCAAACTTTTTCATATGACTGTATATGGAGTGTAGTAGGGACCCGGATAAACCCAGCATAGAAATGTCACTAGTTTAATAATGGGGTGAGATTGCAATAAACAGGCCCAGTAAAGCATGAACACATTCCGTATACGCCATACGTATAATGTAGAAAAGTAGGGCCCTGGCCAATAGAGCTTACAATCTAAAACAGGTACAGTTATTAGCGCTCATTTATATATAAGTGCAGTGGGCAAAGTGCAGTTTTATTCCTGCATCATCAGGGGCGATCCTGTGGCAGAAACCCCAATGTCACCCCCCTCTCCAGTTCCACACTTAAAACTTCAGCATCAGAGCAGGTCAAAGGGGAGGGTCACATCACTAGTGCATTGAGCACTATAGCGTTCTCTGCACTCGATGCACTGAATTTCCGGATTAAAAACCAGATATTCAGCTCTTAAAAAGACAAGAGGCGGCATTTTGCCATTTCTTGTAACTGGCCCCTCACTGACGCTCAAAGTTCTCACTTTACCTCATGGGAGGAGGGTCCTGCACATCATTTCCAATTTTTGGCATGAGAGTCCTGCTTGTGCCCAGTGTTGGACCAATGGCTGCAGCACTCACCCCCAGCTTCCCTCCACCACCCTCATGGTGGCTCCATTTTTTGAAACCTGTACCTGACCCCTTCCTGCAACCCAAACTCACAAACCACAATTTGACTCGCATGTTCCCGCTACCCAACCGACCCGCAACTAACCTTCCGACCCAGGGAACACGTGCAACTGGAAGTAAGTAAGAAGGGTGGGTGGAGGGATCAAGCCAGCACCTTTGTTGAGTAACCAGTTGGGTTACCCACGAACTTCCCACATGGCCAAGGAATGGGGGACTTTTTGCCCAAAGCTGCTGAGCGCGTGCATTGGAACTTGTGCGCACATACGCGAGATGATGCTGCCATGCATACGTGGAATGCCTGCGTGAGTCGACGCAGGCGGGCCCGCATGTGCAAGATGCAAAAAGACAAGGATATAGAGCACACAGTCAGGGAGAGAGGGGACCGGACATGGAGTAGGCGACGGAGCAGGTACGTGCCTGGAGCCCCCCAGCTTTGCGCCTTAGGCACGTGCCTACCCCTAGTTCCGGCCCTGCAAAACCCGACCACTTTGTGGGTATTTTGCAGGTACCTGACCCGATGCAGGACTCTACCTCATGGCCCCCAGCCACAACAGCCCCTCAACCCCACTAACATGTGCCTTTCTTTCAGTGCCGGGCCAAGTCGGCTGGGCGCCCTAGGCTGGCTATGTTGCCCCCCTCCTCATGTGTGTGCACGAAAAAGCATGTGCAGACCAGCGCACGCACCTAAGTTGTGTATATGCGTATGTGTGGAGTGCAGGTGGGCACAATACAGGAATTGCTGCCACAGGTGGGGGCACAAAGGTCCAACCTATGGGAATGTGGCAGAAGAGGTACCGTGCCAGCACCCCTCCAACTTTGTGCCCTAGGCAAGTGCCTCTTCTGTCTGCCCCTAGTTCCGGCCCTACTTTCTGTTCTTCATGATCAGGGCAGGGGGAACAGCGATTGGGGGCAGGGAGCTCACAATCTAATGCGCCCATGGGGAGTGGGTCTGGGCAAGTGGGGCCCATAGGGTTTTTTCCAGGTGTTCGGCATTCCAACCCTACTTATTCCTAATTTTTCTGGCACGTCTGCACTGCACCTACTGATGCGGGCGACTGCGCGAACCTTGAAACGAGCATCTTATCTCATTATTCCCACAATGACCTACAACAATAGGCACAAAAACCCTTGATTTGGAACTGGAGGAAGGCAATGGTGCTAAGTACAACTATACTTTTGTGCAACCGCACAGACTGCTGGGAAAATATAAAGTGCTGTTTCATAAGTAAATGACTATTAGTTTTTTCTGGGGGATATGGAGGCTGAAGACCATTTTGAGCTCAGGTATGGGCCACACTATCAACATAAATATATATACTGTATATACCATATTACTATAAAGCCTATGGCACATAGCGGATTTTTCCCACCACCTTTGTACCTGATATTCCTACT
This sequence comes from Xenopus laevis, assembly GCF_017654675.1. Taxonomy (NCBI): domain Eukaryota; kingdom Metazoa; phylum Chordata; class Amphibia; order Anura; family Pipidae; genus Xenopus; species Xenopus laevis. Next base: position 228,532,832 of record NC_054371.1, read on the forward strand.
ATTCATAGTATTTTATACCAGTCGGTGGCTGATTTGTACCCCCACTAAAGTCTTGGAATTCTGGGTACAAGCTCTGCATGGTGAAAAAAAGCATTAAAGGGATGGCGGGTGAATATATTGCTATAAGTGCTATATGTTCCAATAATGATCCTGGAGATCCCTCCTGCCGGGCACATACATTAGGCGCTATCCAATGGGACGCCTCATTAGGCCTTAGCCGCGCTCTAAAAGCGCAAATATTTGCACAGCACAGGAGCTAATCTGCAGATATATATCGAGTGACAATTTATGTCTGGAATATTACAGATCTTCTCATTACTCAAGGGCTTTAAATAAATGTCCAGCGATAACAGCCGGCAGCCTCTCTGATTAATGCCTCTAGTATTATTAATGGCTTTGGTATTGGCCCAGGAACCGCAGGGAGCGACTGCAGAGCAGCACATCTGTACTCTTTATATACCAGACAGTGGCAAATACAATTCCCCCATTCCATTATAGGCATACTGGTTTCTAATGGTGCTGCTGGGAGATTAGGGGGGGGATCAAGACCATTACAATCTATGTCATAGACCAGTGGTTCCTATTACCATTCAGATTAAGACTTGGGGCTTATTTTTGCGTCCTAGGTATTCTTGGAGTTTGAGATTTAGTAACAAGGTCCATGCCCAAATGTTGCACATCAGTGGGGTCAGTCTGAAAACCACAAATTTAGACTAAGGGCAATTATGAATTGTTTTTTTCTAGATCAGTCTCTGTCAGTGTTGTGGCTTGTACCTTTGGCTATGGCATTGGGCCCATACTCTCAGTTTCTCATGATAAGTTCTGGTGCAGTAAAATCATAATCCAGTTTGACCTTTGGTCCAATTCCTTAGCCGTGGCACATTCAGGGCTTTCATGCAGGGAGTGGTGGCTGCAGGGAATACCTCTTGCTACTGGAGTGGGGCCCACATATCTAGCAATGAATAAAGTCCAGTAAGTCCAGCTACCATTAACGATCTGTTTATACCGGGGTCCCCCACTTTATTTTCACCAGTGAGCCACATTCAAATGTAAAAAGATTTGGGGAGCAACACAAGCATGAAAAAGGTTCCTGGGTCCAAATAAGGGCTGTGATTGGCTATTTGGTAGCCCCTATATGAACTGCCAGCCTACAGGACCAATAGGGAGGCAGTGTATAGGTATGAGAGCTGCCAGTCAAGCTAAGGGGATTCCTTGAATACACATGGACCACAAGGGAGGTCTTGAATCCAGGAGTGAATAGCAGCATTTGTGCAGATGCATTGGGGACCTGTGGGCTGTGTGTGTGTGGGGGGGGGGGTCTGTCTTGTCCACTGACAAATGAACCCCAGCAGTCTGAAGAGTTTTTGAGTTTGCCAGTTATGACCAAGGAACATTGTTTGTATTTAATGTAAACAGGAATTACCATGGTTTTCTATCCCTTGACTGCGTTGGGAAGCACCAAGTGTAGCTACTGGCGATTGACATCCCAAAATACTGATGGGATTGACTGTACTGCATTCCTCTACTCAATACTACTACTAAATTGCCCAGTGTGGAATAACCTGGTCATCCAATCCAGCCCCTTATCTGCCTAATTAAAGGGTCACTACACCTAAAATGTACAGTAAGTGGACCTCACAGCCACCTCCGTGCCGTGGGGCATATTATACCGTAGGGAAGATGTATCAACATTGCACTGATACATTTGTTTATGCTGTTGGGACAAACAGTCCAATAAAATGTTTCTTTCACTCAGGCTGGAGGAACATTGACCTGTTAGAACTGATCCTTTCAATCAGACTGGTGGTGCCAACCAAGGGGTCCAGGTAGCTCCTCTCACTACTGCATCTCCTGATGCCCCATCCACCAACAGATTACATTTTGTACAGACTGACTATAATCCAATGGCACCCAAGGGTGGTCTGTCAATTCTAACCCCCGAGGTAGTCGCAAATGTCCTGGTTGTCCAACGCTCAACTCCTTTTTATCAGTGTTTGACATAATGTAGGGTCTACCCAATAACATTCTGAATATGGAACATAAGAACAACACAAATCCAAAGACTGGGCACCAGCATCAAAGGAGCAATAACAATAGGTGCCAGGTATCTAAACCCTATACAATTAGCCATCGTTATTTTACATTAAATCTGAACCTGGCATCATACATTGGGCAATGGAACTGAATCCGTCGTCCATAGCAAAATAATATCAGTTAACTGATGAGCCCCCCTCCACACACACACACACACACACACACAGATACCTCTCACACACAACATTCAGCAGCTTAGTTATAAACTGTTTCAGTAGTCAGAACCAGCAGTGCATATAATATAAACAGACAGACAGATACAGTTTTCCTCTAAATGTGTAGATATATAAATACAATAGGGGGGCCTTACCATCATGATGAAGGTGGATATGAGCTCTGCCAGGGCTTCCCGTGCCCACCTGTTGCGGATGGAAATGGCTCTGCAGATTTTGCTGAAGATTTTGCCGTAGGTCTTCATGTTGGACAGTGGAGAGCGGTGACTGGATCAGGGACTGGGTTACTCTTTGCCTCCTGAACGCTGGTTAAACACTAACACATGCCATGTGGGGAAGAGCCAGGATTGCTGAAAAAAGTTACTGGGAGGAAATTATTAGTGCAATCAATACTGAGATCTGCTTGTAAACCTCCACCCTCTGCTCCTGATAGCTCCAAGGTTCAGTGCTCATTCTCCTTGAGCACCTCGGAAAGACACACGGATATTACACCTCATATCAACAGCAAATCCAATGTTAATGCAAATGTAGCCACATTCTGCTTTCTGTAAGCACACGGTGCCCTATGCTGTTCTACCTAATGAGACAGTTACATAACAGCTGAGACTGAAGCAAAGGAACCATTTGATCAAGTTCAACATTGATGAAGCTTATTTCTAAAGGAGAACATTGATATTTGTTGGTTATAGGGAAATTCATCTTAAAATTAACATTTTACATAATGTACCCCAGCAATTCCAAGACCGTGGCCATCCAGATATTGTTAAAACTCCCACCAACCAACCAATACAAGGGATGGTTCTTTAAGATCACCATTTAGGTGGTATAGTCCCAAATCCTAAATTATGCACTTGGCGGAAAGCCGGCAGGTTACTAGTGGCCCATTGGCCTATTTAGATTTATCTCATCATGTTCAGAGTGTAGCTAGAGGACGTGGCCCAAAATATCCCAATATTTTATTTTCAGATGATTGGAGGAATGGGGGACACACCCTACTGGGGTAAGTGATGGAATACCATGCCCTTCAGGTAGACCAAGACAATAGTCTCATCTTAGAAGAGGAGTCACTTTTTGGCCATGAGGTCCACCATACTGTGTACAAGAGATGTTCACCCAACCAATCCACCCTGAGAAGTTCACTGCATTCACAGTGATACACATGGTGGTAACTCTGCCCCTCTGATTGGCATGGAGGCTAGAAAATATTCTTCTTGCACCCCTTTGGGGAGCTCCAAATACAGGCGTCTGTTTGGAACATACATCTCCTAAGTGAAGTCCACTTCCATTAAAAGGGTGCCCAGATGTCATGCCATCAAGATCTACCACCAGAAGAGGAAACTTGATCTTAATTACTGGCATCTATGAGAACATATATTGCTATATTTTATTATTTTTAAGGAATTGTATAAGAATCAGCATACTGGGGTGCCACACGCGGGAGATCTAATGGAGCCGATTGTGGACAGTACTCAAGCCTTTGAGATCTACAGGTCACTTACTGAAGTTCTACTGGTAGATCACAATCCACCCTTTGCGATTCCACTATAAGTTGGTGTCAGGCACAGGGATATTGAATAGTTACATGAAATTCAGCTTCTCCAGACACTCTACATGATGATCTATAGGAGTGGAACTCGGAAGGGCAGTTTCCAGTTCAATTTAAATAAATACATTCCATCCAGATGTCGCCCCCCCCATACAGCTGTCTTGGTTTAATTAACCACAAATGCTCCTATTTAGTATAACTACTATCAGTATAACTACAAGTGATCTTTATTGCTAAAGGCATCAGTGGACCCCCAAGGAGCATCCCTCATGTTAGGGAAGTCTAAAACCTCAGTATCCTGCTGCTGCTGCTGATGATGATGATGAAACCTCCACGATGATCATTGCCTCTTCCGATTGGCCATGCTTTTCTAATTCAGTGCAGTCATGCGTTGCCTTTTCCATTTCTTTTTAAATGGGGTCCCAAACCTGTACCCCAAACTTGAAAAACAATTTGTTGCTCTTCATACCCAGTAGAAGGTTGCTTGATACAAGTTTCAGTCATTGTATCTCCAACTCACGTTGGCCACTACCTAGAGTACTGCAAAAAGGTGTAGCATATCTATGTACAACAGATTTATATCCAGTCCAACTCACACTTCTCCCATACTTATAGTTATACTCAATGTATCTGCAACCCAACATTCTGCTCAAGCAGTACAATCTGTAGGTAAGTACAAAGAGTTGGGCAATTCCATTGTGTTATAGCCACCTTCCTACACCCTGTGCCCTCTAGTGGTGTTGCAGGAGTTACTACAGGTATGGAACCTGATATCCAGAATGTTATTCATGTTATCCTGAATGCTTGGAACCTGGTGGTTTTTGCATAAGGGATCTTTCTGTAATTTGGATCTTCATATACTGCAGGGCATTCAGTGAAATTTAGTGGAACACCTACAGACCAATGCAGTTCCGATGGTGACACCCCCAATGCTACCTATGCCTGAATTCTGCTGTTTTTATACTTTGAAGTCACAAACAGATAATATTTGTGACCTCGCTGTGACATCAGCGGCTGAAAGAGGGGCCACACTTTCATATGCCTTGGTGAATAGAAGCCAGTGATTTAATCTGCAAATTTTTCAATGCTCCAAGGTGGAGGCTGGAGATATTATCCATGGAGATACAAAGAAAACAAATACAGATAGAGAAGGTGTTATTGTAGCTTTTGGAGCGGCACAAAACCCCATTTGGCATGGCATGCTCCCTCCCTATCTGCTCTGGTTTCCAGCCAACCAGGATCAAACTCATGCCAGCAGGTACCATCGTTGGAGATCAAATAGCTGGAATATTTATAGGTTTCTGTATTTTACGTGCTGCCCCACACAAAGCCATGCAATATTTATTAGGGCTATCACAGCAGGGAACTCCTGAGAGGTCCTGGGCCATGGAAGACCACCCTGGCTTGGCCTACAGAACAGAAATTAAAGGGGTCTTGGTCTGATCCTATGGGTTTCCTATGGATGCTCAGTATCAGCCAACCTCTAGATCTAGATCTCTCCAAGAAAGAAAGAGGCTGATGTTCTTCTGCTTAGGAATAAAATTATAAACCTTTCTCACATGTTTCCTAAGCAGAAGAACATCAGCCTCTTTCTTTCTCCTGACAACTTCCTTGACTACTTGCTGGTCAGACTGGTGGGAAACTGACCAGCAGGTGGGAGATTCCCTGCTCCAGGAATCCCACTCACTGTCTCCCTGAAACTCAATCATTGAATGCCAACACCTGGGATCCCCAACCTTTTGAACCCGTGAGCAACATTCAGAAGTGAAAGGATTTGGGGAGAAACACAAGCATGGAAATTTTTCTTGGGGTGCCAAAAAAGGGCTGTGATTGGCCTTTTAGTAGCCCCTATGTGGATTGTCAATCTACATTGAGTATCTATTTGGCAGTGCACCTGGTTTTTAAACTTTCCTCCAAGCCTGGAATTCAAAAATAATCACCTGCTTTGAGGCCACTGGGAGCAACATCCAAGAGGTTGGGGAGCAACATGTTGCTCACGAGCTACTGGTTGGGGATCACTGGCTTACACAATACCTCCCAACATTTTGGAAATAAAAAGAGGGTTAAAAAGTTTTGCCGCGGGCAGGACTGCGAAAAATGACAGCCACACCCCCTAATTACCATGTTCATTTTACAAAATTTGGCAGGTTATGAAAGTTTGAACACAACTTTGTGGTTTTTATGTGTAATTACAGTTTTGCTAATGAAGGTGAATTGCCCTTTAAGCAGCGAGTCTCAGTTTCCCCAAGAGATCTGCTTATCTTAAATTGTTGCAAGGGTTTCTTTGCTTATCTTAAATTGTTACAAATGTATCCAAGTGCAGCTGCCACGTATTCTGGGCTCTCTGCCAAAAGCCAATTAAATTTTAGAAACTTTAAATTTTTTTCTGGCTGTTCAGTTGCAGGAGATCAAAGAGAAACTCAGGACATTTCAGTAACAATCCGGGAATTAGGGTTGAGCCGTCAAAATCGGGACTCTCCTGCGAAAAAACGAGACAGTTGGGAGGTGTGAACTACACTGGTGGTCTGACCATCACAGGGGACTATCCCCACTCTCATCTTTGTTGGAGCATTGAGCTGCTCGGCTAGCTAAATCCAAATCTCACTATTTGATTGACAATAACAGAGCTAACTATCACTCAACTTTTCCTAACCTGGCCTGACACCTGCCCAGACCCAATCCTGTACCCACCTCCCCACTATGTGGAATCCAGAAATATGTTTTATTTGGCACAGCCTTTATATTTACCCCCTTTTCTTGTTGCAATGAATTGTTCCTTTAAATCCAGTCCCGGGAGTAAATGGAGGAGGGCCCTGGATGAGTAAAATATCCTGCCAAATGCTTTTGAAGTGCCGGATAGGACATGCATCAAGTGTAACAATAGCAGAACATGTATGTGCATTTAATAAATACATCATAGCAACATCCCCCGCCCCCCACATAGTGAACATTGAGTAGATATAGGAACTGCCAATCACTTAGCAGAATGGGAGACTGGGGTACAAGCACTTCCCTTTATTAGTCCTTTAGATTAAAGTGCACGTGTGTTTCTTTATTTGCACCAGTATTGTACATAGCATCTGCCATAACACGGTAATATAAGATAAGGCTCCACGTTTGCACCAGGTCTAGTAACCCATAGCAACAATCAGATCTCAAATATCAAATGCTCCCTGGTGTTTGGTTGCAATGGGTTACTAGACCTGGGAAAAGGTTTATCCCATGTGTTAACAGTCAGTGGCACCAGTATTCTGTTCCTTAAACCATCTTATCCCAATGCAATCTCTGGCAGAACCGGATCTGGGTCACCTGTGTGGGATTCACCGCAGATCCTTGTTAGGGCTCTTACTCATGAGCGTTTTTACCTGCGCTCCCCTGCGTTCCGTTTTTCGCCGTTCAGCCGCAGGGGAGCACAGGAATAGACGCATTTCATTATTTAGTTGTCTTACAGCCAAACCAACTGGCTCTTTATCTATATTATATATATATATATATATATATATATATATATATATATATATATATATATATATATATGTATTATATATGTCATTCTGCTTATCTGAAGTGACATATATGGGGGTGGTGCGTATAACATGTCCCAGAGCTGACAATTGATATTTATAAACACAAGGAATAATAAGCAGAGAAGTGTCACGTTATACCTTCCATTACCACTAAGGGGCGCTGGTAGTACAGACAGAATAGCATCTTTATGATGATTAAATAGAGCTGATCCCGCCTGTACCTGGATCTAAACACCAACTCCCTGCACTATAATTGTCTGATCAGCCAGTGAATTACAGGCACAGCCGATAGATTCAACCTCTGTATCAGTGCCCTCTCAGTCATTGACATATTATTCTCTATCTCTAAATCCTGGATGCTGGGAGTTGTAGTGCAACAGCAGCAAAATAGCAGCAGGGTAGACATTTCTGACTACAGGCAGTGCCCATCTCTCCTTTTCCTTCCATTGTCCAACTTCCATTAGGGATAACAGAGCACAAACTAACTTGTGACTTTGCTCTGCTCATTAATTTCATTTTCTGCTGACTGTGTCCAATAAACAGCAGGTGGCGCTGTTGCCTCATATTCTTTTATTTTCAGTGTCAGTGCTCATAATAAGGATTGGTTCCATGCAACGTTCCTCCTGTACCCTCCCTTATATCCAATATCTGCCCAGTGGATCTATAGCCGTTGACTCATTAAAGGGAAAGCTGCAAAACATATCTCATTGATCCAATCAGTGCACCTATAAAAGCCATTGGAACATTCCAACACCTGCACTTCATAGGGAGGTTCCTTGGGTTTCTGAGGCTCAGACGAGGCTCCATATCTGATTAGAGGGCCTATCAGCCTGTAGAACTGGGGCCCCAGTCTGAGGAAAGATTTTTATAGGGGCAGTTGACCTTTATGTTAACTTTTAGTATGTTATAGAATGGCTAATTCTCAGCAACTTTTTAATTGGTCTTACATTTTTAATAGTTTTTTTAATTATTTGCCTCTTGTTTGACTCTTTCCAGCTTTCAAATGGGAGGGTCACTGACCCCCATCTAAAAAAGCAAATGATCTGTAAGGCTACACATTTATTGTTATTGCGACGTATTACTCAGCAGGAGGGCAGGCACAGGCAGTGCAGGGCTGGCAGGACTGCAAGGGAGGCTTTTAAAGAGAAACTCTGCCCAGAAGATTTAAAGGTGCAACGTGCAGTGTCCTAACCTCAGTTTCATGGTCACAGAAGAAGGAAGATCAGATCACAAAAATATCTCCAAATGCTCTGAATCTGGTGCTGTTCCTGCTGTTTATTTCTGTATATGAGTCAGTTGAGGCTCCTGAGCCCGGGCAGAGTTTCCCTTCTCTGTATATGTCAGTAGCTGTTTCATATCCCCCGGCACTGCCACAACTGGTAGCTCTGTGGCTCAGAGGAACATAAGGGTGGCCAGTTGCACGTAGGAGTCTCCAGCTCATTTAGAGAAGTAACGGTCAGACGGTTAGAGAAAAACTCCACTGTTTCAGAACATAACCATCAACTTTTGCACGTGGGTCCCTATTTTTTATAGGAGTCTCCGACCCAGGGCCCCTCAGCTGCCATTGCATCATTTCATTGTTGGTGGATGAAACAGCTGAGGAGACACAGGGAGGGAAGGAGAGAGGGATTGTGGGTGGTGCTCCCTTTTAAGTATAAATAGTAACAGATTAAAGGGAAACTGGTGAACTTTGGAAAGGGCACATTGCTGGGGGTGTTATTATTCACCCTGTCTCTATTCCCTATATGAGGGATATTTACTTATGTGTGACACCCACACAGCACCCACCAGTCTCTCGCACTCACCAGTCTCTCGCACTCACCAGTCTCTCGCACTCACCAGTCTCTCGCACTCACCAGTCTCTCGCACTCACCAGTCTCTCGCACTCACCAGTCTCTCGCACTCACCAGTCTCTCGCACTCACCAGTCTCTCGCACCCACCAGTCTCTCGCACTCACCAGTCTCTCGCACTCACCAGTCTCTCGCACTCACCAGTCTCTCGCACTCACCAGTCTCTCGCACTCACCAGTCTCTCGCACTCACCAGTCTCTCGCACTCACCAGTCTCTCGCACTCACCAGTCTCTCGCACTCACCAGTCTCTCGCACTCACCAGTCTCTCGCACTCACCAGTCTCTCGCACCCACCAGTCTCTCCCACCCACCATTCTCTCGCACTCACCAGTCTCTCGCACTCACCAGTCTCTCGCACTCACCAGTCTCTCGCACTCACCAGTCTCTCGCACTCACCAGTCTCTCGCACTCACCAGTCTCTCGCACCCACCAGTCTCTCCCACCCACCAGTCTCTCGCACTCACCAGTCTCTCCCACCCACCAGTCTCCCCCACCCACCAGTCTCTCGCACCCACCAGTCTCTCCCACCCACCAGTCTCTCGCACTCACCAGTCTCTCGCACTCACCAGTCTCTCGCACTCACCAGTCTCTCGCACTCACCAGTCTCTCGCACCCACCAGTCTCTCGCACTCACCAGTCTCCCCCACCCACCAGTCTCTCGCACCCACCAGTCTCTCCCACCCACCAGTCTCTCGCACTCACCAGTCTCTCGCACTCACCAGTCTCTCGCACTCACCAGTCTCTCGCACTCACCAGTCTCTCGCACCCACCAGTCTCTCGCACTCACCAGTCTCTCCCACCCACCAGTCTCCCCCACCCACCAGTCTCTCGCACCCACCAGTCTCTCGCACTCACCAGTCTCTCGCACCCACCAGTCTCTCGCACTCACCAGTCTCTCGCACCCACCAGTCTCTCGCACTCACCAGTCTCTCGCACTCACCAGTCTCTCGCACTCACCAGTCTCTCGCACTCACCAGTCTCTCCCACCCACCAGTCTCCCCCACCCACCAGTCTCTCGCACTCACCAGTCTCTCGCACTCACCAGTCTCTCGCACTCACCAGTCTCTCCCACCCACCAGTCTCTCGCACTCACCAGTCTCTCGCACTCACCAGTCTCTCCCACCCACCAGTTTCCCCCACCCACCAGTCTCTCGCACCCACCAGTCTCTCCCACCCACCAGTCTCTCGCACTCACCAGTCTCTCGCACTCACCAGTCTCTCGCACTCACGAGTCTCTCACACTCACCAGTCTCTCGCACTCACCAGTCTCGCGCACTCACCAGTCTCTCGCACTCACCAGTCTCTCGCACTCACCAGTCTCTCCCACCCACCAGTCTCCCCCACCCACCAGTCTCTTGCACTCACCAGTCTCTCGCACTCACCAGTCTCGCGCACTCACCAGTCTCTCGCACTCACCAGTCTCTCGCACTCACCAGTCTCTCGCACTCACCAGTCTCTCGCACTCACCAGTCTCTCGCACTCACCAGTCTCTCCCACCCACCAGTCTCTCGCACTCACCAGTCTCTCGCACTCACCAGTCTCTCGCACTCACCAGTCTCTCGCACTCACCAGTCTCTCGCACTCACCAGTCTCTCGCACTCACCAGTCTCTCGCACTCACCAGTCTCTCGCACTCACCAGTCTCTCGCACTCACCAGTCTCTCGCACTCACCAGTCTCTCGCACTCACCAGTCTCTCGCACTCACCAGTCTCTCGCACTCACCAGTCTCTCGCACTCACCAGTCTCTTGCACTCATAGACCCCAAAAGAGCAGGTGCCGGCAGGACAGATAAAAACACGTCGGCTGCACCCAGTGACATCACTGACACCTTGTTATTGTCTCTCACTGAAACACAGAGGTTTTTGCAGCAGCGATAACGTCCAGACACCTCCATTCTCACAAAAAGATTCCCCCCCGAGGAGAGGACAATTACTAGAGGCACCGGGGGGGGGGGATTATATTTCTTAGGGAAAAACAAAATGATGTGGGAAGGAACCATCACCTGTAATTCTGGCACTCACATGAGTTCAGGTGAAAAGTTCCTTCTCTTGGTAGGGAATCCTATAAACTGACTGCCCTTACAGTAAAGAACCCCTTCCTATGCTGATAGTGAGATCTCCTTTCCTCCCCACCAATGAATCACTCATTCCCCCTCTCTTGGTAGGGAATCCCATAACCTGACTGCCCTTAGAACCCCTTCCTATGCTGATGGTGAGATCTCCTTTTTCTCCCCACCAATGAATCACTCATTCCCCTCTCTTGGTAGGTAATCCCATAACCTGACTGCCCTTACAGTAAAGAACCCCTTCCTATGCTGATGGTGAGATCTCCTTTCCTCCCCACCAATGAATCACTCATTCCCCTCTCTTGGTAGGTAATCCCATAACCTGACTGCCCTTACAGTAAAGAACCCCTTCCTATGCTGATGGTGAGATCTCCTTTCCTCCCCACCAATGAATCACTCATTCCCCTCTCTTGGTAGGGAATCCCATAACCTGACTGCCCTTACAGTAAAGAACCCCTTCCTATGCTGATGGTGAGATCTCCTTTCCTCCCCACTAATGAATCACTCATTCTCCCTCTCGTGGCAGAAAACTCAATGTGGCAGTGACCTAGAATGAGAAGTTTGTCAGTTACTGCCCAGTTCATGCTGCTGTTATTTTTCTTGCATTAATATATTCAGTATTATTAATAACTAATACATCAGTGTATATGTATTCCTGCCCATAGACAGAAGATATTGTATTAATTTCCCATGTCAGACCTTCTGTCTATCCTTAAAGCACCAGACTCACTGTTATGTATGAGAACTGGTTATTCTGCACAGAGAGCACATATTTTTTGAGCTGCCATGTAGTAATTATGTGTATTAATTACTAATCAGCCTTATATTGTGACATTTCTATTCTATGTGTACTGTATATTGTGAGTGGCTCCCTAAGCTCAGTAAGTGACAGCAGCACAGAGCATGTGAATCAGTGAATCAGCAGAAAAGAAGATGGGGAGCTACTGGGGCATCTTTGGAGACACAGATCTTTACTGCTAAAGGGCTGTGGTTGCCTTGGGCTGGTACAGAAGCACAAAACATCATGTACAACATTTCTACCGACTTCTTTAGTTAGGCTTTAGTTCTCCTTTAATACAAGACACAGCAAAAGAACAAATCCTACATAGAAGCAGCAAGACAAGGCAGGAGTCCCCTGAAGAAAACAAATACTTCAGAGCCCCCAACACCCACGTTTGGTGCAGGACAGAGTCAGTCAAAACCGGCTTATATTGATCAGACACTGGAATTAACAGGGTCACAGTTTCACCCATGGGAAGTTCACAATTATGTTTCATGTCTTTTCTTCTCTGGTCATGTGGAATGTTACTCAATGCCGGGGTCTGTGAAACTAAAGCAAATACCACTACATTGTATCCCTCTGTTACTATAGACACCATCTCTCCCTACTATACCTGCTATCCCACAGTCACACTCCCTTCCCAGAGACTATTATCCACTGTTACTATAGACACCATCTCTCCCTACTATACCTGCTATCCCACAGTCACACTCCCTTCCCAGAGACTATTATCCACTGTTACTATAGACACCATCTCTCCCTACTATACCTGCTATCCCACAGTCACACTCCCTTCCCAGAGACTATTATCCACTGTTACTATAGGCACCATCTCTCCCTACTATACCTGCTATCCCACAGTCACACTCCCTTCCCAGAGACTATTATCCACTGTTACTATAGACACCATCTCTCCCTACTATACCTGCTATCCCACAGTCACACTCCCTTCCCAGAGACTATTATCCACTGTTACTATAGACACCATCTCTCCCTACTATACCTGTTATCCCACAGTCACACTCCCTTCCCAGAGACTATTATCCACTGTTACTATAGGCACCATCTCTCCCTACTATACCTGCTATCCCACAGTCACACTCCCTTCCCAGAGACTATTATCCACTGTTAATATAGACACCATCTCTCCCTACTATACCTGCTATCCCACAGTCACACTCCCTTCCCAGAGACTATTATCCCACTGTTACTATAGACACCATCTCTCCCTACTATACCTGCTATCCCACAGTCACACTCCCTTCCCAGAGACTATTATCCCACTGTTACTATAGGCACCATCTCTCCCTACTATACCTGCTATCCCACAGTCACACTCCCTTCCCAGAGACTATTATCCCACTGTTACTATAGACACCATCTCTCCCTACTATACCTGCTATCCCACAGTCACACTCCCTTCCCAGAGACTATTATCCCACTGTTACTATAGGCACCATCTCTCCCTACTATACCTGCTATCCCACAGTCACACTCCCTTCCCAGAGACTATTATCCCACTGTTACTATAGGCACCATCTCTCCCTACTATACCTGCTATCCCACAGTCACACTCCCTTCCCAGAGACTATTATCCCACTGTTACTATAGGCACCATCTCTCCCTACTATACCTGCTATCTCACAGTCACACTCCCTTCCCAGAGACTATTATCCACTGTTACTATAGACACCATCTCTCCCTACTATACCTGCTATCCCACAGTCACACTCCCTTCCCAGAGACTATTATCCACTGTTACTATAGGCACCATCTCTCCCTACTATACCTGCTATCCCACAGTCACACTCCCTTCCCAGAGACTATTATCCACTGTTACTATAGACACATCTCTCACTACTATACCTGCTATCCCACAGTCACACTCCCTTCCCAGAGACTATTATCCACTGTTACTATAGACACATCTCTCACTACTATACCTGCTATCCCACAGTCACACTCCCTTCCCAGAGACTATTATCCACTGTTACTATAGACACCATCTCTCCCTACTATACCTGCTATCCCACAGTCACACTCCCTTCCCAGAGACTATTATCCCACTGTTACTATAGACACCATCTCTCCCTACTATACCTGCTATCCCACAGCCACACTCCCTTCCCAGAGACTATTATCCCACTGTTACTATAGACACCATCTCTCCCTACTATACCTGCTATCCCACAGTCACACTCCCTTCCCATAGACTATTATCCACTGTTACTATAGACACCATCTCTCCCTACTATACCTGCTATCCCACAGTCACACTCCCTTCCCAGAGACTATTATCCACTGTTACTATAGACACCATCTCTCCCTACTATACCTGCTATCCCACAGTCACACTCCCTTCCCAGAGACTATTATCCACTGTTACTATAGGCACCATCTCTCCCTACTATACCTGTGTAGGGATGTGAAAATTTAGACACCCTTACACTTTATTGACAGGCACATCCCTATTGATATGGACGCCTAAGTGGGTCCTTATGGGGACCTTGTGCTTATGTAACCCCTGTAGTTCTCACAGTGTACACCAGATGGCACTGTGCAGTAGTATAAAGGTCTTGGAAACCATGAGGTCTGGGTCCATTGCTTTAGCCCAACCAAGCGGCTGAAAGGGAATGGGTATTGTGACCCTAGGCGCATTCGCCCTAGTAATTAGATACTCATTTATAGATCACTCTAGGAGTAATAGAGAGGTTATATAGTTGAGCAGCTCAAGGCTCCGCCGAGGATATTAGAGGGATTAAGATCCCAGGGTATTACTGACCCAGAGTAGGGACTAAAGTGTTGAGACTAGGGATGGTAGGAATTCCCCTAGACTGCCACTAAAAGAGATCCTGAAAACTGGGCAATACTCCTCACAAGCTGCAACTCTATCTGCTGTATATTCCCTGGCCTGCAGGGATTCAGCCTATACTGGTACTGTGAGTATATTCTACCTTTATGCTGCCTGTTTATTGGTTAACATTAAAGAACTACCGGCGCCCATCATGTGTGCTATTGCACCTGGTTACAGTTGCACTACACCCTGTCTCCACCCCGCTGAAAGGGCTTACCCCTGAGAGAGAGGGCCTCATTTGTGGTAGTATTCCCACACAGATAGTAGCTTATATATGCTGCCTGCTAACATACTGTAGTTTTATGGGATCTCTCTGTACAGACTATGAGCAAACTTAGGGGCTGTTCCTGCTGAATTGTGCTTAGTACAGGGGAATACCTATGCTGCCATAGTTTTATGGGATCTCTCTGTACAGACTATGAGCAAACTTAGGGACTGTTCCTGCTGAATTGTGCTTAGTACAGGGGATACCTATACTGCCATAGTTTTATGAGATCTCTCTGTACAGACTATGAGCAAACTCAGGGGACTGTTCCTGCTGAATTGTGCTTAGTACAGGGGAATACCTATACTGCCATAGTTTTATGGTATCTCTCTGTACAGACTATGAGCAAACTTAGGGGCTGTTCCTGCTGAATTGTGCTTAGTACAGGGAATACCTATGCTGCCATAGTTTTATGGGATCTCTCTGTACAGACTATGAGCAAACTTAGGGACTGTTCCTGCTGAATTGTGCTTAGTACATGGGATACCTATGCTTCCATAGTTTTATGGGATCTCTCTGTACAGACTATGAGCAAACTTAGGAGACTGTTCCTGCTGAATTGTGCTTAGTACAGGGAATACCTATGCTGCCATAGTTTTATGGGATCTCTCTGTACAGACTATGAGCAAACTTAGGGGCTGTTCCTGCTGAATTGTGCTTAGTACAGAGGAATACCTATGCTGCCATAGTTTTATGGGATCTCTCTGTACAGACTATGAGCAAATTTAGAGACTGTTCCTGCTGAATTGTGCTTAGTACAGGGAATACCTATGCAAAACATAAGCTGCTGGTGTATTACATTTTTGGCAGGGAATATACTGAGTGAAGTAGCTTTGTTATTTTCTGTTTTTTTATGGATTTAGGAGAGGGACTAATAAGCTCTCTGAGGTCTTATTATCCAAGAAGGAAGCGTTAGGGGGGACAGAAAATGGGAGTGTCAGAGACAGTATTCAGTATGAGAATGTGGGACCAGTAGCTTCAGTGATGACGCTGAAAGATGATAATAGAAAAGATGTAAAGGTGAGGCAACACCTAATACTCTTTTGTTCCCATATGATTCAGCCCTTCTGGAGCCTGAAGACTCCTAAAATAGGTTTGTATAAATAGGGGATGTGTTTCAGCCCATCACAGATGCTGTTCTTGGCATTTCCAAAGGGTGGGAATTTATTTTGGCTGCTGAGCTTTTACAAGGCCGGCATGTTGAAGCAAGATCTGAGGAAGGATCAACACTAGCCCAAACCAAACAATCCAGATTTATCTTTGCTTTATAGAAAACTACAGGTTGAGACTGAAAAGCCAGTCCCTGAAGAACTGGAAGGATGAGGTGATACAATAGGGACTCTGACACAAGAGAAGTTTTATAAGAACTTTATTTCTCAGTAGCCCACGCATGTTCCCATGTCTGAGATTTGGCCCATCCAAGCAAGAAGGTCACCATCATGGCAAAGGGGAGAACTGGTTTATTGGGGTCTATGAATGACTATTTTACATTGGTCAATGCAGAATCAGTTTAATGAATGTTTCCTCTTTTATAGACCCAGTTCTATTAATATAACTATTGATGGACGGGTGACTCAGGAGGAAATTCAAAAGAGACCAGAATATGTAGCAGTAAATAAAGAACCAGATGGTATTCACCCCAAGGTACTCAAAGAGCTAAGCTGCTAAACCTCTTTACTTAATTTCTCAGAATTCTTGGAGAAATCTGGCATTGTGCCAAGACATAGGCAAACTGTTAGGCAATAGTGGTGCCATTTGTGGATCCCGGTCTCAGCCTGAAAATGCATGGCCTGTTAGTCTAACATCAGTGGTAGAAAAGCTTATGGAGTGGGAAATGAGAAATTAGACTCTTCAATACGTTGCATATTATGCATTGGCCTTGGGCCAGCATGGTTTTATGTGTAATAGATTTAATATAATTGCCTTCTACGAGGAGGTGCGCAGAAGCCTCGACTCTGGGATGGCAGTGGATGTGATCTACATAGACTTTGCTAAAGCATTTGATACAGTATCACATAGAAGGTTACTGATAAAATGAAGGAATATTGGCCTGGAACTTAATATTTGTGCTTGGATGGAGAATTGGCTGAAGGATAGATTGCAGACAAACTGGTGACAAGTTGGACTATTTCTGATTGGTCCTTGGCCCTTTGATTTTTTATTTGTTTTTTAATGACTTTAAGGTGGGCCCTGTAAGCATTGTCTCTAATTTTGCTGATTATACCAAACTGGGCAGAGCTATAGGTTCTATGCAGGATGCTGCCACTTTGTAATATGATTTGACTCAATTGGAAAACGGTGCAGCAAACTGGAAAATGAGGTTCAATGTTGATAAATGCAGATTATACACTTTGGCAGAACTAACTTTAACGCAAGTTATACACTAAATGGTAGTATGTTAGATCTGCTTATCTGAGAAAGATTAGGGGCTGTTTGTGGATAACAGACTAGTGCAACTCTAGGCAGTGTCATTCTGTGGCTACTAAAGCAAATACAGTTCTCTCAAGGGATGAAACATAATTTTGCCTATTTATAGGTCTCTGGTGAGGCCTCATCTGGAGTATGGGGGCAGTTTTGGGCTCCAGTCCTTAACAAGGATATAAATGAGCCGGAGAGACATGTAACTAAACTGGTTAAAGTGATGGAACAATTAAACTATGAGGAAAGACTGTCAAGGTTGGGGTTGTTTCTCTGGAAAAAAACGGTTATGAGGGGACATGATTTCTCTTTATAAGTGAAATAGAGGACATTATAGTCAGATAATGTGGGATCTTTTTTTCACATAGAAAAGAACAAAGAACCAGAGACCCCCCTGTATTTAATGTGCCCAGATTATTAAAAAAAGAATGGCATCATGTTCTGGGCAATACAATTTACTGTGTCATCTCTACAACAATGAAGAGAGCAAATCTGAGATATTGAATAATTTCATTGTATATTTATATAGCACAACACAATCTGGGCCACAGGCTAAGGAACATTATACCAATCCATCATTGTAGTTACACACAGGGTGAGACTGGGTAAGTCATTGCAAATTATGATGCTCCATAATGCATTAAGGTTTGAAGCAGAATCTGGTGCTGCTCCATGAGCAAAATTGTTCAACTCTGGCAGAGACCTTAAAACTCATACATAATGCTAAGCGTACTTATTGGGCAGCAGTTTGTGCTTATATAATGAGCAGAGAAGACCAACATCATGTCATAACAGAAACACATAAAAAAAACATAAATGAATTTGCAATATAAATATTTATTTGCTAAGAATTCCTACTTTTAATAAACATGTTTCAATGTGAAATCTCATAACATTGTATTATAGGGGCAATACAAAGAGAACTATGATTGGAACAGGGGCAAATGATTGGAGCATTGGAACAAGGGCAATTTGAAGAAGAAGTCAGAAGAATTTAAGGAAAAAGTACTGCCTGGTTAGAAGGGGAAGTCTGAAGACAAGGGTGTACCTCCCGGGTAGCAGGGACAAGAAGTCAAAAAATTCAAGAGGGTAGAAGGGGAAGATCAGGGAGTACCTCCCAGGGGGAAAGAGCAATTAGGAGAAGATATGAAGAGTGGAGAGCAGGGTGTACCTCCCAGGAAGCAGGGGACACTCAAAAAAGACGAAAGAGAAAGAGGTACTGCCTATGGGAGGAAGGACAATAAGAAAACAAGGGTATACATTACAGTGAGCAGGGCAAATTAACTGAAGATGACAAAGGGCTTATTTGAACTAGATGAGAGTGTACTGTCTGTGGACATGAACATTTTGAAGCAGAGGATACACCTCATGAAAAGCTGGGACAATTAGACGAGGACCATAATCTTTAGGGGAAGAGATACTCTCTATAGGAGAAAATGAATTTGGAGATGAGGATGCATCTACTGGGGATAAGGGCAAAATAGCAATGAGTAGAGATATGCAACTGGAGATCCAGAAGTCAATGACTCAAGGAGCAAAGGTAGTTCCAAGACTAAAACAATTTGTCAAAGGCTAGTGGTTCTACATACATTTGAATGGAATGAGTAATTGGAGGGGTGTGCTCTTTAAGAAGGATAACTGAACTGATGGTTTCAGGAGTTGATGTTGAGCTGATGGAGTTGAAGTGGTCTGATGAGGACATGCTGTTGGTGGAGTTGCAGTAGATTGAATAGAGAAGGCCAGGCTATTTAGGAGAGAATTCTGCACTGATGGAATTGCAGGAGATGGTGGAGTTGAAGTCTTCTTTATGAGCAGGATTCATTGCTGATGGAGTTGCGGTAGATGATATGAGGAATTCTGATTAGGATACACTTGTGATGGAGTTACACTATGTTGAATAGAAGGTACCTCTATAGAAATAAGTCAAATCAACTGGACTTGCTGTGGTTTTTTTTTCATTGAAGACTTTTTACCAGTCATCCAACTAGTTTTCTCAATTCAGAATAACTTGTAAATCTTCTGTGGAGAATAAATATCCTCTGGAATGTTTCTCCAATCAGCATAATTTGTTTATCATAATCCACAATGATGTCATTAAATTAGGTGTTGATTTTATTAGCAAGATTGGAGCTTTGGTGTGTTATTTAACCTTCCAGGGAGAGGTACCAAAACAGCATTGTATGTTGCCGACAATAGATGTCGCACCCCCTGCCTCTATTTAGACTTGGTTTTTCAGTTTTTTACTTATATGGCTTCTTTAATGCCTCTTTTAAACCAGTCGCTCTCCTGGTCTAGAATCTGGACTTGGCAGTCTTCAAATGCGTGTCCTTTTTATTTTGGATGCAAGTTTTATGCGTAATAGATCTTGCCAGACTAACTTAATTCCTTTTTATGAGAAGGTGAGCAGGAACCTTGATTCTGGGATGGCAGTGGATGTGATTTACTTAGACTTTGCTAAAGCATTTAATACAGTGCCACACAAAAGGTTACTGGTTAAATTAATGTTGGCCTGGAACAAAGTATTTGTACCTGGATAGAGAACTGGCTAAAGATAAACTACAAAGAGTGGTGGTAAATGGAACATTTTCTAATTGGACCAGTGTTGTTAGTGGAGTCCCGCAGGGCTCTGTACTAGGTCCCTTGCTTTTCAACTTGTTTATTAATGACCTGGAGGTGGCCATTGAAAGTACTGTTTCTATTTTTGCAGATGAGACTAAATTGTGCAGAACTATAGGTTCCATGCAGGATGCTGCCACTTTGCACAGTGATTTGTCTAAACTGGAAAACTGGGCAGCAAACTGGAAAATGAGGTTCAATGTTGATAAATGCAGGTTATGCACTTTGGCAAAAATAATATAAATGCAAGTTATACACTAAATGGCAGTGTGTTGGGAGTTTCCTTAAATGAGAAGGATCTTGGGGTCTTTGTAGATAACAAGTTGTCTAATTCCAGGCAGTGTCATTCTGTGGCTACTAAAGCAAATAAAGTTCTTGTATAAAAAAGGGCATTAACTCAAGGGATGAAACATAATTGTGTCTCTTTATAGGTCCCTGGTGAGGCCTCATCTGGAGTATGGGGGCAGTTTTGGACTCCAGTCCTTAAGAGGGATATAAATGAGCTGGAGAGAGTGCAGAGACTAAGTGCAACTAAACTGGTTAGAGGGAGGGAAGACTTAAATTATGAGGGGAGACTGTCAAGGTTGGGGTTGTTTTCTCTGGAAAAAAGGCGCTTGTGAGGGGACATGATTAGACTTTACAAGTACATTAGAGGACATTATAGACAAATAGCAGGGGACCTTTTTACCCATAAAGAGAATCACGTACCAGAGGCCTCCCCTTCAGACTAGAGGAAAAGAAGTTTCATTTAAAGGAACAGAGTAGGGGGTTCATCACAGTGAGGACAGTGAGGTTGGGGAATGCACTGCCGGGTGATGATTCAGTTAATGACTATAAGAGGGACTTGGATGATTTCTTGGACAGACATAATACAAAGGCTATTGTGATACTAAACTCTATAGTTAGTATAGATATGGGTATATAGAATTTAATTAAAAGTAGGGAGGGGTGTGTGTATGGGGCTGGGTTTTCATTTGGAGGGGTTGAACTTGATGGACTTTGTCTTTTTTCAACCCGATTTAACTATGTAACTATGTAACATGGCTGAGTCCTGACCAGAGGAGCTGACACTTTTATGTTGTACCATACGCTGGTGTAACTGTTGTTTGGTTTCTCCCACATACAAATCAGAGCCCTCATCACTACACTCTATACACAATGTTACTCTTCTTGTGCTTTCGGGTAGGGTCTTTTGGGTGAACTAGTTGCTGCCTCAGTGTGTTGCTGGGTGTAAAGCAGATAGGGATGTGGTGTTCATTAAAAATCCTTCTAAGATATATATTCGCGAAGGAAGATTTACAAGTTATTCTGAATTGAGAAAGCCAATTGGATGACTGGTGAAACGTCTTCAAAAAAAAAAAAACACAGCAAGTCCAGTTGATTTGACTTATTATTATAGATACATTGCAGGAGGGTTCGCTGGTGGAGCTGCAGTTCAGCTATCCAAAAATATGGTTCCACTAGAGATTGAGTCTGAGACTGACGCAAGTCATGGAAATCTGTAATGCTTCCAGCCAATCAGAGCTAGTCTGGGAGTGTTGTCATAGAGACATGACCTTTACATGACAGTTGAGAATTGGTACAGGTATGGGATCCATTAGCTGGAAGCCCATTATCCATAAATATCTGAATTATGGAAAGGCTGTCTCCCTTAGACTCCATTTTATCCAAATAATCCAAATTTATAAAAATTATTTCCTTTTTCTGTGTAATAATAAAACAGTCGCTTGTACTTGATCCCAACTAAGATATAATTAATCCTTATTGGAGGAAAAACCAGCCTATTGACTTTATTTAATGTTTACATGATTTTCTAGTAGACAAAGTATGAAGATCCAAATTACAGAGAGATCCCTTTTCCAGAAAATTCCAGGTCATGAGCATTCTTGATACACAATGTATCTGCATCAGGGATGCTCTCCTAGGGCCCGTCAATGTTTGAAGCACTATACATTAATTGTTGGAGGAGATGCTGAGAGTTGTAGTTCTTCTGCACTTTGAGACCCACATGTTGAAGATCACTAAGTCAGAAAGAACATCACAGTTATCCAGCCTTCTGGTCGGCAGCGTCACCGACCCCCTTAACCAATTATTGTTATTATTGTTATTCCACCAATCACAATCAGTTGTTCCTCATATGTAAATGTTTGGCTGGCTAGATGAAAGGAAGGTTTGTTTGGGGCAAATGATGGGATATTTGGGAAATCTCCTGATATTAATCATTTGTAATGTGTGATTTTAATTAGAATTGTTCAGAAGGAAAGTGGCAGAAGAATTGTGGGTGAGTGACAAAGTCTCCCTATGTAGGGCTCCCCCTGAATATTGGGGATATATATAGAAGGTTATTGGGGGAGTGGATAGATGTGGAGGGAAGCTCAGTGCTGAGGCTACAGACAGAGTGCTGGGGGTCACTCAGTGAGTGTGACTCAGGGAAGGTCTGAGATTAGAGCCCCTTGCTGCTCTCACAGGGCATCACTTGGATGAAGTGAGTGGGTACTCAGAAAGCTTGGCTCTGATTGGCCAGTGAGTGCAAAAGATGCAGTGAGTGCTCCTGGGTTGAGCTCCTGTAGATGCAAAGGCATCAGGCTTGGCACTGCCCACAGCTGGCACATTCAAGCTCAATGGCTGAGAGGGAACTGCCCCAACCCAATTCAGACTACTCTCCCTCCACATTTAATTTATTCCATGCTTATCCACAAATAAGGGCATGAGGTGCACTGGAATTTTACATATTACACACAGCTAACACACCGCTGTCCCAGATCGCTGTTTGAATGCCCGATGTTGTCCTTCTCAGCTCCCAAGATGGCCGTGCTTTCCACTGTGGAACACACAAACATTTTGGATGTTTACAGAAGCCAGGTAGAGGGAGGTGGAGAGGAGTCAAGAAATGTGGGAGCAGCAGGAAAGAAGAACATTAGCACTGGTTTTCTGCCTGTGCAAGTGTAAGTGAGGGAATGCTTTCCATGTATCCATCTCTGTATTCATCAGGGGTTAAAAGAATGATTATTGGCCAATCTATAATGAGTAAACTTGCAAGTCTGTGGTTGATATGCAGATGATCCATTATCTGTAGTAATTATACCGGCCAGGGTCGGACTGGGAGGCGTGGGGCCCACCGGGGCTACTGCCCCAGGGCCCCCCTCCGGCCGCCGCCGCCGCTGCTCCGGAGTGCTGCAAGTGAGCTAGTGCGCAAGTGCGCGGTGCCGCGTTTGTGCGCATGCGCAGATATTTTATTCTTCCGCGACCCCGAACAAAGTGGGGTCGCGCCGCCACACTAAGTAGCGGATCTAGGCCGGCAGGGCCCACAAGAGCTCGGGCCCACCGGGGTTTTTCCCGGTGTCCCGCCGGCCCAGTCCGACACTGATACCGGCACATCTTTGGTTAATATTAGGGATGCACCGAATCCACTATTTTCAATTCGGCCGAACCCCTGAATCCTTTGCAAAAGATTTGGCCGAATACCGAACCGAATCCTAATTTCCATATGCAAATTACGAGTGGGAAGGGGAAAATATTTTTAACTTCCTTGTTTTGTGACAAAAAGTCATGTGATTTCTCTCCCCGCCTCTAATTTGCATATGCAAATTAGGATTCGGATTCTGTTCGGCCGGGCAGAAGGATTTGGCCGAATCCGAATCCTGGATACGGTGCATCCCTAGTTAATATTCATTGTGCATTTACCATGGTAATTATAATGGCACGTCTGGGGTTAAAATGCCCGTTATTACGATTTTATTTAATGATTATTTTGGCTCCTCTGTGGTTAAAATGCTTTTATAATAATTAAACAGGCACGTCTGGGGCAGAGCTGAAGAGGCACATGCACAGGGCGCAACAGTGCCAGGGCGCAGGGTAGAGAAAGGGGACCGGACTAGGGGTCGGAGGCAGAGAAGGTATGTGCCCAGCTTTGTGCCCTAGGCACGTGACTACACTTCTTAGGGTTGCCACATCACCCCTTTAATACCGACACATATGGAATCCACAGCCTGCATGGCTAATTAGCAATTCATTTAGATGCATGCTGCATGGCTGCACATAAATCAGTTCAGTCTGCAGCATGCATGTAAATGAATTACTAATTAGCCATGCAGGCTGTGGATTCCATATGTGTTTGGTTTTAAAGGGGTGAGGTGGTAACCCTAACTTCCCCTAGTGTCGGCCCTGTCCCTGCCCTTAGTGGAGAATGAATGGATAATTAAAGAAAATCTCATTCTAAGACAGGGGGGTCCAACTTTTTGGCTTTCCTGGGCCACACTGGAAAAAGAGAAATTGTCTGGGGGCCACACATGAAATACACAAACACTTCTGATTCGTAAAAGTAAAGAAAATACACAGAAAAGAACTACAATACCAGTTGGATAACCAGATGCAGCTATACACTGGATAGTAAATAGACTTATTATTTGATTATTATGACGTTTCCTCTGGAACTGAGCGTTTCAAGCTGGGCCGTATTCATATCCATCCTGGGCCGTAGGTTGGACACCCCTATTGTAAGGACTCACACGCGGGCGGTTTTTCCTGCGCTCCCCTGCGTTGCGCCTTCTTCCATTCAGTCGCAGGGGAGCGCAGGAGTAGACGCACTCAATTATTGTCAATGGGGCTGTACTCACACAGACGCATGTAAGCGCCGAACTCAGGTGGGACGCAGCATGTTGTATTTTACCTGTGTTTGGCGCTTACATGCGTCTGTGTGAGTACAGCCCCATTGACAATAATTGAGTGCGTCTACTCCTGCGCTCCCCTGCGACTGAATGGAAGAAGGCGCAACGCAGGGGAGCGCAGGAAAAACCGCCCGCGTGTAAGACCCCTTTGCCACATCTACTAAATGATTTAAACAGAACTGATAAGTGAAAAGGAAGAGAATAAGGGAAGGGTTTCGGGAATTGGCACGTTGGCTGGAGGGCTGCCGGCCCTGGGTACATTCTTTCTGCAGTCAGACAAACTGTGAAAGGAACATCCAGCTCAGACAGACCCCAATAACAATCACATTATAATCTCTGGAAAGGTTTAATGAAAGTGACTTTAAACACCCCTGTCATTATGTGGAGTCATTTGCGTGAGGTTATTCCTATTAGACACACAGGCTGGATTATGAGACATCGTTTTACGAGGGTTAATAACACTCACCACTCCGAACAAGAACGCGCTCATGTCATGAACCATTTCATTGCCACGCCAGGGGAAGGGCAGTAATGATTCACTGTGATCCTCGTTAACAGGTTTGCATTGCGGGATTAATGATTCAAGAGGGTGTTAAAGCTCAACACTGCTCTCAGCACTAACGTCCTAAAGAGCCCAATGGTGTGTAACTGCTCCAAGCAGCGCAATCTGCCCCCTCTCTGCACTGAGAAATGTTAAAACACAGAAAGTGTTAAAGGGGTGGTTGACCTTTAAGTTAACTTTGAGTATTTTATAGAATGACCAGTTCTAGGCAACTTTTCAATTGATCTTCATTATTTATTTTTCATATTTTATTTAAATATTTGCCTTCTTCTTCTTCTGACTCTTTCCAGCTTTCAAATGGGGGTCACTGACCCCAACTAAAAAACAAATACTCTGTAAGGCTACAAATGTATTGTTATTGCTACTTTTTATTCCTCATCTTTCTATTCAGGCCTCTCCTATTCATATTCCAGTCTCCTATTGAAATCAGTGCATGGTTGCTAGGGTCATTAGGAACCTAGCAACCAAATTTGGGCCCTAACAAACAGATGGCTGACCCTGCAAACTGGAGAGCTGCTGAATAAAAAGCTAAATAACTCAAAAACCACAAATAATAAAAAATGAAAACCAATTGCAAATTATATCAGAATATCCCTCTCTACGTCATATTTAACTGTTAATTTAAAGGTGAACAACTACTTTAATAAATGAGGAAAAGGTGGCACCCGCTGGGTGGTTCACCTTCAAGTTAACTTTTTGTATGTTATAGAATGACTAATTCTAAGCAACTTTTCAATTGGTCTTCTTTCTTTATTTTTTATATTTTTTTTAGTATATTTTTCTGACTCTTTCCAACTTTGAAACGGGGGTCACTAAGAAAAACAAATACTCTGTAAGGCTACAAATGTATTGTTATTGTTACTTTTTATTACTCCTCTTTCTATTCAGTCCTCTCCTATTCATATTCCAGTCTCTTATTCATATCAATGCATGGTTGCTAGGGGAATTTGTAGGGATGCCCTGAATCCAGGATTCGGCCTTTTTCAGCAGGATTTGGATTTGTCTGAACCCATCTGCCTGGCCGACCCAATCCTTATTTGCATATGCAAATTAGAGGCGGGGAGGAAAACCACCTGACTTTTTGTCACAAAACAAGGAAGTAAAAAACATTGTGCCCTTCCCACCCCTAATTTGCATATGCAAATTAGCATTCGAATTGGTATTCGGCTGAATCTTTTGCAAAGGATCCGGAGGTTCGGCTAAATCCAAAATAGTGGATTCAGTGCATCCCTAGTAATCTGGACCCTAGCAACCAGATGCTGAAATTACAAACTGGAGAGCTGCTGAATAAAAAACTAAATAACTCAAACACCACAAATAATAAATAATGAAAACCAATTACAAATTGTCTCAGAATATCAGTCTCTACGTCATACTAACAGTTAACTCAATGGTGAACAACCCCTTTAACAATACCAAGAACGGCAAAGCGCTTGTGACATTACGGAACACGTTGAGCTGTTTATATACAAAAGGTTCATTTACATATTGACTCCCATAATGCCTTGCTGGAGATTGTATTCCTCTCTCATTGGGTTTATGTATGGGAACCCCTGGGTCAGTCAGTAGCATCAACTGCAGCTCCATCTTTCTCATATCATCTGCCTTTGACTCACCCTTTTGCTTTATTGGACCTGAATGAATGAGCCACATGTTATAATAACTAACATTATACTGTATGTTACTTTTAACAGGCTTAATAAAGGCTATTGGGAGTTGCTGGACATCCCGTATGTATGTAGAGATGCAGAAAATATTGCTTTATATTCCCAGGGGCAGGGCCTTTATTTTCTTAAAGGAGCACCGTGTAAGGGGAAAGAATTCCATTGAATCAGGGTTTCCTTGTCCACCAAAGGGTTTGTATCGCCCCTGGTTCTACATGAGGGAAATGAATAAGGATTGTACTGAAAACTTACCTCCCAACATTTTTGGACAAAAAGATTTGCTGCAACTAACGCCCATTTTGTGGCCACACGCCCTAATTACCACGTCCATTTTACAAAATGTATAAAAGTCTGAACACATTTCTGTGTTTTTTATGTAATTACAGTTTTGCTAATGAAGGTGAATGGCCCTTTAAGCTGCAAGCCACAGTTTCCCCAAGAGACCTGCTTATCTCAAATTGTTACGATTGTTTTTTTTGCTTATCTTAAATTGTTACAAAAGTATCTAAGTGCAGCTGCCATGTATTCTGGGCTCTCTGCCAAAAGCCAATTAAAGGGAAACTAAAGTCTAAAATTTGGATACTAAACATGAACTTACTGCACCACAAGCCTAATTAAACAAATAATTTATGTTTTCAAAGTTGGCCGCATAGATTATTATCTAGACTTCAATTTCTCAATACTCCATTTCTTTTCTTTGTTGTCAAATAGAAATGGGGGACGGTCATGGTGTATGCAGGGTTGACTGGAACTACGACTGTGGGCCCCCTTCCTAATGGGCCCCACCGGATCCAATCCCTGTCTCAAGATTTGTGCTGATTGCAAGATTAGTAAGGTACAGAGCGGAGGGGGGTACGTGGTCGAGTTCGGGGCAGAGTGGCCAGAAGGGCCACAACATTAGGAGGCTATGCCCACAGGGGGTGTTTAGGGCTGGAGCCTGGAGGAGTTACGGCTGGGGGGCCTGGGGGTGTTAGGGTCCCTGAAGTAGCAGCCCCAGCCTGACACTGGGTATAGGCAAATGGTTGGGTGAGTAAGAGAGCCCCCAGACACCTCCAAGCCATGCCGCTGACAAAACAGTCACAACAAAGGAAAAAGGAGGAGGGTTGTACACTGTTAATCTAATTATCTACCTCGCAAGGACCAAACATGGAGTAGCTTCTATTTCCCTGTTTCCCCTTTTAAGCTTTTTTTTGTGATTAAAACATTGGGCTAAAATATATCTCAGCACAATCTCTGTTCATTGAAGTAAAGCGTCTGTTTGTGAGAGCACCAGCCAGTATTACTATACAAATATACTGTATATATACATTTAAATTTTTCCTAAAATGCTGCAGGGGAACATGCTCTGGACTTGTCTATGGAACTCTGTTCTTTACTATTCACCCCAAGGCGATAAAGAGAAACATTTGAAGGAGCTGAAGGACCCGCATGAGACAGAATTGTATAACAATTATGTATTTAATATCACATAAAACACATTCAGTAATTAAAACAAGCGACATCAATCAAATGTTATGTACAAAGCTTTACATGTGTCTGAAGTACAAAAAGGACCTTCCGGCAGGCGAGATCCTCCCTCCCCAGTTCTACGGCCACTTACTTTACCAGACTTTATATTGAGATCACATTAGAGCTGTTGACCTGGATTATGAAGAACACCACAGTGATATTCATTGGCTACAAACAACAGTCATAATAAGCCCCCTTTAAACGTGAGAGGCCGGTACCCTGACTTCATGACACTGGAAGGTGATGCACAAAATATGCCTTAGATGTTGCAGGCAGTGTGGAAAGCATATCATTTTTGTTTGTTGAAATGCCCACTGATACTATTTAAGTCCACATTATATTTGCTATCAACTTGACGTGAATCGGAGGTAACAAACACCTTGGGGAGGTGCAACTAGAAGTCTATATTTTCTTCTAACTGGTGTTTCTTGGTTATGGTTCAACTTGTGAGCTCACCAGCAAATTGTATCTTTCTCTACCAGGACTGGAGCCGATTTGGATAGAACTAGAGACCAGCAGAACGTCAGATGCAGGGCATGGATAAAGCAGTTGCTTGGAATTCCTTTGTTCCATATCCATTTGCCACCAAAGCAAGCTATGTACAATGCAAGGCAATAGAAGATGTCAATATAAGACGTTATGACTAAAAAGAAAGACTTGGAAGGCATATCTTTATGGAAGAGGCATCTCCATGTTCTTGTAAGACATATCTCTAAGACACAGGAGAATGTATGTGGACATGGATAAGTATGTCTCAACTGGAAGACGCATCTCCATGACATTGAAGGGTATATCTCCACAACACTGCAAAATACATCTCCATGACAAGAGAAGATATACCACCGTGACATTGGAATATGCATAACCCCATGACACTGGAAGACGTTATTACTGCATGTTAGAGGAAGGCATCTCTATACAAAAAGGAATTGTATATTTGCACATGCTAAGAGCTGATAACATAGACAGAGAAGCTAAGTGATGACTCATGGAGTGCAGTAAGGCTTGAGAATTCCTTCTTATTTGCTTGCCGTATCTTTGAAATATAGCCAGTCCCTTTGTTTCAGCTGAATCAGATTCTGTCTTTGGGTTTGACATCTGCCAGTTTGATGTTTTCTTGTTCGGTGGATTGAGGTACAGGCTCGATGTGGCATCCGATCATCAGCTGATAGACTAAGACTCCGGCAAACGCTCCTAGTAAGGGTGAGACAATAGGCACCCACCACCACTGGTTTCCAGCCCTGGAATGAAATTAAAAGAAACTTTATTTATTAAATCAGTGTTTTTTCATCTTTATCTCCTGCTTTAAGGCTGGGTGTAAATGCAGGTCTCCTTAGCACCCTATGTCTGCTGCTACTCCCTAATATCTGAATGATATACAAGTTAGGGGGCAGGAGAGAGATATCTAAATGCCTCCCACTGCCCCTCATAAATACAGGGCTGATAAATGGAGGCATTAAAAAATGTGGGGGGATAAGATCACCCCCTTGCTCACTCACCATCGGTGTAAGATATATTTTTCTCCAAAGGACTATTAGATGATAGAGTAGAAAAGAGGAGAACTCAAGCCCTTTAAAGTTTATAACCAATCTTAGGTATGAAGGTAAATCTATGAAATCATGGAGAGGCTTACAGTAACTGCAAGGACACTATGACCCTTTTACAAGGGCTGCCGAGTCACTCAGATGGTAAATGTACCTTTATCCAGGTATAAAACCATCCAGAATATGTATTGGACCCTCCAGCCCACGTGCCCTTCATTTCTATGTTTCCTCCTTATTAAACCACCAGTGTTTGTTAATTTCACCATCAAACCTAGAAATGAAGCGTTACACAAAGCAATACAGCCTTTCAGGTTTTTTATCAATGACATCAGAAAAGAGAAACGCCCGCCCACGTGCCATAGCCAAATGCAGTTGCCGCCCGTAGACAACGAGTGTCGACACCGTCTCTCTCTCTAATTTAGGTCAATGAGTAATTAGAGCCTTTGCAACAATGTAAAGGAACTTCATGTGTCAACAACCTGCGCAAGGAAAACAAGTGATCCAAAGACGTTATGGTCGACAGATAATGGGAAACTGGGGACCATCATGATGTTGCTGAACTACAACTCCCACAACACCCGGGCAGCCTCAGGAAGCGCATGACTGTGGTTGCTACATTCCTCTTTGCCATGTCATGTCTTGGAATTTACTACTGTTCATTGACTTGCCTTCAGACTAAAATACTAGCTAATAAATTCCAGCCACTTATGCAATACCTCGGGGAAACATACTCTCTTTAAGGACAGCTAATTTTATGTTACAGAAAACACCATGGAAGAGATCATAAATTGTATTTAATACTTATGGAAGTGAGGTGCCATATTGTTTCCTTTAAACCAGTGTTCCCCAACCAGCAGCTCGTGAGCAACATGTTGCTCCCCAACCCATTAGATGTTGCTCCCTTTGACCTCAAATCGGGTGCTCATTTTAAAATTCCTGACTTGACAGCAAGCTTAAGGTTCATAAAAACCATGTGTGCCACCAAACGGAGCCTCCTGTTGGCTTCTAGTCCACATAGGGGCTACCAGTATTCAATCACAGCCCATATTTGGCACCCCCAGGAATTTGAATGTGGCTCACTGGTAAAAAAGGTTGGGGACTCCTGTTTTAGACAGTACAACGTTGAATGAAATATTGGACAGCAAACAAGGATTGACCGAAAAAGTCTGGAAACCTCAACAAGTGCAAGTGATGTTAGAAGAAAATTACTACTTACCAGAAGACTTCAGTGCCCCATCCAGCCAGAGATGTGAAGAGTCGAGGGCCAAAGTCCCTGGCAGGGTTGACAGCATAGCCGGAGTTGAAGCCCATGGAAGTTCCAATGACAAGGACGACAAATCCTACAGTGAAGGCTTCCAGCCCACGAGGGATGGGGTTATTGTTTGGGTCAACAATGGCCAGAACACAGACAACCAGAGCTGCAGTTCCGATGAACTGTAAGATAAAGACACATTCACTGGAAATAAATCCACAAACTATAGCAAACTGGAGTTTGGCCATGGACCCTCTCAATTTACCCCAACCCACAATAAAACCATTCTTTTCTTTAAAATCAGGCAGAGGAGAGACTAAGATTTGCTGGATTTTGGGGATACCTAATCTTCCTGGGACTCAAACTTATATATTTGGACCACGGTAAAACCAGAAGCAGAAGACAGAACTCAAGGTGAGGGCAAAAGAGAGAAGAAGTCCTGTAGTTTGGTCTGGCCATGGACCCAGTCCACTTCAAAAGTAATGTATACACAGTACCTCAACCCAAATTTAATCCAAAAAGATAAAACAAAACATGAGATGATAGCAAAAGGATGAGTTCAAAAGTGAGAGGGAGAAGAGGAGAATTGAAAGGGAAGACCTATAAAATGGAAATGTTCTAAGGAAAGAGCAAAGAAATATTAAAAAGGAGATTGGATGAGGAAACAGGATTTGGGATTACAGCAATGGATATTCATTTGGGTCATTTAGAGCTGTCATTAATGGGATGCAAACAGAGGGTGGCAATATATAAGAAAAGCAAGTAAAATAAGATGAAAACAGAAGGGCAAGATGGCATCGGTCACCCAACCTGTTTGCTATGATTCTTGTTGGAGTACAACAACAAAGCTGAGCTGAAGGCTGTTCTTTTTAACAAGAAATTGAAGGGCCACAGGTTAAAAAGTCCTTCTTAATAGGGGCCACGCAAAGCCTCTATAGCCTAGGGCCCAGCCACAAGTCAACGTAACCCTGGGTCCATTTATGCCCTAGTTTTAGGACTGTGAGCTTCTTTGTTAAATTGTGATCATGACATAAGAAAATTCAATGTTTGATTTGTTTTCCAGAAACAATGAAAGTATTGAAATATGAAATGGAGAGATGTTTCTGCTAGTCGCACAAGGTCACATATTAAAGGCAGCCGATGGGGGGATTGGGTTACAGGGAACGGCCTCAAGGTGAGTGAGAGCCTTAGAATGATGGACTTATTTGTCAGTGTTGTGGTGGTTCTGTTCTGGCTGGAGCACTAAGTTCCCTTGCTAATGAGTTATTCAACATTATCTCTCATCTTGAAAATCAAACGAGGAAAAACGAGGCTGAACTGCTTAAAGTGGACACACAGATTCAGCAATAATCCTATGATTTTGTGGGTGGTAGTTTTTTAATTGCTTATTTTCTGCCGTAATCCCTAATTGCTATCGAGGAGGCTTCTTGTGTATGTGCCATTGGCTGCCTTGCTGGCTGATGGAGGTATCAATCAACTTATTGGATTGTAAATATAACCTACAGCTGCCCCCAATGCAGTGCTCATGTATCAACCCCACAGGGGATTTGGGCAAAAAACTTCTGATGTTGCAAGTGAATATCTGTGGGTCCACTGGTGCTGAGGACTTACCTGATCAAAAAACCCATTCATAAGCGTGAGATGGTCTGATGGAAATGTGGTGAAGATGCCCGCTGTGCCGTTTTCACCCGTTACATAGAGCTGGTCATTTGCAAAGTACCAAATAGCATCTATAAGGGAAGAGATGAGAGAATTTCCATAAAACAAGGCAGACATGGAAGGGGTTGTGTTATAAACAAGAGCAGAACTAGCATTTGAGAAGCAGGTTGGGTCATTGAAGGTGCACCCAAGGGATTGTAGGAACTAGGGGGTTTCTGGGACAATTCAGTCCAGCACTTATATATATAATACACAAAAGCCATGAATATCTTGTAAATTATATCCTTATAAACGGTGAGTTCTGATGTCATCAGTTATAAACGGTGAGTAGTGATGTAATTTCTGTCACATGACTCACTAAAACTTGTGTATTATAATAAATAAAGTACCCCCAGTTGTAAAATATGAGGATATTATAAGTTACCTCGGAGTTCCATGACCTGTATAAAAACACTCGGCCTTCGGCCTCGTGTTTTTATATGGTCATGAAACTCCTCGGTAACTTATAATATCCTTATATTTTACAAGAGGGGGTACTTTATTCACTATATAATACACAAAAGCCATGAATATCTTGTAAATTATATCCTTATAAACGGTGAGTTCTGATGTCATCAGTTATAAACGGTGAGTTCTGATGTCATTTCTGTCACGACTCACTGAAATTTGTGTATTATAATAAACAAAGTACCCCCAGTTGTAAAATATGAGGATATTAGAAGTTACCTCGGAGTTCCATGACCTGTGGCCTCGTACTTTTATATGGTCATGAAACTCCTCGGTAACTTATAATATCCTTATATTTTACAAGAGGGGCTACTTTATTCACTATATAAATAGGTGTGTTCTGTCTGTTTATTTCTGCCATCAGTGCGTTGGATTTGAGAGCCTATAATAAATGTGCTGCAATGTATGTAGGGTCCAGAAGGAGGCGCTACTCCAAGGAGGTGACAATTAGCAAATGAAATGTGTATTTAATGCTACTTCAGGTGCACATTGTATAATATGTGTCACTTGGTATAACTGAATCAGACAAATTAGAATAAAGGAACACGTCTGCTTTATTTTGCTTTCAGCTGCATAGGGAAGATGTTCATTGGTTCCTGCTATTAGAAATCATTACAATTCTATTAAATACACTTTTGTTTGCTAAGGCTTCTGGGGGCAGGTCATGACAACGGATCCCCTCAAGTCCCGTAGACAAAGGCTTTGAAACTGATTATGGAGCATAAATGAAATAGGAAACCAGGACTTGTGCTTTCCGGGTCCAGGAGTAAAATAAATTGAGAGCGATTCCACAAAGTCCACTTTTCACTGAGGAACCGCTGACTTTGAGATATTTCCATAAGTGTTTGAATAAAAGGTTCTCGAGGGAGCTGCTCCCTGTGAGTGGGAAGTACAGGAAAAGGAGATTATTGGGAAATGGAATGAGGAAGATGGACAATGAAGAGAATAAGAATGAAGGGAAATTCTGATACTGTGATGCTTATCTCTCTCCTCCTTTGCTCCCGTACACCCTTTCCTCCCAGGTCTCCTAATCTGTGCAATTCCCACACACCCAGGATGTAGCAGGCCCCCTATAGCAGCCCCCTATAGCAGCCCCCTATAGCAGCACCCAATTACTGCTTATCCACTAGACATGAACCAGAAGTGACTTCAGCCCATTGGACCAGGACTTGGGCAACTGCACATTTGAAATACAGTATTTTTATTATAGTTTCCATCAGGTTCATCTCGCAGGGTTCATTATTCATAATAGTGACATCATACAAGACTGAATTGCTGGGGGTAAATAGGTGAATGGCTTATGTCCAATTGCTAGGGGGCTCATAGCTGTGGGTCTATTACTGCTGACTTGGCCATGGATTTACCATGTGTCTGAGCCAAGAGCCTACGTTGGTACAGGTTCTTCAGAAGTGGAGCGAGCTACATCACAAAGAGACACACCCCTTTGGCCCTATCATTAAAGGTGGTCCATCATGTGACATAGGATGGCAGACTGTATGAGTCAGCTGGCACCTGGGTCGGACTGGGGTCCACCAGGGCTGCTGGCTCAGGCCCCCCTGTAACAATGCTAGTTGTTTGTTTTTGCCGCAACCTGCCTAAAAAAGGGAGGTTGCGGCAGGATGATTATTGCAGGGATCAGATCTTGGCCGTCGGGGGCCCACAAGAGCTGGGGGCCCACCGGATTTTTTCACGGTGCCCCACCAGCCCATTCTGACCCTGGCTGGCACTGATAGCTGGTAGTGATGTGTGGATCGAGAATAACTTGACCCACACCCGGACCCACACTTGCTGAACTCACACTTGCCTGCACCTGCCGAACCCCCTCCATTTATAGACCCACCCCACCAATGATGTCACAAAAGGGGCGGGGCAGGCGTGAGCCTATAAAACAAGAAGCCGGCTGCCGAAAGCCGGTAGTCTAAGGTCGCAGACGGGGTTGTCCCTGACCCACAAGAGGAGCAGCGAGGTCAGTCCAAATCAGCCTGACCCTCAGGTATTGGGCCAGCCTGCACATCACTACTGGCCTTCAAGTGCCAATCTCTAGGAGTAACCCACATAACTACACCCCTGCCCTTACTAGCAAGTGACGGGTTAAATCATGTGTCCTGCCAAAGGTGCACAGCAATTAGTCTGGGGTAACTCATTCATTCTGCCAGGTCCGTTTTGGTGTTTCTGGTGCTTACCCAGTACAGAAAGCATACCCAAAATCTACAATAACTGTCATGGAGGAAACCAGATAGCATTTTAAATTTAATTTTGGACAAAAAGCAGAAGAAAAAATATTATAGAAAATTAAAAAAAAAGACCATCACCAATTACCAGTTGTTTAGTGGGTTATTTTTGGAATAATGGAAGGAGTACAGCTGTTGAGTTGAAGATGTAGTACAGGTATAGGATCCCTTATCCGGAAACCCGATATCCAGAAAGCTCCGAATTACGGAATGGCTGTCTCCCATAGACTCAATTTTATCCAAATAATCCACATTATTACAAATGATTTCCTTTTTCTGTGTAATAATAAAACAGTCGCTTGTACTTGATCCCAACTAAGATATAATTAATCCTTATTGGAAGCAAAACCAGCCTATTGGGTTTATGTAATGTTTATATGATTTTCTAGTAGACTTAAGGCATGAAGAACGAAATTACTGAAAGATCTGTTATCCGGAAAACCCCAAGTCCCGAGCATTCTGGATAACAGGTCCCATACCTGTACAGTATATTTTCCTAATGTAAAGACTATATATATATATTGATGCTATCTGCTTGAAATCTCCTTACCATAATACAAGCCATAGATGATGCCGGCGCCGAGGAAGGCTCCCAAGGTCTGGGCAATGCTGTAGACAGGGAACTTGACCCAAGGTTCTCTTGCCAAGATGCACAGAGCAAAGGTCACTGCCGGATTCAAGTGGCCACCTGCAATATTTGAGACATGGGAGAATCATTATTTCATGATAAATATCGGCGCTGTCCCAAACCAACATTTTTACAGGACACGGGTTCCTACCTGACACTTGGCCGGATATTAGAATCCCTAGCATCACGGCAAATCCGAAGGCCAGATTGACGGTCAAAAATTGCCCATGGGACCCCTTGCTGAGCACCACCTGAGCCACAGAACCACAGCCGAACATCTGCAACGGCAAAGAAGAATAATCCATGTCAGTACAGGGTTCAATTCCTGTATGAGCCATGTTTGACCTTGCTCTATCCATATATACGGGTTATACATGTATTGTTTTACAGGACAAAGTGACACGTACACACTGAACATGTATGTAAATTGTACAGCCCAAGTGGCTACATGCAGAATAAATCAGCCCTGGAATGTGTCTGATGTTATATATTATAATTCTCTTTTATTCTCCTGCCACATCTCTTGGTAAGTCCGTATCTAAAGAACAACTGGAGCTGAGATGGACATGACGCAGGCTGTAAACTTTATATATTTAACCACAGTGTAAAAATATATTTATCCAACACTTCTTCTGAGGATGAAAGGAATTACCCAGCAATAAAAAACAACATCTGGCTGCACCTTTTATATGTCGCCCATATGTTTTTTGCTGTACGACTTTTAGAATTTCGGACGCAAATTACTCATATTAAAAATGATAGTTGACATATACCCTCTGATATTTGAACTTTAGCTTCTGGGTCTAAAAGAAGTTGTTTGGCTCACATCTACTGGATCTGAAAGAAGATGTCCGGCATCTAATCCTCGGTGTAAACATGGTAATAACGATGACTGGCACATACCTCCAGTATTTACAAGAAGACGGTTGCCATGAAATATTGAATTTGGCTTGGGTACAGTATGGTTTCTCCAAACAAGACTTGATTAATTCAAGTATATCGATCAAAGACTTGGAGATTCCCAGCGTTTTGCAAACACAGACGCCAAAAATAAGTGGCGAGACTTCTGGGTGATACACCTCTGTATAAGGAAATTCATTATGAATGTCTGAGCAGTGTCTACTTATTTATACACTACACTAAATGTAGCAAGACTTGGCATGGTTATGTAAGTTATTTTTGAGACCTTTTCTGAAACAAGAAGTTTTGGGTGATGCATTTTAACCGCCACCGTGGGATTGTGTTGTTCGGGAACCAGGGGTTCCCTCGTGAGCCACATTTATATCGAAAAAGAGTTGGGGGGCAATGCAAAGCATAAAAAAAATGTTCCCAGGTGGTGCAAACTAATAACTGTTGGCTATTTGTTAGTCCCTATGAGGACTGGGAGCCTATAGGAGACTCTGTTTGGCAGGACACCTGGTTTTTATGCAACCAAAACTTGCCTCCAAGCCTGGAATACAAAAATAAGCACCTGCTTTGAGGCCTCTGGGAGCAACATCCAAGGGGTTGGTGAGTAACATGTTGGAAATCACTAACACAGACAAACTAGAAGCCTGTAGGAATCACATAGGCCATCTCTGACCATTGCTAAACCTTTAAAGGCTCAGACTTAACAATTTTAATAAATATATCCTCAGAGTCAATGAGGAAAGGGGCTGAGCGTTCCATGCAATGCCATGACCATGCCTTCCCGTACCTCCCAACATTTTGGAAGTAAAAAGAGGGACAAAAATGTTTTTTCCGCATGTAGCGCAGCAATTTTTGACCACACCCCTTTCTGTGGCCACACCCCCTAATTACCATGTTTGTTTTACAAAATTTGGCAGGTTATGAAAGTTTGAAAATATTTCTCCTTATCTAAACTGTGTTTTTGTGTCTCAAAATTGTTACAAAGTATCTTATTTGCACCTGTTAGCTGTTCTGGGCTCTCTGCTAAAAGCCAATTAAGTGAGAAACTTAGTTTTTTTTCTTGCTGTTCAGTGCAGAGAAAAGAGGGACTTTCCAGTACAAATGAGGGACTGCGGGTTGAGCTGTCAAAAGAGGGACTGTCCCTCCGAAAAAGGGACAGTTGGGAGGTATGCCTTCCCACCCTATCCAACCACTGCATCCCTCAATTGTTTCATAATAAGACATTGTGTGGCCCCAGACAGACTGATTACATGGGGCAGACCCACAAACCGCAAGCAATTGTGATGTTCATTATTTACCGGAAGCTACTGATCAGTGTCTGTTCTGTGTTAAAAAAAACATGGAAGCCCAAGCGATACGCTCGCATAAACCTATTAATAAGCTTGTCTGTTAAATCTCAGCAGGAAAACATTGAGGCGAAATCTACAGAAGCTCAGGTCACTGCTTTGAATTCCAAACACCCAGGTTCATTTCTCTTCATTCAGTACAGCATTGCCTCTAATTGGATCTCTAACTGCCAGTTTAAGGCCTGGATAATTAATTCGGTATTGAAATAAATACAAGGTGGCTTTATTTTCATTGTTGGATTTCCGTTAAGCAAGTCTCTTGGTGCCAACAATGCAAATATTAGCGGCTATGCTCTACTGGCAGCCACTCATGAACGGCGAGTTCTGTACCCGCTCTGGCCGGGTATCGATTGCTCATTATCCACCAGCACAAGGATGGTTTCAGGCGCCGCAATGCAGCTTAAAATTTATTATAAAATAATATGTAAATAAATATCTCAAGTGCTATAAGGATGTCACACTGGGACTCTGAGACTGTAGATCATTCTCATGGTGGGATTCAGTGATCCAACACTCAACTTGCAACTTACTTCCATATTCACAGATGCGCTACTTCAGCAGATACAAAACTGTGTCACATAGACTGCTCCTATTGGGCACTTAGTATATGGGGAGCCCTTGTTATCCGCTCCCATAGTCCTGTTGTGGTATAATTCCGTAACAAGAAGCACCAATGGCGTTTTAAAATTCAGGGTTGGACTCAAAGGTTACTTAACATGGTAACATAGTAAGTTAGGATGAAAAAAGACACAAGTCCATCAAGTTCAACCTTAAGTCTATATATAACCTGCCTAAATTGGAGAGGCTTCAGAGGGGTTTTGCCTTCCTCTGGATCAACATCCAGAGGAAGGCAAAACCCCTCTGAAGCCTCTCCAATTTGCCTCAGAGGTGGAAAATTCCTTCCTGACTGCAAGATGCAATGGGTGAATAAAGCATCCATCCCTTCCTTGTACCTATCTAATGTATCAGCCTGTACCACTGATTCACTTCCCAGCTCTCCCTGTAACACCCCTTTCCCTCCTCTAATCTCATTGGCTCCCTCCTGTCTGCTGGGAGGAGCTACTGGTGAATAAAGCATCCGACCCTTCCTTGTACCTATCTAATGTATCAGCCTGTACCCCTGATTCACTTCCCAGCTCTCCCTGTAACACCCCTTTCCCTCCTCTAATCTCATTGGCTCCCTCCTGTCTGCTGGGAGGAGCTACTGGTGAATAAAGCATCCGACCCTTCCTTGTACCTATCTAATGTATCAGCCTGTACCACT
Organism: Xenopus laevis; assembly: GCF_017654675.1. Classification (NCBI taxonomy): domain Eukaryota; kingdom Metazoa; phylum Chordata; class Amphibia; order Anura; family Pipidae; genus Xenopus; species Xenopus laevis. The sequence goes on from NC_054371.1 coordinate 228,572,764, forward strand.
GATTCAGGGAGACAATTCCACATCTTCACAGCTCTCACTGTAACAAACCCCTTCCCAATATTTAGCTGGAACCTCTTTTCTTCTAATCGGAATGGGTGACCTCGTGTCAGCTGGAAAGACCTACTGGTAAATAAATCATGAGAGAGATTATTATATGATCCCCTTATATATTTATACATAGTTATCATATCTCCCCTTAAGCGCCTCTTCTCCAGCGTGAACATCCCCAATTTGGCCAGTCTTTCCTCATAGCTAAGATTTTCCCTTTACCAGCTTAGTTGCCCTTCTCTGTCCCCTCTCTAATACAATAATGTCCTGTTTGAGTGATGGAGACCAAAACTGTACGGCATATTCTAGATGGGGCCGTACCAGTGCTCTATACTTGTGGAAATTTTTGATGACTATATTGCCCTGGAGTTCCTTGTGGAGGACAAGTTGAGGCCTGTTAACCACTACTATTATTGTCTGTTCAGACAAGGCCCAATATTATTATATAATAAAGTATACCCTTTGGTCATATCCAGTTCTAGCATAATATCAAATAATAAAGTAGAGTTCTATTAATCAAACTATAACCAGTGCAAGGGCTGAGAGCACCAGATCAAGACCAAAGTTAGAGCTACGAAGATCTAAGACCGAGTCAACTTTGAGACTGACAATGGTCAAGGCCAAGGGAAGACTAAGGCTTGACACAATATTAAGTCAACCTTGAGACAAGACTACTAGTCCTCGACAAAGACCAAGCAAAGTCCAAGCACAAGAATACATAGGACCAAGACTATGGCAATAATGTCAAGCACTACATGTACAACAGTCTGGAATATCTGGGAAATCTGGAACCTGTCACCTTTCTTCTCATTTTCGACTTCATGGGAACCTGATAAGCTGAAGACACCCAACATGTAGTAATGTAATGACCTAGTGATGGAAAGTGTAAATTATGTGCAAACAGGCTTTGTGATTCTACAGACAATGTATTCAATGTAGGGATGCACCGAATCCACTATTTTGGATTTGGCCGAACCCCAGAATCCTTTGACAAAGATTCGGCCGAATACCGAATCCGAATCCTAATTTGCATATGCAAATTAGGGGTGGGAAAGGGAAAACATTTTTGACTTCCTTGTTTTGTGACAAAAAGTCACGCAATTTCACGCATATGCAAATTAGGATTTGGTTCAACCGGGCGGAAGGATTCAGCTAAATCTGAATCCTGCTGAGAAAAAAGGCAGAATCCTGTCTGAATCCCAAACAGAATCCTGGATTCGGTGCATCCCTAATTCAATGATTTATAATCAAAGAGAAAGTTTAAAATTGAAGAAAAAGGAGACAAACTCTTGTTGGAAAAGGTAATTCCATGGAGACACCATAGACTCCAGGTTAGATACATCACAGATCTTTACACCAAAGCTCTCTGGTTGTTGCTGTACTACAGTTTCAGCAGATCAGCTACAATCAGTTGTAGTTCAGCAATATGTAAGATAAACATCACCACTGTTGGTATTGGCACAAGCTTTGCTCTTTTTCAGAGATAGAAACAATCACCTGACATAATGTATCTTTTTAAACACTTAGTGTTTAGGTCCTAAGGGCAACTGGCACGGCCTCCTGCAGATCCTGTTTTCCTTCACACAGACGGTGCCAGGATCCGGTTGGGCTGAGATCCACTTGGCTCCACAGACACAGACAGGATCTGCCCAACAGCAAGAGAATTGTGTTACTCTGAACTGGGACTGGCTTTCCATGTGGCGTGTTTCTGTGCACTAGTCCTAATGGTAAAGGATAAAATAGACATGTGGCTCTCAGAACAAATAGCAGCAGTGTCCATATGATTTAAATCAAATGAGGTCCCAGTCATGGTCGTGATTTGGCTTTATACATATTGTTGCCCCAATAAATGAACAGCTTTGGGACAGAAAAGGGAGGGACTTATTGGCAAGATGCAAATAGTATGAGAAGTTGGAGAGGACAAGATAGAGACAGTAAGGCAAGATGGAGACAGTAGGATAAGATGGAGACAGTAGGGCAAGATGGAGACAGTAGGGCAAGATGGAGACAGTAGGGCAAGATGGAGACAGTAGGACAAGATGGAGACAGTAGGGCAAGATGGAGACAGTAGTACAAGATGGAGACAGTAGGACAAGATGGAGACAGTAGGGCAAGATGGAGACAGTAGTACAAGATGGAGACAGTAGGACAAGATGGAGACAGTAGGGCAAGATGGAGACAGTAGGGCAAGATGGAGACAGTAGTACAAGATGGACACAGTAGGACAAGATGGAGACAGTAAGGAAAGATGGGGATAGTAGGGCAAGATGGAGACGGTAGGGCAAGATGGAGACGGTAGGGCAAGTTTGGGACGGTAGGGCAAGATGGGGACAGTAGGGCAAGATGGAGACAGTAGGGCAAGATGGAGACAGCAGGACAAGGTGGAGACAGTAGGACAAGATGGAGACAGTAAGGAAAGATGGGGATAGTAGGGCAAGATGGAGACGGTAGGGCAAGATGGAGACGGTAGGGTAAGTTTGGGACGGTAGGGCAAGATGGGGACAGTAGGACAAGACGAGGACCATAGGACAAGATGGAGACAGTAGGACAAGATTGAGACAGTTGGACACGATGGAGTCAGTAGTACAAGATGCAGACAGTAGGGCAAGATGGATTTAGTTGGACAAGATGGAGACAGCAGGACATATGATAGCAAGCTATGGCCTTTCAGATGTTGAAGTCCAGTTTCTGGAGGGGAATTCTCTGTGCCGCTCATCCCAACTCCATACACAGTAGTAGTAAGACTTCACAAGATCACAAGCAACTCTTTATGTAATTGTGAATTTGTTGCTTACTGGCATTGTCTTCTTATACTGAGAGCTTAGACTATTCCACATCTCTGGGCCTCTGCACTGATGGAATCTCCCACTCAGTCAATGCAATTCTCAAGATCATTATGCTTCTAGCAGTGTGCCAACTTCCCCTTTAATCCTACAGAGCAGATGCCATGCCACCCTGAATAAAGAGTGTGTATTCTCCTTCCTGGAATGCCATTCACGTAAGATTTCCAAATGGGAACTGAGGAAGTCACACCCTTACCCACCACCCACAAAACCAACATGGAGTGCACTTTAGATATGTAATATCTTGGTATCGGCTGCTCCAGAGATGGGTGCTGTGCCCAGTGTGGGCTGAGACTCCTGCCTGTGTATAACCAGTGACTAAACACACATTTGTCATCTACCTACAAACCATTATTTGCAACTTTTGTGATTGTTCCGTCCATAGTTACGTGATACAATGAAACACACACCAGTAACAGATTTGTAATATTTGCAATATAAAAGGGCTTGTTCACCTTTAAATTAATAGGGCAGATTTATCAAAGGTTGAAGTGAAAATCCATTATAAAAAAAATACGAATTTCAAGCTAATTTTTGTGTACTTCGACTAGGGAATAGTCCGAATTCGATTCGAATTTGAAAAAAAAATGTAAAATTCGAATATCATGTACTGTCTCTTTAAAAATTCGACTTCATCCATTCGCCATCTAAAACCTGCCGAAATGGCTGTTTTAGCCTCTGGGGGACTTCCTAGAACCCATTTGGAGTCAATTGGTGGACTTTGAAAAGTGTACGTTTTTTTTTTTTGGAAAATCTTTTAATCAAATTCGATCAAATGTGCTGTTACTTCGAATTTTTATTCGGCCATCATCGGCCACTGTCAGTATGATGTAGAGAGGGATATTCTGAGACAATTCGCAATTGGTTTTCATTTTTTATTTGTGGTGTTTGACTTATTTAGCTTTTTATTCAGCAGCTCTCCAGCTTGTGATTTCAGCCTTCTGGTTGCTAGGGTCCAAATTCCCCTAGCAACCATGCATTGATATGAATAAGAGACTGGAATATGAATAGGGCAGGCCTGAATAGAATGTAATAAAAAGTAGCAATAAGAAAGAACATTTGGAATCTTTGCAGAGCATTTGTTTTTTTAGATGGGGTCAGTGACCCCTATTTGAAAACTAAAAAGACTCAAGAACAAGGCAAGGCAAATAAATAAGAAAATATGAAGACCAATTGAAAAGTTGCTTAGAATTAGGCATTCTATAACATACTAATATTCATTTAAAGGCAGACCACCCGTTTATAGGGGGACCATGGCAAGGATTTCCCACACTGTTCAGAAAGTGAGACCTGCCCCTCCCCCTATAAACAAGCAGTAGTTTAGGGCGGGGCAGAGGCATTTCTGGGAGTAGTTGAGGCGTGAGCGATGCTTCTGTTCTGCTGTACCAGTGGTTTTGGGAAGCGGCACTGCCCTTTTATTAATTGGGATTAACGAGCCTGAGACTCCAGCTCCACCCGTATCCCAATCATCTCACGAGTCAGGGAGTGACTACTAGTAGCCAACGTGCTGTGCCACTGCCCTATTTAATGCATATTCTGTGCCCTCCTCCGGGCCCCAGTGCACCGTCATTACTACTATTATTATTATTGTTATTATTAATATTATGCTATGCACCAGCACTGTGCAACAATCATCTTATTACTTAAAGGAGAACTAAACCCTAAAAATGAATGTGGCTAAAAATGTCCTATTTTATATAGTGAACTTATTGCACAAGGCTAAAGTTTGAGCTTGTCAATAGCAGCAATGATCCAGGACTTCAAACTTGTCACAGGGGGTCACCATCTTGGAAAGTGTCTGTGACACTCACATGCTCAGTGGGCTCTGATTGGCTGTTGAGAAGCTAAGCTTAGGGCTCGTCACTAATTATCCAGCAGAAAATCACCTTCCCTGGCTGTAATATAAGCTGATGCTACAGGTTTGCTGATTATTCAATTCTGATGCTAATTGCACTGGTTTCTGTGCTGCCATGTAGTAATTATGTGTATTAATTACTAATCAGCCTTATATTGTGACATTTCTATTCTATGTGTACTGTATATTGTGAGTGGGTCCCTAAGCTCAGTAAGTGACAGCAGCACAGAGCATGTGCAGTGAATCAGCAGAAAAGAAGATGGGGAGCTACTGGGGCATCTTTGGAGACACAGATCTTTACTGCTAAAGGGCTGTGGTTGCCTTGGGCTGGTACAGAAGCACAAAACATCATGTACAACATTTCTAGCTACTTCTTTAGTTAGGCCTTAGTTCTCCTTTAACAACACCTGTACCTATTGCTCTTGTAGGGGCCACAATCCTCTGCCAGGGCAGGTTGGCAACAGATTTCTCAGCAGGAGAAGATTGATGAGTCTATGAGAACTGAGCCATTAGCTGGGCACACACAGCCCAATCGCACAGTCCCGCGGGCACCCTCACAGCTGGGCATGGGGCTAGTAAAGTGTCTGGTCTCACCCGTCTCTGGGTTGGTCTAATCCACATGCCACTCAAACTCTCTCTCTCTGCCTCATTAACCCTCGCACCCACACTTGCCCATGTCTTTGCAGCTGGCAAGTCATCAAATGTCTCGGCATGAAATGTTATTTTTAATAAGCCACAAGCACCCGCTCTCCTGTGCAGAGAATCGATACAATAGCCACAGTGGGAGTTGTAGTTCAGTTGAAGCCACAGAAATAACAAGATTCCTGTCTAACAAACAGTCCCTGGGAATTGCTGAACTAAAGGATTGATTCAGATGAAAGGAAACAACTGTTTAGAAATAGTCGGGAACTTTGGCTCCTGATGAAACTCCCGGCACCTTCCCATCGTAATAAACTCTTTCTTCCTTAATGAACTCGTTCCACCGACGCAGAGAGGCCCCGCCCATTTCTCAACCCCAGAACAAGCGCATTATTCATAATGTCACACAGTCTGTTTATCAGCCACTCACTCCCCTTATTCCTTCTACACAGGGGCTCATTGCTAAACTGACCAGGCTCTGGCGCCAATCACAAACATAGGACCAACCCAGGGGCAAATAGAATCATAGGACCAACCCAGGGGCAAATAAAATCACAGGACCAACCCAGGGGCAAATATAATTGTAGGACCAACCCAGGGGCAAATAGAATCATAGGACCAACCCAGGGGCAAATAAAATCACAGGACCAACCCAGGGGCAAATATAATTGTAGGACCAACCCAGGGGCAAATAGAATCAAAGGACCAACCCAGGGGCAAATAGAATCACAGGACCAACCCAGGGGCAAATAAAATCATAGGACCAACCCAGGGGCAAATAGAATCATAGGACCAACCCAGGGGCAAATAAAATCACAGGACCAACCCAGGGACAAATATAATTGTAGGACCAACCCAGGGGCAAATATAATTGTAGGACCAACCCAGGGGCAAATATAATTGTAGGACCAACCCAGGGGCAAATAGAATCAAAGGACCAACCCAGGGGCAAATAGAATCACAGGACCAACCCAGGGGCAAATAAAATCACAGGACCAACCCAGGGGCAAATATAATTGTAGGACCAACCCAGGGGCAAATATAATCATAGGACCAACCCAGGGGCAAATATAATTGTAGGACCAACCCAGGGGCAAATATAATTGTAGGACCAACCCAGGGGCAAATATAATCATAGGAGCAACCATGGGGCAAATAAAATTATAGGACCAACCCAGGGGCAAATATAATCATAGGACCGACCCAGGGGCAAATAAAATCATAGGACCAACCCAGGGGCAAATATAATCATAGGACCGACCCAGGGGCAAATAAAATCATAGGACCAACCCAGGGGCAAATATAATCATAGGACCAACCCAGGGGCAAATATAATTGTAGGACCAACCCAGAGTCAAATATAATCATAGGACCAACCCAGAGTCAAATATAATTATAGGACCAACCCAGGGGCAAATATAATCATAGGACCAACCCAGAGTCAAATATAATTATAGGACCGACCCAGGGGCAAATAAAATCATAGGACCAACCCAGGGGCAAATATAATTGTAGGACCAACCCAGGGGCAAATATAATTGTAGGACCAACCCAGGGGCAAATATAATCATAGGACCAACCCAGGGGCAAATATAATTGTAGGACCAACCCAGGGGCAAATATAATTGTAGGACCAACCCAGGGGCAAATATAATCATAGGAGCAACCATGGGGCAAATAAAATTATAGGACCAACCCAGGGGCAAATATAATCATAGGACCGACCCAGGGGCAAATAAAATCATAGGACCAACCCAGGGGCAAATATAATCATAGGACCGACCCAGGGGCAAATAAAATCATAGGACCAACCCAGGGGCAAATATAATCATAGGACCAACCCAGGGGCAAATATAATTGTAGGACCAACCCAGAGTCAAATATAATTATAGGACCAACCAAGGGGCAAATATAATCATAGGACCAACCCAGAGTCAAATATAATCATAGGACCAACCCAGGGGCAAATATAATTATAGGACCAACCCAGGGGCAAATATAATCATAGGACCGACCCAGGGGCAAATAAAATCATAGGACCAACCCAGGGGCAAATATAATCATAGGACCAACCCAGGGGCAAATATAATCATAGGACCAACCCAGGGGCAGGTAGATTTACAGAACAAACCCCAGGGGAATATATATATATACTCTCAGAAGACAAGGGAATGGAGTAGAAATAAAAGCAGATTATGGTGCAGAATTGGTTGTTGAAATTCAGAAGCCCCCACAGCCAGTCCGACCCCTTCTCTCCCTCACTCACTGGGGGCACCTAGAACCTGACGCAGCTTCACTTTACAGCCTTTATTTATAAGAACCGTAAACTTATATTAACTGAATTGTGTCTCGTAGGGTGCAGGGAGTTACTAGTATCGCTGCTACATCTTTTCTATATCACTTTCGTACAGACTGTGAGCCACTTACATGTCAGTTGATAATCACATCAGAGGAAGGTTATTACGCAGTGGAGCTGATCTAAAGTTCATTATCAGTCTCTCCAGTGAGGAAAATTCTGTCCAACCCGTGTTTATCAGCAAAAATGAATGTAGATAAGAAAATGTGCGTAACTGCAGTGTCTTTGGGGCTCCCCTGTATGAGCCACTTGTTTCTCAACCCTGGAGAGAGTCAATAAAAGTTACTGGCACAGGATGGAAGTTGTAGGGAACGTTACCCTTTCACACTGTCATGTGATATTCACCCCATCTTTATATTACTGTAATATTCATTCTGTTCCAGTGGAACAGATCCAAATTGGTCTGCTTTATGGCTGAGATCAGGGCCGCTTCTGCCATCAGGCGGCAGCGAGCGGCCAGTTACAAGGGGCGGCAAAAAGCCGCCTCTTGTAACTTTAAGAGCCGAACGTCCGGGTTTTAACCCGGAAATTCGGCTCCGCTAGTGCAAAGAGCGCTATTGTGTTCAATGCACTAGCGATACTGCCCCCTGAAACCCGCTCCGACGCTAATTTTTAAGCGCGGAGCGTGAGAGGAGGGGGGCGGCATCTGGGCTGCTGCCTCAGGCGGCAGCAGCCCCAGAATCGGCGCTGGCTGAGATTCTAGCTATCTGTATAACAGAACATTCTGTCCCAGTGGCTGCACAGATCCTATATGATCCCCATTGTAAGCAGCAGTCCTGTCCTGCTTTATGGCAGCTGAGATTCTACTATCTGTATAACAGAACATTCTGTCCCAGTGGCTGCACAGATCCTATATGATCCCCATTGTAAGCAGCAGTCCTGTCCTGCTTTATGGCAGCTGAGATTCTAGTTATCTGTATAACAGAACATTCTGTCCCAGTGGCTGCACAGATCCTATCTGATCCCCATTGTAAGCAGCAGTCCTGTCCTGCTTTATGGCAGCTGAGATTCTAGCTATCTGTATAACAGAACATTCTGTCCCAGTGACTGCACAGATCCTATCTGATCCTCATTGTAAGCAGCAGTCCTGTCCTGCTTTATGGCAGCTGAGATTCTAGCTATCTGTATAACAGAACATTCTGTCCCAGTGGCTGCACAGATCCTATATGATCCCCATTGTAAGCAGCAGTCCTGTCCTGCTTTATGGCAGCTGAGATTCTAGCTATCTGTATAACAGAACATTCTGTCCCAGTGGCTGCACAGATCCTATCTGATCTCCATTGTAAGCAGCAGTCCTGTCCTGCTTTATGGCAGCTGAGATTCTAGCTATCTGTATAACAGAACATTCTGTCCCAGTGGCTGCACAGATCCTATCTGATCTCCATTGTAAGCAGCAGTCCTGTCCTGCTTTATGGCAGCTGAGATTCTAGCTGTATAACTTATAATATCATTGCAGGATTTAGAGCCCAGGATTAAATTAGCTAAGTGCATGATATAAGGAAGCTTAGCAATGCAAAGGAAACAACACCAAGTTTTAAATGCACTTTTAAGAAACTGGATATATTCATTAAGGGAAACTAATACATGTACAAATTAATTTTAAAATCACAATGGACAATTTCCCGCTAATTACACTGTACTGAGTTTACCTCCCCACATTGGATATGTCTATAAAACCACAAGGCACAAACTGAATTTCTCTAAAGTTTTATCCTTATCAGAGTCTGCCAATCACAGCAGACCGGGCAGAGGCTGGAAAGAGACTAGTAATTCTGCTTCTTGGAGACATCAGGTTCAGGCACCGATATTAGATTGTAAGCTTCTGAGACTCTATAGTAATATACATACAGACAGAGATATGGGGCACATACATTACAGATCATGGGCAGCTGGGCAGGTCAGAGCAACCAATCATGAAGCTCAGGGGCAAAGAGAAGGTTCATTGATGATTGTGTCGCTTTACTCACCACCAGGATGAGAGTCCCCAGACACTCAGAAAGCGCCTGTCTCAGCAGCTTGTTCCTCAGTCTCAGCATCTGGTTACATTTGTTGACAAAATCCTTCTGGCGTCCCATGTTGGTTCCTGGGGAGAGAGTTTGGATGAGTTCTCAGCTGCTCTGTACAAACGACTGACACTCACTCGCTGATTGTGCTTATAATTGTGCCACTGACTCCTCCCATATCTGCCCTGGGACACACCCCTCCCAGCACCCTATAATACTCCTCTATACCTTACTGACAGGCCAGGGGGGTTGCACATATTTCTAGGGATTCTCTGTTTATTTCAAATTCCTTTGCACCATAAAGGGAAAGTATTCTGACCAATATGAAAACATGTAACTATTTTCTATTGCCCCATTCTCTCTGCTGTCTGATGGTACAGTCTGGAGAGTAACAATATACATATACAGGATTCAGCCACTGCTGGAGGTCCCATGGGGGTCCAGTGGGGCCCTAAAATAATTTTGCTGTGAGCCCCTGTACCTTCTAGTTACACCATTGGTTGCAATTCTATTATTTTTGGCTGCAAAGTGACAAAACCCAGAAACCATAATTGGTTGGTTATTAGTGAGTAGATTTGGGTTATTCCCCACTGCAAATTCCAGAGACACAATGGTGGCCAGTTGACCAGTTAGGCGCTGACTCATGTATCTATTGCCTGTTAGTGATTGGCTGTAGAAAGCTGAGCACCTGTGATGTCAGCAGGAATGCCCATAATAATTGGCTGCTGTTGTAGCCACAAATGGTTTGAAATCAAATGGGACCCTACATACTCACAATCCCTCAATTGTGGGGGGGGCAGACATTCCATGCCCATAAGCAGCAGTGGTGTACCAACAGCAGCCAGCCAGTAGGACAAGATGTAGACAATAAGGCAAGATGGAGACAGTAGGTAAAGATGGAGACAGTAGGGCAAGATGGAGACAATAAGGCAAGATGGAGACAGTAGGTAAAGATGGAGACAATAAGGCAAGATGGAGACAGTAGGTAAAGATGGAGACAATAGGGCAAGATGGAGACAATAGGGCAAGATGGAGACAGTAGGTCAAGGTGGAGACAGCAGGGCAAGATGGAGAGTAGGACAAGATGTAGACAATAAGGCAAGATGGAGACAGTAGGGAAAGATGGAGACAGCAGGGCAAGATGGAGACAGTAAGGCAAGATGGAGACAGTAGGGCAACATGGAGACAGTAGAGCAACATGGAGACAGTAGGACAAGATGGAGACAATAAGGCAAGATGGAGACAGTAGGACAAGATGGAGACAGTAGGGCAAGATGGAGACAATAAGGCAAGATGGAGACAGTAGGACAAGATGGAAACAGTAGGGCAAGATGGAGACAGTAGGGCAAGATGGAGACAGTAGGACAAGATGGAGACAATAAGGCAAGATGGAGACAGTAGGAGAAGATAAAGACAGTAGAGCAAGATGGAGACAGTAGGACAAGATGGAGACAATAAGGCAGGATGGAGACAGTAGGACAATATGGAGACAATAAGGCAAGATGGAGACAGTAGTGCAAGATGGAGAGGTAGGACAAGATGGAGACAATAAGGCAAGATGGAGACAGTAGGACAAGATGGAGACAGTAGGGCAAGATAGAGACAGTAGGACAAGATGGAGACAATAAGGCAAGATGGAGACAGTAGGGAAAGATGGAGACAGTAGGACAAGGAGGAGACAGTAGGACAAGATGGCAACAGTAGGGAAAGATGGAGACAGTAGGACAAGGAGGAGATAGTAGGGCAAGATTGATACAGTAGGGCAATATGGTGACAGTAGGGCAAGATGGAGACAGTAGGGCAAGATGGCGACAGTAGGGCAAGATGGAGACAGTAGGACAAGGTGGAGACAGTAGGGCAAGATGGATACAGTAGGGCAATATGGTGACAGTAGGGCAAGATGGAGACAGTAGGGCAAGATGGCGACAGTAGGGCAAGATGGAGACAGTAGGACAAGGTGGAGACAGTAGGGCAAGATGGCGACAGTAGGGCAAGATGGAGACAGTAGGACAAGATGGAGACAGTAGGACAAGATGGAGACAGTAGGACAAGGTGTAGATGGAGGCAGTATGGAAAGATAGCAACAGAAGAGCAAGATGGTTATGAATAAGGCAAGGTGCAAACAGTAAGACAAGAAGCAGACTAAAGGTAAACTCCTCATTTGGAGATGTCACCTTCTCTTTGGTGCTTTCTTTGCCCAAACACTGATACAGGGAAATGGTCAGTCTGGCTCAGAGTTATCAAATTTGAGGGGGTGGAGTATTTTGGGGCAGCTGGGAGAATGTGGTTGGTAAGGGTTTGGGACAGATTGGAGACTGGCTAATATACATACAGACCTACATTCCAGATCAGGGTCCCTCACTCTCCAACTCAAACGCAGGGACCTGAGCAGAATATACAGACTAGTTCAGTAATATTAACCATAGGAGCAAACATTCTATTTCCCCTAATTTAGACCCGGGGCACCGTGACAAATAATCTCAGACCTCACCCATTCCATTACACAGTTTTCTGCCAATACCTAATATTCAGCTCTGCACAAACCTTAGCCCCGGGGCCTTCCAGCTGTGCCGACAGTCTCCCATTCACTAACTGCCTGAAACTGGCAGCCAGGGAGGTCTGACTGTGCCTCTAACAACTACAACTTTCCCCAGGGCTGGTGGGTGCAGGGCCTGTCAGTAGTGCTGCTGGGGGCAATAGATTTTATATATAATGTATGGATTCCTTTTGCTTTTTTAGCATATATTCTTTAGTATAGAAACATAGTAGTTAAGGTTGAAAAAACACACATTCATCAAGTTTCATCTTTTTGTCTAAATAAAACTACCAGTTGTTATTGGCGAAAGTGAAGGTTCTACTGGTGAATAAAGTATCAGAGAGTTAATTGTATGGCCCCCTTATATATTTATGTTGCTACAGCCGACCAGACACCGCTATTATCCTTAGCCCTGGCTGACCCCCAGCTTTGCTACTGGACTCTGATATAAGGGGGTGCAAAATAGCAATAATAGGGAATAGGGGAGTGAAGTGCACAGCAGCAGCAGCAGGTGGAAAGGGGGGGGGTTCCATTTTGGGTCATATTGTTGCAGTGACCCTAATCATGTACAGCAGCCTCCCCATTAATAAACACATTTTACCAACAGGCTTCACTCCTCCTATTTATTATGCACCAATAAACTAAACTGATTTATTTGATAACAGAGACAGATATAAATCTATCAGCAGTAGGAAGTAAGGGCTGAGAATGATCTGATAATTTACACTGACTCACTTGTGCCCCTGCCCTACACTATAACACCAGACTCACAATGAGAATGCTAAACTGATTGTGTAACACACCAGCCATACATCAGTGACACTTAAAAAAGTTACTGGAGACCCCCCGAAACACATGTCATGGGTCTGGTTACCCCAATTTTTTGCCACCTGGTAACCCAGTAGGGTAACACCCTACTGTAACTCAGTGGTGTAATTATAGAAGGGGCAGACCCCCATGGTCATGTAGAGCCCCAAGGGCATAACTATTGGTCCCCTGGGTTAAAAAAAAAAACAATATATACAGTGAATAAAGTACCCCCTCTTGTAAAATATAAGGATATTAAAAATTACTGAGGAGTTTCATGACCATATAAAAACATGAAGCGGAAGGACGAGTGTTTTTATACAGGTCATGGAACTCCGAGGTAACTTCTAATATCCTCATATTTTGCAACTGGGGGTACTTTATTTATTATAATACACAAATTTTAGTGAGTCATGTGATAGAAATGACATCAGAACTCACTGTTTATAACTGATGACATCAGAACTCACCGTTTATAAGGATATAATTTACAAGATATTTATGGCCTTTGTGTTATTATATACATACAATTTAAAAAACATAATCTGCCCACGTTTGCTTCAAACCCCCCCTTTACATGAATATTTTCTCTTTAACCCAATAGGATGTAGATGATATCTGGTTGCATGCAAACTGGTTTACCCTTCTCATATGCAAGAGCAAGAACGGACGTGTCATATATATATATATAGTGAATAAAGTACCCCCTCTAAATTATAAGGATATTATAAATTTCCGAGGAGTTTCATGACCATATACAGGTCATGGAACTCCGAGGTACATTCTAATATCCTCATATTTTACAACTGGGGGTACTTTATTTATTATAATACACAAGTTTCAGTGAGTCATGTGACAGAAATGACATCAGAACTCACCGTTTATAACTGATGACATCAGAACTCACCGTTTATAAGGATATAATTTACAGGATATTCATGGCTTTTGTGTATTATATCCTTTTAAATGGTGCTTAGTGATGTCATTGGTTATAATCGGAGCCTAGTGATGTCATTTCTGTCACATGACTCACAGAAACTTGTGTATTATAATAAATAAAGTACCTTCTGTTGCAAAATATGAGGATATTAGACGTCACCTCAGAGTTCCATGACCCTTTGGCCTCGTACTTTTACTGTATATGGTCATGGAACTCCTTGGTAACAGATAATTTCCTTATATTTTATAAGAGGAGGTGCTTTATTCACTATATATATATATATATAAATATACAGTGTCGGACTGGCCCGACGGGACACCGGGAAAAAACCCGGTGGGCCCCGACCCTCGTGGGCCCCCGCCGGGCCAGGCCCCTCCCCCGATGCTTGTTTTTTGAAAAAAAAGGATCTTCGTGGATGCGCAGTGTGCGCATGCGTGCAGACGGAGCGCGGTGCGCACACAGAGGGAGCCATCGTGTGCGCATGCATACTGAAGGACGACGCGTTGCAGCAGGGGGACGGGGGTCTGTAGGGGGGCCCCCCAGTCCGACCCTGTATATATATATATATATATATATATATATATATATATATATATATATATATATATATATATATATATATATATATATATATATGACAAGTCTGTTTTGGCTCTTGCATATGAGAGGGGGTGTTTGTGACCACCCTGTTACTGTGAGCCAGTTTGTATGTAACCAGATATTATCTACTTCCTATTGGGTTGAACAGAGTTTGTATCCTGCGCTTCTGCTCCTGGCAGTCAAATATTCATGTAAATAGGGGGCTTGAAGAATAATGTTTTTTAAATTAGATATATATTTATTTTTACTTATGGCCCTGGGTACTACACGACTATGGGGTCTGCCCCTTCTATAGTTACTCCGCTGGGTTAAACTAAAGGGGTTGCCGAGTGGCTAAGCATTGGGGTAACCAGCCCCATGACGGTGATTTGAGGGGGTTTCCAGTAAGCTCAGGATCACTGATGTATGATTGGTGTATGAATTACACAACCACTTTAGCATTCCCATTGTCAATCTGGGTGGTGTATAATATAGTGTATAATAATATAGTGTATAATAATATAGTGTATAATAATATAGTGTATAATAATATAGTGTATAATAATATAGTGTATAATAATATAGTGTATAATATAATGTATAATATAGTGTATTATATAGTGTATAATAATATAGTGTATAATATAATGTATAATATAGTGTATTATATAGTGTATATTAATATAGTGTATAAAATAGTATATAAAATAGTGTATTATATAGTGTATAATATAGTGTTGTATATATTGTATAATAATATAGTGTATAATAATATAGTGTATAAATAGTATATAAAATAGTGTATTATATAGTGTATAATAATATAGTGTATAATAATATAGTGTATAAAATAGTATATAAAAGTGTATTATATAGTGTATAATATAGTGTTGTATATATTGTATAATAATATAGTGTATAATATAGTGTTGTATATATTGTATAATAATATAGTGTATAATAGTGTATAATATAGTGTATATTACACCCACATACATGTAGGGCAGGGGCAGAAATGAGTCAATGTAAATAAATATAAAGGCTGAAACCCAAATCTTTTACCCCTCTGATTTATTTGATGATAGAGAGAGATATAAATCAGCAGTAGGAAGTACAGGCTGACACACACCTATTTATCAGCTCATTCTCAGCCTGTACTTCCTACTGCTGATCATCAAATAAATCTGTTTAGCATTTCTATTTGCGCATAATAAATAGGAGGAATTAAAGCCAAAGGAAAGCCTGGAGGTAAAATGTGTCTCCTAATGGGAGAACTATGACCCAATTGAACCCCCCCCCCACACACACACACTTGCTGCTGTGCACTTCACTCCCCTCACTTGGGAGAATAGCCCTATGATTGCTTTTTTGCACCCCCTTATATCATGAGTGTGTTCAGTACAAAGCCTGGGGGGGAGCCAAGGAAAGGGGCAAAGATGCAGCATAGAGTAAGGATAAAAGCGGTGTGTCAGGTCAGCTGTAGCAACTGGCAGTTGCAAGAGTCTAGTAAGATGTAAGCGGCTGGGTCCCCCTGACATCATCGCTGATGTCATAGAATGCCTCTCTCTGATAGGCTGGCCTAACTTCCTGCCTATAATACTGACCATTTCAATTACAGCGGCTCTCATAAGTATGGCTTCTCCCAAATTTAGGGGTTAGATCCCCATTTGTTTAGGGCCCCTTAAATTGGCTAATGATACTACGAATATTATCTGTGTTCCAAAATTAGGTCCTAAATTTGTATCCAGAATGGCCAAGCCTGGCACTTTTGGGGTATAAAACAGAGTGTAATTGCTGAGCCCCAGCATCAGAGTAGGAATTTGCTCCCACTCCTTAAATTCTGGCCCTGGGGCCAGCCCACGCATTGCTTTGAACAGTTCAAGGGAGAACAGACTCTGATAGGCCGATAGCACAAAGGCTGGTTTTGGGGGCCTTGATATTCAGGATTTCTAGTAGCTCAAGTGCACAAACTTGTTGGCCAACTTTAGGCTTTTCCAAGTGCACAACCACATTTCATACCAGCTTATGGGGGGGATTTATGGGCAAGACAATGTCAACCCCCCCCCCCTTAACTATTAAAAAGCAAAGAGACAGCCTCTGCTGTGCAGTGATAAAGAGTAGCTGAGGATGCTGGGAGCTGTAGTTCAGGCAGAACTGTAAAGGAGTCTGGCATTAATGGGAGTATTGTATAATGATTATGGATCCCTAGAGGATTCCCTGGTGGGCCAGTAGCCCAGTGTGTGTCGGCTAATTAAGCACAGGGGGAGTAAATAGGGAAACTCCCTTCTCCACCGCCCGCTGCTCTGAATAAACTCTTTCATGTGCTCTATATTATATATATATATATATATATATATATATATATATATATATATACTGTATCCATCCCTAGCAGCTGCTCCGTAGGCAGACTTGTTCCCAACAGCAGGAGGGCTCCAGCTACATTGCCCGAGCCCCGGGCCATTCTCATTGCTGAAACTGGGCTCATGCTGTGGCTTCTTCCAGGGATTATGTAAACTGAGCATTTAAATTACAGGGGTTAGAGAAGAGGGGCCCCTAACAGGGCTGAAGGGCCACAGACTAAACCTCACTACTGTATATACTGAAAATATGTTATAATTGTTCCACAATAAAAACATTTAATAACTGTTTTTATATTTATCTCCCGAGTGGCCCTTATGATACTGAGGGCCCAATACATTCACAGCCCTGCCCAGCATTCGGTTTGGTGCCTAGAGAATGAGCATGGCCTCACCTGGTCTATTGAGTCCAGCGCAACATAAGAAATATTCCTGCCTTTAGTCCTACAGTAACTCCGTGCCCATATCATTAATGGGATATAATACACAAAAGCCATGAATATCCTGTAAATTATATCCTTATAAACGGTGAGTAGTGATGTCATCAGTTATAAACGGTGAGTAGTGATGTCATTTCTGTCACATGACTCACTAAAATGTGTGTATTATAATAAATAAAGTACCCCCAGTTGTAAAATATGAGGATATTAGAAGTTACCTCGGAGTTCCATGACCTGTATAAAAACACTCGGCCTTCGGCCTCGTGTTTTTATATGGTCATGAAACTCCTCGGTAACTTATAATATCCTTATATTTTACAAGAGGGGGTACTTTATTCACTATATATTCCCCTAACCCCTCCCTTTATTATTTCTTTTTCTGCTTTCTGATTTGTGCTGCTGTTTTCTCTTACTGCAACTGCCGGTGCTTCAACTTCACGGAGTCTTTATTCGACCTCACCTACTATGACCCCATCTTAGATCCACATAATATTCCCATCAATCATACACTGATATATTTGAAAGCTGCTGTCTTGGTGTTAAATATTGATTTGGGTAATTTATTTCATACTGTATTCAAATCAATATATTTATGTGTAAAATTTCCAGATTATGGGATAGAACTGAACAATGGAAATCGGGGTCGGACTGGGCCAGCGGGACAAGCTGCAACCACTTGAACTGATTGTGGCTACCAGAAGAGAAAAGAAGGTACACGGGGGCAGAGGGGGTTTGCAGCTCGGGCTGGGAGCCAAAGGGATGTGGCCCTGGACCCCCCAAATCTGAAAGAACTCCACCTATCAACCTACCCAGGTTTGAACCGGACAGACAGTTTTTCAAGGGGCGTCTGGTTCAAAACCTCCTGTCTGGGCTTTTAGCGTTGTGAAACCCTTACAAAAATCCACCCAATCATGGAGTGTGATGTCATAGCCCCACCCACAGTGCTGCCCATCAATGTAACTAGGCCGCCCTTTGACATCACAGTTCTGCCCCTGATGTCACCGCCCTGCTAACTTTGTCTGGGTTTTGCCACTGGTAAAGGTGGAAACCGAAAGTCATAGGGGCACATTTACTTAGCTCGAGTGAAGGAATAGAATAAAAAAACTTTGAATTTCGAATTATTTTTTCGGCTACTTCGACCATCGAATTGGCTACTTCGACCTTCGACTACGACTTTGAATCGAACGATTCGAAGTAAAAATCGTTCGACCATTCGAGAGTCGAAGTACTGTCTCTTTAAAAAAAACTTTAACCCCCTACTTCGCCACCTAAAACCTACCGAGGTGCAATGTTAGCCTATGGGGAAGGTCCCCATAGACTTCCTAACAATTTTCTGATCGAAGGAAAATCGTTCTATCGATGGATTAAAATCCTTCGAATCGTTGGATAGTAGGAAATGCGGTAAATCCTTCGACTTCGATATTCGAAGTTGAAGGATTTTACTTAGACGGTCGAATATCGAGGGTTAATTAACCCTTGATATTCGACCCTAAGTAAATGTGCCCCTAAAAGTGTGTTTATTTTGGCTTTATTATTTATTGTTGTTATTTGTATTATTCTCAGATGTATTTTACAACTTATTTTCAAGTGAATAAGTCCTTATTACTGTTTAATACTAAGGGGCAGATTTACATAGGGTCGAATATCGAGGGTTAATTAACCCTCGATATTCGACTGCCGAATGTAAATCCTTCGAATATCGAAGTCGAAGGATTTACCGCAAATAGTTCGATCAAAAAAACTTTGACCCCCTACTCCACCACCTAAAACCTACCGAAGTGCAATGTTAGCCTATGGGGAAGGTCCCCATAGGCTTTCTAATGTTTTTTAGGTCGAAGAAAAATCGTTCAATCGAACGATTAAATCCATCGAATCGTTTGATTCGAAGGATTATAATCCATCCATCGAACAATTTTTCTTCGACCTAAAAAACATTAGAAAGCCTATGGGGACCTTCCCCATAGGCTAACATTGCACTTCGGTAGGTTTTAGGTGGTGGAGTAGGGGGTCAAAGTTTTTCTTAAAGAGACAGTACTTCGACTATCGAATAGTCAAACTATTTTTAGTGCGAATCGTTCGATTCAAAGTCGTAGTTGAAGGTCGAAGTAGCCAATTCGATAGTCGAAGTAGTCAAAAAAATCATTCGAAATTCCAAGTTTTTTTCATTCTATTCCTTCACTTGAGCTTAGTAAATGTGCCCCTAAGTCTTCAAATGTATGACGAAAATCAAATAAAAAGAGTAGTAAAAAATAAATAAAAAAAACAATTCCATGAATAATTCCAATAATAACAGAATATAATATTATACAGACAGGCCAATGATCTTACGTGACCCTGATGTGGAAGGGTTCTGAGGCCTCGATGTTCCTCTCCCTTCGTCTTCCCGTTTCCAGGAGTCCAATTTAAGGTCAGTTTATACCCCTTCACCACTGGAGCCCACCCATGTGGGTGTAGGAACTGTAGGAGCTGCCTGCTGTCAGCACAACCTTCCAAGTCACGGGTGCAGCAGAAACAAGTTTCATAGCCGGCCCACACTGTTAGGGCCTATTTTAAATCTCACTCCAGACCTGCTCATTGAAAGATTGTGGCGCAGTAAAGTCAGACTGTGACGTAGTAAAGTCTAACAATAGTCTGATATCCCTCCTGTCTATTTCTGTTCCAGGCAAATTCCAAGGAAAGGTAAATGTCTTGATCTGTGATCTGTTTATCTATCAATTCTATTTTATTTTTTAATAAATAACAGAAACACTTAATAATATAATGTAGAATTATACTTCTCACACATAATACTAACACTGGAAATACATAGACGGGTTCTTATATAAATGTACAAAACTCTGGCTGGGAAAGGGCACAAATATCATCCGTCTTCCTCAAATGTCCCCCTGTCACTCCACATTCACTCAGGGTTATATTTAAACCTTTTAACCTTAACTGTTAGTAGCCTTAAAGGTTAAACTGACAAACAAGGTGATTTGTTCTGTAACATTAAATAGAGACGTAAGATTTCTTACAGGTTCCTTTAGACTGGTGGCACGCGGAGCAACTGGGAGAGATTAGTCGCCCATCGACAAATCGCCTCTTCTTCGGGCGACTAATCTCCCCTAAATGCCTTCCCGCTGGCTACAGTGTAAATCACCTCCGGGATGGAACTCGGATCACTTTCAGAAGTCGCCCGATGTTTCCTCATAAAAGCAACTTCGGAAGACTTTGGAAAAATGAAGCGATCCGAGTGCCATCCCACTGGCGATTAACATTCTAGCCAGCGGGAAGGCATTTAGGGGAGATTAGTCGCCCGAAGAAGAGGCGACTAATCTCCCCAAGTAGCCCTGTGTGCCACCAGCCTTAGTTTGCTAAACTTTCTTTTCTCGTTTCCGATAGGGTTTTTTTTTTCCCATAGAAAATTGGGGTTCTATGTTTCTCATCCATAAAGCAGGGCAGGACTGTTGCTTACAATGGGGATCAGATAGGATCTGTGCAGCCACTGGGACAGAATGTTCTGTTATACAGATAGCTAGAATCTCAGCTGCCATAAAGCAGGGCAGGACTGCTGCTTACAATGGGGATCAGATAAGATCTGTGCAGCCACTGGGACAGAATGTTCTGTTATACAGATAGCTAGAATCTCAGCTGCCATAAAGCAGGACAGGACTGCTGCTTACAATGGGGATCAGATAGGATCTGTGCAGCCACTGGGACAGAATGTTCTGTTATACAGATAGCTAGAATCTCAGCTGCCATAAAGCAGGACAGGACTGCTGCTTACAATGGGGATCAGATAGGATCTGTGCAGCCACTGGGACAGAATGTTCTGTTATACAGATAGCTAGAATCTCAGCTGCCATAAAGCAGGACAGGACTGCTGCTTACAATGGGGATCAGATAGGATCTGTGCAGCCACTGGGACAGAATGTTCTGTTATACAGATAGCTAGAATCTCAGCTGCCATAAAGCAGGACAGGACTGCTGCTTACAATGGGGATCAGATAGGATCTGTGCAGCCACTGGGACAGAATGCTCTGTTATACAGATAGCTAGAATCTCAGCTGCCATAAAGCAGGACAGGACTGTTGCTTACAATGGGGATCAGATAGGATCTGTGCAGCCACTGGGACAAAATGCTCTGTTATACAGATAGCTAGAATCTCAGCTGCCATAAAGCAGGACAGGACTGCTGCTTACAATGGGGATCAGATAGGATCTGTGCAGCCACTGGGACAGAATGTTCTGTTATACAGATAGCTAGAATCTCAGCTGCCATAAAGCAGGACAGGACTGCTGCTTACAATGGGGATCAGATAGGATCTGTGCAGCCACTGGGACAGAATGTTCTGTTATACAGATAGCTAGAATCTCAGCTGCCATAAAGCAGGACAGGACTGCTGCTTACAATGGGGATCAGATAGGATCTGTGCAGCCACTGGGACAGAATGTTCTGTTATACAGATAGCTAGAATCTCAGCTGCCATAAAGCAGGACAGGACTGCTGCTTACAATGGGGATCAGATAGGATCTGTGCAGCCACTGGGACAGAATGTTCTGTTATACAGATAGCTAGAATCTGGGGTCCCCCCCACCTGACTGGAAAAACAAAACATTAACTCTGTTGTGTAGGGGCTGCTGAATTTAGAGGGATATTATACTGACCCCTAATGGCGGGGTTCTTAATTTTTCTTTTTCATTTGGACATAGATTAAAGGGGAAGTTTATAGAAGTTGCAGAACAAGATGTTGAAGAAAGCTCAGTAATAAGGACCAGTAACAAACAGAGCCGGGACCTACAGAGTCAGTTGCAGCAACCTTACCCAGAATGCCTTGCATTCCGCCTCGACCACTTTCAGTGCAAAAACCACATGAAGAGAAATAGAGACCTAAAACTGAAAATGCGACACATCCCTATACATAGACTAGACTTGCAGATAAGCAGCTGTTCCCTGTGAGCTTTATCTGGTCACTAATAAGTGCAAACGTATTATATCCAGACTCACTGTGGGGCATTTGTTCAGACAGATTAACCTCCTGTTACTTAGGGAAGGTGAAAGCAAAATGACATTCATAATCCCAAACAGAGATCCCCTGTACTAAGCACAATTCAGCAGGAACAGCCCCTAAGTTTGCTCATAGTCTGTACAGAGAGATCCCATAAAACTATGGCAGCATAGGTATTCCCTGTACTAAGCACAATTCAGCAGGAACAGTCCCCTAAGTTTGCTCATAGTCTGTACAGAGAGATCCCATAAAACTATGGCAGCATAGGTATTCCTCTGTACTAAGCACAATTCAGCAGGAACAGTCCCCTAAATTTGCTCATAGTCTGTACAGAGAGATCCCATAAAACTATGGCAGCATAGGTATCCCCTGTACTAAGCACAATTCAGCAGGAACAGTCCCCTAAGTTTGCTCATAGTCTGTACAGAGAGATCCCATAAAACTATGGCAGCATAGGTATCCCCTGTACTAAGCACAATTCAGCAGGAACAGTCCCTAAGTTTGCTCATAGTCTGTACAGAGAGATCCCATAAAACTATGGCAGCATAGGTATCCCCTGTACTAAGCACAATTCAGCAGGAACAGTCCCCTAAGTTTGCTCATAGTCTGTACAGAGAGATCCCATAAAACTATGGCAGCATAGGTATCCCCTGTACTAAGCACAATTCAGCAGGAACAGTCCCTAAGTTTGCTCATAGTCTGTACAGAGAGATTCCATAAAACTATGGCAGCATAGGTATTCCCTGTACTAAGCACAATTCAGCAGGAACAGCCCCTAAGTTTGCTCATAGTCTGTACAGAGAGATCCCATAAAACTATGGCAGCATAGGTATCCCCTGTACTAAGCACAATTCAGCAGGAACAGTCCCCTAAGTTTGCTCATAGTCTGTACAGAGAGATCCCATAAAACTATGGCAGCATAGGTATTCCCTGTACTAAGCACAATTCAGCAGGAACAGCCCCTAAGTTTGCTCATAGTCTGTACAGAGAGATCCCATAAAACTATGGCAGCATAGGTATTCCCTGTACTAAGCACAATTCAGCAGGAACAGCCCCTAAGTTTGCTCATAGTCTGTACAGAGAGATCCCATAAAACTATGGCAGCATAGGTATTCCCTGTCCTAAGCACAATTCAGCAGGAACAGTCCCCTAAGTTTGCTCATAGTCTGTACAGAGAGACACCATAAAACTATGGCAGCATAGGTATTCCCTGTACTAAGCACAATTCAGCAGGAACAGCCCCTAAGTTTGCTCATAGTCTGTACAGAGAGATCCCATAAAACTATGGCAGCATAGGTATTCCCTGTCCTAAGCACAATTCAGCAGGAACAGTCCCCTAAGTTTGCTCATAGTCTGTACAGAGAGACACCATAAAACTATGGCAGCATAGGTATTCCCTGTACTAAGCACAATTCAGCAGGAACAGCCCCTAAGTTTGTTCATAGTCTGTACAGAGAGATCCCATAAAACTATGGCAGCATAGGTATTCCCTGTACTAAGCACAATTCAGCAGGAACAGCCCCTAAGTTTGCTCATAGTCTGTACAGAGAGATCCTATAAAACTATGGCAGCATAGGTATTCCCTGTCCTAAGCACAATTCAGCAGGAACAGTCCCCTAAGTTTGCTCATAGTCTGTACAGAGAGACACCATAAAACTATGGCAGCATAGGTATTCCCTGTACTAAGCACAATTCAGCAGGAACAGTCCCCTAAGTTTGCTCATAGTCTGTACAGAGAGACACCATAAAACTATGGCAGCATAGGTATTCCCTGTACTAAGCACAATTCAGCAGGAACAGCCCCTAAGTTTGCTCATAGTCTGTACAGAGAGATCCCATAAAACTATGGCAGCATAGGTATTCCCTGTCCTAAGCACAATTCAGCAGGAACAGTCCCCTAAGTTTGCTCATAGTCTGTACAGAGAGACACCATAAAACTATGGCAGCATAGGTATTCCCTGTACTAAGCACAATTCAGCAGGAACAGCCCCTAAGTTTGTTCATAGTCTGTACAGAGAGATCCCATAAAACTATGGCAGCATAGGTATTCCCTGTACTAAGCACAATTCAGCAGGAACAGTCCCTAAGTTTGCTCATAGTCTGTACAGAGAGATCCCATAAAACTATGGTACATAGGTATTCCCTGTACTAAGCACAATTCAGCAGGAACAGTCCCCTAAGTTTGCTCATAGTCTGTACAGAGAGATCCCATAAAACTATGGTACATAGGTATTCCCTGTACTAAGCACAATTCAGCAGGAACAGTCCCTAAGTTTGCTCATAGTCTGTACAGAGAGATCACATCCTACTTTAGAACCACTCCTTCTTCACTACCTTTTAATAATAAAAAAAATAACAGAAAATAAGAAATAGCCATCACAATAGTCCAAACTTTTTTCACCAAGGGCCATATGCCGTTTAATAACAAAAACAGCCGGGCCACTCACTCGAGGTGACGTTGAGCCAACTCATAACTGGCTATTGTGGCTGTTTGCAGCCGGCCAGGCCAGAGCTGATTGTTAGGAAAGTACAGGAGACACCGCGGCTGCATAAAGGTTTGTTTCACTGCTCCTCTCAGTACAAAGGGCAGGGGAAGGGGGTTTTTCTTGGGCATCTCAGTCTCAGAGAAGTGTAAATTACCAGTCTTTGCTTTTAATCTTAATGACAGCTCACGGGACGCTTCATGGGGGCCAATTTACCACGGGCAGGAGCTCTTGAAACTGAGCCTGTCACTGTGGGGCCATATTCTGCTATATTTTTGGGATTTGCTGAGGGCCAATTGAAAATGGATTGTGGGCCGCAGTTGGCCCGTGGGCCGTAGTTTGGACACCCCTGGTCTATTACACTGGACTGTATAGAGAAATGTGACAGTAGAGAAATCTATAACTGTTTTGTAATGTTATATCATATAAATCTTGTGTTATTTGTATCCTCACTCACATGACAGCCATTATGTACTTTAAAAATGCAAATAACAAATTATTGAAATATTGAAATGTGAAAAAAAAGAAAATATAAAATAAATAAATATGAGTTCAAGGTAAGGACACTGACCCTATATCAATGTTGGCCAACCCAGACTTCCAGTAGCCATTGATAACTGAAGCCATTAGGCCATGGCAAGAAAGAATAATTCTACCTGGGCTGAAAGGCAAATATCCAGCAATTAGGGAAGCAGTGAAACAATATTCCAAAGAAAAAGCCTGAATGTCGATAAATGGTTCCTTCATACCTCCCATCATTTTGGAAATATAAAGAGGGACAAAAGAGTTGGCCTGGGTAGCGCATCAAATTTTTTTGACCAGGCCCGTTTTTTTGGCCACACCCCTAATTACCATGTTAATTTTACACAATTTGGCAGGTTATAGAAGTTTGAACATATTTCTGTGGGTTTTTTTCAGTTATTACAGTTTTGCTAATGAAGGTGAATTGCCCTTTAAGCCGTGAGTCTGACTTCTCCCAATAGACCTGTTATCTTATATTGTTACAATGACTTATTTGCTTATTTGGGCTCTCTGGCAAAAGCCAATTAAGTTAGAAAAATTGTTTCTTTTTCTGGCTGTTCAGTGCTGAGTAAACCGGGACTTTCCAGTACAAACGAGGGACTGCGGTTTGGGGGGACTGTCCCTCTAAAACCATACCAAGGTACCAAGGTTTTATTTTAAAAAATAGCTGTCGCCATAAAAAATGGTTAAATAATATTCCTCTGAGCCAGTTTAACAGAGCAAAAAGGAACGGCAGTAAAAAAAGAAGATTATAAGAAGGAATGTCAAATTCTAAGGAAACAATTTAGAGAAAAAGGATATAGCGGAAAAATAGTGGAAGAAGCAAAAATCAAGTGCCGCCGAGAAATGTTAAAAAACACCGTGAAACAAAAACGTAACAATGAAGATTCCATCCCTTTCATTACAACCTGCAACTGCTCTAAAAATAAGTTTGAAAAGATTTTACAAACACATGGGCACATTCTAAAGAAAGATAAAGATCTGTCCAACAAAAAATCCAAGAATATTATATAAAAAGCCACAAACTCTAAAACAAATATCTAGTACCCAGTTTATACCGGTGCAAAATAAAACAATTAAAACATTCCTCGCCCAAGACAATAAAGGTTTCTATCCTTGCAAGAAATGCAAAGCCTGTAAAACCAACGAGCAAAAATGTTTCCAATTTAAATGAAATGTAACTAATGAAACTTTTGACATTAAAAGTTTAATAACTTGCAATAGCACCAACGTTATATATTTATTGCAATGTCCATGTAACTTACAATATATAGGAAGGACAGGCAGGTACCTTAAAGGGATAATGTCATGGGAAAAAAAAAAATTTTTCAAAATGAATCAGTTAATAGTGCTGCTCCAGCAGAATTCTGCACTGAATCCATTTCTCAAAAGAGCAAACAGATTTTTTTATATTCAATTTTAAAATCTGACATGGGGCTAGACATTTTGTCAATTTCCCAGCTGCCTCCAGTCATGTGACTTGTGCCTGCACTTTAGGAGAGAAATGCTTTCTGGCAGGCTGTTGTTTCTCCTACTCAATGTAACTGAATGTGTCTCAGTGGGACATGGGTTTTTCCTATTGAGTGCTGTTCTTAGATCTACCAGGCAGCTGTTATCTTGTGTTAGGGAGCTGCTATCTGGTTACCTTCCCATTGTTCTTTTGTTTGGCTGCTGGGGGGGGGGAAAGGGAGGGGGTGATATCACTCCAACTTGCAGTACAGCAGTAAAGAGTGATTGAAGTTTATCAGAGCACAAGTCACATGACTGGGGGCAGCTGGGAAATTGACAATATGTCTAGCCCCATGTCAGTTTTCAAAATTGAATATAAAAAAATCTGTTTGCTCTTTTGAGAAATGGATTTCAGTGCAGAATTCTGCTGGAGCAACACCATTAAACTGATTCATTTTGAAAAAATTTTTTTTTCCCATGACAGTATCCCTTTAAGACAAGGATAGGAGAACATATGAACAACATTAAAAAAGGTGTATTAACACACAGCGTGTCAGCCCACTTTAAGAGTCACCATAACTCAGACCCATCTTTATTAACCTTTGCAGGAATTATTCATCAAAAAAACTCATTGGAGAGGGAGCGATATAATTAAATCAATTTCCCAGGAAGAAACAGTCTGGATTCACAAACTAAAGACACTCGCACCTAGAGGGTTAAATATTGACATTGATCTGAAATGTTTTCTAATTGATTATATATATTTATATATAGAAATTGAAATTTGTTGAAAACGATATTTTAGACTTTTAGGGGCCAATTCACTAACTTCGAGTGAAGGATTCGAAGTTAAAAAACTTTGAATTTCGAAGGTTTTTTTGGGCTACTTCGACCATCGAATGGGCTACTTCGACCTTCGACTACGACTTCGAATAGAAGGATTCGAAGTAAAAATCGTACGACTATTCGACCATTCGATAGTCGAAGTACTGTCTCTTTAAAAAAAACATTCGACCCCCTAGTTCGGCAGCTAAAAGCTACCGAAGTCAATGTTAGCCTATAGGGAAGGTCCCCATAGGCTTTCCTAAGTTTTTTTGATCTAAGGATATTCCTTCGATTGGTGGATTAAAATCCTTCGAATCGAACGATTCTAAGGATTTAATCGTTCGATCGAAGGAATAATTGTACGATCGTACTATCTGTGCTAAATCCTTCGACTTCAATATTCGAAGTCGAAGGATTTTAATTCCCAGTCGAATATCGGTCTGCATTCACAAACTAAAGACACTCGCACCTAGAGGGTTAAATATTGACATTGATCTTAAATGTTTTTTAATTGATTAATTGATTCTATACTTATGTTGAATATGTATAGTTTTATATATAGAAATTGAAATTTGTTGAAAACGATATTTTAGACTTTTAGGGGCCGATTCACTAACTTCGAGTGAAGGATTCGAAGTTAAAAAACTTCGAATTTCGAAGTTTTTTTTGGGCTACTTCGACCATCGAATGGGCTACTTCGACCTTCGACTACGACTTCGAATTGAAGGATTCGAAGTAAAAATCGTAAGACTATTCGACCATTCGATAGTCGAAGTACTGTCTCTTTAAAAAAAACTTTGACCCCCTAGTTTGCCATCTAAAAGCTACCGAAGTCAATGTTAGCCTATGGGGAAGGTCCCCATAGGCTTGGCTAACTTTTTTTGATCGAAGGATATTCCTTCGATCGTTGGATTTAAATCCTTCGAATCGTTCGATCGAACTATCTGCGCTAAATCCTTCGACTTCGATATTCGACGCCGTAAGATCGGAAGAGCCGCTTCGAGCTCCAGTGCGTTCGAGAAGACACGGCGCTGAAGAGAATACCACTCTGAGGCATCTGATTCGCATTCATTGCACTACTGAGGGGTAAGCGCGGAAGGTAATTTACCATCCACATACTAATCTACTCTATTGTACTATTGTAGTTTCTTCCCTTTAGGTAAAAACCAGACGCAGGCCTTGACAAAGTTATAAACATCTACAGGCACGATAACAC
The DNA here is from genome assembly GCF_017654675.1 of Xenopus laevis. Classification (NCBI taxonomy): domain Eukaryota; kingdom Metazoa; phylum Chordata; class Amphibia; order Anura; family Pipidae; genus Xenopus; species Xenopus laevis. The sequence continues at coordinate 228,601,653 of NC_054371.1, forward strand.
CAAGGGGCAAACTCGCTAGCGTTGGGCATTTTCGTTACTTCGCAAATTCACTAACGAACGCTGGCGTAAATTCGCTAGTGTTACTTCGCACCCTTACGAAGTAAGTCATTTTTCTAAGTCCCAAAAAACGCTGGCATGTTACCACGCAAATTCACACGCGCAGTGTGTACTGAACGCTCCCTTTTACGCCAGACTTCCTTTGCCACCTCAGACCAGGCGAAGCGCAATAGAGTAGATAGGGATTGCTTCCAAAAAAGGTCACATTTTTTCTAAGTCCCAAAAAACGCTGGCATTTTTATACATTATGGGTGATAGGCTGAAAAAGATCGAAAAAATTTTTGGGGCTCCCCTCCTTCCCCCCTACATTTCCTGACTCATGGCAACTTAACTATACAGTGGGCACATGTGTAGGGCAAAATAACAATTTTATTTGATGTTTTGAAGGTTTCCCAGGCATTTGTAGTGATTCTACGTATTCCTCCATTGAAATTTGAATTTGGCGCAAATTAACCATCGCTAGCGTAACTTCGCTTCGCTTAGCGAATCAACACTAGCGCAACTTCGCAACCTTACGCTTACGATTTTAGTGAATTTGCAGAGCGCTGGCGAAACTACGCCTGGCGAAGTGTGGCGAAGCGCGGTGAAGTTGCACCTGGCGCAACTACGAATCTTAGTGAATTTGCCCCCAAGGCTTTGGTGAGTAGTTTCACTTACAAACAAAGTGGGGCTTATTTATCAACACTGGGCACATTTGCCCATGGGCTGTTACCTATAGCAACCAATCAGTGATTAGCTTTTTAAAGCCAGCTGCAAGAAGAACAATGACTGCAGCAATCTGATTGGTTGCTATAGGTAACAGCCCACGGGCAAATTTGCCCAGCATTGATAAATGTACCCCAATATGTCCTGGTACAAGCTTACTATACTATTGGGATTGCTTTTTCTTTATAGGTTTGGAGATCATAACACTGCTGTCCAGCGCACCTAGCTCTATTTTTATCAATTTTACCCTATACGTGGATCAGTGGACCCACACATCATAGGTGCTGCTCAAATATATTTTTTACCAGTAAGGCGCTGTTTCTTCGACCTCTCTACATAGTGGTTTTCATTATTTATTATTTGTGGTTTTTGTATTATTAAGCTTTTTATTCAGCAGCTCTCCAGTTTGTAATTTCAGCAGTCTAGCAACCAGATGGCTGAACTTATAAACTGGAGAGATGCTGAATAAAAAGCTAAATAACTCAAAAACCACAAATAATAAAAAATAAAAACCAATTGCAAATTGTCTCAGACTGTCACTCTCCACATCATACTAAGGGGCAAATTCACTAAGATTCGTAGTTGCGCCAGGCGCAACTTCGCCGCACTTCGCCAGGCGTAGTTTCGCCAGTGCTCCGCAAATTCACTAAAATCCGAAGTTGCGCACGGGGTAGCATAAGGTTGCAAAGTTGCGCTAGCGTTGATTCGCTAAGCGAAGCGAAGTTACAATAGCGAAGGTTAATTTGCGTATGGCGCTAAATTCAAATTTCAATGGAGGAATACGTAGAATCACTACAAATGCCTAGAAAACCTTCAAAACATCAAATAAAATGTTATTTTGCCCTACACATGTGCCCACTGTATAGGTAAGTTGCCATGAGTCAGGAAATGTAGGGGGGAAGGAGGGGAGCCCTAAAAAAATTTCGATCTTTTTCAGCCTATCAGCCATCATGTAGAAAACACGCCAGCGTTTTTTGGGACTTTTTTTTTAAGCAATCCCTATCTACTCTATTGCGCTTCGCCTGGTCTGAGGTGGCGAAGGAAGTCTGGTGTAAAAGGTAGCGTTCAGAACAATGCGCGCGTTAGTGAATTTGCGTAGTTATGTCCGTAGCGAAAATTCGCCAGGCGTAAGGGTGCGAAGTAACACTAGCGAATTTACGCCAGCGTTCGTTAGTGAATTTGCGAAGTAACGAAAATGCCCAACGCTAGCGAATTGACGCTAGCGTTCGGCGTTTCGGCGCTTAGTGAATTTGCCCCTAAAACTGCATTTAAAGGTGAACAACCCCTTTAACCCTTTAGCAACCTGAAATTCCAATAGAGTAGAACAGACCCTAAGAACATACAGTAGAAGCTGCCTGGCCATGGGAATATGAGTTTATATAATAGATTTCAGGCCATTGGGTTGGACTGTACGTTTCTTTGCTGTAGGAAAAGCAACAACTCTGCCATACACTTATTATTATTATTATTACCCATAGTTTCTAGGTCACCTTTTTATTAGCCATTCACTGAGCAGTATAGAAAGTGTGTTTTTCTTCCCGGGCAAATTCTGTGAATCTGGCTTTATACAATATCTCACTATTAAACGTGTTGCGTTTATCCGGAAATCTGAGGTTTTAATTGCTTGAATTTCCTGGCAAATACTGCACCCAGGCCCATCGGATTTCAGATTCATTGCATTCAGAACAATAAGTGGACAAGCCCGTCCCAAATCCTGCATTACTCTAGAGGAACTTTAGAGGAAAATGTATTTTAATGCCTAAAAATCCTTTTTATGTGGAAACTATGTAGCTTTGCCTTTATGTGGGACCTGGCCGGTATTTTACCGGACTAGCCGGTAAAAATGATGGTTGTTCCCAATGTCATTAATAAGGAAAAAAGATAAATATATAGGAAGGCCGGTATTTTTTTCCAGAAAAGGTGGCAACCCTACCTGCCACCTGATCCACTATTTTTCTGCTGTTGTCTGTTCTATTAATTACGGATTGGTTGGTTGTTTACCTTTAAATTAACTGTTAGTGTGATGTAGAGCAGTGATCCCCAACCAGTGGCTTGTGAGCAACATGTTGGGTGTTGGATGTTGCTCCCAGTTGCCTCAAAGCAGGTGATTATTTTTGAATTCCAGGCTTAGAGGCAAGTTTTGGTGCATAAAAACCATGTGTCCTGCCAAATAGAGTCTCTTGTAGGCTACAATTCCTCATAGGGGCAACCAATAGCCAATCACAGCCCATATTTGTCATTCCCAGGCACTTTTTGCATGTTTGTGTTGCTCTCCAACTTATTTCTACATTTGAATGTGGCTCACGGGTTAAAAAAGGTTGGAGACCGCTGATGTAGAGAGAGATATTCTGAGACAATTTGCAATTGTCATTTTTTATTATTTCTGGTTTTTGAGTTATGCAGCTTTTTTTCAGCAGCTCTCCAGTTTGCAATTAGCAATCTGGTTGCTAGGGTCCACATTACCCTAGCAGCCATGCATTGATTTGAGACTGGAATATGAATAGGAGAGGCCTGAATAAAAAGATGAGGAATAAAAAGTAACACTATCAATACATTTTTAGCCTTACAGAGCATTTGTTTTTTTAGATGGGGTCAGGGACCCCCATTTGAAAGCTGGAAAGATTCAAAAGAAGGCAGATATTTAAAAAAAACTATAAAAAGAAAAAATGATGGTTGAAAAGTTGCTTGGATTTAGCCATTATATAACATACTAAGGGGCCGATTTACTAAGGGTCGAATATCGAGGGTTAATTAACCCTCGATATTCGACTAGGAATTAAAATCCTTCGGCTTCGAATATCGAAGTCAAAGGATTTAGCGCAGATAGTTCGATCGAACGATTATTCCTTCGATTATTCCTTCGATCGAACGATAAAATCCTTCGAATCGAACGATTCGAAGGATTTTAATCCAACGATCGAAGGAATATCCTTCGATCAAAAAAAAGTTAGCCAAGCCTATGGGGACCTTCCCCATAGGCTAACATTGACTTCGGTAGCTTTTAGATGGCGAACTAGGGGGTCAAAGTTTTTTTTAAAGAGACAGTACTTCGACTATCGAATGGTCGAATAGTCGAACGATGTTTACTTCGAATCCTTCGATTCTAAGTCATAGTCGAAGGTCGAAGTAGCCCATTCGATGGTCGAAGAAGCCCAAAAAAAACTTCGAAATTCGAAGTTTTTTACCTTCGAATCCTTCACTCGAAGTTAGTGAATCGGCCCCTAAAAGTTAATTTAAAGGTGAGCCACCCCTTTAAACAGGACTCTATGATACATTCTCCCAGCTGTAACTGTTCCAATAGAGGCAAATGTGCCCACGATGATCAATGGAATTGTTTCCGTAATCTTTCTAACCGATCTATAACACTGGGAGGACTGGACATAGTTGCACCATATTAGTTTCCTGGCATCCAAGGGGAGCCCCCATATGACTCTGCAGCCAATGAGATGGAAAAGAATGCTGAATGTACACAACTGGGTCTTAACCAATTTGTTCTGCATTGAGAATACACAGCCAAATGGCTGAATAATGACACATGGGGCCCTTTTTACTGGGTCCTCCTTTATCCTGGGGTTGTTTGTCACTCGTGCAGGTCAGATGCTGTTTATTTAGAGTTAGTGACTATCCATTGGGGAATGTGTTGGTGAAAGATTAGGGATACAATGAATGCCAATGAGGCAAAGGCTTATACGTTACTGAGGGGCATGTGGCCTCATTAATTTGCACTGTGAGTGGCGCTGCCTCATGTATCATGTGAGAGGGGTGTGAGCAAGTCAATATGAAGTATGTGTCAGGCGGATGCAATATGGTCCTTTCCCAATTACATTTACAAACCTCCAAAGTAGCTATGGGTCGGCCAGGCTATCAAGAAGGCACTTTAATCTATGCGAAGTGACCATATCAAAGCTTCCCCAGCAGCCAAGGGTCTGATAAGTCTGGCACAGGACACCCTTGTTCCTTGACTGCAATATCCAAGATAAGAACAATTCTCAAAACCATGCGCTTGACCACTTGCACACAGACAGCCCAGTACATACAACACGCAGTGCTGATTGGCCCCAACCACAAAGCCAATTAGATCTAAACTTTCCAAGATCCCAGGAACTAGAATGATGGAGCCCAACACAGTGCTGCTCAGAAACATGGCCATCCCCTTGCCTAAAAACCCAAGAAACGGTAAAAACAAATACACCACTCATGTCAACCTATGGAGGAAAGAGAAGGGATGCATAGTTTTTGCCCTTACATATTATCATTATGGAGACTAGACATTCCAATCTATAGACCTTCTTACACCAGATTTTAGGGATTATCCTCTTTGAACAAAAGGGAGTTTATCCCTAACTCTATTACTTCTGTCAAAACAGGGAGAGTCTACAAATCCAGCCTGTGTGTGTGGGGCCACCTGCTTGTTTGTGCCCCCATTTGTAAAGTCTCAGCCTCAAACATTTCAGCCACACTTGTTGTATTAGGACAAGGTCAAGAAGCTATAAAGAGATTACACTAGTCAGAAGCTACACTGTTCTGATATAATTCATGGATTTGGGGACCCCTGACTAGCAAATTGCTGTTTAGCTATTGCAGATAAGCCTCTTATAGAGAGAGAATAGATGGAGGGCAGAGGTCTTCACACTCCTGGTGTTCACAAGGTCTTGCAATGACATCAGCAGTTATGTGTAATCCCCCAGCAAGACCCCTAAGTAACCAGCTACACACATTTATTCAGAGACAATATATAGCATGAAAGAAAGACGGGGCTGGATGTTTGGGGGACCCAGTTCTCTAAGATTTGTTGTAGGAGATCTTCAGCCTGCCATGTTGTGTGGGACTCCAATCCTTTGTGTAGAGCATCGTGCAGAGCATTGTGTTGGCATTGTCCAACCGTTTCCATCTAATTTAAGACGATTGTTTGAAAAATCAAAGATGCACCTAGAAAATCCAGCTAGACTAATGCAAATGTATTTCATTTAAGCGAAAAGCCGTCAACATAGTCACCCTGGATGTATTTTCTAGAGGTGTCTTCAATGTTTGCTGGCCAGCAACATGCATTTATCAGAAGCATCCCCTGTTTTGTTTTTTTTGTTTAATGATTCCGTATCTTTAATGTAGTGGAACCACATGTTCTTGGAGAAGATCACATGAAGTTTGGAGTCTCAAGGCATGCAGAAGCCCACTGACCTCCACTTCCAGCCATGGTAAAGAGAAACTGCCATGTTCACCTTCAACTTTAGCAATTGTTTTTTGCTGTCCACTGATCTTTCTTTTTGATAATTAACCTTATTATTTGTCTGACCATTACACTTCTCTAATTAGCTCCATAATGGTGTTTAACGTATATTTACCACGTTTATGCATTTATGTATATTTCAGCCCTTTTAGTCTCTTTCAGGTCACTAAAACTCTAAAGCAGAAGTTCTCAAACTGCAGGTCCACCCTCCTAGAGGACCTAGATTAGTGGTAGTATGGAAATATGGCACATATAATAATGTTTTCCTCTATTGTTATGAGGCAATGCGACCTTGGACAAATGTTAGAACTCAAAAGGGGGTAGAGGGGTTATCAAAAGATATAGGAAACAACTACTCTAGACTTTTAATTATTGGATTTGGGTATTTTTTTCCATAGGGAAAGGGAAGAACTAAAAAGGACCAGAATGAAGAGGAAGAAAGAGAGAGGGGAGCTGCCCAACTAAGTTCATGCAGAATGAAGTTGTCTACTGTCTTGACTTACTAACTATTGGCCTTTTTAAGACTGTTCTCCTACCTGCCTGTCACAATCGGCACCCACAATCCAGAACCAATGCTAAGCTCCCTGGTCTCGGCTCTTGCTTCTTTAACAGCCGCCTTTCACCTCGGGAGGAGCCCTGGGCTAATCGGATGCCGCCAGGTCTTATTAAGAGAGAAACCAAGCTAAGGGTTTTGGACGAGCAGAGGGGTACGATCGTAGCAAAGTCTCTTGAGCAGAAGGTCACAGTTCTAGGAGCAGACAGAAAGCGAAGTCAAACCAGGCCAGGTCAGTGCAGGCAGAATACAAATGGAGTCAGAAAGGCAGGGGTCAAAAGCCAGGAAATAAATCAAGAATGGTCCAAACAGGCACAGGTCGGGTCACAGAAGTCAGAATAGTCGGTTACCAGGCAGGGGTCAGAATTACAGAACTTAGAGTAGTCAGGCAGGCAGGGGTCAAAACAGGAATCAGATAATCGGGTTTGTACAGAACTAGCACCAGGAACTCACAGGGATGAACCTATAACTGGCAATGAGAAAATACAAAAGGTCCCTTTAAATATCTTTGAATTTCGCGCCATTCGCGCTGGCATCCTTATGCCAGTGCGAATGCGCCTATAAACCAAGAGGATGCGCGTCACGGCACCCTAAGGAACCGGCACAAAGGAAGAAGAGGAGCGGCATGGAGGGCGTCCCCACCGGACCACTAGACCACCAGGGTGAGTTGTTACACTGCCTACTTATCCGTTGTCAGTATTTTTATTGTTGCTTGTCCACTACCATTCTCTTTCCAGCCAGTTCCACATCGGTGGTTTCTCATGAATGGAGATGGAGTAAGAGAAGATCACAGAAGGACAAGATGGGAATGGTATGACAACATGTTGACGTTTGTGCATGAAGAAAATAAAAGGACAAGATTGAGACAGTAGAATAAGAAGGATGAAGTAATACAAGATGGTAACAGTAGGAAAAGATGGAGAAAAAAGGACAATATGGGAACAGAATAACAAAATGTTGACCACTGTACATGAAGAAAACAACAGGAGAATATGGAGACAGTTACATGAGAGGGAGTAAAATAAGAGGGAGGAAGTAATTCAAGTTGGTGACAGTAGGACAAGATGGGAACAGTAGGATAAAATGTTGACCGCTGTACATGAAGAAAACAATAGGAAAAGATGGAGACAGTAGGACAATATGGAGACAGTAGGACAAGATGGAGAAAGTAGGACAAGATGGAGATAGGACAATAAAGAAACAATAGGACAAAATGTTGATCAGTGGGCACAAAGAAGACAGTAGGACAAGATGGAGATAGTATAAAAGAGGGAGGCAGTAATATAAGATGACATTAGCAGAAGATGGAGACATTAGGACAAGATAACAAACAATAAACTAGGAATGAGACAGTGAGAGTGAAAGTTCAATAAGGTTTATATCAGTGTTGCTCAACCTGGCAGCAGGTTTTATTATATCATTTAATAAATGTATCCTGTAAAGTTTACTGGTACCATCTCTAGTATTCCAGCTCTGTGTGTAGCAATCCTTCAACAGCCTTGAACAACGTCAGTGCCAAAATCACGTTGGCGTTGAGACATTTCTTGTGTAAGTGTGTGAAGTTGTGTAAATTGTGAAACACAGTAGCTCAGCTGTGACTATCATTTAATAATACTATTTTCGTTTGTGGTTGAAAGCCATGAACAGTCATTTTGGAGGTTTTGTTACAAAACATAAATAATAACTTTATGTGCAGCACCATTTGTTCTGTGTAGCTTTCTTCTTGCTCCAACCATATTTATTAATGATGAGGAGAACCATAGGAATGTACCACTAATTCTGTTTGCAACTTTGCTCCCAACTGTCCAGAATTCATTCATCCACCACAAGAAGAGCAAAATGGCGCACCCATTGGTAGGGGGTAAGTGATACATAAATCTTGCCCATGTGCATTGCATGAAGGAACCGCTATGCACTCTATTCTTCTTGCTTGAGGGGTGGGAATGCCCAAACACAGCAACACGTCCTCAATTATTTACATGCTCCTGCCAGACCCCCTCAGGTAAGATTCAGACCATGACCAGCAGGGCCGGCCTTAGGCCTATTGGACCAATTGGGCCCAATAGGGCCCCGCACCTCTGGGGGCCCCGCACCACAGGGCAGCACAGATAATATTTCCCCCAGCACATGATGCTGCCTGGCCTGCCCCTAACTTTGAGAGTCCAGCCCATCCCCAAATACTAGGTCCAGCCCACCCCCAAATAAGTCAGCCTATCCCCCAACTCCATAGGTCTAGCCTGCCCCCAACTCTCATAGGCCCAGCTTTCCTCCAACCTTGATAGGCCCTGCCTGCCCCCAATCCAACCAAGCCTGCTCCCAAGCTGAATCGGCCCAACCTGCCCCAAACTAATTGGCCCAGTCCACTCTCCTATTTCCTCTCTCTCTCTCTTACCCTGTGTGCCCCTATTATGTGCCCCTATTTCATCCCTCTCACTCTCTTACCTTGTCTGCCCCTTTCCTTTCTATTTTGTGCCTGTATGCCCTTATTTTCCTAAATACTTGGTGTGTCAGTAGCCAGCAACACTTTGTCTAGGGGCCCCGCCAACATGGTCCCAATTGGGCCCCACATTTGATAGGATCAGCCCTGATGACCAGCCTATATAAAAGTATCTACCCACTAGAGGGGTGAGAACAACTTTATATGGCTGAACACCAAGGGGATTAATACGAAGTTCCCCCTCTCTTTGCTGCTATAAAAATGCCAAGGCTTCTGGGAAGATTCCACTATATGTTGGGACATTGTCCGGCCACAAGAGCATTATTGAGGTTGGGCAATGATGTTGGGGATCAGGCTCACAATTGGGGTTGCAATTCATCCCACAGGGGTTCATTAGGGTTGGTCAGAGCTCTGTGCAGTCAGCTTCTTCCCTTCTCAAGCCAAAAAATTCTGTAGGGACTTGGCCGTGTGCATGGGGCATTATTGTGGTGAAATAGGAAATCTCCCCCCCCCCTCCCAGAACTGTTCCACAAAGTAGGAAGCACAGAATTGTCAGGAAAGGCATCATACTCTGTAACCTAAAAGTGATACTGACACTAAACATTTTCTTTTGGAAATATGAATCTGCATTAAAAGTTGCCTATGGGTCACGTTGATCATTTTTCGCTGATAGTTCTGATAGTCAGAGTTTCTAATGCGAACGGACTCCTGCTGCACAAATATGGCCGCCCCCTCATACAGGAACATGGGGCACCAGACAGGTAATGTAAAAGCATCGGGCAAATACTTTATGGCAAAATTATAAATAGCATTCAAAGACAATGTTATGATAGATAATAAAAAAGTTTATTTTCTGATGTCAGTATCTCTTTAAGGTTGCCTTTCACTGGAACCAGGAGCCCAAACAATGGAAACAGGCCCAGACCATTATTCCTTCTCAACCAAACTTTGGTTTATTACACCCAGGCAGCTCTGGACTTAGAATTAAAATAGGCCCTGGCATTTCAGGTACACAGAGGCCCAATCAGCCTACACAGAGGCCCAAACAGCTCCCACCAGCCCACTAAATACTGACTTTCTATGGGACCTTATAGCAGCCCCACAGATTGCCAGTCCGGGCCTGCACCCAGGCAGGTAGTATTCTCCTGGCATCTGCCAAGCCCAGACTTTTCTATCCAACTGCCAGTTTGTATTTATCATGGTGGAGATGCATTTCTACTGCTCAAGAGTCCAATGGCAATACTTGTTACACCATTTCAACTAACTCTTGGCATTGCACATGATGCCTCTGATCCCCCATAAAAACTCTCAACCTCCCTATCAATAGTACTGACATTATTTCTGGAGTTTATGACTCAGCAGTGAGTGTCCCTACCGATGACATGGCCATAGAATGTCGGAATGCTAAGTAGGGCTGTTTTCTGGAAAATTGGAGCAAAATCTTTGTAGGGGGCTGGTGCAAACTCCCTGTCAGCTTTCAGTTAGGAGATGGCTGCGGAGTTTCTATACAACTTTGGAAGACGCAAACCCCACGGTCCTGGCCCCATTGTTCCCTGCTCCCCTGCATGGTCTGCTGACTCTGCTCCCTCTACAGCCATCAGTCTGGAGTAGCAATAAGTGAAATCTTTCACCAAGTTTTGTCGTGAAAATGACGCCCGTAGACTTTAATGGGTGAAAAAAATTGTTGCTCGTCAAAAATTCGTCACACATTTTTTCGTCCATAGATTTCAATGCATTTCTGCGAATTTTCACAGTTTTGCGAATTTTTGGGTCAGAATTGCCCATCACAAGTCTGAGTCTGGAGTCTTTGTGGCAATGTCATTTTTCTTCCTAATGGATCCAAGGATTTTAGAAGAGAGTTCTCTCTAAATCAATTTAATTCCTGTTGTTTAACAGCATTAAAACTCAGCAAAATGTTTATCCTCACCGGACACACTTTATAAACATCGCAATGATTTGGTTAATGCTGTTTTACTTACATTAATACATTGTTTTCATTGCATTTTTAAAAACAGTTGTACAATGTTTGCTGCACTGCTGCTCAACCCCCGGGAGTTCGGCACAGGCTTTGCCTTCTTCCCCCTATTTATTTCGCTGTACAGAAGTTCCTTGGAAAGATTCTTATGCAAGAAGCTCTGCCACTCTTATTTGCCAACATTTCTTAGAAAAACGTGGAAACTCCAACTATGAACTCATTTCTGCATAATGAAAGGGGGAAATGTAATTCTAAGCCATTTTCCAGTGTACAATCATAATATATTCTCACTGCTATTGAGAGAAGTATCTGTCTGGCTGTTTATATTCAGCACTGCTGCTTCTGACTCCTGAAATCATGTAGCAGAAGCCAGCTGATTAGAAGAACAGTAAACCATGAAAATGTGTAATTAATGTAAATTGGAAAGTTGCTTAGAATATTCTTTCATTAGGCAACATGTTACTTTTGGGTTTCCACCCTATTAAAAGTAGAGATAATAGTTATTCTTATCATAAACAAAATTTGTTCTATACCCTGTAACCATTCTAATGCTCTAATTGCCTACAGGTTGGTCTAACTCTGTTTGAATTCTAATTCTGTGATTGGCTACAAGTGGGTCTAAATACCCCTATTATTGACTTAAATCGGTTTCCCTGGCATCAATACAACTCCAGGCACAGGTCCTGCTGACACAGACGTCCCATTTCATATAAAAGCTCGGAGAGAAAAGAACCGCCATGTGCAGCAGTTTTGAGTCCACTGGGCTCACTCACAAGAGCAGGGGGAACCCCACCAGATAAATGGAACAGGTTAAAGGTAAATACATGAACAAACACAGTGATACTTCATGGTTGAATGAGATCCAGGATAAACAGACAAGGCACAAATGAGGGGCCATGCCGCGCGTCTGCCAGGAATGTGCTGATGTCTAGTGGAAGGTTAATCCAGAATGGATTTTGTCTCTAATCCTGAATTATATTCCCTATTATGTCCCTAAGCAACATGGGCAAAATGCCTTTTTCTATATGAAATAATAGAGAGTGTTGAACAGAACAGTACAATTCCTTTAGTAGTAGTAGTAGTAGTAGTAGTAGTAGTAGTAGTAGTAGTAGTAGTATTAGTAGTAGATTTAACATCCCATTTTTATTCCTAGAAATGTTCAGTTCAACATACTGTGATCAGTTAGAGATGCCACTTTTAAGCATTTGTTCCCATTCTAGGGAAGTGAGGAGGATGGAGACAGTAGGACAAGATGGGGACAGTAGGACAAGATGGAGACAGAAGGGCAAGATGGAGACAGTAGGACAAGATGGAGACAGTAGGATAAGATGGAGACAGTAGGACAAGATGGACAAGATGGAGACAGTAGGACAAGATGGACAAGATGGAGACAGTAGGACAAGATGGACAAGATGGAGACAGTAGGACAAGACGGAGACAGTAGGACAAGATGGAGACAGTAGGACAAGATGGAGACAGTAGGACAAGATGGCAACAATTTGGCAATTTAGTGACAGGTGGAAAGTTAAAATAGAGCCAGACAGACAGTAGGACAAGATGTAGACATTAGGGCAAGATGGAGATAGTAGGACAAGATGGAGACAGTAGGACAAGATGGCAACAATTTGGCAATTTAGTGACAGGTGGAAAGTTAAAATAGAGCCAGACACAGACAGTAGGACAAGATGGCAACAGAAGAGCAAGATGAAGACAATAGGGAATATAAACACAATAGAGTCAGATAGAGACAGTAGAGAAAAATGGAGACAGTACGACAAGATGGATATAGAAGGCAAATCTATTGAGAGTAATGATGTATATCCACATTGCCCAACCTTGGGAGCCTTTCATTTTGGTCGACTGCAACTCCCAGCATGCACTATACTTTGTTTTGCCCTATTGTTGGTGTTTTTATGTTGCTGTGACTGGATCTCCCAACCCTGGTGTAACCTAATAGAACAATTGGATCCTCAGCAGGTGCTGAGAGTCTTATGAACATTCCCTGTGGATCATTGTCTTTATACGGCAGTGATGAAGCTTCGTATTAAACTGCTGATTTCTCAAATTTCTGTCAACTGCCACAAAGCATAGCCAGATCCCCCTAAAATAAGGGGGTTGCCGAAAGTGGGGCTCCATGTGTATAATGTGCATGAATCTTGGTGAGGCTCTTACTGTATATGTGACTTGAGCTGAAATCCAGGTGGGAGATGTTGAATAAGTGGCTTGTTTTCTCATTGAGAACAATGCACTGAGCGAACAGTGAGATATGAAATGAATCTCCATCTGGACTGGTGCCTGGGATATTATTACACACAATCCGATACGCACACTTAGTTTAGAAGTAGGTGCATTGGGGTATCGCTTGGATGGAAATTGTACCTGTATATTAGTTGCCTTGGTCAGCGCTGCTTTAAACATGACAGTTTCCCTATGACTTCTAATTCAGCAGAGAAATAAAGGACTTTCACCCGCTCTACTCGTCCCTATGTTCAATCACAGTTTCTGTTTTAATGACGTATATTAAGCCAACACGCAATTTTTTTAACATTTGATTAAAGAGTCTCCATTTTGTCATTAGGTGGCAGCAAAATCTCTGAGCTGATTTAAAATGCTTGGAATGTGACATTGCTGCAAACAGTCCAGACATTACTGAAACCAACTACTTCTGCTCCTTTTATTAACTCCCCTCTACATAAATGCTGGGGTAAATGCAGAGTCTGACTTGACTTGTATTAAATGGGGGGGTCACGGGAGGAGGGGGTCCCACTGTATAGAGCACTGGTAAGGCCCCATCTAGAATATGCCGTACAGTTTTGGTCTCCATCACTCAAACAGGACATTATTGTATTAGAGAGGGGACAGAGAAGGGCAACTAAGCTGGTAAAGGGAAAATCTTAGCTATGAGGAAAGACTGGCCAAATTGGGGATGTTCACTCTGGAGAAGAGGCGCTTAAGGGGAGATATGATAACTATGTATAAATATATAAGGGGATCATATAATAATCTCTCTAATGATTTATTTACCAGTAGGTCTTTCCAGCTGACACAAGGTCACCCATTCCGATTAGAAGAAAAGAGGTTCCGCCTAAATATTCGGAAGGGGTTTTTTACAGTGAGAGTTGTGAAGATGTGGAATTGTCTCCCTGAATCAGTGGTACAGGCTGATACATTAGATAGGTACAAGGAAGGGTCGGATGCTGTATTCACCAGTAGCTCCTCCCAGCAGACAGGAGGGAGCCAATGAGATTAGAGGAGGGAAAGGGGTGTTACAGGGAGAGCTGGGAAGTGAATCAGGGGTACAGGCTGATACATTAGATAGGTACAAGGAAGGGTCAGATGCTTTATTCACCAGTAGCTCCTCCCAGCAGACAGGAGGGAGCCAATGAGATTAGAGGAGGGAAAGGGGTGTTACAGGGAGAGCTGGGAAGTGAATCAGGGGTACAGGCTGATACATTAGATAGATACAAGGAAGGGTCGGATGCTGTATTCACCAGTAGCTCCTCCCAGCAGACAGGAGGGAGCCAATGAGATTAGAGGAGGGAAAAGGGTGTTACAGGGAGAGCTGGGAAGTGAATCAGTGGTACAGGCTGATACATTAGATAGGTACAAGGAAGGGTCGGATGCTTTATTCACCAGTAGCTCCTCCCAGCAGACAGGAGGGAGCCAATGAGATTAGAGGAGGGAAAGGGGTGTTATAGGGAGAGCTGGGAAGTGAATCAGGGGTACAGGCTGATACATTAGATAGCTTTAAGAAGGGGTTGGATGGTGTTTAGCAAGTGAGGGAATACAGGGTTATGGAAGATAGCTCATAGTACAAGTTGATCCAGGGACTGGTCCCATTACATTTTCTCTTTGGCTTCTGGATGCTGATCCAGCTGGGAACAGTAAGGCCCAGAAAAGTCATGTGCTCTAGAGGGACCTGAACCTCTGGAGATATAAGTCAGGGAGCAGGGACCCCGTGAATGAGACTAGTGAGTGGCAGGAATGTAATTGTTATAGACTCTATAGGAGAGTAAGACAGTGAGGGAAGAGAGAAAGAGCAGCTTTGTGCTCCATCAAGGAGGTGTAACAGGGAGTAATTTCCCAGGCTGTAAGATTTGCCTACAGTGAAGGGACACAGTGAATAGGGTGTCAGGCTTTAGGTTCTCCTCCCTGACCCTCCACTGGATAAGGCCTCGTGTTAGCTATTTGCCTGGAAATGCTGTACTGCCTTGACTTCATCCTCAGGAAAATGTACCTGCATCTTATATACTGTCTGACACATGTGCCTATATATTCTTCAAATGCCTCTGTACTGGTTTAAGTACCCTGTGGATCATTTCTCTCTGACAAATAAAAGTTTATTCTGTTTGACTACAAGAACCTCCTGGCACCCGTTCTTTTCCTGTTTTATTGCACAGTAGCCTGGGGGAGTTGTAGTTGCACTACGCCACACCTTTATTTCTTCCACCTTAAGTGATAAAGTCCAGTGTAACCCATGCTCTAGAATACCAGCTGGTGATAAACTCCGTGGTGTAAATAGCCCAAGTTAGCGTTAGATCCCTTTCAGTTAGGGTTACCACCTTTTCTGGAAAAAAATACCGGCCTTCCAATATTTTTGCCGTTTTTTCCTATTAATAACATTGGCATGAAGCATCATTTTTACTGGCCAGGCTGGTAAAATACTGGCCAGGTGGCAACCCTACTTTCAGCTGTAGGATCATGGCTGCCACACATTTCCCAGCAGCCCTTCTGTGCTTAGTATTGTGTGGCTGCTACAGAACAATGACAAGGGTCTGACTGTAAAGACTGGGGGAAAGGTAAAGGCGAGGGCACTGGCCATGCCAAGAAATCACACAAACCAACAAATATAACAATTGGCTTCCAGGAAGGGGAAAGGGAACGTTTATGTGAGACGTGGGCAGAACGAATGGCAGTAAATACCAGTGACCTCCCGGCTCATAAGCAATAACCTAAATAAGCCCAGTCACAAGTTGGTGAGGTTTAAATTCCCAGCATCCTCAGTCAGCAATTCCCAGTATGTTTAAAGAATCATTGGAGTAAATTATATACAGACCTCTTAGAGATCTAAGTGCGACACAACTATGTCCATTTTATCCACTATTTACTTTAGTCATAATAATAGAAGTGCAGAAGAATATTTCCTGTGGCCGAGCCATGCCAGACACTAGCCACAAATGGACACAGAGGGAAATGGAACATTTATATTCCACTCCTATTGTATTTCTGATTTCCTCCATCACTTGCATTTTTCTGCACTCGCCTGAGTCCGGAACTGTCCCCTTAAATAACTTCCCCTGCCTGAGTCCTTTATAAACAGACCCCAGACAGCTGCAAGTAAGTGTAAACCAACCATGTTTATGTCTGGGGCTAGTCCCTCGCTCCTGTTTCTCATGCTGAACTAGAGAATAGAGTAAAGGATAGAGAGGTTAACCCCTGAAATACAGAAGGCAAAAATACAGCATTTAATTTGGAAAACAAATGTACATGCAGAATTGCTTTTAGGGGGTCTGAGCAGAGGCTACTGGCCTGGGACCTAAAAAAAAGTGAGGTTGAATGTGGTCCCTATATAGTAGCAGTTGAGATGGTGTCTATAGTAACAGTGGATAATAGTCTCTGGGAAGGGAGTGTGACTGTGGGATAGCAAGTATAGTAGGGAGAGATGGTGCCTATAGTAACAGTGGGATAATAGTCTCTGGGAAGGGAGTGTGACTGTGGGATAGCAGGTATAGTAGGGAGAGATGGTGTCTATAGTAACAGTGGATAATAGTCTCTGGGAAGGGAGTGTGACTGTGGGATAGCAAGTATAGTAGGGAGAGATGGTGCCTATAGTAACAGTGGGATAATAGTCTCTGGAAGGGAGTGTGACTGTGGGATAGCAGGTATAGTAGGGAGAGATGGTGTCTATAGTAACAGTGGATAATAGTCTCTGGGAAGGGAGTGTGACTGTGGGATAGCAGGTATAGTAGGGAGAGATGGTGCCTATAGTAACAGTGGATAATAGTCTCTGGGAAGGGAGTGTGACTGTGGGATAGCAGGTATAGTAGGGAGAGATGGTGTCTATAGTAACAGTGGATAATAGTCTCTGGGAAGGGAGTGTGACTGTGGGATAGCAGGTATAGTAGGGAGAGATGGTGCCTATAGTAACAGTGGATAATAGTCTCTGGGAAGGGAGTGTGACTGTGGATAGCAGGTATAGTAGGGAGAGATGGTGTCTATAGTAACAGTGGATAATAGTCTCTGGGAAGGGAGTGTGACTGTGGGATACCAGGTATAGTAGGGAGAGATGGTGCCTATAGTAACAGTGGATAATAGTCTCTGGGAAGGGAGTGTGACTGTGGGATAGCAGGTATAGTAGGGAGAGATGGTGCCTATAGTAACAGTGGATAATAGTCTCTGGGAAGGGAGTGTGACTGTGGGATAGCAGGTATAGTAGGGAGAGATGGTGTCTATAGTAACAGTGGGGATAATAGTCTCTGGGAAGGGAGTGTGACTGTGGCATAGCAGGTATAGTAGGGAGAGATGGTGCCTATAGTAACAGTGGATAATAGTCTCTGGGAAGGGAGTGTGACTGTGGGATAGCAGGTATAGTAGGGAGAGATGGTGTCTATAGTAACAGTGGGATAATAGTCTCTGGGGAAGGGAGTGGTGACTGTGGGATAGCAGGTATTAGGGAGAGATGGTGCCTATAGTAACAGTGGATAATAGTCTCTGGGAAGGGAGTGTGACTGTGAGATAGCAGGTATAGTAGGGAGAGATGGTGTCTATAGTAACAGTGGGATAATAGTCTCTGGGAAGGGAGTGTGGCTGTGGGATAGCAGGTATAGTAGGGAGAGATGGTGCCTATTGTAACAGTGGATAATAGTCTCTGGGAAGGGAGTGTGACTGTGGGATAGCAGGTATAGTAGGGAGAGATGGTGTCTATAGTAACAGTGGGATAATAGTCTCTGGGATGGGAGTGTGACTGTGGGATAGCAGGTATAGTAGGGAGAGCTGGTGCCTATAGTAACAGTGGATAATAGTCTCTGGGAAGGGAGTGTGACTGTGGGATAGCAGGTATAGTAGGGAGAGATGGTGCCTATAGTAACAGTGGATAATAGTCTCTGGGAAGGGAGTGTGACTGTGGGATAGCAGGTATAGTAGGGAGAGATGGTGTCTATAGTAACAATGGGATAATAGTCTCAGGGAAGGGAGTGTAACTGTGGGATAGCAGGTATAGTAGGGAGAGATGGTGTCTATAGTAACAGTGGATAATAGTCTCTGGGAAGGGAGTGTGACTGTGGGATAGCAGGTATAGTAGGGAGAGATGGTGCCTATAGTAACAGTGGATAATAGTCTCTGGGAAGGCAGCGTGACTGTGGGATAGCAGGTATAGTAGGGAGAGATGGTGCCTATAGTAACAGTGGATAATAGTCTCTGGGAAGGGAGTGTGACTGTGGGACAGCAGGTATAGTAGGGAGAGATGGTGTCTATAGTAACAGTGGATAATAGTCTCTGGGAAGGGAGTGTGACTGTGGGATAGCAGGTATAGTAGGGAGAGATGGTGCCTATAGTAACAGTGGATAATAGTCTCTGGGAAGGGAGTGTGACTGTGGGATAGCAGGTATAGTAGGGAGAGATGGTGTCTATAGTAACAGTAGATAATAGTCTCTGGGAAGGGAGTGTGACTGTGGGATAGCAGGTATAGTAGGGAGAGATGGTGTCTATAGTAACAGTGGGATAATAGTCCCTGGGAAGGGAGTGTGACTGTGGGATATCAGGTATAGTAGGGAGAGATGGTGCCTATAGTAGCAGTGGGATAGTGGTGTCTGGGAGGAGCAATGCAGTACTAGGCATGTGCACAATGGAGTAGTAACCCAGACCGAGTATAATATAAATGTACAGAGAGGGGAGTGAATGGCTAGAGTGTAAGCTTCTGTAGCTGGGGAGTTATACAGCAGTTCCAGGTAATGGCCAGTGTATACAGATATGGGTTTACATGAAGATTTTACTATATGTGGTTAATGTCTCTGTGCAGCTCGGCATCTTTATTATTGTTTCAATTGCTGAGTTGACAAGTAAGTAAGTGATAGAAATGCTCCACTCAGACAAATAAGTGACTACTAAAGGCAATGTATGTGTAAGGCAGGTGCCAAGTAATGAGAGTCTTCTATCCCTGCCAGTGATTAGTAGAAATACTATCGATATTGGCACAGTCTTTGTTGTCTCACTCTGTTTGCAAAGGACTTAATGGCTAAACAAATTTCTCCCATAATCCAGACTGGATTTTCTTTTCATTCAATCAACTCAATGAGTCCCCAGATGAGCCAATGTAAGTACAACGGGTGCTGTAACAGATCCCTACAGGGTTACGGGCATGTCTCCGTCTCATTATACAACATCTGAAGTTTGTTAATGGACTGTGTATAGCTTGTATGTGCTTCTCTCTATTTGTATCTATCTATATATATATATATAAACATATACAAGGAGCTGCCATATGGTTTCCCCTAGACATAACATGAGTAGAGCTAACTCTATACACAGGACATTGTCTCTGTTTCTCTGTATATTACACACAGAGCAGGACAAGCAGCAGTGAGGAGGGTGCACCCCAGTCACTATGGGTTCAGCGTGTCAGATTGCAGGTTTAATCTCTTTATCAGATCAAGCCAATTGCTTTAGCTGAGATTAGAGATTTATTAAATCAGTCTTGTGAAACCATAAGATTGGCGAAGCTGCGAGTTGAAACCAGGGCCATCACTGGATTTGGCAAGACCTGGGGCAAACTAAGTTGACTCTTTATTTCTATAAAGTATGACTGTACAACCCATGTCACTTCTGGGAGCTGAGTTAAGTACCACCAATTAAACAAATCTGCTATAAAGGGTTACTGTCTCCATCATGTCCTACTGTCTCCATCATGTCCTACTGTCTCCATCATGTCCTACTGTCTCCATCTTGTCCTACTGTCTCCATCTTGTCCTACTGTCTCCATCTTGTCCTACTGTCTCCATCTTGTCCTACTGTCTCCATCTTGTCCTACTGTCTCCATCTTGCCCTACTGTCTCCATATTGCCCTACTGTCTCCATATTGCCCTACTGTCTCCATATTGCCCTACTGTCTCCACCTTGCTCTACTTTCTCCATATTGACCTATTTTCTCCATCTTGCCATACTGTCTCTAACTTCACTTATTTTTTTCCATCGTGTCCTACTATCTCCATCTTGTCTTTCTGTCTCCATCTTGCCCTACTGTCACCATACTGTATCCACCTTGCTCTACTATTGTCTCCACCATGCCCTACTGTCTCCATCTTGACCATTTTTTTGCATCTTGTCCTACTGTCTCCATCTTTTGCCATTGTCTCCATCTTGTCCCATTGTCTCCATCTTGCCCTACTGTCTCCATCTTGCCCTATTGTCTCCATCTTGTCCTACTGTCTCCCTCTTGCCTGCAGTCTCCCTCTTGCTCTAGTGTCACCATTTGTCAAACTGTAGTCATCTTGTCCTACTGTCTCCATCTTGTTCTAGTGTCTCCATCATGTTCTACTGTCTCCATCTTGTCCTACTGTCTCTATCTTGTTCTAGTGTCTCCATCTTGTTCTAGTGTCTCCATCTTGCAGGACACTGATTAATACCACTGATGTTGTATTCCCTTAGGTTCATGAGATTCATATATAACTATGAGTAAGCAGTGGTGGGCAGTGGTGGGCGCAGGGTATTTACGTACTTACGACAGCTCAGTGAGTATTTAGGCAACATTATTCTATTTATAGACATGAATCTTTCCCAGCTTCCACATTCCCTCACCTCAAATGAACCTGATTTGGGGAAGTCTTGTTGCAGTATTCGTGTGGTCATCCACCAGATTTAAGCACAAAACTAAGGGCAGGACTAGACAAAGCGATTGGAGCCGGCAGTGCTGAGTTTTTATCCGACAGTCAGATAAATGTAGTTGTTACCTGTGATTTCTCCTTCACATCCATGTTGCATTCGTTTAGTCACATTGCGCCGTGTCAGCTCCAAGCGCTTTGTCTAGTCCTGCCCAGATCTACAACGTTACAAAAGGGTTTGTAAATCTTTTAATGTGCAAAACCAGTTGGTCACTCTCTGCTCCTGTAACCAGATAACCACATTATATGGAGCTCAGTAACTCATGGGAGAAACAGCAGATCCCTGACAAGTGCTAATTGCTCACAGCGAGTGTCAGGAGTTGGGTTCCAAACCAGGATTTACAACCAGCCCTTACTCTTTGTAAATCCCGATCCGCAGAGTCCAGTGTGCTGTTACTATCAGCATTTCAATTGTGTCAATTGGGTTCTGTTGCCGACCCAGTCTGACCGCACACTAATTACTATTCTGTCCTGGTCTCAGTCCACTTACCTGCAAAGTAGAGGGAGTTTTGGCTGGATCTCAGTTTGTCCTTAATGATCTAGTTGAACTAGAACTGACCAGTGTTGGACACATTACTCAGGTAAGCTGCTGTTATTACCGCTTGATACTAAAGGATCCTTCTGAGCAACTAACCATGGATCCTCCCAAATTAGACCCTGAACAGATTCCAAGTCTAAATCAGACTATTCAAGGCCAAGTGCAGCCTCTGGAAACCTTAGAAGAACAAGTGCCAAATCAGCTGCAGCAAATACAGACTGTACAGGGGCAAGTGCAGACCCAGTGGCAGCAGATACAAACCTTACAAGGGCAAGTGCAGGAGCTGCAAAGCCAAATGGTCACTGTACAAACCCAACTGGCTCAGGGTAGTGACCCAACACCACTATTGCCCTTCCCTGAGCGATTTTCTGGCAATAGAAAGAAATGTAGGGGTTTTTTAACCCAATGTCAGCTGCATTTTGAAATTACCCCCCACCATTTCCCCAACGACCGTGCCAAGGTGGGACTAATCATTATGCTGTTGACTGAAGAGGCTCTGGCTTGGGTGTCTCCCTACATAGAGAAAAACGACCCCATCCTGGGAAACCTTTCTAACTTCATGGAGGCAATGAGTCTCGTTTTCGATGACCCTAATCGAGAAGCCACAGCCGAAGCTGCTTTGTTGCACCTGCGCCAAGGGAACCAATCTGTGGCTGAATATGCGGCGGAATTCCGCAGGTGGGCGTTTGATACAAGGTGGAATGAGGCCGCCCAGATAGTTTACTTCCACAGGGGTCTCTCGGAGACAATGAAGGATGAGCTGGTGCAGGTGGAGACCCCGGATTCCCTGGTGGGGCTCATCCAGCTGAGTGAACGGATTGACAGAAGAATTCAGGAGAGAAGAGGGAGAAAACATTATGGACATTTGGGCTCTTAAACCCCATTGGGTAATTCGCCCCCTGCAGTAGCCACGCCGGGGATGTGGTACCAGGACACTGGAAGAAAAATAAGGAACGATGGATTTTGTCTTTGTTTAGAAGGATTTGGCTAATTTTGTTTCACAAAAGAAAGAAAGCCATAAATAAATATTATTTTGTTCCAGCATCCCCCACGTGTCGCTTAACATTCACTTTTAATATGATGAAAACAGTGGTATTCTAAAGCCGTTTGCAGTTGGTCTTTGTCTTGTTTTTTTTGCCATTTATTTTTTTTATCTGCCAGACTTGGAGTTTTTTACAGCTATCTGGTTGCTATCTGGTTGCTATCTGGTTGCTATCTGGTTGCTAGGGCCTAACAGACAAATACAAGAGGTCACTGAACTCAAACCATCATCTTTGTATTAAAGGGGTGGTTTACCTTCAAGATAACTTTTAGTAGGTTATTGAATGGCTAATTCTAAACAACTTTTCACTTCGCCTCCTTTTTTGTTTTTGAATTATTTGCCTTCTTCTTTTGACTCATTCCAGCTTTCAATTAGGGGTCAGTGACCCCATCTAAAAAACAAATGCTCTGTAAGGCTACAAATGTATTGCTATTGCTACTTTTTATTACTCATCTTTCTTTTCAGGTCTCTCCTATTCATATTCCAGTCTCTTATTCGAATCAATGCATGGTTGCTAGGGGAATTTGGACCCTAGCAACCAGACTGTTGAAATTACAAACTGGAGAGCTGCTGAATAAAAAGCTAAATAAGTCAAAAACCACAAAGAATGAAAACCAATTGTAAATTGTCTCAGAATATCCCTCTCTACATCACACTAAATGTTCATTTTTTTTTAATTGTTTTTATTTGAAGTCCAGCACACAAACAAGTGATTTCACATCTGTGAAGGTACAGTGATGTTATTAGAATTTGTATATGAATACATAACTAATAAAGTATTGATTTATATAAAGGTATTAAAGGAGAAATAAACCCTTAATAAAAAAACCCTACCCTACATAGATCCCCCGGGCAAATGCCCCTAACTCTTTACTTACCCCTCGGTGCAGATTCTGTCCAGCGGAGTTTACGGCGCCATCTTCAGCTGCTTCGGTAATCTTCAGAATGAGTCAGGCCCTTTCTAATTTTCATGGACTTCGGCGCATGCTCAGTTGTCTCAGAACCACAGGATATTGCTCCAGCTGCGCATGCGTCACTTCGCTATTCTCATTACGAAGATTTCCGAAGAGAAGAAGATGGCTGACGTGAACTCCGCTGGACAGAATCTGCACCGAGGGGTAAGTAAAAAGTTAGGGGCATTTGCCCAGGGGCCAGCTAGGCTTGTGGGAGATGGAAGGGGGGTCTATGTAGGTTAGGGGAGTAGAGTTTTTTTTATTAATGGTTTGTTTCTCCTTTAAGTATTTGTTTTTCGACATGATATCACATGAACAAATGCAAAGGGAGAGTAAATAAAATGAGGTGAAATCTGAGATCTGCTGGGTTGGGTTGGCAGTGTTCTCTCACACCTAAATCAAGTAAGTGCTGGGTATTCATTTTCTTTTTTCTTTTAAATAATGACAAAACAAACAGAATAGTTAAACTAGAATCACACGTGCCTGTTGTTTATCCTGGATATGAGAGGTGCAGGGCATCCGCTATCTACCCTTATGTTGGTGGACTCTGGGGGGCAGCTGTTGTCTTTGTCAGGTTGTGCTAGAGATTAATGGATTAGCACCTCGCAGGCTTTCTAAGGGCCCTTACTCACGGGCGTTTGAAGCTGCGCTCCCCTGCGTTCCGGTTTTATGCGTTCAGCCGCAGGTAAGCGCAGGAGTAGACGCAATGAATTCTTTTCAATGCAGCTGTACTCGCACAGACGCATGTAAGCGCCGAACGCAGGTTGGGACGCAGCATGTTGCATTTTTCCTGTGTTCGGTGCTTACATGCGTCTGTGTGAGTACAGCTGCATTGAAAAGAATTCATTGCGTCTACTCCTGCGCTCACCTGCGGCTGAACGCATAAAACCGGAACGCAGGGGAGCGCAGCTTCAAACGCCCGTGAGTAAGGGCCCTTAGTCAAACCAAGGGGTGTAGCGGAAGGTGGATACTGTGAGTTGTCTAATGTCAGATGGGAAGCTTTAAATACATGTGGTCCATGTTTGGACAGTTTTATTTAAGGATGCTTCCAGCCTGTCCTTATGGAAGAAAAAATGCAATTTATTTTTAACTAAGTTCATAGATGGGGGAGAAAGTCATTGCTGCAATATGGCTTTTCTAGTTGCTGCAGCTCGACTTTCTGCTAATGCTTTGTTACCTTCCGGCCCTTACACACGGGTGTTTTCAGCTGTGGCTCCCCTGCCATATTTGATATAGTGAACTTATTGCACGAGGCTAAAGTTTGAGCTTGTCAATAGCAGCAATGATCCAGGACTTCAAACTTGTCACAGGGGGTCACCATCTTGGAAAGTGTCTGTGACACTCACATGCTCAGTGGGCTCTGATTGGCTGTTGAGAAGCTAAGCTTAGGGCTCGTCACTAATTATCCAGCAGAAAATGAGCTTCCCTGGCTGTAATATAAGCTGATGCTACAGGTTTGCTGATTATTAAATTCTGATGCTAATTGCACTGGTTTCTGTGCTGCCATGTAGTAATTATGTGTATTAATTACTAATCAGCCTTATATTGTGACATTTCTATTCTATGTGTACTGTATATTGTGAGTGGGTCCCTAAGCTCAGTAAGTGACAGCAGCACAGAGCATGTGCAGTGAATCAGCAGAAAAGAAGATGGGGAGCTACTGGGGCATCTTTGGAGACACAGATCTTTACTGCTAAAGGGCTGTGGTTGCCTTGGGCTGGTACAGAAGCACAAAACATCATGTACAACATTTCTAGCTACTTCTTTAGTTACGCTTTAATTCTCCTTTAAGGGGTCACCCTATGCACTGACATAACAGCTGCCCCCCAACTTACAGAAGTGACGTCACCCACACGGATGTGCTTAACATCACTTCTGGTGCCCACACAGGCCCTGTACCCCTCAGCCCCCCCCTGAATTTATTCGGAAAGTCTCCCCGACAGCTAGGGGGGAATTTTTTTATTATTCCTTACACACTTCCTACACTCACTTTCCTCTGATTTAGTAAGAATTTTTACACAGGGACTAATAACTGTAGCAACCAGGCAGCCATTCAGAGTAACAGAAGAGTAGTAGAGGGTGTGAGCAGAAATATAAGCCGTGAAGAAGATTGAGAATAATGCAGAAATTAGAGCATCACAATGAATCTATTTTTGGTTGCCGGGGTCTTTAAATGGATACTGTCATCGGAAAACATGTTTTTTTTCCAAAACACATCAGTTAATAGTGCTACTCCAGCAGAATTCTGCACTGAAATTCATTTCTCAAAAGAGCAAACAGATTTTTTTATATTCAATTTTGAAATCTGACATGGGGCTAGACATATTGTCAATTTCCCAGCTGCCCCTGGTCATGTGACTTGTGCCTGCACTTTAGGAGAGAAATGCTTTCTGGCAGGCTGCTGTTTTTCCTTCTCAATGTAACTGAATGTGTCGGACATGGATTTTACTATTGAGTGTTGTTCTTAGATCTACCAGGCAGCTGTTATCTTGTGTTAGGGAGCTGTTATCTGGTTACCTTCCCATTGTTCTGTTGTTTGGCTGCTGGGGGGGGGGAAGGGAGGGGGGTGATATCACTCCAACTTGCAGTACAGCAGTAAAGAGTGATTGAAGTTTATCAGAGCACAAGTCACATGACTGGAGGCAGCTGGGAAATTGACAATATGTCTAGCCCCATGTCAGATTTCAAAATTGAATATAAAAAATCTGTTTGCTCTTTTGAGAAATGGATTTCAGTGCAGAATTCTGCTGGAGCAGCACTATTAACTGATTCATTTTGAATTTTTTTTTCCCATGACAGTATCAGTTTAACCTTTGTAACCATTCTGTTGTTCCAAACAAGGAGATGCAGCCAAAATATGTGTATTTATGCAAAAAGCAATAATAGAATAGGATTCCAGCAATGAGACACAAGGGAGGCGCATTGTTTTGTATAAAGGTGATTGGGAAGAACGTTTGATATGAAGCATAACAAGTTGGTGTAAAGGTGATACTTATATTGACTAACATAAATGGTAATCACAGAAAGTTTCAGAACATTGTACTTTGAAGAAAGAACTGCAATGTTCTGAAAGCTTGTTGTGATTATCATCTTAGTTAGCCAATAAAAGTATCACCTTTACACCACTTTTGCTTCATATCAAACGTTTTTCCCTATAACTTTCTCAACGGGCCAACACGGGGCAAAAAAACGTTACCTGGAACCTATAAAGGTGAAGACACAATAACGCAAAACTTGTCTGAACATTTTAAGTTTTTATTGTTGCTGCTCCTTCAGCCGTACCCCTGTGTGTTCCCTTCCTTTTCCTGCAGCTTCTTTCATAGGCACCAAATAACTTGGCCTTTAACTTCAGAATTCCCAAACTTCATGTTTATCCATATAAAAGCCCCACCCAGAGGCCGGGGTACCAGTTGAGTCTCACGGGATAGAGAAACAGTAAACTAATTACTGGGATCCTAATATCCTACCTGGACAATTACTCACTCATTAAGGTCATTTTCTAGATACTGCTATTACTAAATACTTCATTATAGGGGAGTAGTAGTTGGACTTATTCGGTTCAAGCCCCCTTTGGAGAACCCACCTTTAAAGGGGTAGTTGACCTTTAAGTTAACTTTTAGTATGTTATATGATGGCTAATTCTAAGCAACTTTTCAATTGGTCTTCACCTTCCTACTCTTCTTTTAAACTGGGAGTCACTGACCCCATCCAAAAAACAAATGCTCTGTAAGGCTACAAATGTATTGTTATTGCTACTTTTTTTTTACTCATCTTTCTATTCAGGCCTCCCCTATTCATAGTCCAGTCTCTTATTCATGTTAATGCATGGTTACTAGGGTAGCTAGGGTAGTTTGCAAACTGGAGAGCTGCTGAATAAAAAGCTAAATAACTCAAAAACCACAAATAATAAAATATGAAAACCAATTGTAAATTGTCTCAGAATATCCCTCTCTACATCATACTAACAGTTAATTTAAAGGTGAACAACCCATTGTAGAGACCCCCCTAGCTCATATCAATGTTATAAAAACACATTGGAATCATTCACCCATAGTTCCAGTTTCTCCAAAAATCTCACACTAACCTTCTAGTTGGACTGTCATGTGTCTACAAAATCAGACAGACCATCTCTTTAATCTCACCCTAAATGGACTTTCTACTGAGCCCCCTGCCACTGCTCCAAGACCCAGAAGAAAGGGGCGGGTGCATAATTAATAAGCACTGCTATAGGGCATTCCCATTGAGAGGTTACGTTTCCACTGGTTTAGCTCCCAGTCTCAGGATTGTCTACTACAGGTAACTATTACAATATCACAGATGGAGCAATAGACATGCAGAGAGACCCGCAGATGGAGTCAGTGTCGGACTGGGATGCCAGGGGCCTAGGGTTGCCACCATTCCAGTTTTGACCTGGAAAGCCCCGGTTTTTTGAAGGGCTTTTCAGGTCAAAACTGGCTGCTGATTTTCCAAATTAGGAAAACCAGGCAGAATTTCCTGAGATTGAAGCGGCAATGGGCCAATCTCTGATCACTACATCACTATCCCACCCCACACAGTCCCGTCCCCACTATGTCACGCCCCGCCTCCCCTCTGGAGTTCGTCGAGGAAAAGTCAATGCATACTATACTCTATTATTCCATTATTAAACCTCTTTATTCTCCTAGTCTCTTTTCTCTACATACTATACTCTATTCTTCCATTATTAAGCCTCTTTATTCTCCCAGTCTCTCTTCTCTACATACTATACTCTATTCTTCCATTATTAAATCTCTTTATTCTCCTAGTCTCTCTTCTCTACATACTATACTCTATTCTTCCATTATTAAATCTCTTTATTCTCCTAGTCTCTCTTCTCTACATACTATACTCTATTCTTCCATTATTAAGCCTCTTTATTCTCCTAGTCTCTCTTCTCTACATACTATACTCTATTCTTCCATTATTAAGACTCTTTATTCTCCCAGTCTCTCTTCTCTACATACTATACTCTATTCTTCCATTATTAAATCTCTTTATTCTCCTAGTCTCTCTTCTCTACATACTATACTCTATTCTTCCATTATTAAATCTCTTTATTCTCCTAGTCTCTCTTCTCTACATACTATACTCTATTCTTCCATTATTAAACCTCTTTATTCTCCCAGTCTCTCTTCTCTACATACTATACTCTATTCTTCCATTATTAAGCCTCTTTATTCTCCCAGTCTCTCTTCTCTACATACTATACTCTATTCTTCCATTATTAAACCTCTATTCTCCTAGTCTCTCTTCTCTACATACTATATACTCTATTCTTCCATTATTAAACCTCTTTATTCTCCTGGTCTCTTTTCTCTACATACTATACTCTATTCTTCCATTATTAAACCTCTTTATTCTCCTAGTCTCTCTTCTCTACATACTATACTCCTATACCCAAAAACCCAGTTAATCTTTCATGTGCTCTCTGGAATGCCAGATCTGTTTGCAACAAACTCACCGCTATACACGACCATTTCATTGCAAATTCCTTTAACCTACTTGCGCTTACTGAAACCTGGCTCTCTCCTACTGACACTGCCTCACCTGCTGCCCTGTCCTATGGGTGCTACACCTTACTCATACTTACTCATACTTACTCATACTCCTAGACCTGGTAACAGACCTGGAGGTGGGGGTACGTTTGCTTCTCTCTCCCCGCTGTACTTTTAAAGTTCTTCCACCTGTTCCCTCTTTATCATTCTCCTCATTTCAGGCTCACTGCATTAGGCTCTTTTCTCCTGTTTCACTCTGCATTGCTGTTATATATCCACCACCAGGACCAACTGCACAATTTCTGGACAACTTTGCAGCCTGGCTTCCTTACTTTCTCTCATCTAACATCCCATCCATCATATTAGGTGACTTTAATATACCCGTTAACAACATCAACAACTCTTCTGTCTCTAAACTTCTTTCACTAACCTCCTCCCTAGGCTTATCTTTGTGCTCAGACTCCCCCTCTCACTCCAATGGTAATGCTCTGGATCTCATATTTACCAGACTCTGTTCAACCTCCAATTTTACTAACTCCCCATTTCCCCTCTCTGATCACAATATGGTCACATTTCAACTCTCACTAACTCCCTCCTCACCCCCTGCTATTCCCCAAACACGTACTTACCGTGACTTGCAAGCTGTAGTCTCATCTCTCTTCTTCCTTTGACTCTCTTCACTCTAATATCTCAGCCATCTCATGTCCTAATGTGGCTACCTCTGTCTACTATAGTACTCTCACCACTGCCCTAAATGAGCTTGCTCCTATAAAAACTAAACGTTCTAGACCCAAACCACTTCAACCTTCGCATACTGCTCATACAAAAGCGCTCCAAAGACATTCACGTGCACTTGAGCGTCGCTGGCGCAAATCCCGTTCAGAATCAGACTTTTGGAGCTACAAATCCACCCTGCGCTCCTTTAACACCAGCCTCTTCCAAGCCAAACAAACTTACTTTACTTCACTCATTAACTCCCTTTCTAAAAAACCAGCACAACTTTTCTCCACCTTTAACCCTCTCCTTTCCCCTTCTCCACCCCCTCCATGCACATCTGTCTCTGCTCAAGATATTGCTGAACACTTCAAAAACAAAATTGACACTATCAGAAGGGACATTACACTACTCAACCCCCCTAGACTTCCACCACCCTCCCTCCACACTCCCCAGTCTCTCCTGTGCTCCTTCACCCCTGTCACTGATGAGGAATCTCAAAGCTTCTGGCCTCTTCTCACCTTACCACCTGCCCGCTTGATCCAATTCCCTCAAAACTTCTCCGCAATACCAATCCTTGTCTAATCAAAGCCTTAACTCACCTATTTAATCTTTCGCTCTCAACTGGACTGTTTCCTTCTCAACTAAAACATGCTCTTGTCACCCCCATTCTGAAAAAACCCTCTCTTGATCCCTCCAATCTTGACAACCTCCGACCTATCTCTCTGCTACCTTTCATCTCTAAACTACTTGAGCGCCTAGTCTACAACCGACTTACCTCATTCTTCTCTGACAATAACCTGCTGGACCCCCTACAATCTGGTTTTAAGCCACAACACTCCACGGAAACTGCCCTGACTCGACTAACTAATGACCTTTTAACCGCTAAAGCCAACAATCACTTCTCACTACTAATACTGCTTGATCTCTCAGCCGCATTTGACACTGTAGATCACCCTCTCCTCCTCCAGTCCCTCCAGTCGCTTGGCCTTCGTGACACAGCCCTGTCCTGGTTCTCTTCTTACATCACCAATCGTTCCTTCAGTGTCTCCTACAATGGAGTATCATCTTCTCCCCTACCTCTTTCTGTTGGGGTTCCTCAAGGCTCTGTCCTGGGACCATTACTATTCTCCCTCTATACTTCCTCCCTTGGCAAATTAATAAATTCTTATGGTTTCCACTACCACCTCTATGCTGACGATACTCAGATCTATCTCTCATCTCCTGATCTCAACCCAGAACTCCTAACTCGCGTCTCCTCCTGCCTGTCCGCTATCTCTACCTGGATGTCACAACGCTACCTTAAATGAAACCTCTCTAAAACTGAAATGGTTCTCTTTCCTCCAAGAAACACCAGTAGCATCCCCGAAGTATCCATCATAGTTAACAATTCCACTATCAACCCCTCTCCCCAGGCCCGGTGCCTTGGGGTTATCCTAGATTCTGCCCTGTCATTCACTCCTCATATCCAGTCACTTATTAAATCATGTCACTTCCACCTAAGGAACATATCCAAAATACCATCATTTATCACCCAAGACGCTGCCAAAATTCTTATTCACTCTCTCATCATATCGCGTCTAGACTACTGTAACTCTCTTTTAATTGGCCTCCCCCTCCAGAGACTGTCACCTCTCGAGTCCATAATGAACACTGCTGCGAGGCTCATACACCTCAGCAACCGCTCCTCCTATGCCTCGCCATTCTGTCAATCCCTGCACTGGCTTCCGTTACCTTTCAGAATCAAATTCAAATTAATGACTTGACTTTCAAAGCACTTCATAACTCTGCCCCACCCTACATCTCTGAACTCATCTCTATATACTCACCCAACCGCTTACTACTCTCCTCTACTGACCTGCTACTCAACTCTTCTCTCATTACCTCCTCACATGCTCGCATTCAAGACTTTGCAAGGGCTGCACCCCTCCTCTGGAACTCTCTCCCACCGTCTGTCCGACTTTCTCCCAACCTTTCTGCTTTCAAGAAATCTCTGAAAATGCACTTCTTTCGAGAAGCCTCCCCTCACTCTGCTTAACTACCAAACACAACACCACATACAATACCACATTTCTCACCCACTTACTTCGATCTTGCCCACTCCCACACCTTGTGTATTACTCCCTCCCCTTTAGACTGTATGCCTATGCATAGGGCCTTCCTCACCTCTTTGTACCTGTATTGATTATGATGTTTGTTACTCCATATATTCTATATATGTAATTCATGTGATGTAGTTGTATAATCACATTTACTTTACAGTGCTACGCAATATGTTGGCGCTATATAAATACATGTTAATAATAATAATAATAATAATACTATACTCTATTCTTCCATTATTAAATCTCTTTATTCTCATAGTCTCTTCTCTCCACATACTATACTCTATTCTTCCATTATTAAACCTCTTTATTCTCCTAGTCTCTTCTCTCTACATACTATACTCTATTCTTCCATTATTAAACCTCTTTATTCTCCTAGTCTCTTCTCTCTACATACTATACTCTATTCTTCCATTATTAAGACTCTTTGTTCCCATGAAGGACTAGGGAATGACCATAAGTGGTCCAATGGTTAGAATCAAGAGGCCCACTGAGCCCGTTGGGCCAGACCTACACTGGATGGAGCCAATTTTAATGGTTCAGGTGAATGTGACCTACCTACTAATGTAGCCCATGATGCCCCAATGAACCATAACACTATTAAAACCTAAACCATCGGCACATAGAAAACAAGAGTCTGCACCCAATGTGCTTTCCTGTATTGCGTCACCTTGTCAGCACCAATAATTGTAACCAAGGCCCATGATTCTAGTAAATTCAATCAGCATTTAAGAGAAATTCACTTAGTGCCCTGGTTGGTTCTCAGTTTAATTGCTCTGGTATCGGATAAGTGGAGAATTGCGGTGCCTGAGCTTCAATTTCCATATTATTCCCCGGAGCCTTCTTTAATCTTCTCTAACTAAAAAACAAAAGTTCAGTATCATTAATGTTTCTCTCCATTAGGCGCCGGAGCACATGAAGTCACTCATGTTAAAATTCAAGTGAAACTCCTTATTTATTTATGTTTCTGTCTGCGGCTGATCAGCGAGAGATATTCCCAGGCACAATAATATGACTGGTCAGGTCAGGGTATCTTGAAGAAAGACAAAATTACCTCTCCTCTAATCCCAGTAGTCTAACCTTGCACTGACTGGTGAATAACCTGCTCCCATCCGGTTATTATGGCCCTTATATATATTCAATTGGGGCAAGACTGGATATGACCCAGTATCCGTCAATATCTCGGGGGAGATAGAGAGAACAAGGGAAAATACTGAGCATTGTATCAAATGGCCCAGGCTAAAGATCAAGCTGAGAATGAAACTAGACATTAATTATAGTCATTTGAATATTAGACATATTCTGTATTTATTCTGTATCTATTATGACCCTTCAGTCTCTTTCCGTGAAGTCTAATCCTATTATTTCCAAACACTTTTCTAAAGATTGGGCTGTTGTGCTCAGTGCGCTGGAACTAATCTGCCACAAAAGAACCTTGATTTACGCTGCTTCTCTATCCTTGATGCAGCGATTGTGTTCCCATCAGGGGGGCTCTTAGCCTCAAACTTCTATTACCCTTGTGTTTTGGGTTGGGAGCTCAGTGCCCCTTAGGGTGGTGTCTCCACATGTGCCAGCACCCTTATAGGCCAATTAGCAGACACCTGTGGGTGGTTACAGGGTCCATCACTGTATGGCCAAAAATATCTGGACCCCGTCTAAACTTGCATCTTCAGAGAATGGGTTTCCAGGGGCAGGTGGCCACAGTCATGTCTTGCATCATTACAGGCCGTGCCAAGCCATTGTCAGGACTATTGTATGATGCCATTCTCCTCAACCTAACAATGAAATTATTTCCTATAAGCAGGGATGTGCAGAATCCAGGATTCAGCCAGGATACGGCCTTTTTCAGTAGGATTCAGATTTGTCCAAATTGCGTGACTTTTTGTCACAAAAGAAGGAAGTAAAAAATGTTATTCCCTTTTCCACCCCATTATTTGCATATGCAAATTAGGATTCAGATTGGAAGGATTTTGGGTTCGGCCAAATCCAAAATAGTGGATTCGATGCATCCCTATAAATAAGCCATCACTTAACTTGTCAGACTTACTGGCCTATAATTGCCAAGTTGAGCTCGGAATGCCTTCGAGTTACTTTGGTTTTCCTCCAGTTCATTTGTTCCCTACCAGATAAAAGGGAGTCTGAGTAAAGTAATGGTGACGGGCTGAAATGGAACTAATCTCCCTGTGTCAGTGATACCCAGATGGCCTCAAAGCAGGTGATTATTTTTGAATTCCTGACTTGGAGATGAGTTTTTGTTATTCAGCATTTTATTTAGCAGCTCTCCAGTTTGTAATTTCAGCCATCTGGTTGCTAGGGTCCAAATTACCCTAGCAACCATGTATTGATTTGAATAAGAGACTGAAATATGAATAGGGGAGGCCTGAATAGAAAGATGAGCAATAAAAATTAGCAATAACAATACATTTGTAGCCTTACAGAGTATTTGTTTTTTAGACGGGGTCAGTGACCCTGTAATTTAAGAAAATGCACCATACCGCCATATTGTTCGGCTGTCTCAGATATCCCCTGCACCCACTGAAACTGGCACAGAAGATCTGTAGTGTGTTTGTGCTCAGCGAGGGGGCAGGGGAGGTCTGGGACATGGAACAACTTGGCAGTGGGGCCCTTATAGGAGAAGGACCCCATAGTGGTGCCTTTTGTGAGGAAGAGGAGCAGTGTGAGGTTGGAGGTGAGCAATTAGAATGGCTGGAGGGACCCAATAACTAGGCACCCCTAGTAATTCTACATTAAGAATAAGATGAGTGGTATGGACTTGGCACAGCTGGGGAATATATACCCCACATTAGGATTTAAAGGGTAACTAATTCAATCTGAGTATTTGTGAAGAGTATGAAAGTACCTGAAGCTTGTGGTATGGGCTGCACTTGGGGCTTAGGTAGATACCAAACTGAATCAGACAGCAACATATCTGCTCCCTCCTTATACAGGATTATTGGGGTTCATTAGGCCGATTATCCAGTGCAACATTATTTTGCTTATGTCCAGGGCAGAAACAACAGGGCTATGGGCCCAACTGCAGGCCCAGATTAAGGAAAGTGAGTTAACTTCAGGAATCCTTACACAGAATAAAATCATGTGTGTCCTGCCCTGTTCCTTCGTGATCCTGCCCCAACATGGCCGTATAGATTATACAGTTAGATCGTTGAAGGATACCAGCCTGACAACTAGTGGTGTTGCAATGACACAAAATGGAATAATATAGTCAATTTCGGGATAATTTAGCACCTGTCAAAGCGTTTCAGATTTCCTCAACGACTAATCAAGTCAGAAACTCCCTCTTCCTTCATCTTTTGGCCCCAGATTTTGCTGAACCACCACTCCATAATAAATCAGTAGTTTGTACTTGATCCCAACTAAGATATAATTAATCCTTATTGGAGGCAAAACCAGCCTATTGGCTTTATTGAGAATTTTCTAGTAGACTTAAGGCATGAAGATTCAAGATCCCTTATCCTGAAAATTCAAGGACACAAGCATTCTGGATAACAGGTCCCATTCCTGCACTTGATACTTGAATTAAGATATAATTAATCCTTATTGGGTTTAAGGTTTGAATGTTATTAACTTTTAGTAGGATGTAGAGAGAGATATTCTGAGACGATTTGCAATTGGTTATCGTTTATTATTTGTGACTTATTTAGCTTTTTATTCAGCGGCTCTTCCAGTTTGCTATTTCAGCATTCTGGTTGCTAGCGTCCAAATTCCCCTAGCAACCATGCATTGATTTGAATAAGAGACTGGAATATGAATAGTAGAGACCCGAAAAGAAAAAAGGGTAATAAAAATTAGCAAAAAAAAAAATACATGTGTAGCTTTACAGAGCATTGTTTTTTTTAGAAGGGGTCAGTGACCCCCATTAGAAATCTGAAAAGAGTGAGAAGAAGGCGGCAAATAATTAAAAAACGATACAATAGAAATGATGAAGGCCAATTGAAAAGTTGCTCTTGTTCTAAAACACACTAAAGTGAACCACCCCTTTAAGTTATGGAGATCTAAATTACGGAAATAAAATTCCCCAGGTCCCGAGAATTCTGGATAACTGATCCCATTCCTGTATATAAAACAAAGGTTTAACCCTTTCCCTGACATGGCGTACAGTACTTTAACCCTTCACATGACGATATCTGCTGTAGAATCTGTGGCACCAATAGGAAGGTGCCGTTGCACTGGGACCAGACTCATTGCTGGACTTGTCTGTGCTCCATGTTTAACTGCAACTCACAGTGCGGCAGGATCAAGAGCCCCCCATTACACAAAGCTATAGGGTGTCAGTATGTGGGTGCTTCTCTATGGGAGACAGATGGAAGTTACTATTTGCTTAGTCTTGTATTAAACACAGACCTCCATGAATGAGATGCAACACAAACAGGAGCAAGAATGGTGGAACGTCTACACATTTATTTCAGAGTAAATGGAGCAGAAATATCTTTGGGGAGAGAGAATTTTCTTTAAGTGTAACAAAGAGGAGAAACGTTGTACAGTAACTATTGTCCTTAGATTGGGAATGTCCATCAAATGTTCCACCTCTCTGTCTGTGCCTCCACTCCTGACACCAGACCCTCTCCCAAAATCTCCAAGTCTTCTACAAAGGCCTCGGCATTGGGCACCAGCAGGGCTTTGTCACTCTTGCCGTCCATCTGTCTGCCTTTCACATTGGTCGTCTGCAAGATACGAGAGAAACGGTGAAACCAACTGGCTTTAAAGGATAAGTAAACCTATAAAATAAGTGAATGTACAATGTATGAGGGGGGCTATTCTAAGCACTTTTGTAATGTACATTCATAATTTATTTATTTTTTTAATTGCAAGATATTAAGGGATACATGTACTGTTAATATGAATGAATTGTGTTACAACAGCGCCACCTGCTGGTCAGTTTCCCACCAGTCTGACCAGCAAGTAGTCAAGGAAGTTGTCAGGAGAAAGAAAGAGGCTGATGTTCTTCTGCTTAGGAAAGATGTGAGAAAGGTTTCTAATTTTATTCCTAAGCAGAAGAACATCAGCCTCTTTCTTTCTCCTGACAACTTCCTTGACTACTTGCTGGTCAGACTGGTGGGAAACTGACCAGCAGGTGGCGCTGTTGTAACACAATTCATTCATATTAACAGTACATGTATCCCTTAATATCTTGGAATCAAAAGAAAATAAATAATGAATGTACATTGCAAAAGTGCTTAGAATAGCCCCCTCATCAATTTTACATTCACTTATTTTAAAGGTTTACTTATCCTTTTATCGATCAGCAGCCCCCCCCCTGGACCTAAGGAAGTACAGTTCATCAGCTGTTC
The DNA here is from genome assembly GCF_017654675.1 of Xenopus laevis. Classification (NCBI taxonomy): domain Eukaryota; kingdom Metazoa; phylum Chordata; class Amphibia; order Anura; family Pipidae; genus Xenopus; species Xenopus laevis. Next base: position 228,638,656 of record NC_054371.1, read on the forward strand.
ATAAACAACAATTCCCAGCATTCACTGGCAGCCAGTGTTCAATGTTACACATTATTCACAATAGATTGGAGTATAATTCTGCTGTGTGCGCATGTTCTGATTGGCTGCAGGCCCAGCCCTGTGTACATTCTAATGCTCTCATTGGATATAAATCGGCATGTCACGTGGAATGGTAAAGGTGGCAGCCAATCAGCTGTAGCTAAATCCACTTACTTTAAATGGCTGAGGCTCAAAGCTTGAAGGTTTCCAGAGCACCCCGATCACGTCACCTCCGTGCAGGTCATGGAAGAACAGAGCGAACTCTCCATACGCTTCCTGAGACACAACAGAGATCACAGAGTTTTAGAGAAGTCCAGAGTGCGGCCCTCCAGCTGCCCTACAGCTCCCGACATGCGCTACAGCTCCCGACATGCGCTACAGCTCCCGACACCCCTCTATGTACTTACTCTGAGCTCCTGGAGGAACAGCTGAATAGGATCATAACCCACAACAGGAAACATCAGGTCTTTCACCTGCGCCCCCTCCTTTAACATCCCACGGAAAAACGACTTTGCTGGTTGATCCACGGCCTCTCGGTGGCGCGAGATTTGCTTGGGGTTCAGGCGGATCAGAACATCGTACAAATCCAGGGGGGGTCGGAAGATCATCTGGGACAGAGCATCACACAATGGGGTTAATAAACACTGCTCAGCTACTAGTAGTATTAATACTCACACCAAATTGTATCCACCAGCGAGAAATAGGTGTTGGCGCTATATAAATACAATAATAATAATAATAATAACTAATAATAATAATAATAATAGACTGCCTCCTCTTCTGCATCTCTCCGTGTATCATTATCCAGCAGCTGAAATAGGGGGTTGTGGGAGCAGTCCCAGGTTAAGTTAATTCCCAGCAGCTCGAGGTTCAGGCAGGTGATTTAGTTTAGAGGTAGAAATTCCCCCAAGGGGCAACAGTAAAGTGACTGGAACCAGTTCGTCCAGTTGATTTATTGGCAAAGAGACTGAATGAGGTGAATCTCTCCCCCAGCATCAGAATTCCCATGAGAACTGGGACTGGCGGATAAATCCCAGACTGGGAAGGAGTCAGGCAAGTTCTTCTGCAGCAGTCGGTTATGAGCCCCACGGGGGGGGGGGGGTCTTACCCCTTTATATCCAAACTGGGTCATTACAACTGGACTACAGGCACCTGATCAAGATTGTGCAAGTTATTCTGCTAGTAACTGAAAGCACAGGCAGCAACATCGCCCTCTGCTGGGCACTGAGTGAAATGCACTGATTTATACTGAGAGCAAATATCAGGGGGCACCAGCCTGGGAATAAGAACTGCCCCTGGTTATAAGAAGTTTGGGCATTTCAGCTGCTCTGCACAACGGGGGCAATTCAACAGGGAAATTAATAATTGGCCATACTGATTAAAGAGTCTGTCTGTGGGTGTGGCCTATAAACCATGTGACATGTACAAATAGGAAAATATTCCCTGTCCCTGATTCTTTATAAAAACAGATTTAGTCAATTTCTCCAAAGACGGAACATACAAGTTTATTGTGTATCTCACACACTCCCAGAAGCTTACACACAGGGGGCGTGTGCTGTGGAACTTGCCAGCAAATGATACAAGTGCTTTACCCAAGTGCACAATGATTGACAGCTATTGGCCCCTCCCAGTCTAGTCCCGTCACTCATAACGACAATTTGTCGGCACCAAACAGCCCCGAGGGAGATTACACAACCTGGCGCTCTAGAGAGTGACATCATGCCATTACCTTTCCTTAAAAGCTCCAAATAGATTGCAAGCTCTGCAGGGAAGGATTTCTAATAAGGTACAGAAATGTCAATTATATGTGGCTCAGGGCACTTCTTTATATTCATGAGCTGCTACTCACACAATTCTAGAAGGTTGTGAATCTTGTAGTGCAGCAGCAATTGCTGAAAAGGATGCTGGGAATTGTAGTCCTGCTGCTGTTTTACACATAAAGGGGCAACACAAGAATAGAGGAATCCCATTGGCTCGCTTACCTTATAGTCGTGATTTCCTCTGGGATCCATGAGCTGCTGCTCCAGAGCACGTAATGACTCCAGACACAGCACAATGAGGCGCTGCAGCATCTGCACAACAAACACACAATTAACCCTCATTAACCCTCGCACTCACTGGGACGTGCCAAGGATCAGCATAAGGCACTCTTAAAGGGAAAGTGAATCCCTCATTAAGCCTCACACACGCAGGATGTGCCACGGCCCAGGGCTTAGCATTAGGCACTCTTAAAGGGACAGTAATAGTAGCAAATAAGAGGCACTGACATACATGTAACTGTAAGGCCTGTGGCACAAGGGAAGATTCCTTCATTAACATTTTTCAGAAAAATTTGGTTTTAAAACAAAAAAAAGAAGTTTAAGATTTCTGCTGCCAAACCAAGGCAAATGCTTTTTTTGTTAAATGGGCCCCAACCATACAACGGGGCACTTCTGCTCTCCCCACCCTGAAAACAAATATAAAAGGCAAAACTGAAAGAAACCGGATGTATCAGGTACATAAAAACTGTTCTCTATAAATCTGATATTCCCACTTGTTGGCCCTCCTGCTGCTCTATAACAAGAACTCACACAGTGCCCCCCCCCCCCCAGCAATTAATGAGTCAGCCCATTTCATTGCACAGAATCCCTTTTGTTCTATAAATGAAACCAGTTATTTGCCTAAATGATACAAATAACATCCCCCCCCCCCCCCCCCGTTGAAGAAAAGGAAAACAGAAAGGAGACGTGTCACTACCTGCCCCAATTTTAGTTTCAATGTTTTTAAAGCTGTCAGTCATTGTATTACTCAGGCCCAGGGCCCTTAAAGGAACAGTAACTCCAAAAAGGTTCTGTTTAGTCTAGAGGCTGCGAGTGCATCTGCTCTGCCAAGGGGTCGGACATTAAAGCTGAATTTGGGCAAAAGGGCACAAGTTTATACAGACAGCAGATACATTGGGTTTAGTGCTCTATAGAATCATAGAATGAAACCCTCTGCATCTAATGAGACATTTTTTGCCAAGAATGTGTGGATCACCCACAATATAAATATGATTTTTGACTGGTTTTGTGCACAGGGGTTTGCAGGAGAGTGTGCAATGTGCTGCAGGGGTATCAGGGTAATGTGTAATGAGCTGCAGGGATATCAGGGTAATGTGTAATGAGCTGCAGGGGTATCAGGGTAATGTGCAATGAGCTGCAGGGGTATCAGGGTAATGTGCAATGAGCTGCAGGGGTATCAGGGTAATGTGCAATGAGCTGCAGGGGTATCAGGGTAATGTGCAATGAGCTGCAGGGATATCAGGGTAATGTGTAATGAGCTGCAGGGATATCAGGGTAATGTGCAATGAGCTGCAGGGGTATCAGGGTAATGTGCAATGAGCTGCAGGGATATCAGGGTAATGTGTAATGAGCTGCAGGGATATCAGGGTAATGTGCAATGAGCTGCAGGGGTATCAGGGTAATGTGCAATGAGCTGCAGGGGTATCAGGGTAATGTGCAATGAGCTGCAGGAATATCAGGGTAATGTGCAAGACATAAGTCTCCCCAGGCAAGATATTTAGCACAAAGATGGAAGTCAGACAGGACAGGTTAATTTGCCTTTCAGCAGGTTATGCCCAGACTATTTAGCAGAGAGATTACAATATGGGTCACACCTTCGGACTTGACAGCTTTTTGCCTTTGGCTCCCATTTTCACAGCCCTATGGTCTGACGCTCTGATTCTTCTGGATTCCACAGTGTTGGCACAAGTACCAGTTCCTGGTAGTGACTTCCCTGCTGATCTCTCACCGATAGGGGTAGGTAATGGTGGAAGAATAAACCAGCACCACCTGCTTAACTCGGGCTCCTAACAGTCGGCTTTGGGCCATGAATAAACTTATAGGCCGTTTCCTGCAGTCGGTGCAGTGATATTGATGGGGCTGCCATAACCCAAAAATTAATGGAGATGAATATAAAGTATTAGGACTGTGGGAAACAGCACAAAGCAGCAACTTCAATGTTTGGTGGAGCCTCAGTCTTGAACCTGATGAAGGTTGGTCTGTCCTGGGACAGTGGAGCAGAACATGGTCACTAATAACAGCGGCACTAACCTGAGCAGTTGGTTGGTTCTTGGTCCAGACAGAATCTTTCTTGTCCTTTGGGGTTGCTATGAACATGACGGGGAGCTGAGCGCGGGCCGATATAAAGTCATTCTGGATCTCTGTGTATTCCGATCCTGAGGAGATAAAGGTCTGGATGTACAGCAGAGCTAGCAATTAGTCCTGCGGCTGCAATTGAACACCTGCAGGTGCCCAGTTGACATAATGGCCATGTGTTGCCCGTGGCTATTAGTTAATGCATTGGGATCACTGGGTTCAATCCAGTTTATATTCCATAGCCAAGGATCAGAGTGGCCCATTAGGCAGTGAGGAAGACTGGGCTATCCAATATTAAACGGGAGGTTCACCTTCAAGTTAACTTTTAGTATTTTACAGAATGACCAATTCTAAGCAACTTTTCAGTTGGTCTTCATTATTTATTTTTCATCATTTTTGAATTAATTGCCTTCTTCATTTAAACACAAATACTCTGTAAGGCTACAAATGTACTGTTACTGCTACTTTTTATTACTCCTCTTTCTATACAAATCAATGCATGGTTGCTAGGATTACTTGGGTCCTAGCAACCAGATGGCTGAAATTGCAAACTGGAGAGCTGCTGAATAAAAAGCTAAATAATTAAAAAAAGTCATAAAAAATAAAAACCAATTGCAAATTGACTCAGAATATCCCTCTCTACATCATACTAACAGTTAATTTAAAGGTGAACAACCCCTTTAACCCTCTTGCTGCTCCCATACTGCAATCAGCTGGATAGCGGTTACAAATGCAAAGCCCCAGGCAACTTCATAACTGGTCGGGCAACTTCCTTCATTCATAAATCATTTCCCAGTCACATGACTAATGACTGTCACTCACCCTTCAGCTCTCCGTTCAGATTTACGATCAGGGGGCTGTTCTTCCAGTCGAAGGTGGCCACAAGGTGCAGGAACCTCAGGAAGCCCACCAGGGCAGAGCTGCAGGTAAAAAACAGGCCCAGACAGTGGTCAGCAGTATGGAGAGAACAGCAGTTGGTTTAAAACATAAACCCCCATATGTAGTAAAAGGCACTAAGTTTGCCCAGGAGCAGTAACCAATAAAATGTTCACTTTTAAACAGATGACCAGTAAATTCTACCTGCTGATTGGTTGCTATGGGTTACTGCTCCTGGGCAAACAGTGTCTTTTGTTACATAACCCCCAAAAGGCAATAAGGATGGGCTCCTATAATAAAGGAAAGAACAGATAAATATAATATATAAATATTCCATCCACAGGATCACACACACTGTACCTGGGGGGAGAGTAGGGTGCTGGGTGTAGGAACAGATGTGCCACCAGGAGGTCCAAACACTCCTCTGAGAAACTGTCCCCCAGAAGTTGGCTTTGGATCCAGCGTTTGGCCAACCGAGACGTCCCCCCGAAAGCAGGGTGCTGTTGGTGGAGTCTGGGGAAAACATTCATTTCACTAAGGGAACTAAATGAGCTGATCCATTGTTTATCCATTGTTGGGGGGGATCTGAAGTGTATTTTGTCAGTGGTAGAAGATCTAGAGCCTCATAAAGCAAAGTATGTTCAACCTTTATAACCCTCAATAGCTGGATGTTGCTGACCTACAACTCCCAACATTGAGAAAGTTATAGCTCAACAACATCTGGTTGCCTTTAGCTGCCCTATAGTCCCCAAATCTCTATCCCATTGATACTTTTAGAATATTAATTAACTACTTCTCCTTCTTAAGTTTATTACAATACACGGACATTGCTTAATCAGCCAGGGGAATCTTATTGATCTGGATATTTGGAGCTGCCATAATGTTCCAGGTCAGAAGTTTGGTCTCCAGGGAAGCTGCTGCCTCCAGGGGCCACTGTTATTATTTCATTCTCAGTGATACAATACAAGCACATGACAAAACCCTCAGCCTCGCTGGCCAGTTTCAATACAGACAGGTGCAATACACTTGTTCCGACACTAGGGGGTGTCACATACCCATGCAAGGTGCTGCTCAAATGCGGCAGGTGATTGGTCTCCATTTCCAACTGCATCGACTCCTCAGTGTCCTGATATTTCAGCATTCCCTCCGGGGTGACAAACTCCTTCATGTACTGCGGCTCCCGGTGATAGGCCACTTGCACACGGAACACGTAGCCATCCTGTCCAAAAGCAAAGACACAGGACAATTAAATGGGTTGTTCACCTTGGAATTAACGGATAGTATGATGTAGAGCAGGGGTCCCCCAACCTTTTTTTACCTGTGAGCCACATTCATTATTTGGCAGCCCCTATGTGGACTGGCAGCCTATAGGAGGCTCTGTTCAGCAAGATGTATTCATATATACATATGTCTGCATATATTACTACACTATAAAATACACAACACAAGACACCGGGTTTTTATGTAACCAAAACTTGCCTCTAAGCCTGGAATTCAAAAATAATCACCTGCTTTGAAACCACTGAGAGCAACATCCAAGGAGTCTGAGAACAACATGTTGGTCACGAGCCACTGGTTGGGGATCACAGATGTAGAGAGGGATATTCTGAGACAATTTGCCATTTGTATTAATTTTTTATTATTTGTGGTTTATTTTTACTTATTTAGCTTTTTATTCAGCAGCTCTCCAGTTTGCAGTTTCAGCCATCTGGTTGCTAGGGTCCAAATTCCCCTAGCAACCATGCATTGATTTGAATAAGAGACTAGAATATGAATAGGAGAGGCCTGAATAGAAAGAGGAGTAATAAAAAGTAGCTATAACAATACATTTGTAGCCTTACAGAGCATTTGTTTTTTAAATGAGGGCAGTGACCCCCATTTGAAGGCTGGAAAGAGTCAGAAGAAGAAGGCAAATCAATCAGAAAATAAATAATGACGACCAATGGAAAAGTTGCTTAGAATTGACCATTCTATAACATACTAAAAGTTAACTTAAAGGTGAACCCCCCCTTTAAGGCTGCAAAGGCAGGTTTTATCAGACATGATTGTGTATAAAGTTGCCTGCACCCCTGAAACACAGAACCAATGGCCTGGATATCTCTGCTGCCTTACACTGGTTATATAGAACCATCCACTAGTTGGGGACGTGCAGAAACAGATCTTTAAAGTATGTTCTAGAATGGTCAATTGTAAGGAACTTTTCAATTGCTTTCTATTCAGGCCTCTCCTATTCATATTCCAGTCTCTTATTCAAATCAATGCCTGGTTGCTAGGGGAATTTGGACCCTAGCAACAAGGTGGCTGAAACAGGAGAGCTGCTAAATAAAGCTGAATAACTCAAAAACCACAAATAATAAAAAATGAAGACCAATTGCAAATTGTCTCAGAATGTCCCTCTCTACATCATACTAACAGTTAACTCCTTGCTTTTGGTTTTATTCTGTAGTCCTACATCTTAGATTGAGCCGTCTATATGGTTACCATGGTTGCTGACCCTAGTAACCCATCAGATTGTGATAGATCAGCTTATAGTGTTTCACCTTATAGACGTCTGTGTGGGTGGCACTTGGGTTGCACAGTAACTGGTGCTGAGAGCTCAGGAGTTCTGACAGTCGGATCTGGAAAGCAGCTTTTAGTCTCTTAATGGCGTCTTTATCCTGGGGCCACTTCCCACTCCCTTCCATGTGACAAATAACTGCAAACAGAAAGGTACAAAAAAACAGTCAAAATTTACAGCACCAAGTCGACCCACTGGCCAATACGGGTTAAGATGCCTTCTCCATATAGCAGCAAGTCATGTATAAGCACATCAATACATCTGAGAGTTCTAGAATCCATGCACGGGTCAAGGACTAAATTATACAGATAGATAGATAGATAGAGAGATTATATATATATATATATATATGGTACTACTATAGTTTATATAAACAAGCTGCTGTGTAGCCATGGGGGCAGCCATTCAAGCACAGGATACACAGTAGATAACAGATAAGTACTACTATAGTTTATATAAACAAGCTGCTGTGTAGCCATGGGGGCAGCCATTCAAGCACAGGATACACAGTAGATAGCAGATAAGTACTACTATAGTTTATATAAACAAGCTGCTGTGTAGCCATGGGGGCTGCCATTCAAAGGAGAAAAGGCTTAGATTGCACAGCAGATAGTTGATAAGCTCTGTAGAACATAATGCTGTTATCTGTTATCCACTATTTAACCTGTGCCATAGAGCCTTTTTTCAATTTCCGCCATTGCTACATTAGTACTTATCTGTTATCTACTGTGTATCCTGTGCTTGAATGGCTGTCCCCATGGATACACAGCAGCTTGTTTATATAAACTATAGTAGTGCTTATCTGTTATCTACTGTGTATCCTGTGCTTGAATGGCTGTCCCCATGGCTACACAGCAGCTTGTTTATATAAACTATAGTAGTACTTATCTGTTATCTACTGTGTATCCTGTGCTTGAATGGCTGCCCCCATGGCTACACAGCAGCTTGTTTATATAAACTATAGTAGTACTTATCTGTTATCTACTGTGTATCCTGTGCTTGAATGGCTGCCCCCATGGCTACACAGCAGCTTGTTTATATAAACTATAGTAGTACTTATCTGTTATCTACTGTGTATCCTGTTCTTGAATGGCTGCCTCCATGGCTACACAGCAACTTGTTTATATAAACTATAGTAGTACTTATCTGTGATCTACTGTGTATCCTGTGCTTGAATGGCTGCCCCCATGGCTACACAGCAACTTGTTTATATAAACTATAGTAGTGTTTCTGAAGCAAACAGATCAGTTGTACCAGTGCAGGGCAACAGTACATGATATTTTCATTGCTTTAAAACACTCATTTTTTTGGTGTTACTGTTCCTTTAATAGATGGAATATAATAGTGATTTGAGGGCCAGCCTGAAACCCACGGGACCTGCACAAAATCTTCGGGTGGCACCGCCGGCTTCTGGCACCTAAATCTATAGACTTGCCCCTTTTGTGACATCACTGTGGGCAGCATGGGTCTATAAATAGAGGGGCAGCACGGGTCTATAAATAGAGGGGGAGCGGTGGGCCGGATACGGGTTAGGATCGGGTGCAGGTCAAGAATTTAAGTAGCAAACTGCTTGATAGAGGGCTTTGCCCAAAACATGTAATGTGCTTGCACTGCTAATAAAGACACTTTTAGTTTACTAATTACTGCTTGGGGAACTACTTGATTCTTCTCTCTCTTTGCAGGTTCAAAGGCCAATGAACTCTCCACTTTTGTAGCTGAACTGTTTTACCTTTCACTGGAGACACATAGGCCGGGCAGGGCTTCTCTGGGTTGGGGATGAGGCACTTCTTTTCCCTTAGTAAGTGGTAGGACGACCAATCAGGTTTCACTGGCAGAGGAGGGAACACCTGGTAGAGGAGCAAAAAAATAAAGACATTGTCATGTCAGAACCTATAAGGAACAATAACACCAAAAAATGTAAGTGTTTTGAAATAATGAAAATATCATGTATTGTTGCCCTGCACTGGTAAAACTGATGTGTTTGCATCAGAAACACTACTATAGTTTATATAAACAAGCTGCTGTGTAGCCATGGGGGCAGCCATTCAAGCACAGGATACACAGTAGATAACAGATAAGTACTACTATAGTTTATATAAACAAGCTGCTGTGTAGCCATGGGGGCAGCCATTCAAGCACAGGATACACAGTAGATAACAGATAATTACTACTATAGTTTATATAAACAAGCTGCTGTGTAGCCATGGGGGGCAGCCATTCAAGCACAGGATACACAGTAGATAACAGATAAGTACTACTATAGTTTATATAAACAAGCTGCTGTGTAGCCATGGGGGCAGCCATTCAAGCACAGGATACACAGTATATAACAGATAAGTACTACTATAGTTTATATAAACAAGCTGCTGTGTAGCAATGGGGGCAGCATTCAAGCACAGGATACACAGTAGATAACAGATAAGTACTACTATAGTTTATATAAACAAGCTGCTGGGCAGCCATTCAAGCACAGGATACACAGTAGATAACAGATAAGTACTACTATAGTTTATATAAACAAGCTGCTGAGTAGCAATGGCGGAAATTGAAAAAAAGACTATATGGCCCAGGTTAAATACAGGATAACAGATAACACCATTATGTACTACAGAGCTTATCTGCTGTGTAAATGGAGCCTTTTCTCCTTTGAATGGCTGCCCCCATGGCTACACAGCAGCTTATTTATATAAACTAAAGTAGTACTTATCTGTTATCTACTGTGTATCCTGTGCTTGAATGGCTGCCCCATGGCTACACAGCAGCTTGTTTATATAAACTATAGTAGTACTTATCTGTTATCTACTGTGTATCCTGTGCTTGAATGGCTGCCCCCATGGCTACACAGCAGCTTGTTTATATAAACTATAGTAGTACTTATCTGTTATCTACTGTGTATCCTGTGCTTGAATGGCTGCCTCCATGGCTACACAGCAGCTTATTTATATAAACTATAGTAGTGTTTCTAAATCAAACAGCAGTTTTCCCAGTGCAGGGCAACACTTTTTTTTTTTTTTTTAAAAACCCTTCAGTTTTTGATGTTACTGTTCCTTTAAGTAGAAAAGAAGAATCCTTGCCCAGCAAGCAGGCACCACTCAGATCAGACGGCTATTAATATGAAGACTCACATCTGTGTAGCGCAGACACGGGTGGGTCCCTTGGACTGAGGTGATGGTCAGGGGGAGATCGTTCAGATTCCAAAGCTTCCTGCTCAGGTCATCGTAGGACTGGATAATACTGACCATCTTCTCCTCCTCTGTACTAGTCTGAGCCAATGAGAGACAGGCAGAAACATTGAATACACAGTTACACTCACTGAGACCCCCAGATATTGGCTCCATTTAGAGGCCTTACCTCCCTCCCTCTGGAGAGGACACAATCCAGCGCATTCCCCGTGTAGTTGATACAGGATTCGGGAATGTTGGCATGTCTGCGGGAAACAAACATACAGTTCAACAACCCTCTGGGGGGGGGGGGGGGGGTGTGTGTGTGTTTGTGCAGGAGACAACCTTGTAAGATCCTTGCCTATTTCCCACTGGGATCCAAGTAACAACTAAACCTATTTGCACAAATGTGCCCGACTTCGGGAACTTGGTTCTGCATTTAAAGGGGTTGTTTACCTTCCAACACTTTTTTCAGTTCAGACAGTTCACAAGAAATAAAGACTTTTTCCAATTACTCTCTATTTTCTACGTGTCACCATTTTTCTAATATTGAAGTGTAAAGTGTAATTTTTCACCTTCTAAAGCAGCTCTGGGGGGGGTCGCCGACCCTGTAAACTGTTCTAAACTGATACATTTAGTTGATCCATTTCCATGTCGCTGCTGAGCAGAATCTCTGGGTTTCATTACAGGCAGCTGTTAGACTTGATACAATAGTTACTGATACTCCAGAGATGCTGCTGAGAAATGGATCAACTAAATGTTGCAAAATTGTAACAGTTCAGAATCTGCACCTGAATTAATGAGCTGTCAGATTGAAATATCAGAGACAATAAACATTAGTCTACAAATCTACAAAAGTCTATTTCTTGTGAACAATCTGAAAACAATTGAACTGGAAAAAGTATTAGGATGGTGAACATCAGTTAATAAAGCGGCTCCAGCAGAATTCTGCACTGAAATCCATTTCTCAAAAGAGCAAACAGATTTTTTTATATTTCATTTTGAAATCTGACATGGGGCTAGACATATTGTCAATTTCCCAGCTGCCCCCAGTCATGTGACTTGTGCTCTGATAAACTTCAGTCACTCTTTACTGCAAGTTGGAGTGATATCACCCCCTCCCTTCCCCCCCCCCCCAGCAGCCTAACAGAACAATGGGAAGATAACCAGATAGCAGCTGCCTAATACAAGATAACAGCTGCCTGGTAGATCTAAGAACAACACTCAATAGTAAAAACCCATGTCTCACTGAGACACATTCAGTTACATTGAGAAGAAAAAAACAGCAGCCTGCCAGAAAGCATTTCTCTCCTAAAGTGCAGGCACAGGTCACATGACCAGGGGCAGCTGGGAAATTGACAATATGTCTAGCCCCATGTCAGCTTTCAAAATTGAATATAAAAAGATCTGTTTGCTCTTTTGAGAAATGGATTTCAGTGCAGAATTCTGCTGGAGCAGCACTATTAACTGATGTGTTTTGAAAGAAACATGTTTTCCCATGACAGGATCCCTTTAATGTTCCTAGTTGGATGGGGGTTACATTTTACTCACAGTTCCAACAGGTACTTGACAATGAGCTCTGGGACCTTCCGTTTGTCATAGAGAGAGCCGCCCGTCCAAACCACCGCCTCACAGATAGAGCCATCCTGGAACCGACGCAGTTCGGATTTCTCTCCCCAAAAAGCCCGGAAGTCCAAGGCCTGCAGAAACAGCCATAGGTAAAGGTAAGATTCATTAACACTGCACCAAGCAGGACAAGCTCATTTTACATATTCTCAGGATAATACCAACTATTAGATATAAACCACATGTCACTTGGAGCAAATAAGGGGAATTTCCTTGATGTGGGTACAGTGATTAATGTACCTCCTAAGCCCCATAGTATTATGGGAGTAAAATCTTAGACCCAGCAGATCTCCTCCATTCGGAATGATTATCAGCCAATAGGAACAGAGTAACTTACCTCGGAGCTGTCAGCAGCCGGGCCCTTATCCAACACATTGGTATAAAGCTCAGGGTCCAGCAGGAGTCCCACAGTCACAAGGCCACTGTCTTTGTGCTTTGCTGGTTCTTCCCCAACATTCCACTAGGAAAAGAGTAAAGAATTCCAGATATCATCCAGAGACAACTCCAGTGCAGCACTAAAGTATATTTGCCTGACTGAATATGTAAATCCAATATGGAGTAACAGGCAAGTAATACACAGATGTAAAGGAAAGTTACCTCTGGCTTGTGGGTGAGTGTGTGAGACAGGAGAGAGACTCTGGGCCCCAGGCCTTTGGAGAGCACAGACAAGAGATATGGCAGCGCCGTGGCCAAGTAATCTCCACCCCGATCTATCAGCTGATTCAGAAGTTTCATTTTCTTGCACGTTCCCTGGAGCTTGGCCACATTTGTGAGGCTGCAGGACAAACAACATCAGTGAGTCACGGAGCACAGTGTGTGTGTGTGTGTGTGTGTGTGTCTGTGTGTCTGTGTGTCTGTGTGTCTGTGTGTCTGTGTGTCTGTGTGTCTGTGTGTCTGTGTGTCTGTGTGTCTGTGTGTCTGTGTGTCTGTGTGTCTGTGTGTCTGTGTGTCTGTGTGTCTGTGTGTCTGTGTGTCTGTGTGTCTGTGTGTCTGTGTGTCTGTGTGTCTGTGTGTCTGTGTGTCTGTGTGTCTGTGTGTCTGTGTGTCTGTGTGTCTGTGTGTCTGTGTGTCTGTGTGTCTGTGTGTCTGTGTGTCTGTGTCTGTGTCTGTGTCTGTGTCTGTGTGTGTATATATTCCTCCATGAAGCCAGCACTCTCGATACATAGTTTCAAACGCCTGGGTGCAGTATCGACAGTTTCAATCTCCACATGCACAAATAGGATCCGCACTCACAGGACTTATGAAAATTATAGAAAATTTATTGCAAGAGTCGAACGTTTCGGCCTCCTCCTAGGCCTTTTTCAAAGTTACAAATACAACAATACAAATGCTTTAAATACCTAGATTGGCGGGAAAAAAAAATTTTTTTTAGCCAATTAAAGATGACGTGTCCACCTCATCATCAAAGCACGACAAATATACATATCCCAAACAACATAATATTTATCCCCAAAATCCCTACACTAACATAAATTACAATGTAACAGAACCCCCTCTCTAATACAATGTTAAAAACAAATTAAAACCAAATATTCAGTAACGTTTCCAATTTGTTGCCATATTTGTTAACTAAGTAGTAAGCTGTTACGAAAAATATCAAAGTTTGAATAAGGGTGGAAGGTCTATCCAGGGACCCCCTCTGTGTGTATATATATATATATATATATATATATATATATATATATATATATATATATATATATATATATATATATATATATATATATATATATATATATATATATATATATATATATATATATATATATTCGATGTTACTATTCAAATAACTGAAACTGAATAACATTCTAATCATATGAACCCTCACTCTGCCACTAGATCTCATTATAACTCAACATTCCGCCCACCATCTTTAATATATGGTCAGAACATGGTAAAAGTGTTTATCATAATTGTATTCTCTATTACTATATTCATTAATATTCACTATAGGGTCGGCACCGCACCTAGCCAGGGGACCTGCATTTATTCTATCCCAATGACCCGTATCCATAAAACCTAATGTTTAGGCATGTACAGACTTGTATATCCAGCTACATCCATGTATTACACTCACGATCCTCCGTGTAAAACCGTACTAAGGTTGAAAAAATATCCATGTGGAATTAAGAAATTTTTTGTATATATACACATATGAGTGCCCAAAATATTAATCACCAATACTCCTCAATATATAATAGAAGTATCTAAAGAAACACGTGCACATAAAATAAAGGAATAAAAATGAATATAAATATAAATAAAAAATACGTCTAATGTGCCATAAGTGTCCAAAGTTCATGATCCCGATCGCGAAGTATCCATAAATTTTCTTATCATCACGGCAGAACCACACAGTGTCGTTCCTCAACACTGTGTGGTTCTGCCGTGATGGTAAGAAAATACCAATGGGTGAAAGTGGAACATCCACCGTTTCCTGACACATCGACGGGGGGACTGTGAACATTTGTTTTCGTATCAGTACTCATTACAGCATGAGTTTATTTATTCAACCTTTGACACTTTGGGGCTAATGGGGATTGATGGATACTTCGCGATCAGGGCTGGTACATATATCTGTGTCACAGTAGGTATTGATACTGGTTCCTCCTTACATGTGACCACATTTGTGCTGCTTTTATTTCCTAATAGAGGAACCTGAGGGGTGCACTTGGCTTGGGTGTTTGCTGGGCTAGATTTCTTATATGTTCAGAACTGAAGGGATCACATTCTTTCCCATTAGCTCCAAATACAAAACTTTGGTATCTCATTCCTTTAGCTGCCGGACTTCCTTTCTGCTTTGTGTCTTATTAATGTGATATGTTCCGGATATAGGAAATTAGTCAACACAGTAGGAGCCCGTGTCCAGTTCACAAAGCAGAAATGATGACAGTTGGAGAAGGATGACAGTTGGAGAAGGATGACAGTTGGAGAAGGATGACAGTTGGAGAAGGATGACAGTTGGAGAAGGATGACAGTTGGAGAAGGATGACAGTTGGAGAAGGATGACAGTTGGAGAAGGATGACAGTTGGAGAAGGATGACAGTTGGAGAATGCTTTCTGCATATGAAATGAAGGGGAAGTGGCAGAGAGAAGCAGAGGGACATATGATGTTGCAGTGGAAATATCCTACCATAGATGAAGTTTTAAAGAGAAAAGTGCTAACCCTAGGCAAGGGAGACACCAGCATAAACTACACTGGGACACCCAGCCCCCCAGGTCTGCTTATGGAAGGAAAGGTTTTATTACCTTTACTAAAATGATTTTATTTTCCCTTCTCTTAGAAACATTCAAAGGCGTAACTTGGCAGCCCCCAGGTAACCCTCTCCAGCACCTGTCCTCCATGTCCTGCAATGTCCTCGCACCTATACAAGTTGTGGGTGTGATTGTGGGTCCTTGTCACGTCCCCTCTCCCTCTGGGACCCACACAGGGCAATATCCTAACCCTTCCCAACTGTTAGACCACGAGTAACAAGGAAGAATCTGAGGTGAATACATGCAAAGAAATCTTTATATATTAGACACATCTTACTGGAAGACATGGTCGAATGTCCGAACGAAGGGCTTTGGGACCATGAGGAGAAGATGGAATCCATTTACATTTGTGTCATCTAGAACCTTCAGAGACTCGCTGGCTTCAAACTGAATCTGAAATGAACAGAGAATAGAGAGTAAATGATCTAACAAAGCCAATGAGAACTGAACACATGTACAGAAACCCTTTGCTTTCCAATCTTAAAGGGATACTGTCATGGGGAAAAAAAAATATTTTCAAATGAATCAGTTAATAGTGCTGCTCCAGCAGAATTCTGCACTGAAATCCATTTCTCAAAAGAGCAAACAGATTTTTTTATATTCAATTTTGAAATCTGACATGGGGCTAGACATATTGTCAATTTCCCAGCTGCCCCCAGTCATGTGACTTGTGCTCTGATAAACTTCAATCACTCTTTACTGCAAGTTGGAGTGATATCACCCCCTCCCCCCAACCTAACAACAGAACAATGGGAAGGTAACCAGATAGCAGCTCCCTAACACAAGATAACAGCTGCCTGGTAGATCTAAGAACAACACTCAATAGAAAAAACCCATGTCCCACTGAGACACATTCAGTTACATTGAGAAGGAAAAACAGCAGCCTGCCAGAAAGCAGTTCTCTCCTGAAGTGCAGGCACAAGTCACATGAACAGGGGCAGCTGGGAAATTGACAAAATGTCTAGCCCCATGTCAGATTTCAAAATTGAATATAAAAAAATCTGTTTGCTCTTTTAAAAAAAAACATGTTTTCCGATGACAAAAACTCCATTGAGCAATATGGCTGCAAAACAGAACAATGAAGACTATTCCGAATTAGCTTCTAAATGATCCAGAGTTACTGAATAGCAGGTGTTGTTTGGGTAAAGATGATTTGGGAAATGAAGGCCCAACAACACAACTGAATAAGAAGTGTATCCAGGGCTGGCAGGTTCTACTTAGATTTGGCTGGACTAATTACCTGTCGGTACTTGCTGGCGGTCATATCGGCACAGAGATTCACCACTCCCATTGGATCAACAAACACGACCTGGAAGGCCTCATGGAAATCAGGGAGAGAAGGCTGAAAGGTATTGAGAAAATTATTATCAGTGAGGTGCATTGGATTTGGTGCCTAGAGGCGGCATCTAGTCTCAGCTGGGAGAAGTCATCCTGCATGTTCCATTGTTTTAATAAAATTCAGTGGGGCAGATTCACTAAAGGGAGAGGACGTCGCTGCCGAAAATTCACCAGAAATCCAATCTGCAGGGACATCAGCAATTTACTACAATTCGCTAGCGAAAGAGACCATCGTTAGGGCAGTTTCACACCCTATCCCCAGGACAGTTTTTGCTCAGGCGAATGATTGTTACTCTGCAAATTCACTAAAGTGCGAAGTTTACGGAACGTTTCCTCTTTCGCCAAAGTTTCCTTCGCCAGCTTCGACTAGGCGAACGGATAAGATGAAGCTACATCCTCCTTAATCTTATATCATATCCTGTATGCCTAAAAGTCAGAAAAGTTCTAAAATACGCCGGCGTTTGTTCATATTTTAAAGTGGGATTGTCTTCAAAAGTCCTGACAATTAAAGATTTGTGTTTACATATTTTTTTCACCAATTTGAAGCTCATGCGACATTTGTTTTAGGTTGGGCTCATGTCTAGGGCATTAGAGGATCTCTTTTGTCTTTATTTTGCTTGGACATGTGCGATAATTATTGGCTACATCAAGTATTTGCACCAACATCTCTAATAAAGAGCATTAGTGAAGTTTCACCTGGCAGAATTGAACGTTAGCTAAAGTTCGCTATGAAATGTTCACGATGATAGCGAAACTTCCCCAGCGTTCGGCTGCAGAGACGTAACTTCGCATTTTTCTCGAATTTTCGCCCTTTAGTGAATTCACCCCATGGACTTTATGCACCCCCAGCACTACACTACTTACTCAGGGCTTTGTCAAGTTTCAATCTAGTCCCAAAACAGACAGGAGAATACACAGGGCACTCACCAGGGAAGAGTCTGAGCATGTTGCCATTGTTATCCCATTAACAGTCAGGTCTGTGGTTGCTACAAAAGAACACAAGAACATTTTGAGGCTATTAAAGGTGTGTTCACCTTTAAATCAACTTTTAGTATGATGTAGAGAGGGATAATCTGAGACAATTTGCAATTTTGAGTTAGCTTTTTATTCAACAGTTTGTATTTTCAGCCATTTTGTTGCTAGGGTGCAAATTACCCTAGCAACCATGCATTTGTTTCAAAAAACAAATTAGAACCTAAAGAAAAAATAATGAAGAAAAAGCCAAATAAACTAAAAAAAAATTAATCTACCAATCGTGCATTGATCTGAATAAGGGATTGGAATATGAATAGGAGAGGCCTGAATAGAAAGATGAGTAATAAAAAGTGGTGATACCAATACAGAGTGTAGCCTTAGAGCATTTTTTAGATGGGGTCAGTGACCCCCAGCTGAAAGCTGGAAAGAGTCAGAAGAAGGCAAATAAACCACCCCTTTAATCATATATATCAACCCGTCTCACTTATGATCTATACAACATAAAGGAGAACTAAAGCCCCAATAAGTGAACTTGAAACTTGCCCCCCTCTCTTTTGACCATTATGTGCAAAGAGCAGGTAATGGCTACAGTCACATACCAACAAAATTAAATAAAAATACAGAGCCCCAAGACTTACCCAAAAACTGGAGTGTGTTCCGCAGCACCTGGTAGCCGCTCATCACCTTATTAATCTTGTTTTTTGACAGAAGATATGAAATCAACATGGAGGCCAGAAATCCGTTAAAACACCCAAATCCCTGCAAAGAGAATGCCTATGTTATATCATACAGCTTAACTATTAGTCTGAAGGATAAGAATTCTCCCCTCTGACCTTATCTCTTAAAGGGATATGTCATGGGAAAAAAACATTTTTCAAAACACACCAGTTAATAGTGCTGCTCAGCAGAATTCTGCACTGAAATCCATTTCTCAAAAGAGCAGACAGATTTTTTTTTTTTATATTTGATTTTGAAATCTGACATGGGGCTAGACATATTGTCAGTTTCCCAGCTGCCCCCAGTCATGTGACTTGTGCTCTGATAAACTTCAGTCACTCTTTACTGCTGTACTGAAATTTGCACTGAGAGTGATATCACCCCCTCCCATTCCCCCCAGCAGCCCAACAACAGACCAATGGGAATGTAACCAGATAGCAGCTCCGTAACACAAGATAACAGCTGCCTGGTAGATCTAAGAACAACACTCAATAGTAAAATCCAGGTCCCACTGAGACACATTCAGTTACATTGAGTAGGAGAAACAACAGCCTGTCAGAAAGCAGTTCCATCCTAAAGTGCTGGCTGTTTCTGAAATCACATGACCAGGCAAAATGACCTGAGATGCACCTATACACCAATATTACAACTAAATACACTTGCTGGTTCAGGAATGACATTTTATATCATAGAGTGAATTATTTGCAGTGTAAACAGTGTCATTTAGAAAAAAAAAAAATACATCATAAAAATCATAACAGAATCCTTTTAAGCAACAGGCCCAAAAACCGAAGGAAAAGACACACACAAAAGCCCATAGGCTTCACCATAATTACCTTGTCAAGCTGGCGCTGATGTAGCCAAACTTTAAGGAGAGCAATAGCATCCTTCATGCCAGGGAAGTCAGTGGCACAATTGGTCAGATGATGGAGATGGTGCTCCAGGGTCAGGTCAGACAAGATAGTGTTGTTATAGTAAGGTGTTGGGGGATCACAAACGCCTGCAAATTAAAAAAAAACCCTACTATTGCTGGATCATGGATTTAGCGGTTTGTGTGTACCATGAAGCTGGAAGGTACATAAAAACATGTGGCAGAACAGTTAAATTGAATGTATTTGATGAAGATGTTTGTCATTCAAAGGAGAACTAAAGAAGTAGGTAGAAATGTTGTACATGATGTTTTGTGCTTCTGTACCAGCCCAAGGCAACCACAGCCCTTTAGCAGTAAAGATCTGTGTCTCCAAAGATGCCCCAGTAGCTCCCAGTCTTCTTTTCTGCCGATTCACTGCACATGCTCTGTGCTGCTGTCACTTACTGAGCTTAGGGAGCCACTCACAATATACAGTACACATAGAATAGAAATGTCACAATATAAGGCTGATTAGTAATTAATACAGATAATTACTACATGGCAGCACAGAAACCAGTGCAATTAGCATCAGAATTTAATAATCAGCAAACCTGTAGCATCAGCTTATATTACAGCCAGGGAAGCTCATTTTCTGCTGGATAATTAGTGACGAGCCCTAAGCTTAGCTTCTCAACAGCCAATCAGAGCCCACTGAGCATGTGAGTGTCACAGACACTTTCCAAGATGGTGACCCCCTGTGACAAGTTTGAAGTCCTGGATCATTGCTGCTATTGACAAGCTCAAACTTTAGCCTCGTGCAATAAGTTCACTATTTAAAATGTGACATTTTTAGCCACATTCATTTTTAGAGTAGAAAGTCTACTATTGCCGGATCATGGATTTTAATATTGGGAACCACAAAAGCTGTTTGTGATAAAGACTCTGTATGTTAAATGCAAAAACAAATCCACAAAATCTTTGTTGTTCTTTTGTAAAATTAAATACCCCAAACCCCCTGCAAGACATTGGACATTCCCACAAAAACACCCACATGACAATATCTGAACTGGACGTATCCCCCTACCTTCTGTTTCTGTTTGTTGCTCCGTGTACCATGAGGTCCGGACATTATTCTTATTGGGGTACAGACGGCTAAGCTTGAAGAACCCCGGAGGGGGACAGACATGGATCCGAACGGTCACAAGCTTTTCATCTTTCCCTGCAGGGCAAAAGAGTTCAGATTGATTAGCTCCTCAGTCACGTTGCTATTCCAGTCTTAGCCCCATGTTCCAATACTGTGAGGCAATGCCATGCTTTCACCCAAATCTCTTACTTCGTGCTCTAGTTCCCACCATGGCTGATTTACCCTCCGCTTTTATGAAATTATATATATAACAAACAAGGGAAAGTTGTGCTCACCACTAGTTTTTAAAACCATTAGGCGGGGGTGCAATGAGGGTGTGACCACAAAAAACATATAGACAAATACAAGATTCCTCTGCACTCAACCCATTATCAATATATTTAAGACAGCGACATTTTGTGCTACTGCTACTGAAATATGCCTTACCCTTTAACCAAAACAGGGATTGTTTGTCCATATATTGCAATATATTTAAGCTGGCCAACTACGTCAAAGTCATCCCATATCTGGCCAGACCTACGCTTAATTTTCATCTGATTCATTAAGAATTCTATGGTTTAATTATACATTTTATAAAAGGGACGAATACGTTTTACCTGCAACTTACTAGCTGCTTTCAAAGTAAAACTCCCAAACTTGGCTGCCCTTTGATTAGCTCCTCAGTCACGTTGCTATTCCAGTCTTAGCACCATGTTCCAATACGGTGAGGCTATGCCATGCTTTCACCAAAATCTCTTACTTTGTGCTCTAGTTCCCACCATGGCTGATTTACCCTCCGCTTTTATGAAATTTTATATATATATATATATATATATATATATATATATATATATATATATATATATATATATATATATATATATATGAAAAAACAGCGTTCAACGGACATTGATTACAGGTAATGCTAAAATGCACATAAAATATAAAACAAGTTAGGGACCGCCATTCGGGGTTTACCTTGACGTGGTATGGTGGCTTATCAATTTTATGATCATAACTTTGTAACAAAATAACCCCTGTTTTGGGTACATATGCAATAGCATTTATTATACTTATATATACTTTAAAGCCTTTAGAGTGCTCCCACAACCCCCCTGTTTTGATATTATATATATATATATATATATATATATATATATATATATATATATATATATATATATATATATATATATATATATATATATATATATATATATATATATATATATATATATATATTTATTTATTTAATAATCACAACAGCAGCAACTTCATTCTCTAGCACTAGGGGGTGCTGCCACCTTCCTTCAACTCAACTGTCTCCTGACAGCACTCCATTGATAGGGACTGAAGCCTCATTCCTTACAGGGAGGGCGATTGTGTCTCAGGAAGAAACGGCATTGAATTACAGTTTTAACAAACCACTATTGAGTCCTCTTTATCGATTGCCCAGAGTGCAGCAGCACAGTCAGCCAATGTACCCACTGTATCTCTCATTGACAACTGCCGGGAAAACCGTGAGACGGGCGGCATACTGCAGGGGGGTGCTAGGACGTGCCAAGCACACTACAAATGTGCCCTAAAACATACAGGTGGGTTAACTGGCTCCTAATTCTGGTGTGTATGTAAATGCCTGGGGCCATTTAGAGTGTATGCTCCACTGAGACAGGGACTGATACAGATAACAGCCCATCTCAGCAAAGACCTGTGTATAAGAATAATAATAACAGGTTGCTTTTTATAGGGGAACTATCCCAAAATGAAAAATATAAGCTTCATCATACTGAAATAAGAAACTTTCTAAATACAATTAAATATTCTGCATAGTTTCTGAAATAATCAAGTTTATCTTCACTATTCCTCTCTCAGCATCTGTTTCTCTTCATTCTGTCTTCATGCAGCAGTTGGGTGTCAGATATTCACTGACAGTTAGATCCAATATATCTTATAGGGGGGATTCCTTTCCTAGCAGATGTATTAGAGCTCACTCAAATAACTGATTCCAGTACAAACAAAATCTAACATAACTGCCCTTTTCACAAATCCTGCATGTAGAGAGACATGATGTCTGGTGAGTTTAATAGAGTGAACTCTTAATACATCTTCTAGGCAAAAGGAGCCCCCCTATAAGATATATTGGATCTAATCATCAATGACTATCTGACAATATGCTGCATGAAGACAGAATGAAGAGAAACAGATGCTGAGAGAGGAATAGTGAAAATAAACTTGATTATTTCAGAAACAGTACCAAATTTTAATTGATTGTATTTAGAAAGTTTCTTTTTTCAGTATGATGAAGTTTATATTAAATTTTCATTTTTGCGTTAGTTCCCCTTTAAGGAGAATAAGCTGTAATTGGGGCAACTATGCTGAACACGAGGGCACACCCTTAGCATTAACATACCCTGGGGCCGCAGCAGGAGGATCGGCTTGAGATGGTTACTGTTCATGTAGGTGAACTTGACGCTGCTGAAAAGCTTGTTATCAGTGAGGTGACTGGCGATGTGGGCGAGGTACAGAGCCCTTTTCCTTGAGTAGCGCTGGTTCAGATTGTCCTTGACCTGGAGTATTTCCTAAGGTGCACAGAAACACCAGAAAAACAGCAGAGCAGGGTCACAATTTTTTGGATTCTTGATTTATAAATCAGTTAATGAACTACTGGGGTTTTAGCAGCTCCAACTACATGTTGGCAGTGAGAATGCATTTATTCGAGGGTTCTAATCTTTATCCCCCAAATACAGAGGTGGTTAATTACCTGAGGCATAGTGACTGCAAGATCCACGTTGATCTCTGGTTTGATGCAGGTTCCTAGCAGATAACTGCCCACCACCTTGATAGAGGAAGGAGGCAGGAAGCTGAATTTGCCCTTCACTTGGTACGGGACTTGCAGAAAAGGAACCTTGATGGAGCTGGAAAGCCACGACTGATCTGTCAGCTGTAGAGAGATCATGAATGCAATGGAAGCCAATAGTCCTTGCATATAATAAAGATATATCTGTCTCTAAGCACTAGTCAGCATTTTTTTTTTTTTTTATTATTAAATTTTTATTGCTTTTACAAATTTTACAATTTACCATTAGAACACTTTACAAATAATCAACAAAAAAAAAAAAAAAACATTCAAAGAAGACACAATGCACAGCAATTGAGAGAATGTAGATTAACTTATGCCAGTGTTGCTATTATAAAGGACGGGTCCCCGTCCACTGGGTGTCAATGTTTCTACTAGTGTTAAAAAAAAAAAAAAACTACGTGTCCATGTTGGCATATAGCTAATACCAATATTCCAAAGTGATACCCTTCCAGTGTTAAAAAATAAATAAATAAGTAAGTAAGTAAGTAAATAGAAAAAAACCCTGGTGCTTATACAAGAAAGAATTTTCATATCATTGTAAGGGACTGATGTCCATGTAATATTAGAAAACAACTTCCTGTGTTGTTTATATAGTGTAAGTGCCATTAGTAGTATAAAAAAAAGTGCTATTGTCTTTGTGTGGGACATTGCCAGTGTTATCGTTACCCATGCTGATAAGGGGGACAGGTGTGATATTGTTTTGTTTTGTTAACAATGAGTTATAGTGAATAAGTGTACGTTATTTCCCCAGTGGGCTTCCCCCTACCTTACACTTAGCAGTACCACAATCTCACAATGTGAAGTTATTACTAGCTGTGCTTCTTGAGGAAAAAGGGGAAGGAAAGGGAAAAAAAAAACAACAAAAAAAACAATAATAATAGCACTAGTCAGCATTATATCTTGTATATCACACAATGAGTAAAGTGGCTCCTAACTGGAGGGAAACTGATCTTTATAACAGATTAGAACAGATATAACTAAGTAACCCATAGACAACATTGTGCAAGAAGCACATACAGCAGTGTCAGTAGTAAACAGTGGCTAACTTGTCACCACTACATGTGTTTCAGCCAGAGAGTCCTACAAGCTTACTATAAGGAGTAGTGACTGATGGAGAGGGCAGTTTCAGCCGCCAGTCAGGTAAGGAATTATTGGACACGTGGCTGACAGTTACAATAATAAAGCCGGAGGATGCTGGGAGTTGTCTTTTCATTTGTCCTGACTGTTGGACAGTTAAATTAACACTGGAAATATTTCTACATTGTGCTGTGCACTTACATCTGTCTTGGGCGTCTCAGGGATCGTTCCAAGCAGAGCATTGATTTCATGCAGGAATCCATCAATTGTCTTTCTTCTCTTCTCTTTCAGCTTGACTTCTTGCAAGAGCTCCTCTATCTGTGAATACAAGAAAGCCAAACCCTGTGTCACCTACTGAGCTGTTAAAACTGCAGTTAAAGGGGTGGTTCATCTTCCAAACACTTTTTTCAGTTCAGTTGTTTTTAGATTGTTCCCCGGAAATAAAGACTTTTTTCAATCACTTTCCATTATTTATTTTTCATTGTTTTTCCAAAATCTAAGTTTAAAGTTGAATGTTGGTGTCTCTGGTGTTTGAGTCTGGCAGCTCAGTAATTCAGGTGCAGACTCTGAACTGTTACAATTTTACAACATATAATTGATCCATTTCTCAGAAGCATCTCTGGAGTATTAGCAACTATTGTATCAATTCTAACAGCTGCCTGTAATGAAACCCAGAGATTCTGCTCAGCAGCGACAAAGATAAATGTATCAACTAAATGGATCAATTTAGAACAGTTTACAGGGTCATAGACCCACCCCCCTTCCCAGAGCTGCTTTAGAAGGTGAAAAATGACACTTAAAGTGGACCCATCACCCAGACATAAAAATCTGTATAATAAAAGTCCTTTTTAAATTAAATATGAAATCCAATTTATTTTTTTTATTAAAGCATTCATAGCTGTTGGAAACTCATTTAAAAATATCAGCTGTCAATCAAATATTGCCTACCCCGCCTCTATGCCTAGGCATAGAGGAGGGGCAAACAATTACTTTCACTTTCCATTCAGCACTTCCTAGATATCACCGCTCTCCCTACATTCCCTGAGCTCTCCTAATGATTTCATTGTGTAACCTGGACATGGGGATGGACATCAGGTTCCCCATTCTGGTGCACAAACAAGATTCTGAGATGATACAAGACTTGTCTTAATAACAGTGTCCACAAAATGGCTCCTGACTGCTTGTTATAATTATGAGTTCCCAGACTGATGGAAACAAGATTCAAATAATTTATACAGTGTAATTAAAGTTCATTTTGCTTGACTAACATGATGAAATAGGATTTGGAATAATTTTGTTTGGGTGACGGTCCCCTTTAACACTTCAATATTAGAAAAACAGTGACACATAGAAAATAGTTGGAAAAAGTCGTTATTTCTGGTGATCTGTCTGAAAACAACTAGTTGTCTGAAGGTGAACAACCCCATCACCTTCAAGTTAACTGTTAGTATGATGCAGAGAGGGATATTGAGACAATTTGCTATTTGTTTTCATTTTTTATTATTTGTGGTTTTTGAATTATTTAGCCTTTTATTCAGCAGCTCTCCAGTTTGCTATTTCAGCCATCTGGTTGCTAGGGCCCAAATTGTCCTAGCAACCATGCACTGATTTGAATAAGGAACTGAAGTTTGAATAGGAGAGGTCTGAATAGAAAGAGGACTTTGAGCAGGTTCTGAAATCTCCAAGCATTTCACACACCATATTCATAATGCAGGCTCCATAACACACACGTGGCTTTGTAAGTACATACAGTTACATATATGTGAGACAGAACAGAGGTACAGAAGGGGGAGGAGAGAGGAGGGGAGGGTACCTGCATGCGCAACAGGTTGGTATGGAAGAGATTCTCCGTTTCTTTCAGTCGGTTTAGCTCGTCGTTGGTCGGAGGTTTGTACAAGTCTGATTTGCTCAGTTTTACAGGTCTCAGCACATCGTCGGCTTCAGGGGCCCTCTTGATACCAGATTTGCCTTTGTTTTGGGACACCTCCATCTTGTCAGAGCTGTCAGACATCTCTCCATCATCACTTGCAGCCTCCTGTGAGAGAGACGCAATCAAGTAAAAGAAATGCAAGTGGAAGTCAGACTCTAGCCATGTTATAGCGCCAGTGTTTCCCTGTGCCAGTCTCTGCCTACACTATACTGCCAGTCTCTTAGTGTGCCAGTCTCTAGCCATGTTATAGTGCCAGTGTCTCTCCCTATAACACATTGTACATCCAATTTCTTAATGAGACAGTCCCACCAGTGCCAGTCTGTCCAGCCTGTGCCCCCCCCCCCCCCGAGCCTGCCCCTAACATTGTGCCTCTCCTTATTTATATCTTCCCCCTACAGCTCTGAGATGTGATCCCTGCATTAATGAGCTGCTCTCCTCCCGCCCCAGTGGCTGTTACCTGCTCAGCTGCCCCGGCCCGGCTCCGTTTCTTCTGCATCTTTCAGAACCTCACACGTGGTATCCCCTGCTTCATACAGTCCTTCCCAGACTAATACTTGGCGCACGTGTGACGCAACTTGTCGCATATCGAGCTGTCACGCCGAGACGTAACGGAAGCGCATGCAGAGAGGAAACGATGGGAGGTAGAAGACCGTGGCAGCCATATTTATCAAGGGCAAATCTGCCCACAACCTTACAACTGTTGCGTTTTATTTTAATTGCACGTAGCAAACATTATGTTTTCCTGAGAATATTAAACGGTTAAACGATGCTTTAAGTGTTACTCTCCTGTTAAAGCGATTGTTCTATGTTTTAATGGTAATATTGACACTGGAGGGCTCAGGGCAAAGTTCTATAACAAATAACCAAGTTGCTCTTCAGAGGAAACGGTGTGGCAGCTCCTGAGTCCTGTTATAACTACACAAACATCTGTACAAAAGTAACAGTAACATAAAACTATAGAGGCTACAGCATAGGCAACATAGAGCTGCCCCATAAGGACTGGACTGGGCCTCTGACTGAGCCATGTTGTCTGATTGTGCTGCACTTGGGTTTAAC
Source organism: Xenopus laevis (assembly GCF_017654675.1). Classification (NCBI taxonomy): domain Eukaryota; kingdom Metazoa; phylum Chordata; class Amphibia; order Anura; family Pipidae; genus Xenopus; species Xenopus laevis. The sequence goes on from NC_054371.1 coordinate 228,666,211, forward strand.
TCCTGGCAAACAATGTTATTTGCTGCACTTGACTCAGAAAGCAACAAAGCTGTCTGTTAATATTTATTATAAAACAAAATGGATGCCAGTTACTTCAGCAGGAACAGCCCTCAGTGCTCAGCGCCAGACACAGGGAAAAAAACAAATTAAAAAACTCGAATTTAATTTGAACCATTCCCTAGTTAGGGTCGGCCTGGCCGGTAAACATAATGGTTGATCCCAATGTTATTAATAGGGATTAAAGATAAATATATAGGAAGGTCAGTGATCCCAATGTTATTAATAGGGAATAAAGATAAATATATAGGAAGGTCAGTGATCCCAATGTTATTAATAGGGAATAAAGATAAATATATAGGAAGGTCCAGTGATCCCAATGTTATTAATAGGGAATAAAGATAAATATATAGGAAGGTCAGTGATCCCAATGTTATTAATAGGGAATAAAGATAAATATATAGGAAGGTCAGTGATCCCAATGTTATTAATAGAGAATAAAGATAAATATATAGGAAGGTCAGTGATCCCAATGTTATTAATAGGGAATAAAGATAAATATATAGGAAGGTCAGTGATCCCAATGTTATTAATAGAGAATAAAGATAAATATATAGGAAGGTCAGTGATCCCAATGTTATTAATAGGGAATAAAGATAAATATATAGGAAGGTCAGTGATCCCAATGTTATTAATAGGGAATAAAGATAAATATATAGGAAGGTCAGTGATCCCAATGTTATTAATAGGGAATAAAGATAAATATATAGGAAGGTCAGTGATCCCAATGTTATTAATAGAGAATAAAGATAAATATATAGGAAGGTCAGTGATCCCAATGTTATTAATAGGGAATAAAGATAAATATATAGGAAGGTCAGTGATCCCAATGTTATTAATAGGGAATAAAGATAAATATATAGGAAGGTCAGTGATCCCAATGTTATTAATAGGGAATAAAGATAAATATATAGGAAGGTCAGTGATCCCAATGTTATTAATAGGGAATAAAGATAAATATATAGGAAGGTCAGTGATCCCAATGTTATTAATAGGGAATAAAGATAAATATATAGGAAGGTCCACGGATGCAAAAATATTTGCTAAAATCCTGGCCACAAGACTAGCAAAAGTAATCACCTCGGTGATCCATCCGGATCAAACTGGCTTCATCCCCAGTAAATCAATAACTACTAACCTGAGGAGAATCCACAACCACCTACAAATCCTGCACGACAACCCAGGATCGAGAGTGGTTGTCTCACTTGATGCAACCAAAGCGTTTGACTCAGTGGAGTGGCCCTACCTATGGGAGATCATGAAACACTTTGGGATAGGCCCTAACTTCACGAACTGGGTCAAACTGCTATACAAAAAACCGACAGCTAAAATCAAAGTCAATGGCGCACTCTCCTCCCCCTTCTCACTGGCATGAGGCACAAGACAGGGGTGCAACATGTCTCCCCTACTCTTCGCTCTGGCTATTGAGCCAGTAGCCATTCTCATCAGACAGCTCCACCCAAGTAGCCGGCCTCTGCAAGGGACTATTAGAAGACAAGCTGGCTCTATATGCAGACGATCTTCTTTTATTTCTCGCAGACCCATATGACTCTCTCAGGAGCACGTTTACAATACTTGAACAAATTTCAGCACATACTTGGGCCTCACAATTAACAAATCAAATCAGTCCTATTACCAATTGACCCGATACCAGCCCCATCCCGGAATCATGTGAAATGAAATGGGTCACAAAATTCAAATATCTAGGCATAGAAATTACGCTCCAAAATTCACATTACATTGCAAACAATCTGGAACCTCTTAAACAACAGCTTAAATCGGCACTATTATTAATATGGACCCCATTACCGATCACACTTTGGGGAAGAGTAAACCTCTACAAAATGATTTATTTACCCAAGTTACTCTACAGACTCCACAACTCCCCAGTATGGGTCCCTCTAAAACTCTTTTCCCAGATCACATCTATTCTCACACCATTCCTCTGGGCCAACAAGAACCCCCGTTTGTCCTGGAAAAGCCTGACAGCCCCAGTAGACCAGGGAGGTCATCTTCATCTATACTTCCTAGAAAGCCAGCTATTCCACATCCACACTTGGGGACTATGACCCTGGACTAGTCTTACAAGCAAGCCTGGTGGGCTTGTGGGCGGGCATCAGAAACCTTCCTTATAGGAGACTTACAGACTATGACAAAGTACCCTCAACAATCACGACTCCTTATAAAGCATGGAGAGCAGCATGCAAGGTGATGAACTGTCCTCTCACCCTTCCTCCCCCTCTGGCTGAACAGCAACCTTCTTCACCTCCGTGACCTGCAAGACTTCAGCTACTGGCCAGCACGGAACATTAAAGTCTTGGGAGACCTCCTAATGGGAAACCAGTTCCCCACTCAACCAACTTAAAGAAAGCTCAGGGCATCAGGACATACAATTATACAGATACCTTCAGCTAAGACATGCATTTCGATCACAATTCTCAACTTTAACTATACAACATGCAACAATTCCATTCGAACATGTCCTTAGGAACCCCAAATGCAGTAAACTGACTTCCAGACTCTACAAATCACTGCTCAATGTATCTCCTTCCCCCTTTGACAAAGCTATTCCAAAATGGCAATCTTTCTCCCGATAATAACAAGCGAGCTCTGGGAAGATGCAACAGATTCTATCTACTCAGAACTAATTTCCTTGAAAGATAGACTGATTCAATTTAAAGCCAAAATCAAACACATATTAACAATCTGACCAGTACAAGCTAAACACGTTTAATCAAACTACATATATAGTTTTTTGAAAAAACTGCAGGTTTTAAAAAAATCCCTTGCCAAAAAACTCCTGATAACCAAATGGATGGCACCCCAACCCCCTACAATACCGGCCTGGATAGCACTCATCAACAAAATCCTACCTTTGATTAAGCTCACATATGAGGGGCGTGGCTGCCACAAGAAGTTTGAGAAGGTTTGGACACCCTGGCTCGAAACTAACCCTGAAGCACAGAAAGATTACTAGCCAGACACTTGTAAGACCTAGTAGTGGTCACATTAACGAGGCTCCAACACACTACCCCCTTAAATAACTCCGCTGGACTATACTTGATAAGGGTCACTTTGTATTGTCAAACGCAAATATTCTCTGCTCTAATGTACAGTATATGATGCAAGGTTTCTTTCTTTTGTTTCTGTCAATCTTATAATGTTAAAGCATAAATAAAACATTTAAAAAAAAAAAAGGGGCATAGAGTCACGGGAGGAGGGGGTCATTCTTCCACTGTATAGAGCACTGGTAAGGCCCCATCTAGAATATGCCGTACAGTTTTGGTCTCCATCACTCAAACAGGACATTATTGTATTAGAGAGGGGACAGAGAAGGGCAACTAAGCTGGTAAAGGGAAAATCTTAGCTATGAGGAAAGACTGGCCAAATTCGGGATGTTCACGCTGGAGAAGAGGCGCTTAAGGGGTGATATGATAACTATGTATAAATATATAAGGGGATCATATAATAATCTCTCTAATGATTCATTTACCAGTAGGTCTTTCCAGCTGACACAAGGTCACCCATTCCGATTAGAAGAAAAGAGGTTCCAGCTAAATATTGGGAAGGGGTTTGTTACAGTGAGAGCTGTGAAGATGTGGAATTGTCTCCCTGAATCAGTGGTACAGGCTGATACATTAGATAGGTACAAGGAAGGGTCGGATGCTTTATTCACCAGTAGCTCCTCCCAGCAGACAGGAGGGAGCCAATGAGATTAGAGGAGGGAAAGGGGTGTTACAGGGAGAGCTGGGAAGTGAATCAGGGGTACAGGCTGATACATTAGATAGGTACAAGGAAGGGTCGGATGCTTTATTCACCAGTGGCTCCTGCCAGCAGACAGGAGGGAGCCAATGAGATTAGAGGAGGGAAAGGGGTGTTACAGGGAGAGCTGGGAAGTGAATCAGGGGTACAGGCTGATACATTAGATAGGTATAAGAAGGGGTTGGATGGTGTTTAGCAAGTGAGGGAATACAGGGATATGGGAGATAGCTCATAGTACAAGTTGATTCAGGGACTAGTCCGATTGCTACTTTGGAGTCAGGAAGGAATTTTCCCCCCTCTGAGGCAAATTGGAGAGGCTTCAGATGGGTTTTTTTTTTTTGCCTTCCTCTGGATCAACTGGCAGTTAGGCAGATATAAAAAAAAAAAAAAAGGTTGAACTTCATGGACGTGTGTCTTTTTCAACCTTACTTACTATGTTACTATGTTACAAATCCGGGACTGCAGTTGAGCTGTCAAAGGCTCCAAAAAGACCCGAAACTGCTCCAAAAAGACCCGAAGCCTCACGGAAAAGACCCAAAGCCACTCCAAAAAGACCTGAAGCTGCGCCAAAAAACACCCGAACCCGCGCTTAAAAAACCCAAAGCCGCGCCAAAAAGACCAGAAGCCACTCCAAAAAGACCTTAAGCCTCGCCGAAAATACCCAAGTCCCGAAAACACCCGAAGTTGAAGTCATGAAGCTGCGAAAAGACCCGAAGCAATGAAAGGAGCTGAAGAAGCTAAAGAAGAACCTAAGATAAGTTCCACTGAACACCAATGTTTTTTTAAAGTCTCATATGGGGCCCCTGACAACCAATGTTTTTGAAAACTTTTATGGGGGGTCTTAGTTGGCACAAGTTTTTTTTATTTAAAGGGGGGCTGGACACCAATGTTTTTGTAAAAACCTTTATTCGGGACCCTGGCTGCCAATTTTTTTTTTAATTATAAGGGGGCCCTGACCACCGATGGCTTTTTACAACTTGTGAGTGAGAGGGTTACCGTTTTTAGCGCTGGTGTCTGTGTGGACTTTTTACTGTGGGGTGGGCAGGATCTGGGGTGGGGCTTGGGGGCAGGTTCTGTGGTGGGCGGGGACCAGGGGGTCCAGAAAATTTTGCTGTACAGGACCCCGTGATTTCTAATGGCGGCCCCTGGGCATGACATTCCATCATAGTTTAGGGACTGGTAACTTTCTTTTGTTTAATCTCTACTTCAGATTCCTTTTTTGTTCATAAAGGGGAACTATTGCAAACATGAAAATGTCATAACAGCTTCCTGAAATGAGAAACTTTCTAAATATAATCAATTAAAAATTCTGTACTGTTCCTGAAATGATCACGTTTATCTTCACTCTTAGCATCTGTTTTTCTTCATTCTTTCTTCTTGCAGGAGTTGGCTGTCAGATTTTGATTGACAGTTAGATCCAATATATATTTTATGGGGGGACCTCTTTCTAGCAGATGTGGTAGAACTTGATCAAATAACTCCAACACAAACAAAATAAAAAATAACTGACTTCAGCACAAATCCTGCATGTAGAGGGTTTCTGGTGATTTTAAAACAGTGAACTCTAATACATCTTCTAGGCCAGTGATCCCCAACCAGTAGCTCGTGAGCAACATGTTACTCCCCAACCCCTTGGATGTTGCTCTCAGTGGCCTCAAAGCAGCTGCTTATTTTTGAATTCCAGGCTTGGAGGCAAGTTTTGGTGCATAAAAAACAGTGGCACTGCCAACCAGAGCCTCAATGCAGAGTGACAATCCACATAGGGGCTACCAAATGGCCAATCACAGCCCTTATTTGGCACCCCAAGAACATTTTTCATGCTAGTGTTGCTCCCCAACTCCTTTTAGTTCTGAATGTTGCTTACAGGTTCAAAAAGGTTGGGGATCCCTGGTCTAGGCAAACAGAGCCCCTCAAAGGCTGAATTGGACCTAACTGTCATTCAAAATCAGACTCCCAACTCCTGTATGAAGAGAGAATGAGTAGAGACAGATGCTGAAATGTGGAGAGTGAAGATTAACCTGATTATTTCAGAAACGGGTCTGAATTGGTAATTGATATTTTTTTAAAACAATTTTAGTATGATGAAGCTTATTTTAAATTTTTATTTTTATAGGTCCCCTTTATAATAAAAATATACCCCCTTTATTTTGCCATGAGCTCATTCAGCTGGGCTCATGTAAAAATGGTGAGTAAATACTAACGCTCATAAATAAATGTAAATGTATGTTTTTTTTATGTATGCACCAAATCAAGGATTCAGTTCGGGATTTGGCCTTTTTCAGCAGGATTTGGCCAAGTCCTCGTTTTTGGTCGAACTGAATCCTAATTTGTATATGCAAATTAGAGTCTGGAAGGGAAATCACGTAACTTTTTTGTCAGAAAACAAGGAAATAAACAATGGTTTTTCCACTTTTTTCCTGCCCATCGGTATTAGGCCGAATCTTTCAATATCCCTAGTACCCAAACATCCCTGGTTGTACAGATTGGAAGGAAACCATTTCCCAAAGGCTCACAGAATTTATGTAATGCAACCCCTCCCTCGCCTATTGTAAAGTGATGGATTCTGGGACTTGAAGTCCTTCTGCTTTCCATAGTAGGTGGTGCACTGATTCTCTGGAAAGTATAGAGACATCAAATCCCAGAATCCATCACATAAGTTGAGGGAGGGGTTACATCACACGTTAAGCCTAAGGAGGGTGGGAAACTGGTCCCTGCGATCACAAGTGGACTATCGTGGTTTTCTCTCATTCTGTGTAAAGCACAAATACAGTTATACATTGGGGCTCATTTATGAACACTGGGCAAATTTGCCCATGGGCAGTAACCCATGGCAACCAATCAGATTGCTGCATTCATTGTTCTACTTGTAGCTGGTTTCAAAAAGCTAATCACTGATTGGTTGCTATAGGTAACTGCCCATGGGCAAATTTGCCCAGTGTTTTTAGTTCAGATAGTATTTATGCACCTTTTCTACATAAGTTCAACTGAATGAGCTCATATCAAAATGGAGGGGTATATTTGGTCTCTAACTCTTTAAAATACTAATCCTACTTATAGGGAACTTAGATTGTAAGCTCCACTGGTGCAGGTACTGATGTGGGAATGGTGTATAATTTCTTTAAAGCAGTGTGTAAATGTATCATTGCTATACAAACAAAAGGTAATAATAATGGAAACAATAGGACAAGATGGTGCCAGCAGAGCAAGTCTCGGTGAAGATAATAGAACAAGATGGTAAAAGTAGAGCAACATGGCAACAGGTGGGCAATTTAGAGACAGTAAGGAAAGATGGTGGCAGTTGGGCAAGATGGAGAAAGGAGAAGCAAGAATTTAACAGTAGAGCAAGGTTGTTGGCAGTTGGGCAAGATGGAGATAGCATGGCAATATGGCATCACTAGGGCAAGATGGCAGCAGTGTTAAAGGGATTTTATATCTTGATGAAAATAAATTCTGTACATTGGTACCATATGATCAGCTGCAGATTTACAAACCTTCTCTACTCATAAACTGATATCACAGAGCCAAATCCAACATTTATACGAGGGTCAGGAACTCATTACACCTTCAACCTTCCAGAGTGTGAAGGAATTTCCTGCGTGGGATTTCTATTGAAACATTAACCAGCCTGTATGTTTTATTAGTGTGGAAGTAAACTGGAGTAACTGAAGGAGCCCACCTTACTTACTGTCCCCATCTTGCCCTTCTTTATTTGCTCTACTGTCGCTTATTTTGCTTTCTCTGTCTTGCCCTTCTCTATTATCCCCAATTATTTCTTTTAACAGCTGCTGCTCACTTACAGTATATATATATATATATATATATATATATATATATATATATATATATATATATAGATATATATATATAGATATATATATATATATATATACACCTCCATTTGCTTAACAAATTGCCCATTTACACATAGGAGTGATATGAACTTTTAGCTTTTCCACTAATGGTCCATTCATGTTCATACTTGAGGTTCAGCCTTTCTGCACTGGGTGGAGATGCATTTCACTTGTTCAGCTCTTGGTGTGAGGGAACCTGAGAGGCCCTGGTCATACAATACTGTCCCTGCAGCAGCAGATAATGAGCAGAAAGTAATGAGCAGAAAGGGAGGCACAGGAAGGATATATTATATACATTTGTTCCTGAATTGATTTTTTTCCAAGCAACCAGCACATTATGCAGCTCACAAGCAGTTCCTCAGCAAAGCTGAAGAGATCCAGATGACTGTATTTGAAAATAGGGTTCCTCAGCTATTGCTGGACTACAACTCCCAGAATTCATCAAAAGCCTGATTCCTATCTTGGTCATGCAAAGATACGTTATCAGTGTGACACTCTGACCAATGCACTCACCACATTGCAGCGATCAACTAATCTCTACATGCCAGAAGCACAATAATAAAGGTTATTCGGTCCATGTTCATACAGGTAAAGCGTCTCAGGCTCACCAGCATTAGGTTTTTGGATAATATGAGCTGTACCACTAGGCTGTAGATTACAGAGATGGAGGGACTCTTTTATCAACACTGCAAATTTTCACCAGGGCAGTAATCCATGGCAACCACTCATATATTTGCTTCCAGTGTTTTACATACAGCTAGCTGAAACAAACCTAATCAATGATTGGTTGCTATGGGTTACTGCCTAGAAGAAAATTTGCTGTGCTGATAAATGAGCTTATATGTCTTTGTCTTGCTTTAGGAGGCACCATCTTGTCCTTGTGTCTCTATCTTGTCCCATTCTCTCCATCTTCTCCTACTGTCTCCATGTTGCCCAACTGTCCCCATATTTCCCTACTGTCTCCATTTTGCCCAACTATCCCCATATTTCCCTACTGTCACTATCTTGTCTTACTGTCTTCATCTTGTCCTACTGTCACCATCTTGTCCTTGTGTCTCCATCGTGTCCCATTCTCTCCATCTTCTCCTATTGTCTCCATCTTGCCTAACTGTCCCCATATTTCCCTACTGTCACCATCTTGTCTTACTGTCTCCATCTTGTCTTATTGTCTCCATCTTATCCTACTGTCACCATTGTGTCCTACTGTCTCCATCTTGCCATATTGTCCCCATATTTCCCTACAGTCTCCATCTTGTCCTACTGTCCCCATATTTCCCTACTGTCACATCTTGTCTTACTGTCTCCATCTTGACCTACTGTCTCCATCTTGTCCTACTGTCTCAATTTTGCCCAACTGTCCCTATATTTTTCTACTGTCACAATCTTGTCTTGCTGTCACCATCTTGCCCTATTGTCCCTGTCTTGTCCTACTATCTCCATCTTGTCCTACTGTCTCCATCTTGCCCTATTGTCCCCGTCTTGTCCTACTGTCTCCATCTTGCTCTGCTGTCAGCATCTTGTCCTACTTTCTCCATCTTGCCCTACTGTCTCCATCTTGCCCTATTGTCCCTGTCTTGTCCTACTATCTCCATCTTGTCCTACTGTCTCCATCTTGCCCTATTGTCCCCGTCTTGTCCTACTGTCTCCGTCTTGTCCTACTGCCACCATCTCGCCCTTCTCTTTACAACATGTCCTATGTTCCCCCATCTTGCTCTCTTTCTTCTGTTGCTCTTTTTGACCAGTCACCATGCTTTTCGGATGTTTTCATTTTGTCCTCATATACCAGCTGCCCCTGGACATTTCTTACCTAGAGCTGGTATAAGCAATAAAACACAATATAAATCTAACATCAGTTGTAGGAAAGGCTTATGTTCCATTTAAGGATCGTAATCATATAGGTGAGATGTTTCCCAGTCAGAAGGTGCAAAGGTTTATTACATCTAATTAAGCATCTTGCCTCACCGCTTTCAAGCTCTGGGAGCTAAATATTTAATATGAGAACTTCCCCTCTATATGAAGAGAAACAGAATCCCCAGAGAAGACTGAATTATACATGACACATTTCTTTCTATGCTGGAGGCACATGTAGAGCTCAGTTAGTTCTGTAGCCCAACCGCTGGAAGCTTTCATGTAAATAAATGCCACTGTTTATTCTGCTTCTAAAATAAGCCAGAAATGCTAAACAGAGTGACATTTGGGGACGGCATTGAGAACAGTGTCAGAGTGTGACATTTATTGCTGAATTACTATATTGCTTATTGAATTCAGATCTGTAAACAATGTGCAATAGAGGATGGCAGTGAAAAACTAAGGTTGACTTCAGAGGGTTTTTTTGAGGGACCCAAATACTGTAGGTAAAGTCTGTGGAATCAACAGCAGCAGTAGTAGTAGCAGCAATGGTAACAGGAGGGAGTAGTTTATTGAGTAAAATCCAGGTCAAGATGTGAAGTGGAGGGTAAAATGCGTGTGGTAGGGAGATATAGTGACCTGTTTCTAGATGTGACACTTGATTGGAACTTGAGGGTATAATAGTATTGTAGGGCAAGATGGTCACAGGTGCTACAGACTGACAGACACATGGACAAGATGATGATGATGATGGTAATGGAAATGAGACTATAGGCTAAGACACCACACAGTAAATACATGTAAATAAACAAAAAGCATAAAGAAACACTAAAAGATAAAAAAAATAAACTGTCACAATTCACAGTTACAGGCAATACCAAGCAGTTCTGTGCCAATTGAAGGCATTTATATGGTGCCATGTTCTGTGTTATGGGCAGCGGGGGGGTAACTACAGAGGAAGCAGACCCTGCGGCTGCAGAGGGGCCCCAGGAAGTGAAGGGGCCCAGTGAGGCCCTAAATCACATACAATTTCAATAAATATTGATAAAACAGGTCAATCTTTAGACATTTTGGTGGCCTGAAAAATAATTTGCTGTGGGGCCCAGTAATTTCTAGTTATGCCACTGACTGACAGGCAGTTCTTGAAGGGGGTAAATGCTACAATATTCTATGTTACTGGCACTGCCAAGCAGTTCTGTAAGAGATTGTAGGGGGTTATATGTATATCATGTGTAACTGTAATTGCAGGTGAAATCTCTATTTGTTCCTTAATCTCTGGTCTCTGGGTCTGACTCTTGTAATAGGAGTCGCTTCTGCTCTAAGTCTCTTATTCAGCTTTCAGCTCAGTAGCAGATACATTATCACATAAACTGATTAAATTACAATGATATTTTCTCGCCCTGAAAAAATTTTTTTTTTCTTTTTCAATTTGTTTTTATTGAAGTTTTAACATAGGCATTCAGATAGATCACAAAATATCAATATTACTGACACTGAATTATTATTACTGGAACAATGCTTAGAACACTATTTGATTTTTTCAATTATGTCAAATTAGATTTTTTTTTTATGTTTTGGGTTTTTTTTCCCTACCGAGCACATTACTTGGTGGTAGTGTCATAAAAGAGCAGAGGGGTACCAGACCTCCCAACAATTTGGAAATAGAAGAGGGACAAAACGATTTGCCGCTAAAGTTTTTGACCTTGCCTGTTTTTGTGGCCACACCCCCTAATTACCATGTTCATTTAAAAAAATTGAAAGTATGAACACATTTCTGTGGTTTTTATGTGTTATTACAGTTTTGCTAATGAAGGTGGATTGCCCTTTAAGCTGCAAGTTGCAGTTTCCCCCGAGACCTGCTTATCTTAAATAGTTGCTTTGCTTATCTTAAATTGTTACAGTTATTTCTTTGCTTATCTTAAATTGTTACAACAGTATCTAAGAATCTATTCTGGGCTCTCTGCCAAAAGCCAATTAAGTTAGAAACTTTGTATCTTTTAATGGCTGTTCAATGCAGGAGATCAAAGGGAAAGTCGGGACATTTTAGTAACTACACTATGAGCTATCAAAATCGAGACTGTCCCACAAAAAATGGGACATTTGGGAGGTATGGACTATGTGATGGCACAGAAATACATTGAACACACTAAAAAACAAAACAAATGCAAAACTGCTTTTCATTGGGTCCCCCTATACCTCTGGAGGCCCAGTGGGCTCAGCTTACACCTCTGGCTGGAACTCACAGGGTAGGAATATTTGCCAGGGAAAGGAACAAAACAGAATCCACAGGCAGATTTATCAAGGGTCGAATTTCGAAGTAGAAAAAGCTTCGAAATTCGACCATCGAATTGGAATACTTCGACTTCGAATATTGAAGTCGAAGTTTTTTCACATCAAAATTTGGCCATTTGCGGTCAAAGTAAAATCGTTCCATTGAACGATGAAATCCTTCAAATCGAACGATTCAAAGGATTTTATCCATCGATCGCCATTTTCTTCGACTTCAAAAAATGCTCTAGAAGCTCTAGAAGGTCCCCATAGGCTAACATAGCACTTCGGCAGGTTTAATTTGGCGAAGTATTGAAGTCGAAGTTTTTTAAAGAGACAGTACTTCGATTATCGAATAGTAGAAGTATTTTTACTTCGATGCAAATTCAAAGTCGAAGTCGTAGTAGCCTCATCGATGGTCGAAGTATCCAAAAATTACTTAGAATTTTTTTACTTCGAAAATTCCCTCGAATTCACTTCGACCCTTGATAAATCTGCCCCTTGGCTAAGAAATGACTGTACATGATATAAACATAAGAATACAGGGATTTGATGAACTGCACGTCTCTCTGTATGGGGGAACAGTAAGGGATATGGCCTCATTATCTTTCTTACTGAAACAGCCCACCCAAAGGCCAACTTGCCCAAGAAACACGACTGTTACCGTGGTAACTCAGCATGAGCATTAATACTCCTGGGATGCACATGTCCAACCTTTTGCTATAATCTTTTGTTTATGACAATAAAACATCCTACTTGCTTCCTGTATTTCTATGTAGCGTTACTTTATGATTAATGGACACCGACTGACTGTAGAGCTTTATTAAAGGGGTTGTTCTCCTTTAAATGAACTGTGAGTATGATGTAGAGAGGGATATTCTGGGACAATTTGCAATTGGTTTTCATTTTTTATTATTTGTGGAGGCTCTCCAGTTTGTAATTTCAACAATCTGGTTGCTAGGCTCCAAATTCCCCTGGCAACCATGCATTGATATGTATAAGAGACTGGAATATAAATAGGAGAGGCCTGAATAGAAAGAGGAGGAATAAAAAGCAGCAATAACAATACATTTGTAGCCTTACAGAGCATTTTTTAGATGGGGGCAGTGACCCCCATTTCAGAAGAAAAAAACAAATAAAAAAATATTAAAAATAAATAATGAAGACCAATTGGAAAGTGGTTTAGAATTGGCCATTCTATTGCATACTAAAAGTTAACTTAAAACGGTGTTTCGCCATCAAGTGAACTTTTAGTATGTTATAAAGTGACCAATTTTAAGCAACTTTTCAATTGGTCTTCATTATTTATTTTTAATAGTTTTTGAATGATTTGCCTTCTTCTTCTTCTCCTCAGTCTTTCCAGTTTTCAAACGGGGGTCCCTGACCCAATCTAAAAACAAATTCACTGTACGGCTACAAATGTAATAGGTGTAAATTTCGAATTTCGAGCTATTTTAGCGTACTTCGACTAGGGAATAGTCCAAATTAGAATCAATTTTTTAAAAAATGAGAAAATTCGAACATCGAAATTTATCATGTATTGTCTCTTTAAAAATTCGACTTCGATCATTTTCCATCTAAAACCTGCCTATGGGGGACCTCCTAGAAGCCATTTGGAGTCAATTGGTGGACTTTGAAAAATTTAATTTTTTTTTTGGAAAAACGTAGACTTGAATTTGATTGCATGCGCTATTCCTTCGATTCGTACGATTTGAATACGGAGCTATTCAATCTAAAACTGACAAAAAAAAAAACTTTGACTTAATTTAATTTGGTCTTTTTGAATTGGAATTATGAAGTATATTCAATTCAAATTCGACCCTTGATAAATCTGCCCCTTAGCCTATGGGGGACCTCCTAGAACCTATTTGGCGTCAATTGGTGGACTTCGATTCCAATTCGATTCGAATTCGATCAAATGCGTTATTCCTTCGATTCATGCGATTCGACCTATGCAATTGTAAACTGACCTATTTGACCAAACAAAAAACTTTGACTTCCTTTCAGTTGGTCTTTTTAAATTCAAATTTCGAATTTTTTTCAATTTGAGATTTGACCCTCGTTAAATATGCCCCTAAGTCTTTACACAAGTTTTACACAACCTTGATGAATCCAAAACTGCATGGGGGGAAACAGGAAGGTTGGGTGTAAATTTCAAATAACAAGATCCAGGCTATGGATGTGATTCCCATAATTAGGAACAGACGACCATTGGCCTCCGCCCAGGATTAACCTCTTCACAGCCGTTTATTTATGCAGCACTTGACCTACATGACTCATGCTACAAATATACTCACTTGGGGACAACACTTTCCACCCACTCATGTCAGTTTCTATTTTATTTTTGCACCCAACAGAACTTTTTTTTAAAGGGGATCTAAACCCTCAATAATGTAACGGATGTAAACTTACTCTGAGCACTTTTGCAATTTACATTCATTTTCTAGTTTTGGTGGTTTCTGAGATATTAGCAGTTTTAGACTGCTACTACTATTCTGTCTGGGCAGGGTCCATCTGTGGTTCCTCATTCTGTATTTACCCCTCACCTTCTATTCTGTCAGGGCAGGGTCCATCTGTGGTTCCTTATTCTGTATGTCCCCCTCACCTTCCCTCTGTCTGGGCAGGGTCCATCTGTGGTTCCTCATTCTGTATGTGCCCCTCACCTTCCCCTCTGTCTGGGCAGGGTCCATCTGTGGTTTCTCATTCTGTATGTGCCCCTCATCTTCTCCTCTGTCTGGGCAGGGTCCATCTGTGGTTCCTTATTCTGTATGTGCCCCTCACCTTCCCCTCAGTCTGGGCAGGGTCCATCTGTGGTTCCTTATTCTGTATGTGCCCCTCACCTTCCCCTCTGTCTGGGCAGTGTCCATCTGTGGTTCCTCATTCTGTATTTACCCCTCACCTTCTACTCTGTCTGTGCAGGATCCACCTGTGGTTCCTCCTTTTGTATGTGCCCCTCACATTCCCCTCTGTCTGGGCAGGGTCCATCTGTGCTTCCTCATTCTGTATGTACCCCTCACCTTCCCCTCTGTCTGGGCAGGGTCCATCAGTGGTTTCTCATTCTGTATGTGCCCCTCACCTTCCCCTCTGTCTGGGCAGGGTCCATCTGTGGTTTCTCATTCTGTATGTGCCCCTCACCTTCCCCTCTGTCTGGGCAGGGTCCATCTGTGGTTCCTCATTCTGTATGTGCCCCTCACCTTCCCCTCTGTCTGGGCAGGGTCCATCTGTGGTTTCTCATTCTGTATGTACCACTCACCTTCCCCTCTGTCTGGGCAGGGTCCATCTGTGGTTCCTCATTCTGTATTTACCCTTCATCTTCCCCTCTGTCTGGGCCGGGTCAATCTGTGGTCGAATCCCGAACCGTATCCTGGATTCAGCGCATTCCTAATATTGTTTAACATAAAAATGTGCACAACTCTAAAAGCTGCAAAACCTGCCTATGTATTAGACAAATCCTATAATAATGTGAAGTGGATAAATGCAAGGGATGAGTAACAGGGCACTGGTATTCATTGGATTCTTATGCAAATATCTGCTTATTAGACAGGCATTACACTTGGATGAGATTTAAATGCTTTAACTTACTATACCAGCTCTCTCCCACCCCCACCTGCATCAAGGAGCCTCTATGTAAGGGACCCAGGACAGTGATAACTATTTACACCTTACTAAAGACATCTCTGGTAACTCAATCACATGTTATACCTTTTTAGGAGAAGGAAATGTTTGGTTCACTTGAGGGTGCAAAATTTTAGGCACCCCGAAGTGATTGTATTGACTTACCCAAAACCCCAGGCTGGTGCTCCTATCAGCAGAAAACTGCACCGGCCCGGGGTTATACCAGTGAGCACCACGGAGCGATCCTTTTCCGGCTTCCTCTTTCCTTCGAGGCGCTGCGCATGTGCAGTAGAGTGAAAAGCTGAACTTTAACTAAAAATTCGCTATTTCGTTCAAATGCGCTTTCGTCTGCCACGAGAAATTTGAAGACAGAAGAAGCCGGAAGAGGATCACTCCGTGGTGCTCACTGGTATAACCCCGGGCAGGTGCAGTTTTCTGCTGATAGGAGCACCAGCCCGCGGGTTTCAGGTAAATCAATACAATCACTTACATTTGGTACCCCCAAGTGCAGGATGACTTAGATACACAGGCAGACATATATGAGATATAGAACCTGTGGATCCAGGACGCATGTACAGAGGAACACCAAGGTACAGGGGCCCTCAGAGGCCCATGCAGATTATTATTTATGGGGTCTATAGGTTATTTCTATGGAATCGCTCCAGGGTGTGTATACAATGTTTATTTTCATTAAGAGACTGGGGGTTCCAATCCGCCCACTTTGCACCCCATTAAATTACCTGCCAGCTCCAGTGACATCACCTCCAATTGCAGGTAAAGGTGGCTGTCAGTTTATATATACATATAAAGCAGTAGTGGGTCCAAGTGAGTAAAAATGCAGGTTGGGCCTGGGTTTCAGAAATTGGACCCACTCAGGGCTCTAGAAGTCAATAAAAAAGCCCTCTTGTAAAATATAAGGATATTATAAGTTACCAAGGAGTTCCATGACCATATAAAAACACAAGGCCTAAGGCCATGGAAACTCCGAGTTGTCTTCTCCTTTATTTATTCTAATACACAAGTTTCAGTGGGTCATGTGACAGAAATTACATCACAAAGCTCCAATTATAACTGATGACATCACTAAGCACCATTCATATAGTGAATAAAGTACCCCCTCTTGTACAGAGGAGTTTCATGACCATATAATTTACAAGATATTCATGGCTTTTGTGTATTATAAGGGTATCATTTACAGGATATTCATGGCTCTTGTGTGTGTGTGTGTATATATATATATATATATATATATATATATATATATATATATATATATATATATATATATATATATAATATATATATATATATATATATATATACACACACACAACTAGCATATATATAATGAGTGACAGCACTCCCAGGAATGTAACAACAAAAACAAAACAAGGTTCTATATTGGAACCTTCATTGTTACATTCCTCAGAGTAGTGTCACTCGTTGAGATATATATATATATATATATATATATATATATATATATATATATATATATATATATATATACACACACATAAGAGCCATGCATATCTTGTAAATTATATCCTTATAAATGGTGTTTAGTGATGTCATCAGTTATAATTGGAGATTGTGGTATCATTTCTGTCACATGACTCACTGAAACTTGTGTATTAGAATAAATAAAGGAGTAGACTCTGAGTCTCAGCGCCAGGAAGGTTTCTGGGAAGGTTACAGGATGGGTGGAAGAGATACTAATGAGTGTAATTATAAAACAGGAAAACTGAGTGGTGATTCATCTCACCTGT
Source organism: Xenopus laevis (assembly GCF_017654675.1). NCBI lineage: Eukaryota > Metazoa > Chordata > Amphibia > Anura > Pipidae > Xenopus > Xenopus laevis. Next base: position 228,683,381 of record NC_054371.1, read on the forward strand.
AACCGCGAGTATATTGTTGGCAGCAGCTCTCAACCAAACAAGCTTCACATGCTTATAGTCAGTACCACTCCCCACCCAAGGGGCCCAGGTGAGCAATGAGATAATATTTGGGGTCCTCTGAGGGAGATGACTCTGCTAAATTATAGGGCCCCATGTTTACTGATGATGGCCCTTCAGAATATTCCATGGATGGCCCTGCCCTACGTTCTTCCCTGGGTTCTCCTTGGCATCTCTGTGTCACTAATTTACCTACATACGGCTTTGTTCTGATCCCTAAACTTCTGGGTCAAGTAAACTCCAATGAACCAGACCCATTGGTCCAAAGTGGCATACGCGCAGATTGTGACCCAATGACTTGCAGTCTCGCAGCCTCAGAGAAACTTTGTTGTAACGCAGCTGCCAGACTCATGATCATTGCAATGTGCTTGGGTAGTTTATAGTTTGACTCACCCGATGCCCCACTCAAGGTGTTGCTCACTAGTCAGACCCTGACTTCTAATCTCCTTATCATTTACAGTAGGGGGTACATTATCCCTTATAATACATGAGTGATACTCAGAGTTCCCTGTATAACTCAGCCTGCAGCCTTGTGCCTTTATATGGTCACAGAACAACCCCTCAGTGACTTCTAATATCCTTATCATTTACAGTAGGGGGTACATTTTCCCTTATAATACATGAGTATTACTCAGAGTTCCCCGTATAACTCAGCCTGCAGCCTAGTGTCTTTATATGGCCACAGAACCCCTCAGTGACTTCTAATATCCTTATCATTTACAGTAGGGGGTACATTATCCCTTATAATACATGAGTGATACTCAGAGTTCCCTGTATAACTCAGCCTGCAGCCTTGTGCCTTTATATGGTCACAGAACAACCCCTCAGAGACTTCTAATATCCTTATCATTTATCCCTTATAATACATGAGTGATACTCAGAGTTCCCTGTATAACTCAGCCTGCAGCGTCTTATTGGATCTTCTCTTCATGCACAGTATCGGGCTGGACTCATAATTGGATCTTCTCTACAACACATGATAGAACGGGACACGTATTATTGGATCTTCTCTTCTCTACAAGAATGGGATAGGGTTGGACAAATACCACTGGATATTCTCTTCTCTATGAGCACAGAATGGAACCGGACACCTATTATTGGATCTTCTCTTTTCTACAAGCAGAGGATAGAACTGGACACATTTTATTGGATCTTCTCTTCATGCACAGGATCAGGCTGGACTCATAATTGGATCTTCTCTTTTCTACAACACATGATAGAACGGGACACATATTATTGGATCTTCTCTTCAAGCATGGGATAGAACTGGGCACGTATTATTGGATCTTTTCTTCTTTACAAGCACAGGATAGGGTTGGACAAATATCCCTGGATATTCTCTTCTCTATGAGCACAGGATGGAACTGGACACATATTATTGGATCTTCTCTTCTCTACAAGCATAGGGTAGTACTGTATATATATTACTTAGCCTTTTCTATCAGCAGATGACTAATGGAATATTGACCCTGATCCATATCAATACAAAATCAATATCCATGGACAAAGGATAAACACTGACCATCACGGCATTCCTTGTTCCTTACAAACACTTTCCAAACGACTCCCAATTCTGATAAAACAGTTCTTCAGTCACCTGAATATCCTTATCGTATGTCATTGCACATATGTTTTAATGGCATATTGTCATTTTGTAGCAAAGAGACAATGAGTTTTATAGTTTAGCTCAGAGCTGTCCAACTGAAGGCCCAAGACTGGAGGTAGCACTCCATGGGATTTTTATGGCCTCCCAAAGGCTCCATAGACTTCACTTTATTTTCATCCAGAAATAAAAACAAGAAAATTAACCGGTGCACTAAATGTAATAGGTTGGACAGCACTGATTTAGTTGTTTCTTCTTCATAATCTGAAGGCTCTGATAACTGGAAAGCTTGGGGTTGTATTTATACACTCACTTACAGAACAACACGTTAAAACAGTCCTTGAATTTTCTCCAGCAAATAAAACAGGATATTGCATAACATGCCACGTTGCAGAACATTTCTTTCTACACAAAAAGTAATATACCAAAGTTCGGAACCAAACGTTATCCTTGAGCGATTTCAGTATTTTATAATTAACATCAATGAGGGCACAGCAAGCAGAGTCTTGTTCTATTAGTGCTCTGTGCTTCTTGCAATGACAGTACAATACAATTATACAGTAACATTCAAATACTCCAACTAACAACTGTAATCTCATTAAAGGGCAAGTCACATCAAATTCACTGGGGATGCCAATGTGTTACTGCCCAGTGTAATAATGTACCCCTACTGTAAATGATAAGGATATTAGAAGTCACTGAGGGGTTGTTCTGTGACCATATAAAGGCACAAGGCTGCAGGCTGAGTTATACAGGGAACTCTGAGTATCACTCATGTATTATAAGGGATAATGTACCCCCTACTGTAAATGATAAGGATATTAGAAGTCACTGAGGGGTTGTTCTGTGACCATATAAAGGCACAAGGCTGCAGGCTGAGTTATACAGGGAACTCTGAGTATCACTCATGTATTATAAGGGATAATGTACCCCCTACTGTAAATGATAAGGATATTAGAAGTCACTGAGGGGTTGTTCTGGGATAATATAAAGGCACAGGGTCACAGGTATATGTCAGGGAACAGTACATACGATATAGTAGTAAATGAATTAAGGAACTGTGCCCAGCAGTCAGAGAATAGTAAAATACATTGATACGTCACTAGAGTGACAGCGGTAATTAGTGACACCCAGGAGACAGGACAGCGAGTACAGACAACACAGCGGCCTCTGACACATGCGGTGACGTCACGCAGTACCTCCAGAGCCCGCCCCCCTCACACAGTGACAGCCCAGTACCTACTGACACACACGTGTATGACACGGTGAGCCTCCCCGGGGCGTGTCTATGCGGCGCCGTGCGTGTGACGTCACAAAAGGAGTCAGAGGCGGAGCCCTGTAGGGTCCGGCTGAGGTAGAGATCGTTTGAGAGAAGCGAACAGTTTGGCCCTCGCCCTGGGGATTAGAAGAAGCAGAGACTCCGCATCGACCCGCAGCCCGTCCGGCCTCAAATCTCTCCCGCCCGCTGTGCTACTGTTACACTGACACTCGAGCGGGAAGGGGGCCACAAGGAAAGGCCCGACGGGTACCCGTGTGAGCTGCTCTGACAGGGACAGGCCCGGGCTCTCTCTCTTTCACACACAGGGGCCCGGGGAGCCCAGGCAGGGGTTAATTAGAGAGAGAGCTGAGGCGCCTCAGTGTGACTTCCGGAGAGCCCAGTGGGGCCCTGACAGGACTGTACCAACTTACTCACTTCCTGTGCCCTTTCCTTGGTTCATTCTCTGGCCCAGCCCTGTGTCCCCTGAGGGAAGTCTTTCCTGTGTGACTCTAGGGGCCCCTGAGCCTCCACCTTCTTCTCTCTGACTTCCATTGTTTGGACCTGGGCCCTCCCCCAAGGGAATTGTGTGCCTCCCCCACCCATTTATAGCTCTATTCACTGATCCCAAGAGAAGCCTTTGTGTGGCCCCTGTATCCAACTACAGTCCCTGCACAAGAGAAGCCTTTGTGTGGCCCCTGTATTTCTTTGTGTGGCCCCTGTATCCAACTACAGTCACTCCTCCCAGGAGAAGCCTTTGTGTGGCCCCTGTATCCAACGACAGTCCCTGCTCCCAGGAGAAGCCTTTGTGTGGCCCCTGAAAGACTGGTCCATATCTTGGGCCCTTAAGTGGAACTCCCGCTTCTCCTTTCAGGAGGAGACCCCCCTATCCCTGAGAGAGACTGACTGAAGTTCAAGAAGGGCCCCTAAGAGAGAGAATTGCTGGTGTGACTGTAGTAGAGAATCTCATTGTCCCCATACCCTGCTGGAAGAAGTGTCCCCAGCAGTTTCCTCCTATTTCTGTGCCCACCATGGCGCATCAGCAGATGACCAGTTCCCAGAAGGCCCTGATGCTGGAGCTGAAGTCCCTGCAGGAGGAGCCAGTGGAGGGATTTAGGATTACTCTGGTTGATGAAAGTGACCTGTATAATTGGGAAGTGGCAATATTTGGGCCTCCTAATACTCTTTACGAGGGGGGCTATTTTAAGGTGAGTGCCTGACCGAAACAGTTGAAGGGCGGATTCCAAACCGTCTCCAGGTTTATTTCTTTCTATCCAAAATAAATGTGTGTGTGTGTGTACAGAACTTTTGTCCTTTTTCTGTTCTACACACAGGTACGAAAGGTAATTTACCTAACCACCTAAACCTTGAGCCCGCCTACTGGCTCGTAGGCCTCCTTTCTATCCACATTTAATGACAAGAAGGTGCTCATGGGGTTTCGAAGGCCCTGAGTTCTCGTTACCTGTGAGAGAGATATATATATATATATATATTGTTCTTCTAAGTAGTAATGCCAAGGAACAAAGTATCTGGTCTGCTGTGTGAGGTCTATGGGAAGCCCATGACAATGCATTTCCTCTCTAGCTTTACACTAATTCATTACAGGATAATTGTTCCCTGAAAATGATGTCCCCCCCAATATGATCTGCAATAGTGCAAGGCTGGCCCACCTATGGGGCCCAAAACAAGAGACAAGTAAATGTTATAAATGCAAATTAGCTCACCTAGCCCAACTTCAAGATCATTTATAATTAGGGATGCACCGAATCCACTATTTTGGATTCGGCCGAATCCTTTTCGAAAGAAATCCCGAATCTGAATCCTAATTTGCGCATAGATGGGAAGGAGAAAACATTTTTTACTCCCTTGTTTTGTGTCAAAAAAATTAAGCAATTTCCCTCCCTGTCCCTAATTTGCATATGCAAATTCAGATTCTGTTCAGCTTAGCAGAAGTATTCAGCCGAATCCTGCTGAAAAAGGCTGAATTCTGGGTTCTGTGCAACTCTAATTATTATAAGCGATTTGGGGTGAACACCTGTTTGCTCAGTGATCCACATCTGTGTATGTATGTGGCCATCTGCCACTTAAAAACAATTTGATTGGATCAGTGCAAACTAGATTCCCATTGGTGCTCACACTCTACAATTATGAGTCCGCCCCGTGCCAACTGGTGCCATTAAATGTATTCTACATCTACAAATGAGTGCCTAATCACTTAATTATCTCATATATATATATATATATATATATATATATATATATATATATATATATATATATATATATATATATATATATATATATATATATATATATATATATATATATATATATAGTGGGCATGCTCCTATGATCCTTTAGTAGTCATAGTTATGTCAGGAGTATCATTGTGGCCAGGATCTGGATAAAATTATCCGCAATGTTATCTAAGTAAATGTCGGTTTATCTGTGTATAACTACTTATCTTATTTTGTGTTTTCAATGCAAAGTTATTGTGTTTAATACCAGCAGATTGTGTCTATTAACATTTATGAATACGGAATGTTTGGGACCTGGGGTTTTCCAGATAACTGATCTTCTTTCCGTAATATGGATCTTCATAGCCTCTACAAGAAAATCGTGCATATGTTAAATAAACCCAATGGGCTGGTTTTGCTTCTGATAAGGATTCATTATATTTTAGTTGGGATCAATACATGTATGGGATCCATTATCCAGAAACCCTTTTTCTAGAAAGATCAGAATTACGGAAAGGCCTTCTACCATAGTCTGCATTTTATCCATTAAAGGGGTTGTTCACCTTTGAGATACCTTTTAGTATGATGTAGAGAGAGATATTCTGAGACAATTTGCAATTGGTTTTCATTTTTTATTATTTGTGGTTTTTGTTATTTAGCTTTTTATTTAGCAGCTCTCCATTTTGCAGTTTCAGCCATTTGGTTGCTAGGGTTCAAAATACCCTAGCAACCATGCAATGAGTTGAAAGAGAATATGGAATATTAATAGGGGAGGGTCAGAACAGAAAGACGTGTAATAAAAAGTAGCGATAACAATAAATTTGTAGATTTACCAAGCATTTGTCTTCAGACGGGGTCAGTGACCCCCATTTGAAAGCTAGTAAGAGCCAGGAGAAGAAGGCAAATAATTCATAAAGTAAAAAAATAAATAATGAAGACCAATTGAAAAGTTGCTTAGAATTGGCCATTCTATAACATACTAAAAGTTAACCTGAAGGTGAACCACCACTTTGATCCAAATTTTTAAAAAAGAATTTCCTTTTTCTGTTTAATAATAAAACGGTAACTTGTACTTGATGCCAATTTAGAGATGATTAATCCTCTTTTATTCAAAGAAGATCCCAATTACAGAAAGATCCATTATCCGGAAACCCCCATTTCCCCGAGAATTCTGGATAACCGTTCCTATACCTGTACAAGCTACTATTTTATTATTGCAGAGAAAAAGCAGTTTTTATAAATTTGGATAAAATTAATTCAACGGGGGACATCATTTCGTAATTTAGAGCTTTTTGGTTAACGGATAATGGATCCCATACTTTTTATTGTTCTGGTGAATTGAACAAAGAGCAGGTAGCCATGTGCATGTGGTGTACCCATTTGCTCCAAAGATACAGCATTGCAATCCAGCTTGTAGGAACGCACATTCGGACTCTTAACTAAATGTCTGAGCAATGTTTGTTGTGTGATTGAGTCCATCAGACAGAGGTGCTAAATATTTCGGATTCCGTGGAGGTGGCCATAGAGATTCAGATTTTATTTGTCATTCGGCAAGCATTGAATGTCGATCATATGTTTTAATGCAACGATCACACATTCGGATTTAAACTGTAGGATTCAAGTAGGAAAAATAAATCGGAAGATGTTCTGGCCATGGACTGACCAGCAACAATCGTGCAAAAGTTATGTCCTGGAAATAGCAGTACCCATAGGTGCATCTCAGCTCATTTTGCCTGGTCATGTGCTTTCAGAAAGAGCCAGCACTTTAGGATGAAACTGCTTTCTGGCAGGCTGTTGTTTCTCCTACTCAATGTAACTGAATGTGTCTCAGTGGGACCTGGATTTTATTATTGAGTGTTGTTCTTAGATCTACCAGGCAGCTGTTCTCTTGTGTTAGGAGGGAGATATCGCCATCAAAGGAACAGTAACACCAAAAAATGAAAGTGGTTTAAAGTAATAAAAATATAATGCAGTGTTGACCTGCACTGGTAAGGCTAGTGGTACACAGTAAGATTTGGGGGAGATTAGTTGCTCAGCGACAAATCTCCTCTTCTTTGGGGCGATTAATCTCCCCAAATGTCTTTCCGCCGGCAAGAATTCAAATCGACGGCGGGATGGCATGCATAGTGCTTTGGTTTCTGAAGTTGCCTCATGAGGAAGCTTTAGGAGACTTTGGAAAACCGAAGAGCTAAGTATGCTATCCTGCTGGCGATTCTTGCCAGCGGGAAGGCATTTCGGGGAGATTAGTCGCCTTAAGAAGAGTAGATTTGTTGTTGGGCGACTAATCTCCCCCGAATCTTACCGTGTACCACCAGCCTTACCTGAATCTTACCGTTTGCCACCAGCCTAAAACTGATCTGTTTGCTTCAGAAACACTACTATTGTTTATATAAACAAGCTGCTGTGTAGCAATGGCGGAAATTGAAAAAAGGCAATATGGCACAGGTTAAATAGTGGATAATGGATAACACCATTATGTTCTACAGAGCTTATCTGCTGTGTAACCTGAGCCTATTCTCCATTGAATGGCTGCCCCCATTGCTACACAACAGCTTATTTATATAAACTAGGGATGCACCGACTCCAGGATTCGGTTCGGGATTCGGCCAGGATTCAGCCTTTTTCAGCAGGATTCAGATTTGGCCAAATCCTTCTGCCGAACCGCATCAGAATCCTAATTTGCATATGCAAATTAAGGGCGGGAGGGAAATCGAGTTACCTTTTTTGTCACAAAACAAGGAAGTAAAAAATGCTTTACCCTATCCACCCCTAATTTGCATATGCAAATTCGGTTCGGTATTCGCCCAAATCTTTTTTGGGGGATCGACAGAATCCAAAATAGTGGATTTGGTGCATCCCTAATATGAACTATAGTAGTGTTTCTGAAACAAACACACCAGTTTTACCAGTACAGGGCAACACTGCATTATATTTTATTATTATTTAAAATTTTGTTTTTTGATGTTACTGTTCCTTTAATAAATGAGCCCTCGGACTTGTTGAGCGCGTTTATAAAAGGCCTCGCACGGCTTGTGCACAATGCACCAATATGGATGCAAATGTTTGTAACTGTGTGTGCAAATGCTATAAGTTGCAGCTACGTATGCAGCATCCACTAAGCGAGCCCTGGAACTGAAGCCGGGTTCAGGCAGTCCGTAATTCCAGAATTCCCGTGTCCGTTCATGCGGTTCTGAGTCGGCTGACGGTTGCACTGGCATTTGCTGTATATTACAAAGGTGCCTGTATGGGAGCAAGTACCCTTATGAATAGTATAAACAAACACTCTGTTTTATATCAACGTTTGCTTGTTAATTTGTACACTGGGCATCCCGAATTCTTTGTCACTAGCTGTCTGTATTGGCCCCTTAAAATATCTCCACGCTGCATGCTCTGTTTTTACCCCTGGAAATAGTATGTGGAATGATGACACATCTAAAGTCACGAGTACAGTTCTGCTAAATGTTTTCTTTTGGCTGTGGGATTAGCACATCTATGAATTGTAAATAAGTGTTGCAACTTTCTTACTTCACTCTTAGTCACCGTGATAATCTCACCCTATTTATTTCTGTGGTTCTGTCTCAGTGGAACCCCCACATTTTTTTTTATAATTTTGTCAGGATATGCAGTGCCAGTGCAGTATACCCAATATAGGATGAACATGTTATCGGAATGGTACATAACCTATTTAAAGCTGAATTTGTACATGTACGGTGGCCTATTGATCTCATCTGATATCCATGAATCTTCAGGATCTGGTAGTCTTGAAAACTTCATGTCCCTATGGTGTCCAGTGCATGGTGTATTGATGGGTGAGGAACTAAAGAGAAGTCCTAGCTAGTAATGTGCAGGCTGGCCCGATACCCGTGGGACCTATGGGTTCGGGCCAACCTCGCACCTCTAGTTGTGGGTGGTTGAGCTCTTCTTCCTGCTCTCCCGCCCGGCACCTTGCACTGCCGACTTCTGGCTTCCTTTTTTTATAGACACCTTATTGCTCCACCCCTTTTTGTGATGTCATCGACGGGGCAGGTAGGCGGGCCTATAAAAGGAACCCAGAAATCACGGGTGGAGGGAGAGAGGGCGGGTTAGGGTCGGGTAAAAGGGACAAATGGGTTCTACTCCCCGAAACGTTGCATCGCACTCCGCAATGAAATACATTTTTGAAGATTTCTCACAGTCCTGTGTGCCGTTGGAATTCCTTTGCTGTACTCAGGTAAAACCCGACCCGCACATCACTAGTTAGAGTATTGTTCTATTGTTTTCAGATATTTTATTGGATGTTTCACAATAAACAGCAAGAAGATAACTTCGAAGTCATATAACAAGTAACACATAAGTGTGCTTGTTCAAAAAGAACTAGAATATGAAATAAAAAATGTTTGAACAAACACGTTTCAAATCCGTTATCAAGCAGAATAGCAACAATGTGAATGTATGAAAAAATAAAATAGAAAATAAATGACAAATAATCCAGTGGATGATAAAGAAAAAGAAACCATTATTTTCAGGAAAAATTAGATTCCCAAATTTGCATCTGTACTACATACACAGAAACCTGAATATTTGATCTCTGTTTCTAGAATCAGAAAGCTCAAAATAAAGAGAGCTTGCATGACTCTCTCAATGTGCTTTCCTCTGATTTATCTTTCAGAGCTTATGGCCAACTGAGTTGGTTAAGGTATGACGTGATGATATCTGTTAGCATTGTTCTATTGAAATAATTGATTGGCAGCCTAACGTGTGTGGACCGTACTATACTCTTGTCTTGGGGGACACCCGCGTTCTTCTGTTTAGTCGCAGTCGTGTTTTGGCTCGCGCTTCTGTATGCACGCATCCTTTTATTTTGTCTGACGTTATCACGATTGGTGTGAAATTCAAATATTTTAAAGACACCATGTCAGTTTTTTCATTACCCAACGTAGGTCTATTGTTGTTGTCTTGACCCATGCCTGTCCCAGACATCTTGCCTGTACCAACCTTTACCTTTTACTGCCGATTATTCCGGATCCCGACTTTGTACTGTGTTTACTCATTGGTTTGACCCCGGCATGTGTCCTTTACTATGCTTCTGGTTCCTATACTGCCCCATCTGATTGGTATTAAACTCTGCCTGTTCCACAACTACGCTTACGCTTTTCCCCGTCTTATCCTGACACAAGTTCTGTTCCATTGCCTGCCCAGAACCCTCACCTTCATTCTCTCACTATAAGACCTGGCAGCATCCAAGTAGACCAGAACCTTGGGATACTTAACATGACACTTAAAGTGGACCTGTCACCCAGACATAAAAATCTGTATAATAAAAGTCCTTTTCAAATTAAGCATGAAATCCAAATTCTTTTTTGTTTAAGCTTGCACAGATAGTAAAATCATTTAAAAAAATCTCAGCTGTCAATCAAATATTGCCTGCCCCTCCTCTATGCCTTAGGCATAGAGGCGAGGAAAGCAATTACTTTCACTTTCCATTCAGTACTTCCTAGATGTCATTGCTCTCCCAATAGTCCCCCAGTTCTCTTTAACATTTAATTGTGTAACCAGTGCATGGGGATGGGCATCAGGCCCCCCATTTTGATGCACAAACAAGATTTTGAGATGATGCAAGGCTTGTCTTAATAAGTGTCCATAAAAAAGTCTGGAGAAGGAGTGGAACAGCTCATGATCCAAAGCATAGCACATGATGTATAAAACATTTGGGAGGCTTGGGCGTGCATGACTGCCAGTGGCACTGGGACACTAGTGTTTATCCATCATGTGACACAGGACAGAAGCACAAGAATGAATTGTGAGCTCTTCAGAGACACTGTCTGCTCAAATCCAGCTAAATGCACTCACATTGATTGGGAGACGTTTCATAATGAGCCAAAACATACAGCCAAAGCAACCCAGGAGTTTATTAAGCAAAGAAGTGGACTATTGTTGAATGGCCAAGTTGCTTGAATTGGGTTCAAGCAACCTGTTCTGAACCCAATTGAGCTGCATTTCACTTGTTGGAGACTAAACTTGGGACAGAAAGGCCACAAACAAACAGCAAGTGAAAGCCGCTGCAGTAAAGGCCTGGCAGAGCATTAAACAGGAGCAAACCCAGAATCTGGTGATGTCCATGAGTTCAAGGCTGCCGTCATTGCCAGCAAAGGCTTTTCAACCAACTATTAGAAATGAACATTTCATTTTCAGTTTTTTAATTTGTACAATTAATTTGAGCCCCCGAAATGAAGTGATTGTGTTAAAAAAGGCTTTAGTTCCTCACTTTGTTTTGCAATCTTTTTGTTCAACCCACTGAATTAAAGCTGGAAGTCTGCAGTTCAACTGCATCTGCGTTTTTATTTGAAAATTCATTGTGGTCATGTACAGAACCAAAATTAGAAAAAAAAAGTTGTCTGTCCAAATATTTATGGGCCTAACTGTATGCACTGATTTTAGGAGAGAAGCTTTGCATGCATATAATAAATGAGTGAATCAGTCAGGAACTTAACTGGGCCCCTCTTCTATCCTTATTTGTCTCTCTGTTGTGACAAAGGTGCTGCCTTGGGTGCAGTTGTGTACGGGGTGCTACCAGGGAGGGTGGCTTTGTGAGTAACATGGCTGGTGTCTAAATCAGACAGACTATATAATAAAATAAATTGCAGTGTGTTACCCCAATTCATGCATTCTCCACTATGTAGGCTGGATATTTTGCAGTGGTAAGGGTAGGACTTGCAGGTATATTTGCAGATTTTACTTCTACTCTAGTGATGTGGGGCCTGCCCGAAACAAGTGGGACCTGCAGGTTTACACGTGGGTTTAGCGGGTTCAGACTGAATTCCGCAAAATGTTTGCGGGTTATGAGTTGAGCTCTTCTTTCCACTTTCTCCACCTGTGACCTTACTGTGCGGCTTTTGCTTCAGGCAGCCACTATTTATAGGTGCACACTTGCTCCACCCCCTTTTGTGACATCAGAGGTGGGAGGGTAGGGCGTAGGTCTATAAATACAAGTGCCGTTAAGGTTCAGGTGCGGGTTGGGAGCGGGTGTGTGTGGGTCAACAGAGTCAACTTGTTTTCTTCCTGTTCCCACTTCCTTCTGATGACATCACTTCTGGTTTCATGGTGGTTGGGTTTTTGGATAGGGTAGCTGTCGATTGGATGGTGGGTAAAAATGCCAGTCCAGGTTGGGACTAGGTTTTGTATATATTGGACCCTCGCAGGACTCTTATTGGGCCCCTGTAACTTTTTTTTTTTAACCGGGTGATTCCTCAGTGACACCACTTGTGGGTTTTGTAGCATTTAAGGGATATTTGAAATAGGGAGCAATAGGGATTGAGTAGCCTCTGAGCTGCTGGCTGTAGCAAGTTGTACTGGACTTTTTATGGCCAGTCATTCTGTGCTTACAGTACTTTAGCTATCAGAGAAAATATACTTGAAATGAACTCCATGAGAAGTCTTATTATGAGCAAAGCAAGATGATGTTGCAAGATTTAAGGGCACAGGAGCCCCAGCTTGCGGCATGTTGAATCTGTTGAGCTTTTCAGTAGGAAGTGCGTGACTTGTTTGTATGTACAGTATGTATGTATGGTTCATAAGTGTGTGGTTTCACACTGGGGCCCCTTTCTCCTTCAAACTAACATAATTGTGGCTGTGTATAACTGACTCTGTAGCCATCAACATCGGCACAAAACTCTTTTTGTGAACTTGCACCCTGCCCCCTTGGAATGAAAGTAAATAAGAGGCCTATATTACATGGAGAACATGAATTCAAATTATACTTTTATTTTAGACTCCTTATGCAGCCGTGTACTATGCGTGTGGGTAGTAAATGTGCCATGGAAAGGCCCATAAGCAAAGGTAATGCTTTGCCGGCTGCCGAGAATATGTTGCCCGGAATAGGCTGTGAGTTATAACCGTGCCAGTAAATTGCACAACGTGGGGGTTTTATCAGAATCCTGTTTCGAGTGCTGTCGTTTCCTTTTAGTGGGAAGCCTCGCAGAAAGCAGATCTATACATCCCAAGCCTTAATAAAGAATGAGACTTTCTGGCACCAGACGCAGTAAAAGAAAGTAAAGCAAATTCCTGGTAATGAATGGAGAATGTGCGTCATTTAACACCTACAACCTCTTCAGTGACCCAAAATTCATACTTTGAATTGCAGCTTCCCACCTTTTTTATACAAGCCTCTGTTTTTAATGGTTGTTATTTTGGAGATTGGTGTGGTGCAATCATGGCTGTACTTGCCCTTAATTTCTTGCCCAATCTTTCTGTGTTCTGCCTCTTTAAAGGACAACGTACATTTTGTTTCAATAGGGGAGGGGGTGCCATAATGTTCGGCACCTCCCACTGAAATAGATTGCTAGGTTTTCCCTTGGGCTGCTGCTCAAAATGTTGAAAAAAAGCGCTGCAGTGGTGTCTCCTTACCTTAAAGGGATACTGTTGCAAAATACACCAGTTAATCGTGCTGCTCCAGGAGAATTCTGCACAGAAATTTTTAAAAAAGCAAAACGATTTATTCAGTTTAATTTTGAAATTTTGCATGGGGTTCGACATATTGTCAGTTTCCTGGGAGCCCTCGAGTCATGTGACTCTGATAAACTTCAGTCACTCTTTACTACTACACTGCAAGTTAGAGTGATATCACCCCCCCTCCCTTCTCTCTCCCCAGCAGCCCATCAGCAGAACAATTGGCAGCTAAACCGATAACTGCTCTCTGACACCTTCAGAAGTATTTGTTTACATTGCTAAAGGTGGCCATAGACGCACCAATAATATTGCACAAAACAAATTTTCGTAAGATTTGGTGCGTGTATGGTGGAAGAAAAGCAGACCGATATCGGCAGAAGACTTGGATATCGGTTGGCTCGTCGATTAGGCTGGCCAGAAAATTTTGATTGGGCGCCCAAACATCGGCCACTGTTAATGCTGAATCGTCGGATACAGGTAGAATTCTATTGTTTCTCCCTGTATATCAGCTTTACACGTGTGTATAGAAATGAATGATCTTTCCTGGAAAGATCATAATTAGAATATCTATGGCCACCTTAAAAGTGCTCCCCTGCTTTTTTCCTGCTTGGGTGCTATTCTCATGTCTAGCACTAGGTGTAGCGATGGAGCACGACCCATGTCATGGTAAAATACAATGAGAAGGGGAAAGCAGTTCCATCTTGAAGCTCAAGATCAGGCACAATGCACTGAGATGGCTCCTCCACACCAATATTACAGCTAAAAAGAAATGCATTTCTTCATTGCTTTGATGTTTGCCCTGCACAGTAGAGTAAATCGGGGGGTGGGGGGGTCCTTAACATTTTATTACCCCCAGCGAAATAGACTTTACATGTCCTTTAAGCTGCAGACTTGTTTCTAGGATCAGCTAAATGATATGGGGCAGGAAGCCTGACTGGTATCACCTGTTGAGGGCAAGTGTGTGGAAATGGGCATACTAGTGGTGTGTGGGAGAAAAAATATTTGACCCACGCAGATTCTAATGATTTATATAACCATATCTAACGTGCCTGTGTCTGATGTCGCTGGAGAGGGGACATGTGTAGTGATGTTCGGGCCGGGCCAAGACACACTGGACGCCGAGGCTTTGGCACAAGTTTGTTGGGTCATCGGTGGGTTCAGGTTGAGCTCTTCCTTCCATTCTCCCAACATCCACCCCCAGTTGGTGCTTTTTATAGACTTGCGTCTGCGTGCCCTGCCCCTTCTTACATGTCAGAGCAGGACGGGCTGGGAGCAGGTTTATAAATAGGGTCACATGGTTAGGTTCAGGTTCCGATGATGAAGGGTTGGGTGCAGGTCGGCCTGCACATCACTAATGTGTATATAATACAAGAGCCATGAATATCCTGTAAATTAGATCCTGATAAACGGTGCTTAGTGATGTCATCCTTTATAATCGGAGCTTAGTGAGGTCATTTCTGTCACATGACTCACTGAAACTTGTGTATTATAATAAATAAAGTACCCCCTGTTGCAAAATATAAGTATATTAGAAGTAACCTCGGAGTTCCATGACCTGTATAAAAACACTCTGCCTTCAGCCTCCTGTTTTATATGGTCATGGAACTCCTCGGTTACTTATAATATCCTTATATTTTACAAGAGGGAGTATTCACTAAATAAAGCACAGCGGCATTCTGTTTCCAAGTCAGAAGTAGGGTCGGGAAGAGATCGACTGGGGGAGAATACAGCCTGTGACCCATAGCAAGGGGCAAGTGGTCAACCCAGACTACAGGCTGATGGTTCTCCCTTGTACAGCAATGAATAATAAACTAGAAATCCCTCCCAGAGATCTTATCCCTAATAGGAATGCCGACCCATTGCCCTCTGTTTACTGTTTTTATTCACATGTTTATGTATTTTAAAGGGGTGGTTAAGGGTAAGGACACACAGGGAGATTAGTCACCTCGGCTACAAATCACCTCTTCTTCGGGGCAACAATCTCCCCAAACTGATTTCCCGCCGGCTATAATAGAAAATTGCCAGCGGGATGGCACTCCCGGATCTTCATTTTCTGAAGTTTCCTAGGTGACTTCGGAAAACGAAGAGCCGCGAGTGCCATCCCACTGGCGATTTTTCATTCTAGCCGGCAGGAAGGTAGGGGAAGGCAGTTTGCGGAGATCGTTGCCCCGAAGAAGAAGAAGAATCGATTTGATGCTGGGGCGACTAATCTCCCCGAATCTGCCAGTGTGTCCTTACCCTTAAGGTAACTTTTTTTAGTATGTTATACAGTGGGCAATGCTAAGCAACTTTTCAGTTGGTCTTAATTTTTTTAAATAGGTTTTTTTTTGCCTCCTTCTTCTGACTCTTTCCAGCTTTCAAATGAGGGTCACTGACCACAGTAAGGCTATAAATGTATTGTCCGTACTAGTTTTTATTACTCGTATTCAAGTTTCTTATTCAAATTAATGCATGGTTGTTAAGGTAATTTGGACCCTAGCAACCCCATGGCTGAAATAGCAAACTGGAGAGCTGCTAAATAAAAAAAGCTAAATAACTCAAAAACCACAAATAATAAAAAATAAAAACCAATTGCAAATTGTCTCAGAATATCTCTCTCTACGTCATGCTAACAGTTAACTAGTGATTGAATGGTGTAGGGTCACCTTTAGGGTGATACTGAGCCAACCACATATAGATTGTTTGAAACTTGTAGTTATTTATGCAGCAAGGAATGTGAGTGTGGGGTAAATCCTTACTCCTCTCCCTTGTTTCCATGAAAGCGAGAGGTCGTTATATAAATTTATTTTTTCACGTTACTGCTTTGTCTATTTGGGAGATAGCATCTATGTCCCTGCTGCCTTGTTTAATGCTGCGCTCTGCTGATTTTATCCAGACTGCATTGTCTAGCTTGTTTTTTTTTCTTTAAAGGGAATATAAACCCAAATAAATTACGCTTTGCCGAATAAAAGAGCCTGTGATTTTGTAAATGAAATGGTATGTCCCTTGCTATTCACTGCACTGCTGGTACTGACTAATACGACAATGTAGCAGGAATTGATTAAAGAGGTTGTTCACCTTTAAATTAACTGTTAGAATGATGTAGAGATTGATATTCTGAGACAATTTGCTATTGGTTTTTATTATTTGTGGTTTTCACTTACTCAGCTTTTTATTCAGCAGCTCTCCAGTTTGCAATTTCAGCAATGTGGTTGCTAAGGCCCAAATTACCCTAGCAACCATGCATTGATTTGAATAAGAGACTGGAATATGAATAGGAGAGGCCTGAATAGAAAGATGAGTAATAAAAAGTAGCAATAACAATACATTTGTAGCCTTACAGAGCATTTGTTTTTTAGATGGGGTCAGTGACCCCCATTTGGAGGCTGAAAAGAGTCATAAGAAGGCTAATAATACAAAAACTTAAAAAAAATAATTATGAAGGCCAACTTAAAAGTTACTTAGAATCAGCCATTCTACTACATACTAAAAGTTAATTTAAAGGTGAACCACCGCTTTAACAGAGCTTTGCAGAATGAGGAATGGCGTCTTCATCAGGAGTGATGGCTTCTGTCATTTAGTTTCAAGAGTTATGGGAAAGTGTTACGGTGGCCATAGATACACTGATAATATTGTACGAAACTCATTTTCAGGAGACCAGCCGACCAATGTCGACAGAAGACTTGGCCGGAAAATTTTGATCGGGCACCTTTAAAGGCACCCGAACATCGGCCATTGTTAGTGCTCGTAGGATACAGGTAGAATTCTATTGTTTCTATGTGTAAACTAGGGATGCACCGAATCCAGGATTCAGTTCGGGATTCGGCCAGGATTCGGCCTTTTTCAGCAGGATTCGGATTCGGCAGAATCCTTCTGCCCAGCCGAACTGAATCCTAATTTGCATATGTAAATTATGGGCGGGGAGGGAAATCGCGTGACTTTTTGTCAGAAAACAAGGTAAAACATGTTTTCCCCTTCCCACCCCTAATTTGCATATGCAAATTGGGGTTCGGATTCTGTTCGGTATTCGCCCGAATCTTTCACGAAGAAATCGGGGGTTCGGCCGAATCCAAATTAGTGGATTCGGTGCATCCCTAGTATATACGATTCAGTTCTACACGTGTGTATTGAAACGAACAATCTTTCCTGGAAATATTGTAATTGTAATGTCTATGGCCTCCTTTAGTGACACAATCACATGCAGCCGCACAAACTTTAGTCTGACATGTCTGGGGCGTAGGAGCAGTGTGTATAAAATAAACCTGGTGCAGAATACGCCATTGGGTATTTGATATGAACGAAGGGCTGAGTGTAATACATCTGTTCATCGCTCCATATAATCCGGGTTGGGAGGCAGAATGTGTGGAGTCACTCTGCCGAAAGTGCTTACAAGGCTTTTATGCTTGGTAATGGGAGTATAGATTATTAGCAGTCTGACGGCTCATGATAAGGGGCATCTACAGTGGCCTGATTGGCGGCACCCATTAATGTTTTGTACATTATTTTGGCCGTATTTTCACCAGGATATCCCTATACTTTGATATGTGTGGAAGCGGCTGTTATGGTCCAACAACATCCAAAGACCATGAAAAATGGTGGTGTGTGTTTCAGGTATTGTTTTTTTCTTGTGGGCTGCTGTCCGGTCTTAGGATAGCATTAAAAGGGTTGTTCCCCTTTAAATTAACTGTTAGTATGATATAGAGAGTGATATTCTGAGACAATTTGCAATTGGTTTTAATTTTTTATTATTTGTGGTTTTTGACTTATTAAGCTTTTTATTCAGCAGCTCTCCAGTTTCAGCCATCTTGTTGCTAGGGTACAAATTAACCCTAGTAACCATGCACTGATTTATAACAGACTGGAATATGAATAGGAGAGGCCTAAATACAAAGATGAGTAATAAAAAGTAACAATAAATGTGTGGCCTTACAGAGCATTTGTTTTTTTAAATGGGGTCAGAGACCCCCATTTGGAATCTGGAAAGTGTCAGAAGAAGCCGGCAAATAATTAAAATACTATAAAAAAATTTTTTTAAAAAATTTAGACGAATTAAAGAGTTCATTAGAATTAGCCAATTTATAACATACTAAAAGTTAACAGAAAGGTGAACCACCCCTTTAATGAAACTCTGGGATTCTGCTCGGCAGGGACAAAGATCAGAAATGGATCAACTAAATGTATCAATTTAGAACAATTTACAGGGTCGGTGACTCACCCCCGTCCCAGTGCTGCTTTAGAAGGTGAAAAATTACAGAAAATAGAAAGTAATTCAAAAAAAGTCTTTATTTCTGGCGATCTGAAACCAACTGAGATAGAAAATGTGTGGGAAGGTGAACCATCCCTTTAAGTCTACTAGAAAATCATATAAACATGAAATAAAGCCAATAGGCTGGTTTTGCCTCCAATAAGGATTAATTATATCTTCGTTGGGATCAAGTACAAGCGACTGTTTTATTATTACACAGAAAAAGGAAATAATTTTTAAAAATCTGGATAATTTGTATAAAATGGTGTCTTTCTGGATAACGGGTTTCCGGATAACTGATCCCAATTATCTCAATTAATATGTGTTACTTGTTATTGTTTGTATATAAAGGCAATATGTGCTGCACATGATGGGTGTGTAAGTATGGTGCCCACGCTGTGTAGGAACAGCAGAGGATTGATTTGGGACATTGCTGCGCTTGTGAGTTGAAGCAGTAGAGAGAGATGGGAGTGTAGTGAGTGGGGTTCATAGTCTGTCTCTGTAGCCTGTTCTTATCACTGTGTATGATGAAACCTTTGTGTGTCCTCCCCGACCCCTGGCAGCTGCTTTATAAGTGACTCACGTGAGTGTGGCTCATGTCTGGCAACACATGGCACCTGACTGGCACATAGCAACATAGTCTTCTCCAAAATTAGCAGCCGCCCCTCAAGCTTTGGGTTGTCCTGTCATGGATTCCAGCAGCCTTTTTATCTCTCGCTTGTCCACCTCTTCTGGTAAATAACGGGGTTCACCTTTAATTTAACTTTAAGTATGTTATAGACTGGCCAATTCTAAGCAACTTTTCTATTAGTCTTGATTATTTTTTAATGTTTTTTAATGATTTCACTTCTTCTGACTCTTACCACCTTTCATCTAAAAAACAAATGCTCTGTAAGGCTACAAATGTATTGTTATTGCTACTTTTTATGACTCCTCTTTCTATTCCGGCCTCTCCTATTCATATTCCAGTCTCCTATTCAAATCAGTGCATGGTTGCTAGGGGAATTTGGACCCTAGTAACCAGATGGCTGAAATTACAAACTGGAGAGCTGCTGAATAAAAAGCTAAATAAGTCAAACACCACAAATAATAAAAAATGAAACCCAATTGCAAATTGTCTCAGAATATCCCTCTCTATATCATACTAACAGTTAAATTAAAGGTGAACAACCCCTTTATTTAGTCATGAATGTGTGGCGTCTTCGTTTGCTTCGTATCGTCGGACCAGTGCCGGTCAGTTGGGTCCCGGTGGCACAGAACTGGCAATCGAGTGTTTGGCTGCTTGTGACCGTATTCAGCAGCAGCCAATCCCAGTTCCAGGGGCGTGTTGAGTTTCAGCCAATCCCGTTCACTGTATGGTTGTGCCAGAGGAATGCCCTTCTCCCCAGAGCTCGGCTACTCTTAACTTAATGGTGCTGGATAGTGTTTGTCTCCTGGCTCTGTGCTGTGTGTAGCCTTGGACTGAAAGTCTGGAGTCAGTAGCCAAGTGCTGATCCCCCTTACTGACAAGAACTCGGCAATAAATAGCCTGGCTGAGAGCCCCACATTAGCATTGTAACTGCACCAGCTCAGTATTCTGCCCTCTCATCCCTGCCCCCTGGATTAACTCCTTCACTGCCCCCCGGATTAACTCCTTCACTGCCCCCCGGATTAACTCCTTCACTGCCCCCCGGATTAACTCCTTCACTGCCCCCCGGATTAACTCCTTCACTGCCCCCCGGATTAACTCCTTCACTGCCCCCCGGATTAACTCCTTCACTGCCCCCCGGATTAACTCCTTCACTGCCCCCCGGATTAACTCCTTCACTGCCCCCCGGATTAACTCCTTCACTGCCATGCAATTCTCTGTCCATATCCACACTCCGGACCTGGGCACCAGTATTCTCTACACACTCATAATGTAGTGCAATTTGAAACAGAATTTTATTTTATTGGGGTTAATACGGCTGCTCCCCCGATTTTACAGGGAAACTACAATCTCAGCACAAATTCAAGTAAATACATAAAAAGTGACCCTCGTCACCTCCTACAGTGATTAAAGATTGGGGCATGGAGTGGGTCCTGGGTTTTATTCTGATTAGAGATTCTTTCTCAATAGGGGAAATAACCCCTGGATTGTGAGGATTGCCATAGCTTGTTGTAAACATTCATTACATAAATCCATTGGTTTTATTTGTAGGATTGCACCAAATCAGCTATTTTGGATACGGCGGAATTCTTTGTTAAAGATTCGACCGAATACCAAACCGAATCCTAATTTGCATATGCAGGAGTACTGAACCATAACCGAGAATGCGGCTTTATTTCTGTCTTATGGACTAGACATTCTGTCCATTATACTTTGGTGTTCTCTAGTAGCTCAGGGCTAAACCCTAAAAACGAATATGGTTAAAAATGTCCTATTTTATATAGTGAACTTATTGCACGAGGCTAAAGTTTGAGCTTGTCAATAGCAGCAATGATCCAGGACTTCAAACTTGTCACAGGGGGTCACCATCTTGGAAAGTGTCTGTGACACTCACATGCTCAGTGGGCTCTGATTGGCTGTTGAGAAGCTAAGCTTAGGGCTCGTCACTAATTATCCAGCAGAAAATGAGCTTCCCTGGCTGTAATATAAGCTGATGCTACAGGTTTGCTGATTATTCAATTCTGATGCTAATTGCACTGGTTTCTGTGCTGCCATGTAGTAATTATGTGTATTAATTACTAATCAGCCTTATATTGTGACATTTCTATTCTATGTGTACTGTATATTGTGAGTGGCTCCCTAAGCTCAGTAAGTGACAGCAGCACAGAGCATGTGAATCAGTGAATCAGCAGAAAAGAAGATGGGGAGCTACTGGGGCATCTTTGGAGACACAGATCTTTACTGCTAAAGGGCTGTGGTTGCCTTGGGCTGGTACAGAAGCACAAAACATCATGTACAAGATTTCTAGCTACTTTTTTAGTTCTCCTTTAAGCAGGAGAGATCTGTGTCTCCATAAGCTGATTTGTAATAAATACAGATTCCCTAAATGGCAGAATAGAAGCCAGTGCATTCTGCAGCAGAGTATATCAGCCCTGTAGTATCTGCTTCAATGAAAAATCCAACCTCACTGCTATGGTTTATGATTTCCCTCGACTCCTACGGTTTCGACAGCAGCCCAGAGCCCACTGAGCATGTGCAGTGCCACTGACACACAACAGATGCCTAACAGGATCACAAGATGGGAGGGGTCCAGCTAGGGATGCACCAAATACACTATTTTGGATTCGGCCGAACCCCCAAATCCTTTGCGAAGGATTCGGCGGAATACTGAACTGAATCCTAACTTGCATATTTAAAATTTTTTACTTCCTTGTTTTGTGACAAAAAGTCACGCAATTTTCCTTCCTGCCCCTAATTTCCATATGCAAATTAGGATTTGGTTCGGCTGGGCAGAAAGATTCGGCCGAATCCAAATCCTGCTGAAAAAGGCAGAATCCTGAACGGAATCCTGGATTCTATGCATCCCTAGTTCTAGCCACATTCTTTTCTAGACTATAGTTCTCTTTCAAGTAGGGATGCATAGAATCCAGGATTGGGTTCGGGATTCGGCCTTTTTTAGTAGGATTTGGATTCGGCTGAATCCTTCTGCATATGCAAATTAGGGGCGGGGAGGGAAATGACATGACTTTTTGTCACAAAACAAGGAAGTAAAACGTTTTTTCTCCCTTCCCACCCCTAATTTGCATATGCAAATTAGGATTTGGTTCGGTATTTGGCCGAATCTTTCGTGAAGGATTCGGGGGTTTGGCCGAATCCAAAATAGTATGCAAACATACTAACAGGCCACTCTCAGAACCATACTGCATTGCTGTACTACAGTGCTTGTCATTTTAATTAGTAGTAATGACTCTGTGCCTTCTTATTAAATCTATAATGTGCTGTGATCTCATTGTTCCTATAATATCTTTCTTTCTTTTAATTACAGGCTCACATAAAATTCCCCATTGACTACCCGTATTCTCCTCCCACCTTCCGCTTCCTGACCAAGATGTGGCATCCCAATATTTACGAGGTGAGCGAATTGCAGAAAAACACCACCCAAAAGCTTTTTATGTACAATGAGAGATAACTGGAAGCAACCAAAGCAGCATTGGTTTATCCTTTTGCTCTTCTCTGGTTCTGACTCTTGAAACAATGTAGCAGAAGTCCTTTCTCTTCCAGGTCGGTTAATCGGCTAGTTCCTGCTACATTTCTTGAAGAGTCAGAACCAGCAGTGTCGTAAGGTATTTTTTTAAATTTTTTATTTTTTATGGGGGTACTAAATAAAGGCTTTTCTACACAGATATCCCAATGAATGTATATTGGAGAATTGCTTATAATTTCATTTTTTATCATTGGGGAAACCCTCCAGCTTTCAAATGGGGGGGGGGGGGGCTTGACCTTGGAAGTCACAGCTTATTGCTCTGTGAGGCTACAATTGTATTACAGTACAATCCCTGTTTTATGTTTTTTAGGGGATCAGAAGAAAATGGTGAAAAATCCAGCAAATAAGAGAGAACTTGAAATCAGGGGATATAAAATTGAGATTTTGCTGTATTATTGTTCCTTTATATTCTTTATTTTTCTCATATTCATCATCTTGTTTCTCATTCAAATCACTGCCTGGTTACTAGGGTAAATTGGACCCTAGCAACTAACTGCTGGAATTTCTACATGGACAGTTTAAGCTAAATCTCTTAAAAAAACTAAATAAAATAAAGGTTCTTTTTATGATAATTATAATAATGTAAGTGTGTAAAGTGTTGGAGGAGTGTGGGCCAGGAGCTCAATTCAGTCCTCCCCGGAATATGTCTGCCAACATTAATCTGGCCCACTAGTTAAACTGGACAGATAAACACACACAGCATTCGGGTAATATTCGGGTAACAGTGGGGTAATATTCGGGTAACAGTGGGGTAATATTCGGGTAACGGTGGGGTAATATTCGGGTAATGGTGGGGTAACATTCAGGTAACGGTGGGGTAACATTCAGGTAACGGTGGGGTAACATTCAGGTAACGGTGGGGTAACATTCAGGTAACGGTGGGGTAACATTCAGGTAACGGTGGGGTAACATTCAGGTAACGGTGGGGTAACATTCAGGTAACGGTGGGGTAACATTCAGGTAACGGTGGGGTAACATTCAGGTAACGGTGGGGTAACATTCAGGTAACGGTGGGGTAACATTCAGGTAACAGTGGGGTAACATTCAGGTTACGGTGGGGTAAGATGCAGAACTGTACTTTTGCTTACTGGATTTTCTTTTCCCTCCCTCTGTTCTTCCAGAATGGAGATGTGTGTATTTCAATCCTTCACCCCCCAGTAGATGATCCACAGAGTGGAGAGTTACCGTCAGAGAGGTGGAATCCCACGCAGAATGTCAGGTACTGTCTGTCTGTCGGAGTGTCTGTCTGAGTGTCAGTCTGTCTGAGTGTAACAGTCCCGCTTGCTAATTGACCTGTTACATTAGATATTTAAAGGGATACTGTCATTTTATGGTTTACCTTTTATTTCTAAATTACACTGTTCACATTGCAAATAATTCACTCTACTATTTAAAATGTTTTTCTTGAACCAACAAATGTATTTTTTTAGCTGTGATATTGGTGTGGAGGCGCCACTTTAATGCATTGTGTCTGATTCTGAGCTTTGAGAAGGAGCCGGACTTCAGGATGGAACTGCTTTCAAAATTAAATATAAAAAAATCTGTTTGCTCTTTTGAGAAATGGATTTCAGTGCAGAATTCTGCTGGAGCAGCACTATTAACTGATATGTTTTTAAAAACAAACGTTTTCCAGTGATCGTATCCCTTTAACTGCCGATTTCACACTTGAGAACAGAACCCACATTAACCCAATGGCCCCAGTGCAAATTCCCACTCCCCAAGGAGTCATCACAGAATGACCCTGCAACCCCTGGAGCAAAGCCTCATAGCTGCAGTTTGCCTTGAATTCCTCACCATGCTCTCTGGCTGCCATTGCATTGAGTGTGTGCTCTTGAGGCAAGGAATGCAATGGCTTCTGTATAGTTAATCAGACATGGTGGGTCCCTCAGAATACAGTCACAGGGGACATTTCTGGGGGTGGAGGTTTGGTTGGGAAAGGGCAGGGGGACATGTGCAGGGCAGAGATAATTTGTATCGTTCCATTTGACAAACTCATTTAACCCTGTAAGGTTTGCATTTCATCCACAAACGATTGTAATAGTAACTTGTGCCCCAAAGTCAAAAAGGCACCGACTTGTCCCTTTATCCTCACATATGATGTCATAAATGATGTCAGAGAAAGGGGCGGGCCCAGGAAACCGTATCCCACCAACACAATGGCTGCTATGTGCAGCGCAGAGTAGTGTGTGTTTCTGTCCCATCACTAGTGTGTCGGCATTTGGAATGAATATTTATATCCAGCCAGTTGTATTTATATAATAACACATTCTCTGTTTGGCATCAGAGTTTATTTATAGTATACGTGTTTATTTACATCACCCTACGGCTACAATACCTGCACAATCCCAAAGCCGGTCCGGCTGATTGAGTCCTGTTTTACTGTTGCCATTTGCCCGTCAGCAGGTAATAGAGATGAGCCCAATCCAGGATTCCGTTTTGGTATTCGGCCAAATCCTTGTGCCTGGTGGAATCGAATCCTTAAAATCATGTGACTTTTTATCATAAAACGAGGAAGTAAAATAAAATAATTTTTCTCCCTCCCCCTCACTGATTTGCATATGCAAATTAGGGTTCAGATTCTTTCGGTATTTGGTTGAATCTTTCACAAAGGATTAAGGGGTTTGGCCAAATCCAAAATAGTGGATTCAGAGCATCTCTAGCAGGTACCAACAGCCCCACGGTGCTCTCTCTGCTGCTAGGCCAGTCAACAAAGGGTTAATTCACAAATCCAGTGAGACCCCATTCTGCATGTGACCCTCACTGGCTTTAAAGCTGCGTCACATTTACAGTGAGTGAGTGAGTGAGCGAGAGCTTTGGCTGCTGGGATCACTAACAGGACCCAACAGCTGAGTTGGGGGGAAGGATCTCCTGCCCCCACTGTCAGCAGAGCCCCCCTCCCACTGTCAGCAGAGCCCCCTCCCACTGTCAGCAGAGCCCCCTCCCACTGTCAGCAGAGCCCCCCTCCCACTGTCAGCAGAGCCCCCCTCCCACTGTCAGCAGAGCCCCCCTCCCACCCCCTCCCACTGTCAGCAGAGCCCCCCTCCCACTGTCAGCAGAGCCCCCCTCCCACCCCCCTCCCACTGTCAGCAGAGCCCCCCTCCCACTGTCAGCAGAGCCCCCCTCCCACTGTCAGCAGAGCCCCCCTCCCACTGTCAGCAGAGCCCCCCCTCCCACTGTCAGCAGAGCCCCCCTCCCACTGTCAGCAGAGCCCCCCTCCCACTGTCAGCAGAGCCCCCCTCCCACTGTCAGCAGAGCCCCCCCCCACTGTCAGCAGAGCCCCCCCCACTGTCAGCAGAGCCCCCCCCCACTGTCAGCAGAGCCCCCCCCCACTGTCAGCAGAGCCCCCCCCCCACTGTCAGCAGAGCCCCCCCCCACTGTCAGCAGAGCCCCCCCCCCACTGTCAGCAGAGCCCCCCCCCACTGTCAGCAGAGCCCCCCCCCCCACTGTCAGCAGAGCCCCCCCCCACTGTCAGCAGAGCCCCTCCCACTCATCAGATCCCCCCCCCCAATTTACTGGAGGCATTAGGAGTTAACCCTGGATGCCCTGGCCCAGTACAGATGTGAGAGCTGCTGACCAGTCGGACCACATTTACAGTATAAAACTGCAGATATCATTTAAAGGGCTGACAATATAAAATCTACACAGACTGTAAGGATGCTGAGCTGAACAGCTATTTCTGCGTCCCTTTTACACCTGTAAGTGCCGAGCGTCTGTAGTAAATCCTCTCTGCTGTGACCCCCGCAGGCTGATTTCCACTTACAGGGAAACATTTTGGATTTTTTATATAAGCTCATAAATACTATCTGAGCTCTCCGAAATAAATACAATAAATGTCGTTTTTTTATAATGCAGATTCTACAGCTTGAAGGGAAACCATGATTTTCCAACATCCCTTAGGCTCACAGTGTAATGTGACCTTTCCCTCCCCTTTTTCCCCCATAGTGAAGTGATAGATTCTGTTGTCTGTAGCGAGTGATGCGCAGCTTCTCTGGAGACTTCACATTCCATCACTGCACAGTGGGACAAGGTGAGGGAGGACTTGCAGGACTCTGTGAGCCTAAGGGGGGTTGGGCAACAGCTCCTGCAGACAATTTGCTGTCAGTCTGTGGTTCAGATAAAGCTCTATATAACCCAACTGAATGAGCTCATGCCTAATAAAAGGGGTTTGTTTTCCCTTTAATCAGTGACTCTGTTGAAGTGAGTCTGAGCTGACTCATCATGACCTGTCTGGTGTTTCTTCTGCTCATTCCTATAAATCCCTAAACAGGAAGCTTGTCTGTAAAATTCCACTCATGGGGCCCCCACATGCAGGAAACCACCTTTAATTTAACTATTACTGTGTTATAGAATGGCTATTTCTAAGCAACTTTTCAATTTACCTTCATTTGTTCTTTTTTATAGTTTTATATTTATTTGCTGCCTTCTTCTGACTCTTTCCAGCTTTTAAATGGGGGTCGCTGCCCCCATCAAAAAAAATCAAATGTTCTGTAAGGCATAATAATATATTTTTGTTGCTACTTTTTATTACTCCTTTTTCTATTCAGGCCTCTCCTATTCATATTCCAGTCTCTTATTCCAATCAGTGCATGGTTGCTAGGGGAATTTGGACCCTAGCAACCAGATTACTGAAATTAAAAACTGGAGAGCTGCAGAATAAAAAGCTAAGCTAAGTCAAAAACCACAAATAATAAAAAATGAAAACCAATTGCAAATTATCTCAGAATTTCCCTCTCTACATCATACGAATAGTTAATTTTAAGGTGAACAACCCCTTTAATATAAATACAGATGGAACTGATATTTTTTTAAAATATTTCTGTATATGATCAATGGGATAAAACACTTCTATTTGCTGTGAGGCGGAGCATGTGCACAGTACAGACATTGGTCAGGAGGTTTGGTACTGAACATGCAGCCCCCCCCCAGGAGGGTGCAGGGGGTGCCTTATATTTTTAAATGGGAGGAGCTCCAGCCAGAAGTAAAAAAATCAGTAACTAGAATTACTGGGGGGTGTAAAGATCTCAGCACCCCCATTGATTTATGTAGGTACTGGAGAATATCTGTAGATCTATGGGATCGTTTCATGGGATCTCTCCGTAAATGGGGAACTGTAGTAGAGACGTACAAAATAGGCTTCTCTCCCTGTGCTGCACTGAGGGTTATAGACGACTAAGTGTGATCCATTATCTCAAAACCTGTTACCCAGAATTACAGCTCTGAATTACAGAAAGGCCGTCCCCCATAGACTCCATTTTATCCAAATAATCCAAATTTGTAAAAATAATTTCCTTTTTCTGTGTGTAATAATAAAACAGTCGCTTGTACTTGATCCCAACTAAGATGTAATTAATCCTTATTGGAGGCAAAACCAGCCTATTGGCTTTATTTAATATTTACATGATTTTCTAGTAGATTTAAGGTATGAAGATACAAATTATGGAAAGATCCATTATCCGGAAACCCGTTATCCTGAAATCTCTGAATTACAGAAAGGGCGCCTCCCATAGACTCCATTTTAATCAAATAATCCAAATGTTTAAAACTGATTTCCATTTTTCTGTGTAATAATAAAACAGTAGCTTGTACTTGATCCCAACTAAGATGTAATTAATCCTTATTGGAGGCAAAACCAGCCTATTGGGTTTATTTATTGTTTATATGATTTTCTAGTAGAAATCTACTCCCTACTATACCTGCTATCCCACAGCCCCTCCCTAGAGAAAAAATGTATATGATTTTCTAGTAGACTTAAAGTATGAAGATCCAAATTACAGAAAGATCCGTTATCTGGGAAAAAAACCCTGGTCCCGAGTATTCTGGATAACAGGTCCGATAACTGTACAATATACAGAAACACTACTGTGGGAGGCTGATTTATCAAAGGTTGAATTTGTGAGTTTTTAATAGGGATGCACCAATTTCAGGATTCGTTTCGGGATTTGGCCTTTTTCTGCAAGATTCTGCCAAATCCTTCTGCCGGGCCAAACTGAATCCTAATTTGCATATGCTAATTAGAGGAGGGGAAGGAAATCACGTGACTGTCACAAAACAAGGAAGTATAACATTTTCCCCTTCCCACCCCTAACTTGCATATGCAAATAAGGGTTTGGTATTCGGCCAAATCTTTCACGAAAGAGTCGGGGGTTCGGCCGAATCCAAAATAGTGGATTCGTTTCATCTCTAGTTTTTAAAAACAAAATCTAATTTTTCCATGTCGGATGAATCTAGTTTGAATCAAATTCGATTCCAGTTTTAAAAACTCGATTTGAGTTTTTTTCTCCAAAAAAACATTAAATGTCAGGAAGGCTGCAAACAACTCCAAATTGATCCCAGGACGTCTCCCTTAGACTTAAACAGCAATTCGGCAGGTTTTAGGTGGCGAATAGTCGAATTCGAGTTCTTAAAGGGCCAGAGTATGTAAATCTCGAAAATCAAATTAGAATTTTTTAAAACCTTTAAATCGAATTTGAATAACTCCCTAATCAAATTTGCCAGTTTGATTTTCAAATTTTCAAATGAACCCTTGATAAATCTGTCGCCAGCTTTGCTCACCCACTGTCACTTATTTGCACCTCCAGCAGTGACCAATGTGTTTGCTTCTCTCGCAGGACTATATTACTAAGTGTCATCTCTCTGCTCAACGAACCAAACACATTCTCCCCGGCTAATGTCGATGCCTCAGTCATGTTTAGAAAATGGAGGGACAGCAAAGGAAAGGACAAAGAATATGCAGAAATTATCCGGTGAGTGCTATCAACTAATCCGTAGCAACGTCTCGTTTATATCAGAGGTACCATTGGGTTCCTCAACCTCAAGTTTTTTTGTTTTTTAGGGGAAACTATTGTGAAAATAAAAATGTAATATATGCTTCATCATACTGAAGAAACTTTGTAAATACAAACAATTAAATATTCTGTACTGTTTCTGAAATAATCAAGTTTATCTTCACTATTCCTCTCTCAGCATCTGTTTCTCTTCATTCTCTCTTCATGCAGCAGTTGGGTGTCAGATATTCACTGACAGTTACATCCAATATATCTTATAGGGGGGCTCCTTTCCTAGCAGATGTATTAGAGCTCACTCAAATAACTGATAACGGTACAAACAAAATGTAACAAAATAACTTCCTTTTGCACAAATTCTGCATGTAGAGAGACATGATGTCTGGTGAGTTTAATAGAGTGACCTCTAATACATCTTCTAGGCAAAAGGAGCCCCCCCCTATAAGATATATTGGATCTAACTGTCAGTGAATATCTGACACCCAACTGCTGCATGAAGAGAGAATGAAGAGAAACAGATGCTGAGAGAGGAATAGTGAAGATGAACTTGATTATTGATTGTATTTAGAAAGTTTCTTATTGCAGTATGATGAAGCTATTTTTGCGATAGTTCCCCTTTAATTACACAGACCCGGGCACTTTGCCTGCAGATTTTGCTTCCGGTTTCTCCAAAGTGTCAGGGCATGAGAATGGCTTTTTGTATAAAACGTTTTTTCGCTAAAGCTCTAATGTGCGACAGCTTTGTACAATTGGTATCAGTAATGTTTGTATAAATCCTCTCTGTTCTAAGGGTGTTGGCACACGGAGTCGCCTGAGATAAATCTTTGCTGCTGCAGGCGACTAATCTCCCCAAAATGCCTTCCTATGAATCACCGACAGGAGGCGACTTCAGGGGGAAACCGAAGCAACGTACAGTATATGCCATCCCACCGGTGACTCACACTTGCCTGTGGGAAGGCATTTGGGGGAGATTATTAGCCCACAGTAGCAAAGATTTATCACAGGTGACTAAATCTCCCCATGTGCCACCACACTAAGGGCCAGATTTATCAAGGGTCAAATTCTAAATTCGATTTAGATTTTCGATTTATCATACCCTTTAAGAACTCGAATTTGACTATTCACCACCTAAAACCTGCAGAATTGCTGCTTTAGTCTTGTATTGGGATCAATTTGGAGTTGTTTGCAGCCTTCCTGACATTCAAGCTATTTTTGGAGAAAAAACTCAAATCTAGTTTTTAAAACTCAAATTGAATGCCTTTCGAGTTTTCAGGTCGATCCTATTCACCCAAGTTTAAAAAATTAGATTTTTTTTAATAAATTTCGATTGGTCAAATTTTGAGTTCATGGTAGTTTTAAAAAAAAACTCCAGTGAATTCGAAAATCGACCCTTGATAAATCTGCCCCTAAAAGGCACATTTATCAAGGGTTGAATTTCGAATTCATGCGAGTTTTTTTTTTTTTTTTTTTTTTTTTTTTAAACTCACTCAAATTCGATTGAATTCCAAATTCGACTTAGGGAAATTTATTAATAAAATCGATTTATAAAAACTCGGACGAATTCAAACGAGCCGAAAACACGAATCGAATTAGATTTGAATTCAATCAAACTCGATTCGAGTCTCCCATTGACTTGTACAGTAATTTGGGCTGGTAAATTGAATGAGTATTAATTGAATGTGCTTTAGAGATACTAAATACCGTCACACATCAAATCTGTATTAAATCTCCGCTATTTCTAGGAAACAAGTGTCGGCCACGAAAGCGGAGGCGGAAAAGGACGGCGTGAAAGTCCCCACGACGCTGGCGGAGTACTGCATCAAAACCAAAGTGCCTTCTAGTGACAACAGCTCTGACTTACTCTACGACGACTTGTATGACGATGACATAGACGATGAAGATGAAGAGGAGGAGGACGCCGATTGTTATGACGACGACGACTCTGGTAACGAAGAGTCCTGACCTGCTCCTCTCGTCTTTTCCTTTTCTCCACAGCCTGATCCTTCCGACCTCCCCGCTCTCTCCCTCCGCTCCTCCCGCTGCTCTTTTACCCTTGCTGGGAACGGAGCAGATCTCAAGTGGGAGGAGTCTCTTTTTCTGGCGGTAAAGACCAACTTGCCTTCTGCATAAGGAGAGACGCACGGACGCGGCTCCAGTTTACGGGCAGTGACGCGGGATGGGAAACGTGGCGGAATCTCTGCAATTCCTCAATGCTGCACCGATCTCCTAGTGCCGTGCACTTCTTTTACTTTTCCTACAAACCCTCCATCCTTTTTGTCTTTATATCTTTATACACTGTGTCCATCTTGATTTTGATTCTCGCCGTGGAGGAGACTGTAGCCTCTCCGGTGCCCCCTCGTTCCTCGCCGTTTTCTTTATCCGCTGAGGGAAGGCGACTTTTCTTTGGGAATTGATGCAGAGAAGCAACTGAGCGAACTCTACGACGTAACCATGCAATATTGCCAAGTTCCAGCAATCACACTTGTACCTTTTTACTTTTACCTCAGGATCCAACATGGCACCCCCCATCCCCAGGTCTGATACCGTGGCCCTTGTGGGGGCCCCGCTGAATGCCCTTATTATTATTACTACTACTGCTGCTGTTGGAATGAATGGCTTTCTGTCCGTCTGGGTGAAACATAGAAAGCTACAAATAAGCTGGACACACAACAGGGGTATTGTTCTGCAACACAACTTATTGCTACAACTTCACAACTGAAAAACAAATGTTTGAGTGCAAGAGGTCACGGCTTAGCTAATGTGTTTCCTTTCTCTTCCTTGTTTTTAATTTGCCCTAGATTTCTTCCTTTTTTTTCTTTTGTGTTTCTTTTGTTTTTTGCATTCTCGCACCCATGGCTGCAAAAAAAAAAAAAAAAAAAGGGTATTACTGCAGTTGCAGGGCTCTTGTGGTATGTTTGTTTGTGGGTGTCTTTCACTGTTGTAAAGCAGAAAAGGACAAATAAAGCAAGATGTGAAATCCAAAATGGCTGAGCAGGTTTGATGGACAGGACATTCCAAGCCAAAGGGCGGGCCGTTGTGTTTAGCTCCTCCTACCTTGTACAACTACCACCCTGACCCCATCAAACAGGTGCACAAGCTTTGTCTGCAAACTGTGTATTCACATATTTCATTTTACACTAATAGTGTAGAGATTGTATCAAAATGGTTACCATAGTGACATTTAGGAACACCCAAACTGGATGCACCACCGCACATCCACGGCAAACCATTTTTTCCCATTTAAAAGCTACAAGCACATCAATTTATTCATAAAGGTGAGATTTGGGGTCTTGGTACCCCTGGAACTATAGCAGGGTGACACCCCAATGTTTCTATATATCTGTAACCTTGTTATGAGCTAAGGGAGCCCAGTCTGAAGGTCAGTTAGGGGGAGATTTGGGGTGAGTGTTTATTTGTACCCTGGGTACCCCTGGAACTATAGCAGGGTGACACCCCAATGTTTCTATATATCTGTTACCTTGTTATGAGCTAAGGGGGCCCAGTCTGAAGGTCAGTTAGGTGGAGATTTGGGGTGAGTGCTTATTTGTGCTCTGGGTACCCCTGGAACTATAGCAGGGTGACACCCCAATGTTTCTATATATCTGTAACCTTGTTATGAGCTAAGGGGGCCCAGTCTGAAGGTCAGTTAGAGGGAGATTTGGGGTGAGTGCTTATTTGTACCCTGGGTACCCCTGGAACTATAGCAGGGTGACACCCCAATGTTTCTATATATCTGTAACCTTGTTATGAGCTAAGGGGGCCCAGTCTGAAGGTCAGTTAGGTGGAGATTTGGGGTGAGTGCTTATTTGTACCCTGGGTACCCCTGGAACTATAGCAGGGTGACTGTTACCCCAATGTTTCAATATATCTGTAGGGGGCACAATCAAATGATAGACTGCAGAGTCAGGGTTTCAACCTAAAATATCTCAGTAAGTTGTACCTGAAGAATAAGTGTTACTGAGTTATCACATACAGTATGTTATAGAATTCCAATAAGTGGAACAGAAAGGACCCAATACTAAGAGAAGCCAACATGTCTATTAAATTGATACAGGTATGGGATCCGTTATCCAGAAAGCTCCGAATTACACAATTGCCATAGGCTCAATTTTATCCAAATAATCCAAATTTTAAAAAAAATGATTTCCTTTTTCTGTGTAATAATAAAACAGTCGCTTGTACTTGATCCCAACTAAGATGTAATTAATCCTTATTGGAGGAAAAACCAGCCTATTGGGTTTATTTAATGTTTATATGATTTTCTAGTAGACTTAAGGGATGAAGATCCAAATTACAGAAAGATCTGTTATCAAGAAAACTGCAGGTCCCGAGCATTCTGGATAACAGATCCCATACATGTACTTCAAAAAAATGTCTGTACATATAGAGTTTCCAGTACCATGAAGTTCGGGGCACATTAAGCCGGTGGGTGTATCGGGGGTCACTGTCTTTTATTCCCTTAGTCAGCTGTGTGTATTTTGGGGATACTCTGATGCTTTTATATTACTTTATACCTTCAGCTGGATGTTCTGGGAGCTAAATAGCAATAAATACCCTTGTGGTGCAGGTCCAGTAAATCTCAAATCTTTGGGGGAGACCTTTTGTGGGGCTTGGGGGTAAAGCAGAATTTTTTCGGGGGCAAGTTATTTATATAACATATATGTGGCCGAGCTGTGGCTAGTGATTGCCCATTTCATTGCTACTATTTCATCGTTGCTGCTCTGGGTATTTGCTTGTGTGTCACAGTTTGTAGCAGACGTATCTACTTGCAGTTCTACTTGTGCGTGGGGTGGGGGGTTGTGTCCCAGGTATAAGTGCTGCCCCCAGAGGACGGGGCTGATATCACAGGGGTGATCTTGGGGGTCTCATTACTGATAGATAGATAGATAGATAGATAGATAGATAGATATGATAATGCTGCTCAGGTGCTGTGGGTAATGCAGGTAAGTAGCCCCAGCAGACTCCTAACATGCGTGTGAATCTCATATACATATATATGAATGAGAGATCGGTGATTTGTTTATACACATTACAGGGCAGGACTTATAAATTCAATTCATGTGCTTCCAAAGCGGAACGGGCTCTTTGCTGCCCCAGGTGCTGTACCCCCTGCCGGGGGAAAATTGCACAAATCAATGAAGACAGCAGCACCCCGGAAATATTGAGAAAGTGAAAAACTTTACTTTAAGTTGCTTTAGGCAACGTTTTGGGCTACTCAGGCCCCTTGTCAAGCCTTTAATTAATGTGAGCATGAGTTTAAATACCCACAAGACTGGGAGGAGTCACAGTTCCCACCTCCTTATTACCCATAATTCACAGTGAAACATTTCAGTGCACTAAAAGCTCCATCATAGAGCACTTTTATAGCTTATAATTGTGTATGTGCTATATAGAATATAATATTCTGTGACTTGTGTTTATATATAACAGTGAAAATCTCCATTTATACAACGTTACCCAAGAGATACAATGTAACAAGCTCTTTAGAAAAGTGAAATCATTGAAACAATGTCCTTAGAACGTAGAAGCAACACTGTAACATATTGGACTGTAATATTACTTTACTTTGTCTCTATTCACCTCTTGAAAGTATTTATTTCTGGCTCCAATGTTGAATTGAGGGGTCAAGTACCCCAGAATGACTCTGGATCTGGAGCTCCCACAGCTTTACATCTTACTGTCCTAAAATATAATCAACAAAAGGAAAGTAAAGGTTGTGCTCATAAGTTTACACACCCTGGCAGAATTTATGATTTCTGAACCATTTTTCAGAGAATATGAACGATAAAACAAAAACTTTTCTTTCACTCATGGTTAGTGGTTGGCTGAAGCCATTTATTGCCAAACCACTGTGTTTACTCTTTTGAAATCATAATCACTACCCAAATGACCCTGATCAAAAGTTTCCACACCCTGGTGATTTGGCCTGATAACCTGCTCACAACTTGACACAAAGGGTTAGAATCAGTGGCGTAACTAGTTGTTACTGGGCCCCATAGCAAATTCAATTTAGGGCCCCAAAATATTTATAAGTTGGCCTATTTTACCAAGATATATTAAAATTGCTAATTAATTAGGGTCTCACTGGGCCCCCTACACTCCTGGGCCCCCCTGCAACCGCAGGGTCTGCTTCCTCTATAGTTACGCCCCTGGTTAGAATGACTATTAAAGGGAACCATCTTCACCTGTCATCTGTTTGCTTGTAATGAGTGTCTGTGTATAAAAGCTCAATGACTTTCCGGACTCCAGACAGACCCTTGTATCTCTCATCCACTGCTGCACTGATGTTCTTTGGATTCTAAAGGTGCCCATACACGGAGAGATACGCTCGTTTGGTGATGTCGCCAAACAAGTGGATCTCTCTCCGATGTGCCCACGTTGAGGTGGGCAATATCAGGCTGATCCCTAGGGCCCAACGATCGGATCCTAACGAATGTGAACGGGCGGTCGGATTGCGGGACAGTATCAACGAACAGATGCGGCCGCGATCCGACGGGATTTTTTGTCCCATCCGATCGAGATCTGCCCGACTTTCGGCCAGATCTCGATTGGAGAAGCCCGTCGGGGGGGCCCCATACACAGGCCAATAAGATGCCGACTCGGTCTGTCTGCAGCTTTAATCGGCCCGTGTATGGCCACTTTTAGTCATGGGGAAAGCAAAAGAATTGTCAAAGGATCTGCGGGAAAAGGTAGTTGAACTCTCTAAAACAGGAAAGGGATATAAGAAAATATCAAAGGAATAGAGAATGCCAATCAGCAGTGTTCAAACTCTAATTAAGAAGTGGAAAATTAGGGGTTTCTGTTGAAACCAAACCACAGTCAGGGAGACCAACTAAAATTTCAGCTACAACTGCCAGAAAAATAGTATGGGGTGCAAGGAAAAAGCCACATATAACTTCAAGTGAAATACAAGAAATACTGGAAGAACATTTGCTCTCATCAGCCCAGAAGTTGCGTATGGGACTTGGACTTTCCAACATGACAATGATCCAAAACACAAGGCCAAGTCAACCTGTCAATGGCTACAGCAAAATAAAGTGAAGGTTCTGGAGTGGCCATGTCAGTCTCCTGACCTCAATATCATTGAGCCACTCTGGGGAGACCTCAAACCCTGTGCAGTTCATGCAAAACAGCCCAAAAATTTACTGGAACTGGAGGCTTTTTGCCAGGAAGAATGGGCAACGTTACCGTCTGAGAAGATAAAGAGCCTCATCCACAACTGCCACAAAAGACTTCAAGCTGTCATTGATGTTAAAGGGGGAGATACAGGGTTTTGATCAGGGTCAGAGTAAACACAGTTGTTTGACAATAAATGGCTTCAGCCAACCACTAACCATGAGTGAAAGGAATGTTTTTGTGTTATCATTCATATTCTCTGGAAAATGGTTCAGAAATCATAAATGCTGCCAGGGTGTGGAAACTTATGAGCACAACTGTAGATAAACAGACACATGTTAAAAACAAACCCTATAGTAAAGTTACTCATATAAACCACATGGGAGTATATTCTCTATTCACCGGCCAATGTGTTAATCCAGCGCATCTCTAGTTTTTTGAGGATTTATGTCACCACCTCACCGAAGTGTCTCTACATTGTCACTGACCTGGTAACACAATTGTGACATGGATAAATGTAATGGTTTGTAATGTATGTTGCATTTATGTTGCTTGATCCTTTCTTTTACCTTCCAGGTTGTTTCACCCACATAAGCTCAGCCACACGGGCACTTAATCAGATAAACCACAAACCTAGATTCGCAAGTATAATATTTTTAAATCTGAATATTTTTACCTGTGTGGGGATGTGTAAAAAAGTTTCCTTTTGTAATATTATTACAATGTACACAGGATAAACAAGGGAATGTACCCAGAAGGTCTCTTAGATTAACGGTATAAACACGATAAAAATCTAAGGGACCTTCTGGGGACCCCTCAAAAGGGGACATTCCCTTTTTTCAATTGGTTTTCATAGTTTATTTATTTATTTATTTTTTTATAATTTTTGAATTATTTGCCTTCTTCCTCTGACTCTTTCCAGCTTTCCTTTCAAAGGAATACATGGTTGCTAGAGTCATTTGTACCCTAGCAACCTGAAAAAAAGCTAAGTCAAAAACCACAAATAATAAAAAATGAAAACCAATTGCAAATTCTTAGAATATCCCTCTCTACATCATACTTACAGTTAATTTAAAGGTGAACAACCCCTTTAAAGTATTGAGATTCAAATTACGGCAAGACCCCTTATCTGGAAAACCCCAGGTCCCATACGTGTAATAATGAGGTGCTCCAGTTTCCCTGGAAAGGTTGTTAAACAGTGACACCTAATGGACATACAGATGTACTACCTCAATGTGCTTATTTGTCTTTTGGTACCAGTTTAATGGCAGATACTGAGAATATGAAGATTTGTAACTTACTAGATGGCCGAACTGTCAGTGCAGACCACTATGGGGTTAAGTATCCACCTCTGAAGGCAGAAGAAACAAAGCATCTTGGCTGCACCCTCCTCATAAGGGTAAGGCCACACTGGGCGTTTTGGGGAGATCTGGTAGCATAGCGACTAATCGCCTCGTCGACCAATCTCCCCAAACGCCTTCCCTCACTTTCGGGTGACTTCGGAAAATGAACCACCGCGTGTGATTAGCGCTGGCGATTTTTCATTTTAGCCGGCGCAGAGTGAGGGAAGGCGTTTGGGGAGATTGGTCGCTGCAAAGACGAGGCGATTAGTCACCAGGCGACCAGATCTCCCCTAAAACGCCCAGTGTGGCCTTACCCTAAAAGCCCTTGCCCCTCAGCACTTTTGTCATTTACATTCATTATTTATTTATTTTTAATTCTAAGAAATTAAGGGATACGTGTACTGTTAATATGAATGAATTGTGTTACAACAGCGCCACCTGCTGGTCAGTTTCCCACCAGTCTGACCAGCAAGTAGTCAAGGAAGTTGTCAGGAGAAAGAAAGAGGCTGATGTTCTTCTGCTTAGGAATAAAATTAGAAACCTTTCTCACATCTTTCCTAAGCAGAAGAACATCAGCCTCTTTCTTTCTCCTGACAACTTCCTTGACTACTTGCTGGTCAGACTGGTGGGAAAATGACCAGCAGGTGGCGCTGTTGTAACACAATTCATTCATATTAACAGAACATGTATCCCTTAATATCTTGGAATTAAAAATAAATAATGAATGTAAATGACAAAAGAGCTTGGAATAGTCCCCTCATTCATTTCACATTCACTTATTTTAAAGGTTTACTTATCTTTTAATGCTCTAGTGGACTGTGCTCTAACCTTGAATGGTCTGTGTTTCTTACTAAGATCCTAAGCACAATTTATTGTCTCTACAAGGCATCTGGTTATTGTACTTTTTGATACAAAAGACCCCTTATTAATACCATAAGTGACTAAAAGGGCATCTGCCTTCCTGTAAGTCTTGGATCTGTCTGTATCTAATTGCCCTGATCACATCCAGTGTGTGTAGGGCTTTCTCCTTATCATTAGATGGATTTGGACACAGTGAAGGAAGATCAATTTCCTTATTTATGTGAAAAGCAGAAACCACTTTGGGTTGTGAATGACGGTTTTGTTCTGAAAACTGCTCTGTCCTGGTGTCATATCTGCCAGGGTTCCTTGTATGATAAAACTGCCATGTCAGAGACGCGTTTTCCTGATGTAATCGCTAACAAGAAAGTCATTTTGTAGGTGAGAAACGTAAGTGCACAGGACACTAATGGCTCAAAGGGAGGCCCTTGTAGCACCGTTAATACTGTAGTGAGGTCCCGGGGGGTGTTGGATCCCTATATGGTGGTCTAACCTTTCCTACTCCTTCCAAAAATTGTATCCAATCTGGTTCTGTCGCCCCCTGATGCTCAAGTAGTAAAGAAAGAGCTGAAATCTGTCCTTTCAGAGAGGCTAAGGATAGTTCCAAATCGAAGCCTGGTGTGAGGAACTCAACTACTGTTTGTATTGAAGTTTGCCACCAGGGTAGGTTCATGGAATCTCACCATTTTTAAAAGCTCTTTGTGTCCTATGGTAGACTTTGTGGATGGTTTATTCGCTTCCTTCATCAGAATCTCTGTTGCCTCTTTTGAGAACCCCTTGGCTCGCCACAGTTCAGCTTCAAGAGCCACGTCCTCAAACGTGGCAAATAGTCGTGGCTGATTGGTCCTTGCCGGAGCAAGTCTGGATGTAGAGGGAGTCGCCATGGAGGAGCTGCCGACATATTCGGGATTGGGTCACTTACCAGCAATTTTTCAAAATATATTCCGACCGAAATACATTAGTTCCCTACCTTCCTTCATTAAAGATACGACGGCCACTAGAAATATGATGAACAGATATGGAGTTACTTGTGACGTTACATCACTATACACCTGTATCAATCACAAACACGGTTTGGAGGCCATTAAATTTTTTCTAGACAGCGACAGTTCTGTTTTACCTTTACAAAATAAATGTATTTTGGAAGGTATTAAGTTTATACTGTATAATAATAATTTCTGGTACGAGGGACATCATTACCTCCAAGTTAATTAGCCATTAATGTTACAAGTTGGGGTCAATTGAATCACCTGGCGGTTACATAGACGATTGTGTGATGGGTTGGAAGGGAACGGAGAAATGTTAAAGGAATTCATACAGAATTGAAACAATAATAATGATAATCTTACATTTATCCATGAACATAGTAGAGAATCAGTAAATGTTTTAGATCTCAATATTTACGTCACAAAAGATGGTTTGAAGACTCGTCTATACACAGTCATATGAAAAAGTTTGGGAACCCCTCTTAATTATTTGGAGTTTTATCATTGGCTGAGCTTTCAAAGTAGCAACTTCCTTTTAATATATAACTTGCCTTATTGGAACAGTAGGATTTCAGCAATGACATAAAGTTTATTGGATTAACAGACAATATACAATATGCGTCATAACAAAATTAGACAGGTGCATAAATTTGGGCACCCCAGCAGAGATATTACATCAATAATCAGCCTCTAGACGCCTCCTATAGCCTTTGATGAGTGTCTGGATGTGGCTATTTTTGACCATTCGTCCAACCAAAATCTCTCCAGTTCAGTTAAATGTGATGGCTGCCGAGCATGGACAGTCTGCTTCACATCATCCCATAGATTTTCCATGATATTCAAGTCGGGGGACTCCAGAATATTGTACTTGTCCCTCTGCATAAATGTCTATAGATTTCCAAGTGTGTTTAGGGTCATTGTCTTGTTGGAATATCCGACCCCTGCAGCGGAACTTCAACTTTGTGACTGATGCTTGAACATTATCCTGAACAATTTGTTGATATTGGGTTGAATTCATCTGAACCTCAACTTTAACACGGGCCCCAGTAGTCCCTGAACTAGCCACACAGCCCCTGAACTAGCCACACAGCCCCACAGCATGATGGGACCTCCACCAAATGTGACAGTCGGTAGCGGGTGTTTTTCTTGGAATGCCGTGTTCTTCTTCCGCCATGCAAAGCACTTTTTGTTATGAGCAAATAACTCACTTTGTTCCAAAATGACCTTGTCTAAATGAGCTTTTCCATACAACAAGCGAGTGTGTTTGTGTGAGTACAGAAAGGGCTTCTTTCTCAACCCCCTGCCATACACATGTTCTTTGTGCAAATTGCGCTGAATTGTAGCAAGATCTTCTTGCAGGTCTTTGGAGATGATCTTTGGCTTGTCTGTAACATTCTCACAATCCTCCGCATATGCCGCTCCTGTATATTTCTTGGCCTGTCAGACCTGGGTTTTAC
Source organism: Xenopus laevis (assembly GCF_017654675.1). NCBI lineage: Eukaryota > Metazoa > Chordata > Amphibia > Anura > Pipidae > Xenopus > Xenopus laevis. The sequence continues at coordinate 228,724,895 of NC_054371.1, forward strand.
AGCAACTGTGCCTGTGGCCTTCCATTTCCTCATTCCATTCCTTACAGTTGTAACTGACAGTTTAAACCTCTGAGATGCTTTTTGTAGCCTTCCCCTAAACCCTGATACTGAACAATCTTTGTTTTCAGATCTTTTGAGAGTTGCTTTGAGGATCCCATGCTGTCACTCTTCAGAGGAGAGTCAAACAGAAGCACAACTTGCAATTGGTCACCTTAAATACCTTTTCTTATGATTGGACACACCTGCCTATGAAGTGCAAGGCTTAACCAGCTAATCTAACCAATTAGGTGTTGCTAGTAATCAGTGTTGAGCAGTTACGTACATTCAAATTAGCAAAATGACAAGGGTACCCACATTTTTGCACATCCAGTTTCTCACATTTGATTTAATTCCATACAACTGAATACTGCTTCACCAAAAATCTTTGTTGAGAAAACACCCCAGTACTCAGATGTTCCTGGTAAATGAAAAATAAAAGATATGGGGAGCACTACTTATTCTCATCAGGTATTGTTGTATATGGTGTTGCTGTTCCTTAGACGTACGGCCACGTCAATATTCAGCAACATTTCACAGGAAAGGCAACCACTTCACCACTTCTTGCTGAGCAAATAATCCTTTATTTTAGCCAGTTGTACCACTCCAAGTACAGAACAATGTTTCGGGGGTTTGCACCTCCCTTCGTCAGGGCGGGATGGCACTCGGATCGTTCAGCTTTCTGAAGTTGCCCGGTTTCCTCGTGGGGCAACTTCGGAATTACGAAATGTTCCAAGTGCCATCGTGCCGGTGATTTACATTCTAGCCAGCGGGAAGGCAGCTCTCCTGAAATAGCAGCGAGTGTCTCTGCCTTTACTGTTTCCAACTCCAGCTGTAGGACAAAGATCAAGGAGCTAGATTTAAACAGATAAACTGGGATTCTATTTGGAGGATTATTTTGCTGCAGCCACTGGTTCTGCAGAGTTGGAGAAAGTTTGTATTAAACAATACAAAAACTATAAAATCCACATTAGATTACATGACAACACAGGACCCAGTGCAGTCTGTATATTCTGATTATTAATCAGTCTTGCTGTATCGGCTTCTGGCAGATATTATTGGACTTGTGCTGTTTTCATACCTCCCAACATTTTGGAAGTAAAAAGAGGGACAAAAAATGTGTCTGCATGTAGCACAGCGAAAATTTTGACCACGCCCCTTTCTGTGGCCACACCCCCTAATTACCATGCTCATTTTACAAAATTTGGCAGCTTATGAAAGTTTGAAAATATTTCAAAATATATCTAAACTTTTTTTTGTGTCTCAAAATTGTTACAAAGTATCTTATTTGCACCTGTTAGCTGTTCTGGGCTCTCTGCTAAAAGCCAATTAAGTGAGAAACTTTGTTTCTTTTTCTGGCTGTTCAGTGCAGAGAAAAGAGGGACTTTCCAGTAGAAATCAGGGACTGCGGGTTGAGCTGTCAAAAGAGGGACTGTCCCTCCAAAAAAGAGACAGTTGGGAGGTATGTGTTTTGATCATTTATGATGATCCCTAAGCAGCCCAGATCACACTGAGCATGTGCACAGTCTTGGTCTTGCAAAGATGTATAACAAAGTTACAAGATGGTGGCCAACTTTGAAAGCATAAATTATTTGTTTGATTAGGCTTGTGGTGCAGTAAGTTCATGTTTATGTTTAGTATACAAAATACGGCATTTCTAGCCTTATTCTATTATACACTTTACTTTAAATAAAGCCAATAGGCTGGTTTTGCCTCCAATAAGGATTAATTATATCTTAGTTGGGATCAAGTACAAGCGACTGTTTTATTATTACACAGAAAAAGGACATCAGTTTTAAAAATGTGGATTATTTGGATAAAATGGAGTCTATGAGAGACGACCTTTCCGTAATTTGGTCCTTTCTGGATACCGGGTTTTTGGCAAATGGACCCTATACCTGTACAAGGTACTGTATTAATATTATAGATGGAGTCTACGGAAGACGACATTTCTGTAATTCGGAGCTTTCTGTTGTGGATAGTGGGTCCCACAGCTGAATCTGAATGAGGGAAGTGTGAGGCAGATAGTGTGTGTGAGTAAATGACAGAGGGAAGTGTGAGGCAGCTATAGAGGCAGTTCCTGGTGTCTGTGAGGAAATGACAGAGGGAAGGAGCTATGACGTAGAAAGCGTTGGGTTGTACCATTGTACTACGGATAGGGAGGCAGTAGGAAGTCACATGACAAAATCAGGAGAAACTCCTCCCCCTGTTCCCTGATAGACTCACACATTAGATAAGGAGAGAGAAGGACGTGAGTATGAGCCCAGCAGCGGGACACAAACAACGGAGCCTTTGTCACTGAGCTACCGATGAACTTTACTGCTCCGGAATAACTGTCCCGGCGCCATGAGAGCGGCTGTGTCTCCTCCCACCCCCTGCAGTTGGTTCGGCCCGTGACTCCGCCCCTCAGCTGTCACATTACGCTAATGAAACGTGGGCGGGTCTTTGGGAGGAGAAAACAAACCCTTTTCGTTACATACGTCATTGTGGCGCGCGAAGGGTGAGAGGTCAGCTGATCGCTGTGCTGGTTCCGTTTCGGTTCAGATCCACCGCTCGTTTTATGTTGTGTTCGACGGGCCGGAGCTTCTCCATGCGGGCGCAGTGCTGCGGGTTAGAGCATGACCCGGAGATCAGTTAGCAGGAAGCGGAGGGCCAATCCTGGATCAGGCCCCGGGGAGCAGGTACCGGAAGCACCGGAAATTACCACTGGCTCAGACCCTGTGTCACATCCGGGAATGGGCCCCTGTCTTATGGGACTGACTGTGACTGACTGACTGTAAGACTGTTCCTGGGTCTGTGTATCTGTGAATGAGTCTGTGTGACTTTCAGGCTGTGCCTGTGAGACTGTGTCTGTCTGTCTGTGAGACTGTGTGACTGTTACTGTCTGTCTGTGAGACTGTGACACTGTGACTGTGAGACTGTGACCGGTGTAGGAAACTGTCCAAGGTTTTGGGAGTTGTAGTTCGACTGCAGCCAGAGAATTGAATCATTAAACCACATCTCCTGCACTGACAGGGGCCCCCCAATAGTAACTGGGAATCCTGTGTGAGTTTTATGCTGTGGCCCCTGGGTGAGTTCGGAGCTGGAACACGAGACAGTAGGAAGGGGCGGGGAATGTAGAGCAGGTAAGTGGCTCCAGCTGTGGCCAATGAATGTGTCAGACTGTCACTCTCCAGATAGTAATAGTTAATTTAAAGGTGCACAACCCCTTCAAGAAGTTGCTCCTTTTAGTAGACATCACCCAGGTGTGTAACGGACTCTTTCCCTCCCTATAGTAATGTCTGTCTTCCCCTTTTATTTTGGTTCATATATATATTTATAATTGATAGTGAATGGAACCCATTGTTGGCTGAATCTCCCGTAGACCTTCCAGCCCATCAGCACCTCTGGGTGTTACACTCCAGCCCATCACCTGCTCCCAATATCTTTCTCCCCCCCATTAAACCTCGGCTTTTCTCCCATTAGTCTGACTGGGATCACTCGGCCCATAAGCGCAAGAGGCTCCCCCCTGAGAAGAAATCACTTGTGTTCTACCTGAAGTCCAGAGAGCTGAAGCCTCACAATGACTCCACTTACCTTCATCTGTTACGCGGCCACGCAGCTTGCACTCTACCCAGCATTCTCTCCGAGAGGGAGTTCCACCTGGGCAACCTCAACAAAGTCTTTGCCTCTCAGTGGTTAAACCACCGGCAAGTTGTGTGCGGCACCAAATGCAACACCGTGAGTTTGATTCTTGTCACTTATACAAACATTGGGGTAACAGTCACCCTGCTATAGTTCCAGGGGTACCCAGGGTACAAATAAACACTCACCCCAAATCTCCCTCTAACTGACCTTCAGACTGGGCCCCCTTAGCTCATAACAAGGTTACAGATATATAGAAACATTGGGGTGTCATCCTGCTATAGTTCCAGGGGTACCCAGGGTACAAATAAGCACTCACCCCAAATCTCCCCTAACTGACCTTCAGACTGGGCCCCCTTAGCTCATAACAAGGTTACAGATATATAGAAACATTGGGGTAACAGTCATCCTGCTATAGTTCCAGGGGTACCCGGGGTACAAATAAGCACTCACCCCAAATCTCCCCCTAACTGACCTTCAGACTGGGCCCCCTTAGCTCATAACAAGGTTACAGATATATAGAAACATTGGGGTGTCACCCTGCTATAGTTCCAGGGGTACCCAGGGTACAAATAAGCACTCACCCCAAATCTCCCCCTAACTGACCTTCAGACTGGGCCCCCTTAGCTCATAACAAGGTTACAGATATATAGAAACATTGGGGTAACAGTCACCCTGTTATAGTTCCAGGGGTACCCAGGGTACAAATAAACACTCACCCCAAATCTCCCCCTAAATGACCTTCAGACTGGGCCCCCTTAGCTCATAACAAGGTTACAGATATATAGAAACATTGGGGTAACAGTCACCCTGCTATAGTTCCAGGGGTACCCAGGGTACAAATAAGCACTCACCCCAAATCTCCCCCTAACTGACCTTCAGATTGGGCCCCCTTAGCTCATAACAAGGTTACAGATATATAGAAACATTGGGGTCACCCTGTTATAGTTTGGGGGGTTCCAGGACAGTCTGATGTCATGTGATTAAGGCAAATTGTGGGTTCTCGTTGCAGTTGTTCGTGGTGGATGTACAGACGGGACAAATAACAAGAATCCCCATCTTGAAAGACCGGGAGCCAATCAACGGGAGCCATCAGAGCTGTGGAATCCACGCCATTGAGATTAACCCTTCGAGGACATTGTTGGCCACAGGAGGGGACAATCCTAACAGCATTGCTGTGTATAGACTCCCGACACTGGACCCTGTGTGTGTGGGGGACGTAAGTGGTGCCGGGTGTCTGTGCCCAATCTCATGGGATCACTGTATAAAGGCTGTGCCAATGTTTAGCTGCGGGGAGGGGGGGTGTTCAGCTGCTGCACGCCCCCCCTTTTACAAATGGAAAGGGACACACAGCAGGGCATGGGAATGTGGGGAACCCCCTGCAAGTTCATTACAATGTTAGTGCAATGTTTCAGGGGGAGCTGGGGCAAATGATCTCTGTATAAACAAGCCCTGCTGTGCCACTTATATAAGAGTAATAAAGCCCCGGAGCAGCTAATGAGCCGTGTTTATGTTCTCCCCAGGGGGGCCACAATGACTGGATCTTCTCTATCGCCTGGATCAGTGACACTATGGCTGTGTCGGGTAAGTTCCCTCCAACGGGGGATTGGGTTGAGGTGGGAAACATTTAATGTGGCACAGGGGGTAATATAACTGCTGCTGCAGCACTTCTTTTTACTGGGATCAGGGGCACCAATAGCACCATGTCCCTCCCCCGTGCCATTAAGCAGCATGGGGGTATTTGCAGCAGCACTTGGTGTTGTGAAACTGAGAGCTCCTCCCACTGGCACAGGCTTGTGTCACGGGCAGGTGTCACTTCTCTAACTGTCACTTGTCTGTGACTGTCAGGTTCTCGGGACGGCTCCATGGGTCTGTGGGAAATGACAGATGAAGTTGTGAATAAGAGTGACTTTCAGCATGGCCTCTCCCGCGTCCCTGTGTACTCGCACATCTCTCACAAAGCGCTGAAGGACATCCCCAAAGAAAGCAGCAACCCGGTGAACTGCAAGGTGCGAGCTCTGGCCTTCAACAGCAACAACAAGGTCAGTGATTGGCTGGGATCTCTCTCGTCATTGGTACAATGGGGGGGGGTTTATACAGGGGCCGGGCCTTTAACTGACACTTTGTTTCCTCCAGGAACTGGGGGCTGTTTCTCTGGACGGTTTCTTCCACCTCTGGAAAGCAGAACAGACTCTCTCTAAGGTACAGTCCCTCCTCTTCCTCATTAGATCACAGGCAACTCCCTGTATTTCCTGGGTTCTGCTTGTAGTTCAGCCCCCGCACCTTCCCAGCAGCGCTAGCATTAAAGGGGAAGTAAAGTGTATAATAGAATAAGGCTAGAAATGCTGTATTTTGTATACTAAACATAAACATGAACCTACTGCACCACAAGCCTAATCAAACAAATAATTTATGCTTTCAACGTTGGCTACAGGGGGTCACCATCTTGTAACTTTGTTATACATCTTTGCAAGACTAAGACTGTGCACATGCTCAGTGTGGTCTGGGCTGCTTAGGGATCGTCATAAACAAAGCTGCTTGAGTTCTGCATGGCTGGGAAGTAAGGCGGAGCTCCCCCTGCTGTTCATAAGTATGATTGTTTCCCTGCAGAGCAGTTAGGGACCGTCTGACAATTCCTATCCACAGCAGTAAATGAAGGGGGAATTTCACTGCATACAGTCAGGTTTCTTATAAAAACGGCACACATTTTTTAATTAAAGTATATTGGAGGTAGGTTTCTTTTTCATTAAAGAAAGTAAAAATGGGATTCTATTTTTTTGCCTTTCCTTGTCCTTTAAGTAGCAGGTTGCGAGCTTCCCCTAGTGGGACCCAGCATGGCGGGATTATCAGGGTGGGATCATCCCTTAGCGGGACCCAGCAGGGCGGGATCATCCCCTAGTGGGGCGGGGCATGTTACAGCACAGGGAGTGATTGCACATTCTGATTGATTTCACTCAGCTGCTCTCCACGAAGCTGCCATACTGCAGAGAGAACGTGTGTCTGGCCTATGGGCTGGAGTGGTCTCTTTACGCTGTCGGGTCACAAGCTCACGTCTCCTTCTTGGATCCCCGGCAGCCTCCTCATTGTGCCAAGTCTGTGTATTGCAGGGAGCAGGGCAGCGGTGAGTGTTTCATCTGCCTGCGACTCCTACACACACGGGCGCCACTCAGACACGGGGGCCACTCAGACACGGGGGCCACTCAGACACGGGGGCCACTCAGACACGGGCGCCACTCAGACACGGGGGCCACTCAGACTGGGGCCAGTGTAGTTCAGCCTCCCGTGTGAATCATTTGTTCCCCATGTTTTTGTCTTTCAGGAATTCGGTCGGTCAGTTTCTATGAACACATCGTCACCGTGGGGACCGGCCAGGGGGCTCTTCTCTTTTATGACATTCGAGCGCAAAGATTTCTGGAAGATTCAACGGGAAACTGCCGGAATGCCAAGAAGAAAGGGGACACGCTGAAGCTCAGCACCGGGAAAGGCTGGCTGGTAAGGCTGACACATAGCGGCAAATGGGACCCATTATTTACTGGATCTTCAGTTTAGTTTCCCTTTATTTTTCACCTCAATTCTTTGTTATTTTTTACATTCCCAAATCTATTTTTCTCTTGCCTTCTGTTTCCATTTTTCTCTAGCTCTGTTTATTTCTCTTACTCTTTCTTCGTCTCTGTCTAATTCATTCTCTTACTCTGTCTTCTCTTTTCTCTCTGTTTCCTTCTCTATATCTTTCTTCCTTCTCTCTCTTTCTATTCCTCTCTCCTTCCTGGTCTCATATCTGGTGCTGGAGTTTAATGTGCGGGTGGAGAGACGGCTGCGGTGTTTGTGAAGTGGCAGTTTGCTGTATACAGAGGGCAGTTATTTTCCTGTATTTCTCTGTAATACCCTGAGATACAGAAGAGCTTTCAGCCTGAAGGGGGCGGAGTTATTGCAAAGTATTGATCTGTAACTTTCTTTGCCAGAATCACAATGAAATGTGGCTGAATTACTTCTCCGACATCGACTGCTGCCCGAATGCCGTTTACACCCACTGTTACGACTCCTCCGGAACCAAACTCTTTGTGGCGGGCGGGCCTCTACCCACAGGTCTCCATGGCAACTACGCCGGCCTATGGAGTTAAATGAACCCAGTTCATCCCGCCTCCTTTTCTCTCGCTGAATCAGAAGTTTCTCGTTTATTCCCCAATTATCAGGAAGTTGTTTGTTGGCCGAGTCTTAAGTCTGAGCTTTTACTCTGCTGCTTCTTGAAAGAAGTTTTTACTGTTCTCGCCAACAATCCCCCGTTTTTTATTTAATGATTTTGAGAGAAAAACTTGCCATTTGTTTTATGTTGCCAATTTCTCTTACCTGGGAAACAATAGCCCGGCATCAGCCGTATGGACTAACAGCCATTCCACAATCACCGCTGCAGCCCTTTCCTATCAAACTAAAAACCTCCTGGTTTCTCTTTTTTTTAACTTCCCCTTGGATCCTTGTTCTTGTGTCGCACATCCGATGACTTGGAAAACTTACAGGCTGAAGCCAATCCAAGCAGCACGGAGGTTGCTCATTGGTGTCACTACACAGACTGCCCAGTGAAATCCCTTATTTCCCACCAATCGGACACTACCAGATTTTCCGTGAAAGTCTGGGGGGAACAGTGCGTGTGATGAGTACGTGTTTGTGTGAAGTAACTTTGGTTTCTATTATTTGCAGTGGATAATTGTCGTTAATGTTATTCGCAAAGGTGAAGAAAAGCTCTTTATTCTTTGGGTCCCGCGTCTGGGACTGGTTTTAGCATTTTTTTTAAATGTAAAGGATTCTAATGGCTCTGTATATTAAATCTGCAATAAACCCGAAAAACACAGGTTCTGTGTGACGTGTCCTTCCAGCCGAACTCTCCTCATAATTCTGGGTGTAGGGACACGAGACGCCCAGGGCAGTGTCATTCTGTGGCTACTAAAGCAAATAAAGTTCTTGTATAAAAAAGGGCATTAACTCAAGGGATGAAACCTAATTGTGTCTCTTTATAGGTCCCTGGTGAGGCCTCATCTGGAGTATGGGGGCAGTTTTGGACTCCAGTCCTTAAGAGGGATATAAATGAGCTGGAGAGAGTGCAGAGACTAAGTGCAACTAAACTGGTTAGAGGGAGGGAAGAGTTAAATTATGAGGGGAGACTGACAAGGTTGGGGTTGTTTTCTCTGGAAAAAAGGCGCTTGTGAGGGGACATGATTAGACTTTACAAGTACATTAGAGGACATTATAGACAAATAGCAGGGGACCTTTTTACCCATAAAGAGAATCACGTACCAGAGGCCTCCCCTTCAGACTAGAGGAAAAGAAGTTTCATTTAAAGGAACAGAGTAGGGGGTTCATCACAGTGAGGACAGTGAGGTTGGGGAATGCACTGCCGGGTGATGATTCAGTTAATGACTATAAGAGGGACTTGGATGATTTCTTGGACAGACATAATACAAAGGCTATTGTGATACTAAACTCTATAGTTAGTATAGATATGGGTATATATCATTTATGTGACAGTAGGGAGGGGTGTGTGTATGGGGCTGGGGTTTCATTTGGAGGGGTTGAACTTGATGGACTTTCTCTTTTTTCAACCCAATTTAACTATGTAACTATGTAACTATGTAACCCTGTCAAATTGAGCCTCCCTGAATTGGGTTGGGCTCTGGGGGCCTTGAGAGAGATCTGGAAGGATCGGTAGGGTCTAAAGTCTCTGTTCAGGGTAATCGGCTCACTGAGGCCAGAGGGGGCTAGTGTCCCACCTTCCCCGGGGTGAGTCAGTAGAGAAGAAGGAAGAGCTGAGGGAGTTAACAGCAGGTATGGAGGTGCTGGTGACATTCATAGACCTGGACACACTGATCCTGGTTGTCTCTGGGTAGGGATTGTGCACTGGACGTTCATATTGGAATGAAGTATAATGGTGCTGTATGTCTGGCTCGTAGGGACACTTTCTGACCCCAGCGCAGTGCAACGTGGGGAAGTCTGAATGGGAAATAGTTCTGAGTGGAGAACTGGACAACCCCTGGTGCCAAAAACTGTACAGAGGGACACTAGAAAAGCTGACATTTTCTGATGGTTCTCTGGCAAGATAGGGAGGAGTCGGGTTCTTATTTGCTAGTGTCCTGCCTCCTGGTCGTAGGTGCAATACCGCTGGTCCTATACCGCTGGTTCCCGAGTCTCCACAGACAAGAGACATTAGCAGTTTTATACTGCTCGACAGTTCTTTGAAGGCTCAGAGCATCAGTGACCCAGTGCATTTTGTGTTTTTATTGAACAATAGGTTTGCTGATTCTCTGTTGAGCCAAAAGCCTGGTATAAGCAGTGTAAACATGCAAATAACTCAGAAACTACTAAAAACAGAATTAATGTAAATTGCAAAAGTGTTCAGAGACACTAAGTTATTATCAAAGTATTTCTTGGGTTTTGATTCCCTTTAACTGAACCTTCTTGTCACAAATTCAGCGATTTGTATGTTTGTTCCTTTCCAATGACAATATGTCGATTCACCTCCAGAAAGGAAGGTTCTCCAGACTCTATAGTAGGGGGCTGATTCATTAAGGGTCGAATATCGAGGGTTAATTAACCCTCGATATTCGACTAGGATTTGAAATCCTTCGACTTCGAATATCGAAGTCGAAGGATTTAGCGCAAATACTGCAATCGTACAATCGAAGGATATTCCTTCGATCGAACGATTAAATCCTTTGAATCGAACATTTCAAAGGATTTTAATCCAACGATCGAAGGAATATCCTTCGATCAAAAAAACTTAGGAAAGCCTATGGGGACCTTCCCTATAGACTAACATTGACTTCGGTGGCTTTTAGCTGCCGAACTAGGAGTCGAAGTTTTTTTTTAAAGAGACAGTACTTCGACTATCGAATGGTCGAATAGTCGAACGATTTTTAGTTCGAATCCTTCGATTCAAAGACGTAGTCGAAGGTTGAAGTAGCCCAAAAAATACTTCGAAATTCGAAGCTTTTTTACTTCGAATCCTTCACTCGAATTTAGTGAATCGGCCCCTAAGTGTCTGTTGAAAGTCCTCTGGAAAACCTTCTCCTGTATCCCCAGTCTTCAGGCCGCTAGTGGTGCCATATACAGCCCTGGGCACAGAGGACTAGAAGAGTCATCCTCCACTTGCTGCTTTTGCTTGTTGATCTAGAGCAGATGTCCCATCAACATTTTTTACTCACAATCCACATTCAAGTGTAAAAAGTGTTGGGGAGCAACACAGCAATGAAAAAGTTCCTGGGGGTAAGAAATAAGGGCTGTGATTGGCTATTTGGAAGCCCCTATGTGGATTGGCAGGTTACAGGAGACTCTGTTTGGCAGGACACCTGGTTTTAAAAAACCAAACTTGCCTCAAAACCTGGAATCCAAAAATAAGCTTCTACTTTGAGGCCACTGGGAGCAACATCCAAAGGTTTGGTGAGTAACATGTTGTTCATGAGCCACTGGTTGGGGATCACTGCTCTTGGGTAGAAGCACTTATGGTTGGTTACCCCTTAGATTGGAGTTGATGTTTGTCATATGGGTTCCTGGATGTCCTGTATCTGAGATGGGAAGGAAGACAGAACCCTGGAATTCTACACTGGTATAAAGACCATCTAGTAGGTATATGTGTGGGGTTAGAAACCAAAGTCTAATTTGCTGTCACAAGCAGGGAGGGCACCTGTAAACGGCTGGTTGAAGTCAGAGGTCTGTCCAAACCCTGGGTCTTTGCACTGCTCCGTGCTTCATTACTGCCTATACAAATGATGCCTTCATCTCCTCCTACTCAAGCTCAACCCAGTAACGGAGCCCGACCCTGTAGGAAGGTTTTGACCGATACAACAAGAGCAAGTCTGTGTTGAAACAGGAGCGATATGAGGAATTTTATTTTACTGTAAAATCCTTTTCTAGACAGTGCAAACTCTCAGTGCAGACCATTATGGGATTAAGTATCCATCCCTGAAGGAAGGACAGAAGAAACAAAGAATCTTGGCTCCACCCTCCTTGTGTTTGGATCCCAACATGTCTATTTCTGGCCCTCCCCATTTGGCCGCAAGCTCCTCGAACACCTTGTGGTGAAGTCTCCCTGGTCTGTCCTTTGCTTCCCAGTTTAGCTCTCCTGCTATGAAGACTGCGGATATGACTGGGACGTGTGACTCTGAGTATCTGAGATACTTCTCACATTACACGGTTACTGCATGTGCCCTGATTGTTTAGATAGTCAACCGCTGTGGCATTGTCAGATTGAATTCTGAGGGGTTGATTTGTGCATTATGGCATTCCAAATTGCCCTGATATCTAAACATTTATGAGAAAGCTTGACTCAGCCCGTGACCAAGTCCCTGGAAGGTACGGGGTGGCCACGTTGTCCCCCATTCTGTGAGGCTGGAATCTGTGGTCACTACTGTCCATGCCTTTCCCTGGGCTAAATTGTGAGGTATGATCCATCATTGTAGTGACCTCTTGACCTGTATGGTGACCAGGATGGGTTGTGTTAGACTGGAATGGTTCTTGTTCCAATAGTTGATGAAGTGGTTCTGTAGATCTCTCATCTGCAGGGTCTCTAGTAGGGTTACCACCTTAATTAAAAAAAATTACCGGCCAGTGGGGGGCGGGTACCAAAAGGGGGCGGCCTCGCGACACTAAAAGGGGCAGAGCTACGCGACGTGACACAAAAGGGGCGGAGCAACATCGCACAGCGCTGGAAAAAAGGTAAGTTCTTTGCGATCTTTGCGAATTGGCGGCAGGCCAGGGGCTTTTTTAAAGGGTATTACAAATTACCGGCAATTGCATTGCTGGTAAATTTGTAATACCGGCCCCGGCCTTGGCAGGTGTTTTACCGGCTAGGCCGGTAAAATACCGCCCGGGTGGCAACTCTAGTCTCTAGTGCTGCCACCATGTAACCCAGCAGTCTGAGGCGCAGCTCCGCTGATATTATGGTCTGGTAGTGGTTGTGCTGTGTGTGAGATTCTCTGAATTTTCTCTGTTGTAAGATAAAGGGATTTTATACGTTCTGGAAAATCTGAACTGTCAGTGCCAACGTGTGGGTTAATGTCAATCTCATCTCTGGAGGCGGGACAGAAGAATAAGACTCTTGACCCCTCCCCTGGTATATAAGTTGTGGCTCCACCTCCCATTGCCAGTTCGTTAGTAAAGCTTAATGAGTATAAGTGTATTGGGAAAGTAGGAAGTAAAGTCACGAGACAGTTAGTAACAAATAGAAAATTGTGTGTCCACAGACCCATTACTAAAATCAGCCTGGGCGGGACTTATTGAACTGACAGTTGGGACCTACTAGAAACGTGGTTTATAAAACATTATAAAAGTATTGGGGAAAAAACCAAGTGGCTGCCCTGCATTTCTGTCCCGGTGTAGCCAAGTTGTGTAAGGCCCATGAAGTACTTGGTGCTCTAGTAGAGGGAACCTGGACTTGAAAGGGGTTTGTTTTTGTTTTACTTTCATAATCAAAATTGATTGTCTCCTCTAACCACCCATCAATGGTTCTGTTTGAAACTCCTCGCCCTTTGTGATTAGTGGAATAAGATATCAACAGAGAATCTGATTTCCTTAAGACTTCAGCCCGTTTTAATAGATGTGAATTGTTCGTATTACATCTAGTTTGTGGAACTGTTTTTCTTTATCATTCGCTGGATTTGGGCGCAGGAATGGTAATGGCAACTCCTGATTAAAGGAAAACTGGTGACGACCTTTGGTAGAAAACCTGGTACTGTTCAGAGGACGACTTTATCCTGATGTTTAACCAATCGTGGTTCTTTATCAGAGAGAACCGTCATTTCTGATCCCCTCGTAGCTGATGTTATGAGGAACACAACGTGGAGTGACAAACATCTAATCTCACAAGAGATGAACAATGGTCTGGAATGGTGGTCTTTACAGCGTGGCGACTGGCCTGTGCGACTCTTGTAAAAAGGTTTATAGTGGTGTCAGGGCCGCCATCAGGGGGGAGAGGGGGTACAAGTGTCCCGGGGCTGAAGGGGGGCCCGGCAGTGCTGCACTTTTCGAAGAGCCAGGCCCCCCTTGACCGCTCTGCAGCCGTGTCTCTGCTTGTGAAGTCCCGAACAGCCGAATGTGGAAGTGCCGAACATACGAAGTCCTAAGCGGCGAAAAGACCCAAAGTCACGAAAACAGCTATAATTGAAGTCCTGGCCCTGGCGCCAATGTTTTCTTTAAAAAATAATTTTTGGGGCCCCAATTTTTTTTAACTTGTAAGGGGGGCCCTAGCGCAAAGGTTTTTTAAAAAAATAATTTTTGGGGCCCCAATTTTTTTTATCTTGTAAGGGGGGTCCTGGCGCAAAGGTTTTTTTAAAAAATAATTTTTGGGGCCCCAATTTTTTTTATCTTGTAAGGGGGGTCCTGGCACAAAGGTTTTTTTAAAAAATTATTTTTGGGGGCCCAATTTTTTTTATCTTGTAAGGGGGGTCCTGGAGCAAAGGTTTTTTAAAAAAAATAATTTTTGGGGCCCCAATTTTTTTTAACTTGTAAGGGGGCCCTGGCGCCAATGTTCTTTTTAAAAATTATTTTTGGGGCCCCAAACTTGTAAGGGGGGCCCTAGCGCAAAGGTTTTTTTTTAGAAATAATTTTTGGGGCCCCAATTTTTTTTAACTTTTAACCCACAAGCTATAATTGAAGTCCTGGCCCTGGCGCCAATGTTTTCTTTAAAAAATAATTTTTGGGGCCCCAATTTTTTTTAACTTGTAAGGGGGGCCCTAGCGCAAAGGTTTTTTTAAAAAATAATTTTTGGGGCCCCAATTTTTTTTATCTTGTAAGGGGGGTCCTGGCGCAAAGGTTTTTTTAAAAAATAATTTTTGGGGCCCCAATTTTTTTTATCTTGTAAGGGGGGTCCTGGCACAAAGGTTTTTTTAAAAAATTATTTTTGGGGGCCCAATTTTTTTTATCTTGTAAGGGGGGTCCTGGAGCAAAGGTTTTTTAAAAAAAATAATTTTTGGGGCCCCAATTTTTTTTAACTTGTAAGGGGGCCCTGGCGCCAATGTTCTTTTTAAAAATTATTTTTGGGGCCCCAAACTTGTAAGGGGGGCCCTAGCGCAAAGGTTTTTTTTTAGAAATAATTTTTGGGGCCCCAATTTTTTTTAACTTTTAAGGGGGGCCCTGGCACCAATGCTTTTTTTAAAAAAAAAAACTTTTATGGGGGGCCCTGGCGCCAATGTTTTTTTTTTTACCTTATAAGGGGGCCCTGACCATCAATATGTGTGGGGGGGTTACTTTTTTAGCGCTCATGTCTGTGTTTTAATTGTGATGTGGAGTGGGTGGGATCAGGCGTGGGGCTTGGGCGCCAGGGTGGGCGGGGCCCAGGGGTCCCCGAAAATTTTGTTGAATGGGGCTGTGATTTCTAATGGCAGCCCTGAGTGGTGTCTTGTGCCCACTGAATAGTTGAGAGAACTGACAGCTGAAAACTGAGAACTTATAGACCATCTGTATGGAATTCTGTGAGTACCTGTGGTGTAATGTCCGTGTACAGTAAGTGTTTGGCTGAACATCAGGGGAGAATTGTTTACCTTGTGGTTGTGCGTTTGTCGAGAAAACAACCTTTGCACTGCAACGGCACGAAACCCTTCAGCTACAGCAGCACTTTTTTTTTTCATGATACAATTGGGTCTCCTGAACCAGTCCATCTATTTGAGCATGGCCAGGTAGTGAGAAGTTCCCTTGGTAGATGTAGTCGCCATGTTCTGGACTGTGACATGTAGACCAAGTCAGTGTAATGAAGTCTGGTCGACCCCTATGTGATCTTGGCAATTATCTCCAGTAGAGGGAATGCAGCCATTTTATTGAAAGTCTATGGAATAACCAGTGTATCTGTATAACTAGACCTCTGTTTGTTGATATAAGTCACCGCTGTGTGAACTTGTAGTGGGCGGCTCTGGAGTTTGTCGGACGAGCCCTGGAGAGCTAGTTAAGGTTATTGCTCGTAGTTCCAGGATGTTTATAAGGAGCAGCGATTTTCGGGTTTCCCGACACCCTTGTATTGTGAAGGTGTGGTAACCTACTCCCATCTGAACTTGCAGGCGTTGTACCCGTCACTGTGGTTGATCGAAGCTTCTGCCCTGGGACAAACGAGGACACACTGTCCACCAGGATAATCTCGCTCTGGTTGTAGGAAGTATAGAAATGACCTGCTGAAGATCTTGGTGATCTTTGTACCCACATTGAGGGAAGTTGAGTTGTACAGTCGCATGTGGGTCCTTGTATAAGGTCTGACTTCTAGTGCTGTCACTATTTAACTTAGTAGTTGTACTAATCTGCCGCTGATTCTCTGTGTTGTAGAGAAAAGACTGAATACTAGTGATTAGTCTGTACTTCTTTGTCTGTGAATTGAACTATTTGTTGACTGGAGTTGAACATCAGTCTTAGAAACTGAATAGTTAGAGACGGCACAAGGGAGCTCTTGCGTTGGTTTCTCATCCAGCAGTTCTGTGTTATGTCTGGTAGGCCCCGCGTTTGTACTAAACGAGCGAATACCTCGCAGTGTAATGCTCATTCTCTTTGGTCTATTTATGTCTGCTGCCGAAGTCCGCTTCCCAGTTTGACTCTGGAAATGAATACGCCGTTGTAGGACCTGTATACAAGTCTCGGTCATGACTGACACCTGTGTTACAGACTAAGCTCTCAGGAGTAAATTGTCCAGTTATGGAAGAATGTGAATTTCTGAGCATCGTAGGTGCCCTAACCGGTGCCAAGACCTTTGTGATACCCTTGGAGCCGTGCAGAGGCTAAAAAAGTAGCGCTGTAAATTGGACGTGCTGGTCTTAGACATTGAATCGCAGGCAGGGCTGTGACCTTGTATGAATAGTGATGTGCAGTACGCGTCCCGCAGTCGTATGAAGTCATGAAAGTGTCAGCTTCCCTGAAGGTTATGGTGGAGAGTACGGACTCCATGTTGTACTTGTGTTTGGAAACACTCCGTTTAACCTGTTGACGTTGAGGACTGGTTTGAAGAGCCTACCTTCTATCTCACAAGAAGGAGGGTAGAATAGAACCCACAAGTTCTGGAACTGGAGCAATGTCTTCTGCTCGTAGCAGAGACTGCTCGATGTAACGCGTCTCTTCGTAGTGGAGAGAGCAAAACCAAAACAAATTGTGCTGGAGGGGGGTTGGGAAGGGATTTTATATCCAAGTTGGATGATGTGCAGCACCCCTTGCTATGACATGTGTTTACCAGTAGAGGGGGTAACTGTATTAGGCAACCTTCCTGAGAATATGGCTTCTGAGACGACCGGTTTCCTGGCTCGCCTTCTGGTTTCTGCCATAGGGGTCTATTTTTCCGCAATCCCTGTGGAGACAACCGTGGGTTTTTTTTCTCGTTTTTTTTTTTTTAAAACTCTGCGTTGCAAAGCATTGGTACAAGTCACTACACAATAGTAGCGCTTGATGTTGCTCTAGTCGTTGCTTCTTTCCCATTGGAAGACATGTGCTATAACCTCCTGTCACCTTTGTAAGGATCTGTTTGAAATCTGGTTTAAACAGGGGGTTTCTTAAAATTTTGAGTTCTAGTTTAAAAACTGGAATTGATGTTTGGTATGGTGAGAAGCTGTGTTGCCTGACCAGTGCAGGAGGCATAGAGCCCTTTTGGCAACCACTGTCCTGGCTGTGGATATTGCCATTAGTGGAGCTATGTGTAAAGCTGAATCTGCTAATAGAGTGAGTGGAGCATGGAGATTCCTCATCTCTGCAGCTAAAACTTGTGCTGATTGAGGTGGTTGACACATTAGTTCCTGGGCCAAGTTTGGCCGTACTTGCTGGTCCTGCGTCTGCGGTTACTGGTCGGAGAATTGCTACTGATTGTGAATAGGCTCTTTTGAGAGCTGATTCCACCCTTATGACCACGGGGTCTGTAAAAGCTGCTGTCCTCTGTTGGGGGAGCAGTTGGTTTTGATAGGGGTGCGACTGCAGGATCAACCCGAGGGTCTGTCTCCTGTTTTGCCCTGTTCGTCTGGAATAGGGAATGTGTTTTAAAAATCAGAAATATTACCTACTCCCACATCCTCTCATGGGAAAAAGGTTTTGGTTCAAAGGAATCTGACACGGTGTCTTTGGCCCTCCTCTTCCCAGCACTTGTGTATAATGAGGTGGAGGTTGGAAGGTTTTTTTTTTATCTCTTCCAGAAAGTCCACCTCATGCAGGAGCATTTGGGATGTGGATAGTTGTTCCCACAGATTTAGACTGGGGAGTTAAGTTAACCCCAGAGCCGGGTCAACCCGGCCAGGCGCCCTAGAAAGCCTGGCAGGCCACAGCGCCGGCTTAGTGCGTCCTCGACATGCGCGAAATGTGTGCACGCATTTACACAGAAGACACCAGTGGCAGTCGGGGAGAGACGGGACCGGACATGGGGTAGGCGACAGAGCAGGTACGTGCCTGGCGCCCCCTCAGCTTTGCCCCCTAGACACGTGCCTATTCTGCCTACCCCTAGTTCCGGCCCTGGTTAACCCTGTAGGGGAGCTGGTAGTACCTTGCTGTTGCCCCTTATCATTGTAGGTATTAAACAGAGAGTTATTCTCTGGAGTAGTAGTGATCTGTGATAAGATCGGTGCCTTGGGTGGAATAATGTCAGAACAATAATTGTGTTCGGATTTTCCCAAGGTGTTTATGCAACTTTTTGCAGTTCAGCCCTTTTTTCTGCCTTTCTGTGGATTTGGCCCTCTAAATATCCACCATAAGTTCCCTTAGGAAATCAATGGTAACCCACTTAGCACTGTAGAGCCGTGTTATAAGGCTTCTGGGCTTTTGTGTTTTGGCCCCTAGTAACTCACAGGGCTGATATCTTTAGGTGAATCCATTTGCTGCACAACACACTGCAAGGAGAATGGACTGTCATTGTCCTGAGGCTCAGTAGCTCTGCGTACCCTAAAGGTTGTGCCATCTGACAGCTCTGCGTTCCATGTATTGTCTCTGTAATGGCAGTTGTGGAATACAGCGAGTAGCTCTGTGTACCCTAATCTGTGCCCTTCCTGAGCAGATTCTGCTGTTTCCCTGCTGTGCACCCCTGATGTACAGCTCTGTGTGTCCTCTACGTGTTGTTCCTTTGTTCTGTAAAATGAAGTGATAAGAAAAAGAATGTAATACACTAATAAAACCTGTCCTTCACCTCCGAGGCAGGACAAAGAACTGGCAATGGGAGGTGGAGCCACAACTTATATACCAGGGGAGGGGTCAAGAGTCTTATTCTTCTGACTTGCCTCCAGAGATGAGATTGACATTAACCCACACGTTTGACAGGAGGACCGACTAGAGAAATATTCTCTGGAGAGAAGAGTCGAACCACATTCCTAAGAATTGGATGCACTGTGTTGGTGTGAGTTGGCTTTTCTTGAGGTTTATGATCCACCTGTGAGTATCTTTGTAAAGTCTGGGTGCCATACATAGGCCGAATGGAAGGGCTCTAAAATGATAATGTTCATTGAGAACTGTGAACCTTAGAGACTCTTTTCTGATGGGCACATGCACGTAAGCGTCCTGATGATCCACCTTTGTCATATAACATGTCATGGACATTAACACTAAACAAATTAATTCCATGCAGAATTTTAATTTTGACACAAATGGGTTTAGGGGCTTCAAACGGAGTACTGGTCTGAATGTACCTTCTCTCTTTGCTACCAGGAAAAGGTTTGAGTAGAAGCCCTTGTAGTGTTCCTGTAAGGCAGGTCCCCAACCTTTTATACCCGTGAGCCACATTCAAATGGAAAAAGAGTTGGGGAGGAACACAAGCATGAAAAATTTTCTGTAGATGACAAACATCACTGGCAGGCTACAGGAGACTCTGTTTGGCAGTAGACTTGGTTTTTATACAACAAAACTTGCCTCCAAACCAGGAATTCAAAAATAAGCCCCTGCTTTGAGGCCACTAAGAGCAACATCCAAGGGGTTGGTGAGTAACATGTTGTCTGTGAGCTACTGGTTGGGGATCACTGCAGTAAGGAAACTGGTGTGATGATGTTGTTGTCAAGCTGTCTATGATGGCTGGGAGGGCTCTTATTTTGGCTATATTTTTTGAAGAGGACGAGTGTCTGAATGTTTGAGGGGGTAGGCTGTCAAATGGGATTCTGTACCCCTCTTTGATTATGGAAAAGACCCAATTGTCCTGTATGTGACTTTGCCAAATTGGGTAAAACGGTTGCAGACGACCTCCTACCCCTCCTGAACTCGGCCTGTGTGAGTCAGGCCAAAGTGGTCTTTGAGGGGCCCAGTTTTCTGGTTTGTCTAAATTGATTTGATGAGGCCGTTCTGCCCTTCTTGCTTTGCTGGATTGCGCTGTGCGAAATGAAGTGTTTCGAAAGGGGCACCCTTGGGAGCTCCATGGCCTATGGTATGGTTTACTTGGTGTCTGACTAGGTCTTTTGCCTGATGGTTAGAAGGTACTCTCGCCTCCTGTAACCTCAGTTATGATTTTCTTTAAAGTGATACTGGCACAAAAAAACTTATTTTCAAAATAGTAATCTCCTTTAAAAGTTACCTATAGGTCATGTTGATCATTTGTCGTTGATAGTTCTGCTTTTATAAGTAACTGTTACTTGAAGTTCCTAAACCTGACTGTCCCTTCTTAAACTGTCAGCATTTCTAATGCTAACAGACTACTGCTGTTCAAGAGGAACAGGGTAGTAAGAAAGGTAACGTAAAAGCATCAGGCAAATACTATATGGCAAAATTATAAATAGCATTCAAAGACAATGTTATGATAGATAATAAAAAAGGTTATTTTCAGATGTCAGTACCTCTTTAAATCAGGTCCAAAAAGCATATTGTCTGTAAATCTGAGGTTAAGCAGTTTGATATTGGATGCAGTATCTCCCGACCAATGACGTAGCCATAGAGCCTGTCTGGCTGCTATTGTGTCAACACTGGTTTTGGCTGCCAGCCTTAGTGTGTCCATGGCCGAGTCTGACAGGAAGGCTAGTGCCAATCTAAGACGTTGTAGCTCCTCTTGTAACTCTTTTGGTGATGTAGGATTTTTTAGTAACTCCTGGCACCAAAACCTCACTGTACATGCTAGACCTGTGGATGCTACTACCGGTCTCAGAATTGCTGAGGCATGTGTGTACCCCCATCTAAGGGAGACCTCCATCTTTTTGTCCATTGGCTCTTTAAAAGCTCTACTACCTCTGTTGGTAGTGTTGTGTTCTTAGAAAGTCTAGCTACAGCTAGCCACCTTAGGAGCTTTGTACCAAATCTTTTGTTGTTCCTCTGGAGCTGGGTAAGTGCTTAGGAAACGTTGGGTTAACGTGAGGCGGTGGTCTGGTCATTCTCTATTAGCTGGGACACAGACTTAAATATAGAGAAGGCTCTAGACTTTTTGGGCTGAACTCCTAAGACCCTGTCGGCATTTGATGTGGCTGCTGTCTCATCTTTGATCTCTAGTGTAGCTAACATCTCAAGCAATAGACTGTTAGCTGTATACTGACCTGCAATCGAACGGTAATGATGTTCCCTGACTGAATCATCAGAGGAGACCTCGCTGATTGAGAGTTCTCCTGGTTCTAGATCACTATCCTGATCAGGGGTTCCATTTTCCTGGCACCTGGACAAGTAGGCCTCCCAAATCCTGTGGTTGGTTTTGGAAGAGACCAGTTTTCTAGCTTGTAGTAAGGGGTCCTCCTCCCCTTGCATCTCCAGATGGACTTTTCAATAGCCATGCCATCAAATTGAACAGCCCCAGGTTGAGTAAATCGCCCTGTGAGAAAGGAGTATTGTTAAACGAGCGATAGTTCTTGAAGATCGTGGAACCAGGTTCTGTGAGGTCAGAAGGGTGCTAAAACAATCACTAGTCCATTGGAGTGCCGGATTTCCTTGAGAACTCTTGGGAGTTCCCAGGTCCAGTTCCCACTCCCCTAGGTCCATCTGTATGTTGTATATCCCTGGGCTGTGAATGGCTGACAATTGGGTATTGTTCCATTCCATCTAACTTATAATTTCTATCTTAAAACTTCCCGGGCCTCCCGGAGGGCAGCTTCGGCTTCCTCCTTGATGATTGATGTATGCCACAGCTGTTCCATTGTTGATTTGTACAATGACCAGTGTAGTAGCACACAGTGTATTGCTCTCAACTACAATATATTGATTAGGAGTTGGGACTCTTCCGGAAGCCCAGGTTCCTTGTTTTTTCCTTCCCACGGTTGCTCCCCAGCTGCCTAGCA
This sequence comes from Xenopus laevis, assembly GCF_017654675.1. Classification (NCBI taxonomy): domain Eukaryota; kingdom Metazoa; phylum Chordata; class Amphibia; order Anura; family Pipidae; genus Xenopus; species Xenopus laevis. The sequence continues at coordinate 228,746,713 of NC_054371.1, forward strand.
TCTGTTAAGAGCACTGACCAGTTTGGAGTTCACCAGGACCCCTGTTTCTATCAATGAAGAATGTCAGCTTGCAGTGGACTAAGGCGAATCTGGGAAATGGGGGCTGCCTCTATGGCTGATACCATGGAGCCCAGAACCCGCGTGGCATAGAAGGTGGCTCTTTGACAGGATCTGAATCTGTCTGTGCAGCTTTGGTTGTTTTCTGGGTACTGTGTAGGCTCTTTGGATGGTTTGCCTTGGAGGCTTGTGTCCCCCCGCTGTGGACCGGAAGGTAAGATGAACGAGGAGTCTGTCTTCCGCAACTCGTGAACTCTTTTCAGGTAAAACTTGAGAGCCCTGACCGGATCAAGGGTGTGAAGTGCTGCCTCCTTTGGATTGGATGGAGACGGCAGAAGGTGGGGATGGTAATTTCCTGGTTTAGGTGAACGGATGAGACCACCTTCAGAAGGAATGAGGGCACCGTACGAAGAACCGCCCTATCCTGGTGAAAAAACTAGAAAGGGGTCTCTGCATGATAGTGCACTGAGCTCTGATATTCTCCTTGCAGAAGCAATTGCCATTAAGAAGGTAGTCTTCCAGGTTAGCCACTGTAAAGGAATTGATGCCAATGGTTCAAATGGTGGCACTTGTAAAGCCCGTAGAACCAAGGAGAGATCCCATGTGGGCGAGGGTGCTCGGATTGGTGGAGCCAGATGAGCTACTCCTTGTAGAAAAATCTTAACATCCCGCAGGAGAGCTAATCGTGTCTGGAATAAAACTGAAAGCTGCGAGATTTGAGAGAGCCCAGGGATAGCCCCACAGAGAGTAGGAATGGAGAGATGATCAGCACCTAGCTTTCTCTGAGCACACCATTGTCTGTAAGTCTTCCAGACTCTGTGGTAGGTTCTGGTGGATACCGGTTTTCGAGCTGCTCTCAGAGTTCTCACTACAGCGTCAGAAAACCCCTTTCGCTTTAAAATCATGGTTTCAAAAGCCACGCCGTCAAAGAGAGGCTCGATGGATTTGGATGCAGGATTCGCCCTTGTGAGAGGAGATCTGGAAGTGGAGGCAGGGCACAAGGTTCATCTATTGACAAGTTTAGTAGATCCGAGAACCACGTTCTTCGTGGCCATCTTGCGCGATAAGTATGAGGGTTGTCTTTTCCCCTTACAGTCTTCTTATCATTCTTGGAATTAGAGGAAGTGGGGGAAAGACGTAGGCCAGTCGGAAGTTCCATTCTGAAGTTAGGGCGTCGACTCCCTTTGCTAGAGGGTCTCGGTACCTGGCGAGGAAGTTGGGGACTTTCCGATTCTGCCGAGTTGCCATGAGGTCCACCTCTGGCACTACCCATGTCTCTGTTATGTCGTTGAAGATCTTGTCTTTCAGCGATCATTCGCCTGGATGTAGCGACCTGCTTAGAAAATCTGCTTCCCAGTTTTGAATTCCTGGAATGTAGATGGCTGATAGCAGAGTCTGATTGTTTTCCGCCCAATGAAGATCAGCTTCACTTCGTTTAGAGCCCCTCTGCTTCTTGTGCCGCCCTGGTGATCTATGTAAGCTACTGCCGTTGAGTTGTCCGATTGGATCTTCACAGCTTGTCGTGTCAACTCCCGTTGCCAGTGGATTAGGGCCAATCGAATTGCTCGTATCTCCAGCAGGTTGATGGACAGCCTGCTCTCCTCCCTGGACCAAAGGCCTTGAGCAGTTCTGCCCTCCAGGACCACTCCCCAGCCAGACAGACTTGTGTCCGTTGAGAGGACGCGCCACCTTGGACTTCCGAGTGGCCTTGCATTGGTGAGATTGTCGAGCTTCAACCACCAAGCTAGGGATAACAGAGTCCTTTTGGAAATGCAAATCATCTGAAGGAGAGATTTCTTTTTCCAAGATGATAGGATGTTCCATTGTAGCTCTCTGAGGTGGAACTGTGCGAGAGGCACTGCTTCCATTGTTGACACCCAGGACCCTCATGCAGAATCTGGCAGTATGAGCTGGTTTCACAAGCAGAGCTCTGACTAATGCTTGTAGGTTCATGATCTTCTCTTGAGGGAGAGAAACCTTCTGAGCCAGTGTGTTGAATTTCAAACCGAGAAAGACTGCTGACTGGCTGGGAATTAGGGAAGACTTGTTCTTGTTGAGACACCAACCCAAGTCTTGTAGTGTTGTCATTGTTAACTACCACCTCTGTCTGAAGAAGGTTGCCGACAACTGATTGGAAGGCACTTTGTTCCTGGGAGAGCCAGGAATGTGAGAAATGGCGCAATCTCACTCCTATGGCCCCGGGCTGGAGGAGAACGTTCATGCTGAAGTGTTCTTGTCTGTGGTTTTGGTAAAGGGCTTTCGGTTTTGCCACGCGGTCTTGGACTTGCCACTCCAGTCTGACCAAGATTGGATAGCCCTGCTGACCCAAGCAGTGGCAAGAGCCGGTCAAAGAGCCGTGCCTGCAGCTGAAAAGGCTGAACGCAGTAGACCTTCCATCTTCTTATCCATGGCGTCCTTGAAGGACGATGCATCCGGAACTGGTAATGCAGTGGTTTTGGAGAGTCGGGAAACCAGAGCATCAACTGAAGGAGTTGACGTCCACTTATCCACAGAATTGGCATGAAAAGGATAGTTCTTTAATAATCTCTTGTTGGATAATTTGATCTACTTGTAAGTGAGAACACTGGCGACACCTTCCTGTGTCTTTTAAGAAGGGATGTAGACTGTCCTGAAGCAGTCTCCGGCTCCTGAAGATTGATCACTCTCATCCTCTGAGGGGGAGAGAGGTGCCCTCCGATTATGAGTTCTAGGTTTAGGGCTCTCTAGACAAGAGAGGAGTTTGTCCAAAGATTGGGCCAATCTGGGGATTCCTGTAGTTAACTGCGATGCCCACTGGGGCATTATAGAAAAAAAATGTCTCTTTCCCCAACAGCTGTTGAGCAATCCGCTTGCAGGGGGAGGTACAGGAGGCAGTGAGCGGCAGGAGTAGGATAATGCCTGCCTGGGCAGTGGAGCCTGCTGTCCCGCTGTTGCAGTGTAGAATGGCGCCTATACTGGTTATCACAACTCTTTGGCGCCAATCTGCTGTGAAGAAGCGCGTGCCGGAAGAGCAGGGACCCGGAAGTAAGGGATTGGGTAAGCACGCACAACCGGATAGCAAAAAATAATTAATTGCCGGTTTTGCCTCCTGTGCTGACGGAGGGATAAGACTGAGTGTGCTCACTGCCCCTGCGGAGAAAAAGACTCTGACGGTGTGCCCTTCCTGTGAGTCCCAAAGAACCCCAAGGCTCGATAGAGAAGTTTCCTTGCTCTGTGAGGCATGAAGGGATCAGAGGATTGAGCCTGCTGTATCTGCTTACCTGTGGTACATCTACAGTCCTCCATCCCTGTCATCCGGCCAGTCTGATTCACCATCTGTAGGGGGAATGCATATTAAAACTGGATGGTTGGAGGCAATAAGCACACTCCATTAACCCTGGAGACTATCCCGCATTGGGAACTGACCCCCATAATACCATCTACTCAGTGTAGAGGTGCTGGATCACTCCTGGTAATAATAGTGGAAAATAATAAAGTGAAAAATTTTCTGTCCTACCCCTTGAGGACACAACAAAAAACTGAACAGCAACTCCTCCTAATGGGGGGTATAGCTGGCAGGGGAGGAGCCAATTTACATTTTTTGTTGTTGTGTCCTGCCCCAGTGGTATGAGCTATACCCCCACTGTCCCCCAAGCCGACACTGGAGAAATGTTGGTTGGAGAAGGCGAACCTGAGGTAATGGTAATGTGCTGCCCAGGTCGGGACATGTAGCTACGTCCATCATGAGTTGCTCTGGCTCCACCCCCCAAATGAGCGAATGCATGATCTCCATTTTGAACATTGGGACATCTCATTGCGTCCTGTAGGGACTGGACACAGCTTCGAAATGTCTGAGCTTTGAGAACCTCCTCGGTTGGGTTGTTTTGATAGGATAAGTGAACTTTTAAAATGTGAATGTAAAATGGATGAAGGGGCTATTTTATTCACTTTTGCAATGTACATTTATTTTTAATCCTAAAATACTAAGGGATACATGTACTGTTAATATGAATGAATTTTGTTACAACAGCGCCACCTGCTGGTCAGTTTCCCACCAGTCTGACCAGCAAGTAGTCAAGGAAGTTGTCAGGAGAAAGAAAGAGGCTGATGTTCTTCTGCTTAGGAATAAAATTATAAGCCTTTCTCACATCTTTCCTAAGCAGAAGAACATCAGTCTCTTTCTTTCTCCTGACAACTTCCTTGACTACTTGCTGGTCAGACTGGTGGGAAAATAACCAGTAGTCAAGGAAGTTGTCAGGAGAAAGAAAGAGGCTGATGTTTTTCTACTTAGGAAAGATGTGAGAAAGGTTTCTAATTTTATTCCTAAGCAGAAGAACATCAGCCTCTTTCTTTCTTCTCTCAACTTCCTGTATCTTCAGAACATCCAACACATCGCATTGTGGAGTTCCTCCCTAAAGTATTCTGCTCCCACTGAATTTGCAGCTGCCATATTGCCTTCAATTATGTATCATGTATGTGCCGCTGTTTCTGCACATGCACAAAATACCAAACTGAATACTTCTTACCGTATTAAAATGCACATGAAGCAGCTATTCGTGGATTTAAACAGGATTGGGATTCCGGAGGCTCTTCTGTGCATGCTCCACTGTGCTGGTTGCATGTAATGTGCATGGTCTTGGTCTTTCTCAGAGACCACTGGATTATGGGAGATTCGCTAGGAGAAGTCAGCAGGGTTTTTTTTCAGGTTGCTGCTACAGAAAAAAGTCTGATGCCTTTAGTAGCGATGTCTAACTCTGAATTTAGTGTCATAAGACTATATGGTCCCTTGTCCTTTAAACAGACTTTCCATGTGTGAATGTGGATCTGGTGAAGGATCTAGGTTTCATACCTCAACAACTGACCAAATGATACCCTCAATATAGTGGTGGGTATCCCTATCAATGGTATCTTCCCCCTAATCCTAATTTCCCCTTCAGAACCAGAGGGGTCAGATGCCACAGTAGAGAGAACACTTGTTTTTCTACAAAAACCTCACTCATTTTTTTTGAAAAGGCTTTCCCCATGGATTCTGCAATAGTGTCGGCAATCCAGTCTGCTAGAGAGGTAATCATCTGTAGAGAGGCAATAGAATGAGACAACTTGATGGCCCACGGGGGTAACCCCCCCAAATAGCAGAGAACCAATAGAAAAACGGGTGAGGGAAAGCAAAACTAAATCCAGATTTTTTATTTTTTTTGTGTTGTATTGCATTTGAACCTATCATTAAATGTCACATGGACGCAAAACGAGTAAGGCTTGAGATGATTGTTAAATAAAGTATTTTCCTTTTTTTAACTATTTGGTCTCAGCTGGTGTGGTTTCCAGTGTGCCCTACACCCTTCATTGTTTTGTTACTACACGGTTTCTATCCACGTGGGGCTGGAGCAGCTGGGCCATCCCTCTACTTGCCCAGTCTTTATTAGTAGGAGTATTAATGCTAACCATTTATCTTTTGAGGTAACACCCACCCATCCCCCACCCCCAGGGAAGGTCCTTTTGTGTGAAGATCCAATATCAATAGGGTTACTTGTTGACACTATCTCCTCCCCAAGTGAGCAGCACTGGCCATTTAGATTGGCACTTGGAGAAAGCAAGGTAAGCCAACTGTGCTGCTGGATGGGCTTGTGGTCCTCCCTTCTGCCACGTGGCTGGGGTGCCAAGGAGCAATAAGTTACACAGGGTGCCCCTGAAATGCTGGTTGAGTGGTGCAGTGTCCCACTGGTCTCTGCTGAGTTCATGGAGAGATGAGCCCCGTGTGGTAATGGTCTGCAGAGGTGAACAGGTCTTTTAGGAGTGTGTGGGAAAATGAAGGGGCCTACATGAGCTGTGAAACCCGGCCAGATACCCAAGATTAGGGATGTGTGGGCTGGAGCCCATGGGTTGGGCGGGCTTCTCCACGTCTTCGGCCCGCAGATGGGTTCGGGCTGAACTTTAGCTTCCATTCGCCGCTCCTCCACAGGGTGAGGGTGGGAGGAGCAGCGGGTTAGGGTCGGGTGCCGGTCCAACATCAATACCCTGGATTCCCCCCAGGGAACAGGTGCCAATCTGAGTGGTCTGTCTCCTAGGAGAGGGCAATGACCCCGTGGGGAAACAAATTCTGGATTGGGGCTAATCTATAAGCAACAGGGAGTCCTGTCCCAAGTACCAAGAAGCACCAAGAACCCCTGGTGTTAGCACTAAATGCTGACCAAAGTGTTCCTCTGATTGTGCTTCTGTAATTGGGTCTCGTTGGAGACCCTCGAAAAACTGAGCACAGGAAGGAAGTGCTGGGTATAATGTTAGAATACGAGGCACGCCCCCTTTTTTCTTCAATCATCAGGTGACCCCCGCCTCCAGGAGAAGCTTCACCCCACCAGTCTACTGTGTTCCCTGGAGACGCCAGAGGAATAGTAATATGGATGTTAGACCCGAGTGTAACACAATGACCAGTGAGTACTGTTAAAAAAAAACAGTAGGAAAACCACACTTTGGAGAGGAACCTGATAAATCAGCAGAGCTTTAACACCCCTGAACAATTCAAACACTCAACATAAAATCTGCAGAACAAGAAATAAAGGACATTTTATAAATGGGCCCCTTAAAAAGGCTTAGCATCAGTGGAACAGCTGAAGGGCCACGCTACTCTGGATCGAATGAGAAGGCAGCGAATGGGGGCAGCCTCTTGCTCTAGGGGCAGTGGAAGAGCAAACGGGAACAAATTGAGATGACTGAGCGTGAACGCGTTAACTGCAGAAGTTACTTTGTTTTTATTTAAAATAAAAAAAAGAAATGTGATGGATATGAGAGTGAGGCTGACAGAATGGCAAAGGGGACCACCATATTTCTTTCTTAGGTCTCATACACGGCCGTTCCGACCTGCGCTCCGTTTTTTGGCGTTCAGCCGCAGGGGAGCGCAGGAATAGACGCAAGTCATTATTTGAAATGGGCCTGTACTCACGAAGGCGCGTGTAGGCGCCGAACGCAGGTTCAGACGCAACATGTTGCATTTTTCCTGCGTTCGGCGCCTACACGCGCCTTCGTGAGTACAGGCCCATTTCAAATAATGACTTGCGTCTATTCCTGCGCTCCCCTGCGGCTGAACGTCAAAAAACGGAACACAGGGGAGCGCAGGTCGGAACGGCCATGTGTAAGAGCCCTTAAACATTCGGTTCCAAATTAATCTCTTCTCGATGGCTGATGGGAGGGGAAAAACAAAACAAAAGGAAAAGCAAAACAAAGGCCAAACGTGATTGATCCTTTGAGTGTGAATGGGAACATTTATCTTAAATAAGTGGGGCTTTAGCTTGTTTTTTTTATTTATTTTTTTTTTAAAATGGCACTTTCCTTATAAACCAAGGAGCTTAAAACAAAAATATTATATATATATATTTGCACGGATGCGGATGTTACTTCAAATGCCCCCTACAAAGAAAAAAAAAAGGCTGCAAAATGCAGAGAAACCACATTTAGGCTCTATTACATTTACAAATACATACATAAATATATTACATACAACAGCAAACCAAAAAGAAAGCGGGCCATTTCCTCACTAGCCGAGTTGCTCGCAGGCTTCTCCCCCCCGCACAGATGTTTTTGGCTCATCACAGTTGTGTTTTCTTTCAAACGAATGGTGGTGTCCAGGAATGGGCTCTAGCGGACTCTTCCTTTAGCGGTTCACATGAAGGGGTTAATTTGTCCAGTAAGGGGAACTGGCGTAGGCCGTCTTGTTAGCCTGAGGCTTCTGCTGCATGGAGTTCGGCTGGTTGCGCTGCGCAGAGCCCCCCTGTGAGAGATTGGACAGGTACTGAGCCCCGGAAACCAACCCAAAAAAAAAAAAAAATGAAAAAAAAAAAAAAAAAAAAAAAAAATCACACTGGGGGGGACAAAGCTACATTTTATAATTGAAGTGTAGAGAACAGTGACATTGAAAGCACTTTCACTCTATATTGTTCTCAGTCGCCCCGAAATGATAAAAGGAACAGGTAGAACACCTTACAACAAGTTATATATAAAGTAAGTTAGTCCCTAGAAGACACGCCCATAATTGGTGTTAGGTAATCATGGTAGTGTCTTGTAAGGACTCCCCCCACCCCCATGCTATTTACTAACCCTCTCCTTTACCTGCCCGTCCTGCTGAAGGTGGTGATGCATCAGCTGAGAGTGAGGCTGCTGATGAGCCGGCAGAATATGAAGGAAAGGGGCTGGAGCGTATCCGGCAGCTGCACCTGGATTTAGGGGCCCGGTAGATCCAAGTGCGGAAGGCAAGCTGAAGGGGGGAGGCGTAGCTGCATGGAATCCCTGTTTGTCAAAAGTCTAAGAAGAGAGCAAACTGTGTTTAAAGGACCAGTAGCATTAAAAATGTTCATTTAAAAAAAATCGGTTCTATAAGCTACAAATAATTGTCATGCCCCAATACATTTATATAACATAGCTTACATTTTTTTTTATACAAAAATTGGCAAAAAAAAACTTCTCTCCATTAACCTTGGAGAATGGCGATAGAGCGACCAGCTCGCCAGTGTGTGCGCGCCCCCAATGCTGTTCCTCCACACAGCACTTCCGGCTGTAAGGAACCCGAAAGATGGAACTAATTCAGAGCAGCCGGTTGTGCTGGCTGGGGAGAGGCAGAAGGACTAAACAGGCTGTGGTGAGGGAACGGCTTGGCAAGGGGGCTGTGGGGAGGGAGAGGCTGCACTGTGGGGAAAAGACAAATGCGGAGGGGATGGAACGGACTGGAACTGCTGGGCAAGGGAAGCTGTGGGAAGTGAAAAGCTGCGGAATAGGGAAAGGCTGCGCTATGGGGAGAGAGAGAAATGCCGGGGAAGAGTGGGGAGAGAGAACCGTGGGAGGAGAGGGAAACGGATGGGCAAAACAGGCTGCAGGAAGAGAGAGAACAGTGAGGGGAGAGGAACAGCTGGGGAAGAGTGACTGCAGGGAGAAAGGGAACTGAAACCGCATTCCCGGCGACTTGGTTGCTAAGTGACAGTGATATCATGAAACAGTAAACCAGGTCAAGATCCGGAATAGGCTCACAGTAGCGCACACAACGGGAGAAGAAGGAAGAAGAAGCAATAAGATGGCGGGGAACCCTTGAACGCTGTGGGACAGTGCCGGTTTGAGTTTTTTCCAATGTCTTACTCAAACAGCAGCATAATGGAGGTAAGTAATGTATTTCCATTATTTTTTATTATGAATTAAAAATTGTGTTACTGGTCCTTTAAGTCATATGACCACGTGCAAAGGGAAAACAAACATCACATATAATATTGATAATGAAGTACAGGGTCAACACAGCCTTTGTCTACATTCACTTCCAGCAGATTCAACTGCCCCACCCCCTCCCTTGTAAGAAGTACCCGACTATATTCAGGGACCTAGTGACAGCCCCCACTTGTGAGCTTCTCAGTCCCCTTACAGTGGCTTGTGCCATTGTACTGATCTATAGTAAATGTTTCAGCAGCTCCCTCTGCTGGCTGCACACACAAACGACAGGAGCAAATACTCCGATTCACTGGGGCTCGTTTATCAGCACTGGCCAATGAGCCCCACTGATCCCCAGAGGATTTGCAGTGTAACTTGTGACGCGGCTACTTCCTTCCTGATATTTGGCCTAAACTCGCCAACCACATGACAGGCAATCTTACCTGAGTTTTATTGTAGACAGAGCCACTGATATCAGGCACTCCTGTGTTACTGGAACTCACAGACACCCCTGAACAAAGAAAAAAATAATAAATGGAAAAAAGTGGACAGCACTGGGCTAATGAATAAAGACCCTGCATGCTGTATGCACTTGCACAGGCTACCAGCCCACCCATGATTTTGACAGCTGTGGTAGGAGACCCCATTATCAGTGTGGGAGGATATTTCTATAATATTGGGCACTGATGACAGAGTCATTACCTTTCCCAGGTCCAGCTCCGGCTGACTTGCTTTGTGCTTGAGATGAGCCGCCGTAGCCTCCTTTACTGTAATCTGCAGCCGCTGTTGCTTGTGTCAGATCATCATAACCTACAAAACAGACCATTAGCATGCACTCTAATGATACTACACATACGATAACTAGGGAGAATAGCCAATTAAAAACATACAATAACGAGGAGAAAGCAGCCAATTACACATACTATAACTTGGGAGAGCGGCCAATTAAAAAAATACTATAGCCAGGGAGAGCAGCCAATTACACACATACTATAACCAGGGAGAGCGGCCAATTACACACATACTATAACGAGGGAGAGAGCGGGCAATTACACATATACTATAACTAGGGAGAGCTGCCAATTACACACATACAATAACGAGGGAGAGAGGCCAATTACACACATACTTTAACTAAGGAGAGCGGCCAATTAAAAACATACTATAACTTGGGAGAGCGGCCAGTTACACACATACTATGACGAGGGAGAGCGGCCAATTACACACATACGATAACGAGGGAGAGCAGCCAATTACACATATACAATAACAAGGTAGAGCGGCCAATTAAAAACATACTATAACTTGGGAGAGCGGCAAATTACACACATACGATAACTAGAGAAAGCGGCCAATTAAAAACATACTATAACTAGGGAGAGCGGCAAATTACACACATACTATAACTTGGGAGAGCGGCCAGTTACACACATACTATAACGAGGGAGAGCGGCCAATTACACACATACTATAACGAGGGAGAGCGGCCAGTTACACACATACTATAACGAGGGAGAGCGGCCAATTAGACACATACTATAACGAGGGAGATCGGCCAATTACACATATACAATAACAAGGTAGAGCGGCCAATTAAAAACATACTATAACTAGGGAGAGCGGCAAATTACACACATACGATAACTAGAGAAAGCGGCCAATTAAAAACATACTATAACTAGGGAGAGCGGCAAATTACACACATACGATAACTAGAGAAAGCGGCCAATTAAAAACATACTATAACTTGGGAGAGCGGTCAGTTACACACATACTATAACGAGGGAGAGCGGCCATTTACACACATACTATAACTAGGGGGAGCGACCAATTAAAAACATACTGTAACTAGGGAGAGCAGTCAATTACACACATACTATAACTTGGGAGAGCGGTCAGTTACACACATACTATAACGAGGGAGAGCGGTCAGTTACACACATACTATAACTAGGGAGAGCGGTCAATTAAAAACATACTATAACTCGGGAGAGCGGCCAATTACACACATACTATAACTCGGGAGAGCGGCCAATTACACGCATACTATAACTTGGGAGAGCGGTCAGTTACACACATACTATAACGAGGGAGAGCGGCCAGTTACACACATACTATAACGAGGGAGAGCGGCCAATTAGACACATACTATAACGAGGGAGATCGGCCAATTACACATATCCAATAACAAGGTAGAGCGGCCAATTAAAAACATACTATAACTAGGGAGAGCGTCAAATTACACACATACGATAACTAGAGAAAGCGGCCAATTAAAAACATACTATAACTAGGGAGAGCGTCAAATTACACACATACGATAACTAGGGAGAGCGGCCAATTTAAAACATACTATAACTAGGGAGAGCGACCAATGAAACATGATAAATAGGGAGAGTGACAATTAGACACATACAATAACTAGGCCAATTTCATGTGTTATGATAACTAGCCATAAGCAGGGCCCAGGAGACGTTACCTGCACTATAGCTATGCTGCCCGTAGCCTCCGGCCTGTTGGAAGGGAGTGGAAGCTGCATTAAGATTGACCCCGTGCTGTTTGGCTGATGCTGGAGGTACCTGGAAAAAACAGGGACTGTCTATAATACATACAGCACTAGCCCAGTATATAGAATAGATTTAACAGAATACACGCCTCCATCCAGCTGAATGAACTTTACTTGCAAATACCTCCCTCACTGAGCCTTTACTCCACATCCCATGCCTGACTGTAGACCAACAATTGGCATTTAAACAAATGTTTCTAAATGGGCACTTAAAAATTATCAAAGGCAACTTCATATCAAAACAAGCAAATATTTAGGGGCGATATTCATAAAATTAACCATGAGTCTCACAGACTTTATGGAAAAGAAATACATTTATACAGATACTGGTGTTCTTTTTAAACTGGCAAACAGGGGAATACCTATACCTGACTATGAGCAAACTTAGGGGCTGTTCCTGCTGAATTATGCTTAGTACAGGGAATACCTATGCTGCCATAGTTTTATGGGATCTCTCTGTACAGACTATGAGCAAACTTAGGGGACTGTTCCTGCTGAATTGTGCTTAGTACAGGGAATACCTATGCTGCCATAGTTTTATGGGATCTCTCTGTACAGACTATGAGCAAACTTAGGGACTGTTCCTGCTGAATTGTGCTTAGTACAGAGGAATAACTATGCTGCCATAGTTTTATGGGATCTCTCTGTACAGACTATGAGCAAACTTAGGGGCTGTTCCTGCTGAATTGTGCTTAGTACAGGGAATACCTATGCTGCCATAGTTTTATGGGATCTCTCTGTACAGACTATGAGCAAACTTAGGGACTGTTCCTGCTGACTTGTGCATAGTACAGGGAATACCTATGCTGCCATAGTTTTATGGGATCTCTCTGTACAGACTATGAGCAAATTTAGGACTGTTCCTGCTGAATTGTGCTTAGTACAGGGGAATACCTATGCCGCCATAGTTTTATGGGATCTCTCTCTGTACAGACTATGAGCAAACTTAGGGACTGTTCCTGCTGAATTGTGCTTAGTACAGGGAATACCTATGCTGCTATAGTTTTATGGGATCTCTCTCTGTACAGAATATGAGCAAACTTATGGACTGTTCCTGCTGAATTGTGCTTAGTACAGGGAATACCTATGCTGCCATAGTTTTATGGGATCTCTCTCTGTACAGAATATGAGCAAACTTATGGACTGTTCCTGCTGAATTGTGCTTAGTACAGGGGAATACCTATGCTGCCATAGTTTTATGGGATCTCTCTGTACAGACTATGAGCAAACTTAGGGACTGTTCCTGCTGAATTGTGCTTAGTACAGGGGAATACCTATGCCGCCATAGTTTTATGGGATCTCTCTGTACAGACTATGAGCAAATTTAGGACTGTTCCTGCTGAATTGTGCTTAGTACAGGGCAGTGATCCCCAACCAGTAGCTTGTGAGTAACATGTTGCTCTCCAACCCCTTGGATGTTGCTCCCAGTGGCCTCAAAGCAGGAGCTTATTTTTAAATTCCTGGCTTGGAGGAAAGTTTTGGTTGTATAAAACCAGGTGTACTGCCAAACACAGCCTCAATGTAGGTTGAAAATCCACATAGGGGCTACCAAATGGCCAATCACAGCACTTATTTGGCACCACAGGAACATTTTTCATGCTTGTGTTGCTCCCCAACTCCTTTTACTTCTGAATGTTGCTCACGGGTTTAAAAGGTTGGGGATCCCTGGTACAGGGGAATATCTATGCTGCCATAGTTTAATGGTATCACTCTGTACAGGGTATAAGCAAACATGGGGGATGTTTGTGCTTAACTGCATATAACAGGTTACCAGACCCTCATCATTCTGAAGGAAGTGAAGAAATCAGAAGCCTTTCAGAAAAACAGCAGAAGTACTTACAAACATGGTAGGACCGTACTGGAACGCACTGGGTACCCCAGGAACACCGGCATAATAGGGCAGGCCTGTGTAGCTGTAGCCTGGGGGCAGAGCTGGATTTAAGAAAGGCTGCTGAGCCGTATGGTGGGTCTGAGTTTGGTTCTGCTGAGGTTGAGACAATGTTGTGGCTGGTGCTGGTGAAGCAGAATCACCACGACCAAACTTTGCTACATCACCTGTAACAATAAAACTGCATTAATACATAGTCCAGGGGTGGGAATGGGAGGCAGCAGAGTGATTACTTGTACAGGACATGATGGTGACCCACCTGAGTATGGGTTGCTTGCAAGGCCTCCGTCTCTGCCTGTAAGAGTAGCTGGGGCTGGGAATGTAATTCCATAGTAATCCTAGAAAAGAAAGTTATGATAAACGGGGAAAATGCAGAGGGACCAATTACAAGGTGTCACTGCAGGCAGCATGTTAGTTATTTAAAGAGTTCAGTACTTGTACTCACCATAGGCAGCCTGGACTGTAGCATCTGCAAATCATCATACCCATAGATCTGCTTAAAAATAAGGAATGGGCAAAATAATGATCAGAAAATCTGGGAAAAAGTACCATGCTAAATTTATAAAGCAAAACAACAAAACATAAGAAATGAAACCCCCAACCCCCAATAAATGAATTGGAGAGACCTATTTTACATACCCTGATTTGAAAGTTTTTTACACAGGTTGTTTGGTGGCTCCACAATATAAAATGCATATCTCATTTCCCTAATTTTTTTTTTGAGAATAAAATGTGATACTTACTGGGTATGCAGGTAATAACCCTCCAGGTCCTACAATGTACTGGTTATGTAATAGGGGGGGCACGCCTTGGGGAAGGTTTGGTGGAGCTTTTCCTGCAAGAAGAGAAAAAAACCTGTTCAACAAGAAACCAACGACAATGCAGAACTTATAAAGCAGTGAGTAATGATCTGACGACAGCAGCAGAAGGAATACAATACCCAGCATGCAAATAAGAAAGTGATGGTGGAGGGTAAGAACATACAGGGTTAAATAGGAACCTCAGTTTAATGTCACTGGGGCTCATTTATGATCACTGGGCAAATTTGCTCCTGGGCAGTAACCCATATCAACCAATCAGTGATTAGCTTTTTTTTCAGCCAGCTGCAGGTTGAACACTGAAAGCAATCATTTAATTGGTTGCTATGGGTTCCTGCTCAGGTCCAAATTCGCCCAATGTTTATAAATGACCCCCACTGTTTTTTTTTTGGGTCAATCTATTATACTACGGAGAGAGACCCATGGGGACACAGACAGAGTCTGTATGGCGGTTGCTCTCCCCAGTACCTACTTTTGGCCTGGTAAGCAACAAATGCTTCTTCCAAAACCTGCAGCCAGAACAGTACAAGTCATGGCATCACTTTACTACCCTAAGCGCTGTGTTTTCTACACCCCTTTAACCCCCATATGTAATTAAAGGAAATACATTTGCCAGTAACCCATAGTAACCAGTAAATTTAATCTGCTGATTGGTTGCTATGGGTTACGGCTCCTGGGCAAACGTAGTGCCTTGTATTACATAACCCCTTATTACTTCTATCAAGTACTTCTATTAAAGGGAACCTATCACAAAAATGAATAATATAAGCTTCATCATACTGAAATAAGAAACTTTCTAAATACAATCAATTAAAAATGTTGTACTGTTTCTGAAATAATCAAGTTTATCTTCACTATCCCTCTCTCAGCATCTGTTTCTCTTCATTCTGTCTTCATGCCGCAGTTGGGTGTCAGATATTCTTTGACAGTTAAGGTGGCCATACACGGGCAGATAAAGCTGCCGATATTGGTTGTTTGAACCGATTTGACAGCTTATCTGCCCGTGTATGGGGGCTTCCGACGGGTCTTCCCGATCGATATCGTGGTCAGATATCGATCGGGAAGACCCGTCGGAAGCCCCGGTTGGATTTTTAACCGACCGACCCGTCGGAGCCCCATGGCGCATCGTAATTCGATCGTTCGGCCATACGGCTGAAAGTTTGAATTACCCCCGATATAGCCATGCTGTTTAGTGGCATATCGGGGAAAGATCCGCTCGTTTGGCGATGTCGCCAAACGAGCGGATCTTTGAGTCTATGGCCACCTTTAGATCCAATATATCTTATAGGGGGCTCCTTTTGCCTAGAAGATGTATTAGAGCTCACTTTATTAAAATCACCAGACATCATGTCTCTCTACATGCAGGATTTGTGCAAAAGGCAGTTATTTTGTTAGATTTTGTTTGTGCTGGAATCAGTTATTTGAGTGAGCTCTAATTCATCTGCTAGGAAAGGAGCCCCCCTATAAGATATATTGGATCTAACTGTCAGTGAATATCTGACACCCAACTGCTGCATGAAGACAGAATGAAGAGAAACAGATGCTGAGAGAGGAATAGTGATTATTTCAGAAACTATGAAGAATTTTAAATTGATTATATTTATAACGTTTCGTATTTCAGTATGATGAAGCTTATATTAAATTTTCATTTTCGAGATATTTCCCCTTTAACTATTAAGATTGGCATTAGGATGTGAACACCACCACTCTCTACACAATCACCCAACTGTCTCAATCCAAAGGCACCTGTATCGTGCAATGGCTGCAGTATTGCTTACCTGATGTAATTAGGGGCGCAGTCCGTGTTGTTGCTGCTGGCATGCTTATACTGGGTGCACTGAGGCCCAAAGTGTTGGTAGTGTTCATGGTACTTGCCATGCTGACTACTGGCGAGGTGGTGCTGGTAGCAGACGTTGAAGCAGTGGAGAAGGTTGTGGTGGGTTGTAGAGACACTGTGTTCTCAACATTTGTGTGCTGCAAGTTACACACTGAATTAAACCCATAATAAAATGACATCACTGAAGAAATGATGCAGGGATGAGGAGAACATCTTTGTAAAGGGGCTGGTTAATGTTTCTGTATGTTATAAAGAGATATAATGGCAATACTTACAGAGTGGGAGGCTGTAGATGACAGCACTGAGGCTGAGGGAAGGCTGTTTTGGTGCCCAGACAAAGTGCTAAGAAGGAGAGATAGGAGGTTGTTGGTTCAGCAAGTAGTTTAGTCAGCAAGCTCCATGAATTCAGCTTTAATTTGGTGCAAGTCATACAATGTCCACTTCACACTGTTCTCTTGAACTAGTATACTCACAGACAGCAGCAGCAGCCACACGATTCTTTGGTTTTAAACGCCTTTATTGGTACATGGGGCTCAGATACTTTTCAGTCAGGAGTCTTATCAAGCTTGATAAAAGACTCATGGCAGTCTGAAACGTTGCTAAGTATCTGGGTCAGAGCCCATGTACCAATACAGGCGTTTTAAACCAAAGAATCCTGTTGCTAAGGTCTAAGCACTGGCTACTGATCTGCATTACAAAAACTAAGCATCCTGAATTAAGTTTGTGAAGATTCTCATTCATCCAGGTCATGGTATATCTGTAAAAATAAGTCAAATCAACTGAACTTGCTGTGTTTTTTCCTTGAAGACATTTGAAGGTTTAATAACAGCTCCAATCTTGCTAATACAATTAACAGCTAACTTCATGACATTTATTTATGCTGATTGGAGCAACATTACAGGGGATATAGTCTGGAAGAAAGATCCTATTTACAAGTCATTCTGAATTGAGAAAGCCAGTTGGCTGACTGGTGAAACATCTTCAAGGAAAAAACACAGCAAATCCAGTTGATATATCCTGAATTAACAACAGTACCTGTGTATGACAAAAATATGCAGAAAAGACTCAGTGCAAAATGCGTCAACACATTCATTTCAGATATGTGCTTGGAATTCTCACATCATTGTCTTCCAGTTGACATTAACTTTCTAGGAACTTTTGTAATTGGTAGTTATTGACTTCCTAGAATCCAACGTAACTTGCAGCGGCCCTCAGTGAGGCCTCAAGGAAAGACGACTATATAATTGCTATGGGTCCCTGTAGCTCCAGCGACTGTAAGGGAGGCCAAAGGAGAGGCTTGGGGACTGTAAGGGAGGCCAAAGGAGAGGCTTGGGGACTGTAAGGGAGGCCAAAGGAGAGGCTTGGGGACTGTAAGGGAGGCCAAAGGAGAGGCTTGGGGACTGTAAGGGAGGCCAAACGCGAGGCTTGGGGACTGTAAGGGAGGCCAAAGGAGAGGCTTGGGGACTGCTTTGCTTGTGCAGGTGATTGGGAGATGTGGGCTTATTACCTGTTGAGTTGGGAGAGAGGGATGTTTGCGAGGTCACTCGGCTGTGGGAGGCTTGAGAGAGTCACAGACACATGCTGAGACACAGATGGGAGGAGAGAGGAGGTGGTGGGAACTGTATTGGGCAGGGACCCTACAGATGAGAGGCTTGGAGGAGAACTTTCAGGCTTCACAGGCTGGACGGAAGGAGTACCTGCAAGACAGTGCAACACATCCAATGTTCAAATAGACTTCACAGCACCTGTGGGATAAAATCACTGAGGCACTGAACTAAGCCTTTTCCACTGAGGTAATCAAGTGAGTAAAGTGGTCATTTTCTTTCCAATATAATGAGTGAGGATGTCAATAACAGCTGGGATTTAAAACAAAACAAGTAATGCAGTGATAATGCAGG
Source organism: Xenopus laevis (assembly GCF_017654675.1). Lineage (NCBI taxonomy): Eukaryota > Metazoa > Chordata > Amphibia > Anura > Pipidae > Xenopus > Xenopus laevis. The sequence continues at coordinate 228,764,936 of NC_054371.1, forward strand.
CTGTGGTTTCAGCCACCCTGAAGAGCAGATCTATGCGCACGAAGGTCTGGCCTCATTCACTAAGCCTGATATACATTTACAGCAGAACGGATTGCTTTCCCACAAGGAATATGGACTATCACAAGGCAGTGATTCTGCAGTAGAACCGGTCCCTATGATACAGCTGTTAAAAAGTTAAACATAATTGACCCAAAAAACACACAATTTTCATACAATACCCCCTTGCAATAGCAGGGCTCCCATTTAAAAAAATAAATAAAAGAATTATAGGGGCATACCCCTTAAATATATTTTACGCAACTATTGTGTATTCCAGGAAGGACTCAGTTAAAAGTGATTTCAACACAAAGCTCAGATATGTGCTTGGAATTCTCACATCATTGTCCCTCCATCATTGTGCATCACTAGATATGTGGATAAGAAAAAGGATAACTTTTTTTTTTTTGAGACCGCACAGCACTGAGTTTAATGGCCACGCCGGCATGTAAATTATAGGCCTCTGTGCATCACAAAGAGCTGCAGCTCTGGGGCTGGAAGAGCTCCCAAGCTCTACAGTAACTTCACCTCCGACCACTTTATGCTGGTGATGGGAACAAACATTTAGAAGTGTTATACTGTATGTTCTTTTTAATGCCTAATATTTGCACATTCAACTGCAATACTTCACTGATCTTGAACACAGCCAGAGAGACTTCAATATAATTTCACATTTGGGTAGCTGAAACAACATTGCCTTTCATAGCTAATCTTTTTCAAATCTAACAAGTATGCGCATGATGCATAAAGCCGATGTCTAAGTGGGAAAGAGACTGCAGTCAGCTGAAAGATACTTGCCCAGACAAGACCCCAGGATTCAAATGAACAGCTCAGTTTATAACTTAAAGGAAATGTTCAGTCTAAAAATAAAAACTGGGTAAATAGATATAATAGCCAGAACACTAACCTGCTTTTCAGCTCTCAGGTTTTGACTGATTGGTTACCAGGCAATAACCAATCAGTGACTTGAGGGACAGGCCACATGGGACATAACTGTTGCTTCTGAATCTGAGCTGAATGCGGAGGATCAATTACAAACTCACTGAACAGAAATGTCCCAAGTGGCCTCCCTTATAGTCACTGACTAACTCAGAGTTAGAGAGCTGAAAAGCAGGAAGTAGTGTTCTGTTAGTCATCCAGTCACTCCAGCCTTTATACATTACATTTTTTGGCTAACTAACTATATTAAATATATTTTTTATTTCACACAGCCTATTTACCCAGTTTGTATTTTTACACTGAACTGTTCCTTTAAGTTATGGTGCATGCTCAAAAGCCACTATATCTATACTTACTGCTCAGAGCCGTTTGTGACCGAACTCCATTGTGTCCATTCTGTAAGAAAAACAGAAACATCACTCATTTTACATGATGTCAACGTTGGCGGCTCAGCAGTATATTTAGAAGTAGTCCTTGAAGCAAAGGCACTGTGCCCCCCCCCCAAATGGTTGCTATCAGCTGTCCTGTGACTCTTAAGCTGGCCATAGATTTTTAAAAGTTCAGATCCTGATCGTGAGACCATGAAGTTTATCAGAGCACAACTCACATGTCTGGGGCAGATGGGAAACTGACAATATGTCTAGTCCCATGTCAGATTTCAAAATTAAAAAAAAAAAAAAAAACTGTTCGCTCTTGAGAAATGTAATTCAGTGCAGAATTCTGTTGGAGCAGCACTATTTACGGATATGTTTTGAAAAAAACATTTTTTTCCCATGTCAGTATCCTTTTAACCCTTGGAGCATCAAACATTTGTTTTGACATTTGGAGTATTTGGACTTTGTTATTCGTGTGCATTATTTGTTTCTACACAACTGCCTTTAACCAGTTAGCACCATTTTCTTTTATCCAATAGCCATTAAAGTGAATGGAAAGCAGATGGAGCAAATTGAAACTGAAAGGAACAAATCATAATGCAGAGTACTCCTACTCCTAGGCTTTGACAATATTCAGAGTAACCAGACTCACCGTGACAGGCACCACCTCTGCAGGAGGCATGGAGCTTTGGTATGATATCCGGCTATGCACAGACGTCTGGTCGTAGGAAGAGGAGGTTGCGGTCACCGGACTGGTGCTCTGAGAGGAGCTGCTGAGGCTGGAAGTGGTGATGACAGTTGGGGTGTAACTTGGCTCCTGCACAGTACTGGATATTGGCAGAGCGGTACTCAGGGAGTCACTACAAGACAAAGTCGCACATTACAAAACAGACACTGCTCGTCAAGGCCTCAGCTGAACTCCCTGCAAGGCAACCGAGCACGGTAATCACAAGGATATGCAGCAAGGGAACGGTTAACGGTAATGGCAAAATCACTACTTTTTACCAATTAAAGGAGACATTTTGTGTTAAAAATAAGAATGTACCAGTGCGTTATACTCATTTAGATATAGAAGAATTGTGCTTAAAAAAGTAGTGTTTCAGACTGATTTATTGAATATTTCTGCAAAAACCCTAATAATCCCTCCCTTCCCGCTCCCTGAATTCCCAGGCTGTGCACTCAGCTCACTGCACTGTAGGACAGGAACCAATCAGCAGCTAGCAGGACCTGATAGGGAACTTAAGTCTGTATTTGCTTGTGTGACTGCAGGGCTGTGATTGGCCGTCCTCCTACTATTGTGCTTCTGGCAGGGACCGTTAGGACACGCCCACTCCCCATTTGAAACAGGGACCAGTGAACATCGATAGGGAGCTCCAATAAAGGGGCTATTTTTAAAGACAATATTAATTTTTAGCACCATGTAAAAGCAGCACCATATATTGCCTACAAAATTAGGGATTTTTCTCATTTATCCTATATGTCTCCTTTAAAATGAAAACAAGCGAGACTCAGTCCACTTACCTTATGGTGTTTGAATACAAGTTGTTAGGTGTTTGACTTGTATGATCTGGACTTGAATTTGACCCGAACTCTGCCAGTGATGGTTCTGATCCAAATTCCAGGGCTCCAAATTGCACATTTAACCCGGAGACATCGGCTGATCCTGGCATCTCCACAGCAGATGCAGGAATCTGGAGAAAACAGAAGACAAATGTAATAAGTGCAACTGGTAAATGACACGGGTCACACCCGGGCAAAGCAAAGTGTTCCAGAACACTCAGAATCATCTTTCCACATATTGAAATCAGTTATGTGCTTGGAAAATAAAGCATCATGGTCTTCTGGAACAGAACACAGCTCAACCGGGATTAATAGAATGTGCCCGTAAATATTTTAACATTTATTCTTCACGTTGATTGTATAAAAAAAACAATTCGTATGACTTCATTACAGAATTCCTTTCGAAATCAGGTATTAAAGAAACAAGGCTTACTTCAAGGCTGCCCACCTTTGAGGTTGGAGGTATCCGCCGTTTCTGAGGTTTGAGCTGTTTTTGCTGCTGCGTTTGTTGCGCTGAGATTGTCTGAGGATCTAGTGACAGTTGCAGCATTTTACTGACTGCATTGGAGTTATCCACAGGGGATGTCTCTCTGAGCTTGACCTGGGAAGAGAAAGACTCCAGACCTGGAGGTGGCACCTGCTGATGGTGTTGACGTTGGGTAAGTTGACTCAAAACTGGGGATGGTTCTGGTTGGGTCTTGAAATCTGAACACAGATAAATGAATGTCACCAACAGGGATTTATTTGCAATATAAGCAATTCTTCTATCTCAGATGATTTTGGGGAGTATAAATCCGTTATAAAACCACCATAGGAAATGTCACACTGCTTACAATGTAAAGACTCCTTGGCAGACTACTGCTGTGTTTTGGGAAAATAAATCAAGAACTAAAGGCTGACAGCAGACGGCACTCTGCAAAGTGAGCAGTGGCTTCCCCAGTGGTTCATTTAAACACTTTTTGCAACATATCCTTAAAGGTGTTGTTTGCCTTTGAGTTAACATTTAGTATGATGTAGAGAGGGCTATTCTGAGTGAATTTGCTATTGGTTTTCATTTTTTATTATTTGTTTTTCAAGTTATTTAGCAGCTCTCCAGTTTGCAATTTCAGCCATCTGGTTGCTAGGGTAATAATGACCATAACAACCATGCATTGATATGAATAAGAGATTGGAACATGAATAGTAGAGGCCTAAATAGAAAGATGAGTAATAAAAAGTGGCAATAACAATACATTTGTTGCCTTACGGAAACATGTTTTAGATGGGGTCAGTGACCCCCATTTGAAAACTGGAAAAAGTAAGAAGAAAAAGGGATTTATTACTTACCATTAAATCCTTTTCTCTCTAGTCCTATGGGGGACACAGGATCCCATCCCATCAGGAGGCACAACACATAAGAATTGATCCTCCCCTCTATATAGTTCCCCCTCTGGCTCCAGCTAGTCAGTTCAGTTACAATACAAAGAACTGAGCAAAGAACTAGCTCAACTAAAAAACATTTGTAAAACCTGGTTTCAGGGCGGGAAGTCCTGTGTCCCCATCGGACTAGAGAGAAAAAATTTAACGGAAAGTAATAAATCCCTTTTTCTCATACAGCCTGGGGGACACAGGAACCATGGGGACATATCAAAGTTAGGGCAGTCCCAGATTAGAGAGGGAGGAAACAGGCAACCAAGCCCTGTAATGATTTAATAAACAACAGATTGAAGGACTTTATGTCCAAAAGCTGAGGACCATGTTGCCGCCTTGCACAGTTGCTCAGAGGAGGCCATATTCCCGAAGGCCCATGAAGTGCTGACTGCCCTCGTAGAATGAGCCTTCATGCCCACTGGGGCAGGTTGTTGGATGGATGTGGATCGCTTCCTTGATCCACCTTGCAATGGTAGCTTTGGAGGCCGGGAGTCCCTTGGATTTTTGGGCGCACTGCAAAAGGAGGGAATGGCGATCGCTTTGTTTAAATGAAAAGCAGTGACTTCATTGGGAAGGAAGGATGGTACTGAAGCAGTACTGCTTTTTCTTCATAAAAGTTCAGGTATGGAGGCGAGCAGGATAATGCCCCGAGCTCAGATTATTATGCCAATAGGAATTCCTGGTGGTAGAGTCCTGCAGCGGTTCGGGTACCCGTGGGTTACCCGCAAAAACTTGCGGTACCCTGTGGGTTGCGTTTAGAAGTTTCAGGTGTGGGTATACCCGCTAGTCGGCAGTTCTGCGGGTTGGGCCGCGGATCTTCTCAATATCGATATTCACTCCTTTCTTCTGGTCACGTCTACTTCCGATGATGTCACTTCTAGTTTACAATGACAGCACTTCCTGTTTTACTCCTTTTTTTCCTGTTTTGGTCTACTTCTGATGATGTCACTTCCGGTCTACAATGACAGCACTTCCCGATTCTTGATGGTCAGCGGGTCGCGGGTCCGGGGTGTGGATAAGGTACTTGCGGGTAGGGTCGGGTAGAGGGTCCAAGTGGGTAAGAATGCGGGTTGCAGGTTGCGGGTACGGGTTGGGTTCGGGTCCCAAAAAATGGACTCGTGCAGGACTCTACCTGGTGGCATAATAAAAGGGGCCAATCACCTGACTGCATAATTTTGAGTGTGTGCAGATCTGTTACCAAACGATTGTTGTTACTAGGGGACCCGGACGGACCAACGGAGGACCAGCAGTAACCCCAGTTCTGAACAGCAAGAGATGAAAATCTTCCAAATCCTGTGGTAGGCTCTGGAAGACAGACTTTCAAGCTTAAATCATATGAACCACAGAGAAACCTTTTCGGGCTAGGATTGAGGCCTAAAGAGCCATGCCAAGGGTTGTGATGAAGAAAAGGACCCTGGTGCAAGAGATCCGCTCTGAGAGGAAGAGCTATTGGTAGCTCAATCGAGATTTCAATCAGATCTGTGAACCATGATCGTCTTTGAAATTAATTTGGTCACCATTCGGTTTTGGGGGGTATGACATTAGATAGAGATTTGGTCTTCCCCATCTTTCTACAATGAAGTTGAACGCTTGGCCGTTTAATGCTTATTTGCATCAATCCTTTTTCTATGGAACAGTTCTTGTGAGGTGGCTGAACCTCTACCTTTTGAGCACCAGCTATCTTTACCATACATTACGTTAGGGTGTGCGAGTCAGATTTGCTCGGACAATACACCATGGCAGAGACTTCTGGGCTGAGACTCAGAGGGGAATCTTCTGCTTGAGGCAGCTCTTGCTCTGACACACTGCAAGGATACATTTCTACAATGGTCTGAGTTGAAATTGGTCTGAGTTGAAATTGAGCAAAGGGTATGGCTTCTGTTGACGACACCATCACCCCCAGGACACTCATGCAAAAATGAATCAATGGTCTTTCCACTGAATGCAGTTTGTGTACCAGTGACAGTAACTTCAGAACCTTCTCCTCAGGGAGAAATACTTTCCCCTGGGTCATATCAAAGACAAGTCCTAGGAATGGCATTTGCTGTGAAGGTGTCAGGCGTGACTTTTCGCTGTTGATTGTCCAGCCAAACTGGTGTAGGGTCTTGATTGAAAGTTTAGAGACCCCTCTGCCTGCTGGCTCGACCGAGCCTTGACCAGTATGTCATCCAAGTATGGAGTAATAGACACTCCTTGGACTCGGAGGGTGGCAGCTATGATCACTCTGGGGGCCGATGGCAGTCCGAATGGCAGTGCCGTGAATTGGAAATGGTGTTGGTGAATCTGAGAAATTGTTGATATGGAGGGAAAATTGGGACATGTAGATATGCATCTTTGATGTCTAAGGATGCTAGGAATTCCTGTGGTTCCATGGCCTGAATGACCGACCTGATTGATTCCATCTTGAAGCGGCTGTAGATGATGCATCCGTTGAGGCATTTTAGGTCGAGGACTGGCCGGCCAAATACATGGACAAACAATCCCTGTGTTGTTTACAGGGCAAGGCATTTTTCAGTAGCAGTATGCACAAAATGTCTATGTCTTAAATATATTGATAATGGGTCCAGAGGACTCTTGTATATTGCTGGTAGGAACTGTTCTTCATGGGGACCATAAACGGGTTTGAGCAGAACCCCTTGAATTGTTGAGTGGGAGGTACTTGGACTACTACCTCTGAGCGTACTAAATCGTCTATGATGGAAAGAAATGCCAACCTCTTTGGTGGATCTGGGGGAACCCTGGACAGAAGAATCTCGGGGGGGTCATTTACAGTAGCCAAATGTTACACTCGACTACCCATTGATCGTCCACCTGTGACTGGGTAGGCCAGTCATGCGGAAGTTTGTTTATCGGTACTGGCTTTGAGGTTTGTCTTCCTGGGTTGCCAGGTGGACCTTCCTCTTTAGGAGTAACGCACCAGTGACAAAAACTGTCTGGCTGGAGAGGAACCTCTTGAGGGTCGAGAACTCCTGCCACAAAAAGGCAGTCATCTTTGTGAAGATCACTTGGCTCTGGCCTGGGGTAGGAGAGTGCGCTTGCAACCGGTGGCCTGGGAGATAATCTTCTACAGTCCCCTTGAAGGGCGAGTACAGCAAAGCTGTCTCTGGTGCTGCCCCAGGTGCCCGAGCTATTCCCGGCCTTAAGAATCCTTGAGATGGGCCCCCTAGGGGCTCTGAACAAACCTTCTGACTTTGCGAGGACACATTTAAAACTTAATAGCTGGAGGCAGAGGGGGAACTATGTAGAGGGGATGATCGAATCTTGTGTCCTGCCTCCTGATGGGATTTAACCCCATGGTTTCTGTGTCCCCCAGGACGTACAAGAAAAGGGCAAATCTTTAAACTATAAAAAAAAAAAAAATGAAGACCAACTGAAAAGTTGCTTAGCGTGTGCCAATCTATAACATTCAAATTTAACTTGAAGGTGAACCACCTCTTTAATTAATTTGGAGGTCCATTTAACAAAGTCTGAATTTTTATTTTCTGAAAACTACTCTGACCAAATCCACCCGGTTTTTCTCCCCCTTATATATCAATACATTTTCCTGAAAATTTCCTGAGCTTGAAAAATCTCGAAAAATTTGGATTGTACCAACTAAATCTACCAATTATTGCACAAAACCCAGCACAGATAAAGATATATTCGGGACCTCTCCCATTGACTTGTATGCAACCTCAGCAGTTCTGAGATGCTGAATTTTTGGATTCTGACTTTTTAAAAAAATCAAGTTTTTTTTTTTCACTAAAAATTCAGATTTTATATTAAGAAAAAAAAACTCAAATATTTTGAGTTTTTGACATTCGGACCCCCATCGTGTCATATTCCGCAAAGCTTTTAACAGAGATTATACATCATTCATATCAGTCCCTCTCCCAGCATAACTAATGGAGATAGAATTGCCCAATACCAAACTGCAGGTCCGAATGCCTGGTTTGTGGCTGATCTACTTCAACACTGATACACACTATTACCTTGGCAAGAAAATGCAATGTGACAGTGGGGGAGCAGTAGATCTATTTAGATTTTGGACTGCTTTCTAAACGAAGGTCTGTTGCGTTTCACATGAGATTCAATGTTGATAAATGTAAAGTCCTGCACCTGGGATGTAAAAATATCCACTTATACCCTTAATGGGACTGCACTAGGTAAATCCATAATGGAGACGGAGCTTGGAGTCCTTGTAGATAATAAACTTGTCTGTAGCAAGTAATGCCAGTCAGCAGCATCAAGGGCAAATAAGGGCTTGAGTTGTATTAAATGGGGCAGAGAGTCACGGGAGGAGGGGGTCCCACTGTATAGAGACTGGTAAGGCCCCATCTAGAATATGCCGTACAGTTTTGGTCTCCATCACTCAAACAGGACATTATTGTATTAGAGAGGGTACAGAGAAGGGCAACTAAGCTGGTAAAGGGAAAATCTTAGCTATGAGGAAAGACTGGCCAAATTGGGGATGTTCACTCTGGAGAAGAGGCGCTTAAGGGGTGATATGATGACTATGTATAAATATATAAGGGGATCATATAATAATCTCTCTAATGATTTATTTACCAGTAGGTCTTTCCAGCTGACACAAGGTCACCCATTCCGATTAGAAGAAAAGAGGTTCCGCCTAAATATTGGGAAGGGGTTTGTTACAGTGAGAGCTGTGAAGATGTGGAGTTGTCTCCCTGAATCAGTGGTACAGGCTGATACATTAGATAGCTTTAAAGGGGTGGTTCACAGTTAAGGTAACTTTTATTATGATATAGAACGGCCAATTCTAAGCAACTTTTCATTACTTATTTTTGATAGTGATTTACCTTTTCTGACCCTTTGCAGCTTTCAAATGGGAGTCGCTGATTCCCTTCTAAATAACAAATACTCTGTGAGGCTACAAATGTATTGTTATTGCTATTTTTTATTACTCCTCTTTTCTATTCAGGCCTCTCCTATTCATATTCCAGTCTCTTATTCAAATCAGTGCATGGTTGCTAGGGTAACTGACTCTAGTTACCAGGTTGGTTAATATGCAAATTGAAGGAGCTGCTGAATAAACAGCTAAATAACTCAAAAACCTTCAATAATAAAAAATAGCAAACTGTCTTAGAATATCACTCTCTATACCCACAGAAGGTTATCTCAGAGGTGAACAAGCCCTTTAAGAAGGGGTTGGAAGGTGTTTAGCAAGTGAGGGAATACAGGGATATGGAAGATAGCTCATAGTACAAGTTGATCCAGGGACTGGTCCATCTTGTAGTCAGGAAGGAATTCTTCCCCCCTCTGAGGCAAATTGGAGAGGCTTCAATGGGGTTTTGCCTTCCTCTGGATCAACTAGCAGTTAGGCAGGTTATATATAGACTTAAACGGATGAATTTACTATGTAATTAAGTAAAGGGGGGATGTGTATCATGGCTATACTGCATCACTTTTCTAGCTAGCATATACTATAGCACTATTTATCACCCAACAAGTATGTTAAATATTTACAATTTGGTTCAGCCTGTTCACACACACACACCATGCTTACCGAATTGACCTAGGACTGAGGACTGTGGGACGGTGGGCTTAATATCCCAGGAAGAAGACGCTGCCGTACTAGTGCTGCTTTGTTGGGCGTTTGGATTCGTGAACTGCCCCAAGCCTGGACTTTTCAGCTGTTCGAGTATCTGGGACCCAGGAGAGTTTGCCAGTTTTGAAGAACCAAGCTCACCAAACCCAGAACCAAGGACAGATGACTGAAAAAAAAAGTGTATAAATAATTATGTGTAGTTTAAACTAAAGTTTTATAATCAAATTAGTATAAAAAGCACCCACTTGAATAGTTCCCATTTATGATGCTCAAGCAGAATTCTGTACTGATTTTTTATATTTAATTTTGAAATCTGACATGGCGCTATACATATTGTCAGTTTCCCAGCTGCCCCAGTCATGTGACTTATGCTCTGATAAACTTCACTCTTTACTACTGTACTGCAAGTTAGAGTGATATCACCCGCTCCCTCTCCCCCCCTTACAACAGAAAAATGGGAAGATAACTGGATAGCAGCTCCCTAACACAAGATAACCGCTGCCTGGTAGATTGAAGAACAGCACTCAATAGTAAAATCCACATCCCACTGAGACACATTCAGTTACATTGAGTAGGAGAAACAACAGCCTGTCAGAAAGCAGTTCCATCCTAAAGTGCTGGCTCTTTCTTAAAGCACATGGGCAGGCAAAATGACCTGAGATGCACCTACACACCAATATTACAACTAAATACACTTGTTGGTTCAGGAATGACATTTTATATTGTAGAGTGAATTATTAGCAGTGTAAACAGTGTAATTTAGATATAAAAACTAGGTACTAGATGCCAGAATCCACTATTTTGGATTTGGCCGAACCCGGAATCCTTCTCTAAAGATTCGGCCGAATACCGAACCGAATCCTAATTTGCATATGCAAATTAGGGATGGGAAAATTTTTATTTCATTGTTTTGTGACAAAAAGTCAAGCAATGTCGCTCCCTGCCCCTAATTTGCATATGCAAATTAGGATTCGTTACGAATCCGAATTCTGCTGAAAAAGGCAGAATCCTGCCCGAATCCCAGATTCGGTGCATCCCTTATAAAAACTACAGAATCCCTTTAATGGGTTTATTGTTGCATTTCCCACTAGAGAGGTTTGGGGAAATGTGTGATTTAACTAACTACACAAACTTACAAGGCTTTGCGGAGAGTAACTGTTAACGGCATTAGAGGTGGTGGCAACAGAGGTGATCCGAGAGCTGTGCTGAGAGTTGGTGAAAACCAGGGCCTCACCGAAGTTCTGCTGCTGCTGAGAGGCTTCAAATGTAACAGTGTCTGTTTCTGTGCCGGACTGTTGCTTTTGAAGAAGGGCAACCAAGTCGATACTGGGAAGAGCGCAGAACAAATTCAGTTGGACTGTTTTCACTTTTAACTGAGATATTTAATTAAATGATATTTATTCACCAAGGTATAGCGACCCATCCTTGCATGTTAATAAACTTATAACTGCAGGCATTTTCAGAGCTTTAAAGACATTCGTAAGCAGGAGATTAGAGGAATTTACCTTTGACCTGGGGTGATGTGATTTTCTGTGGGGACTGAAGATGCAGTGAAAACCTTGGTTTCGGAAAGCTGCAAGAATCAATAAGACAAGGATTAATAACATTATCTGTACATTCGTTCTATTTATTTACTACAATGGCGCCAAACTAGCTACCCAGTTTATGATGGAGAGTAAAGCTTACAGCAATTGAACAACTAGGATTTAAAGTGGTGGTTCATCTTTACGTTAACTTTTAGCATACTATAGAATGGCCAGTTCTAAGCAACTTTTCAATTGGCCTTCATTATTTCTTCTTTTAGTTTGTTTGCTTTTTTTCTTACTCTTTTCAGCTTTCAAACAAATACTCTCTAAGGCTTCAAATGTATTGTTACTTTTTTATTAAAAATCTTTGAATTTAGGTCTCTCCTATTGATATTCCTGTCTCTTATTCAGATCAGAGCATGGTTGCTAGGGTAATTTGGAAACTAGCAACTAGATGGCTGAAATTCCAAAACGGTTTCAGAAACCACAAATTAAAACCAATTGCAAATTGTCTCAGATTATCACTCTCTGCATCATACAAAGGGGATATTCATTAAAGTCCAAATGCCAAAAACTACATTTTTTTTTTTACTATAAAATCTGATATTTTTTAAAAAAAAAAAAAAAAAAAAATTTTTATTATACCCAGAGGATGGAAAAAGTCTGAATCCAAAATCTCAGTCCTGTTGCCAGAGTTTTTCAGGCAGAAAATCTGAAAAATGAGTTCCCCCCCCCCCACACAAAGTTTTCAGGTAAATGGATTAATAAATATGGGGGGAAAACCTGTGCAGATTTGGTCGGATTATATTTCAGAAAATAATGAGATCAATAACCCCCTAAAGTAAACCAAGTTTACACCTGCCCGGTATTTGACAGTTCATTATGAACAGGCCAAGTGACATGACAAATGATAGACCCAATTAGCAGTTAGCCAGCACTAGTTAGGGCAGAGACAGACACTCAGATTCGGGGAAATTTAGTCGTCAGACAATAAATCGCCTCTTCCTTGGGGCGAGTAATCTCCCCAAACTACCTCCTGCGGGCTAGAATCTAAATTGCCAGCGAGATGGCACTTGGAGTGCTTCGTTTTCCAAAAGTCGCCCGAAGTTTCCTCCTCGAGATGCAACTTCGGAAAAAGAAAGGGCTCCGATTGCCATCCGGCAATTTACATTCTAGATTGTCAATCTACATTGAGGCTCTGTTTGGCAGTACACCCGGGTTTTATACAACCAAAACTTGCATTCAAGCCTGGAATTCAAAAATAGCACCTGCTTTGAGGCCACTGGGAGCAACATCCAAGGGGTTGGTGAGTAACTTCATGAGCTCATGAGCTACGGGTTGGGGATCCCTGCCCAATACCAAGCAACTTTGCAATTGGTTGTTATTCTGCATTCAACTTCCACTTTTGTCTCTTTACAGTTTTCAAATTGGGGGTCACTGAATCCGGCAGCCAAAAACGATTGCACTTGGAGGCTATATTTTTATGCTAATGGTGTTTTTTTTTTTTAACTTTCTACGCAGGCCCTCTCCTGCTCATATTTCTGTAAAATAAAAAATACTTCCTAGCTGCTAGGGTAATTTGGAGCCTAGCAACCAGAAAGCTGCTAAAATACCAAATGGACAGCTGGTAAACAAAAAGCTCACGAAGAAACTTTTGCGACTTCAGAAAACCAGCTGGTGATTTGCATTCTAGCCGCAGGAAGGCAGTTCGGGGAGATTAGTTGCCCCGAAGAAGAGGAGATTTGTCGCTGGGTGACTAATTACCTCGAATCTGACCATGTGTCTCTGTTTATATAAACTGTTCTAAGTTGATACATTTAGTTTATACATTTCTTATCTTTGTCCTTACTGAGCAGAACCTCTGGGTTCCATTACAAGCAGTTGTAAGAACGGATACAATATAGTTACTAATATTACAGAGATGCTGCTGAGAAATGTATCAACATAATATTGCAAAATTGTAATAGATCAGAATCTGCACCTGAATTACTGAGCTGCCAGAAGGACATTAAACTAGTTATATCTGCATAAGGCTCCTCACAGGTGTAAGAGTACTAAATTATGCTTCTGGTCTTTCGATTTTTTAGATTAACTTTCTACACCGGCCCTCTCCTGCTCATATTTCTGTTCAAAACAACATCCTGGTTGCTAGGGTAATTTGTAGCCTAACTACCAGAAAGCTGCTGGCATAAACTGGAGAGCTGCTACATAAAAAGCTAAATAACTGAAAATCATAAAAAGTTGCACATGAACAGTAATTTCAAATTGTCTCAGAATATCAATGCTTCAACTCAATTTAAATGTGAACTACCCCTTTTATTTAAAAAAAGGAATAGGAATTAGTTTTATACAGACATAACTACCCCCACCCCCCCCAATGGCCTCAAGGAGTTAAGAGTACTAAATTCCCTATTCGATTACAAGGGATAACAGTACCACAGGGTAGCCAGCGTGAGCACTTCTAAGGCAAAGCAGAGCATCAATCCAGCTACTAAAATAGAAGTGATAATTTGCTCTAGTCTCACATATACATAGCAGGAAACTTCTGCATGAGATACAAGCCCCTCGGAAAAAGAGGGGCTGCATTTCGAATCTGCAGGTTAAGAGTTAAAAGCAACATCAGTAACCAGGCTGCTGGTTGTAGATTTATAATTTAGAGTGTAGAAAATGTACTGCAGCCTAATCACTCATTCCGGCACTTTACAAGGAACAGAAGCTTTCAGACCCAGTGGAACCAAAGACAATTGTAACAAGGAAGCAGCAGTCGATTTACTTACGTCTTCATTCCAGTCTTCCGTTGTCCACTCCTCTAAGGAATTCCGCCAAGCACCTTTCACAGGAGGCAAGAACGCACTGCTTGCAATCTCTGTCATAAAACAATGGAGTCGACAATCACTTACACAAATACTGGGAAGATGAAGCATGTTAAACAAAAACACACACACTTGCACTTTAGTTTTTAAAATAAGACTATTTTTCTCTGGAGGAATTAAATAACCTGCACATTTTGGTCAAACATGTTTACTATACCTCCACATCAACAGAGACAGGACACAGATACTACAATGTCGTGAATGTTACAATTAGGGATGCACCGAATACACTATTTTAGATTCGGCTGAACCCCCGAATCCTTCGCGAAAGATTCGGCCGAATACCGAAACTGAATTTGCTTATGTAAATTAGGGGTGGGAATGGGAAAACATTTTTTTACTTCCTTGTTTTGTGCAAAAAGTCACGTGCATATGCAAATTAGGATTCGGTTTGGCCGGGCAGAAGGATTCAGCCGAATCTGAATCCTGCTGAGATAGGCCGAATCCTGGATTCGGTGCATCCCTAGTTACAATGACCATCTAATTATAAAAGACTTAAAGGAACAATAACATCAACAAAGAAGTGTTTTAAAGTAATACAAATATAATGCAGTTTTTCCCTGCACTGGTACAACTGATCTGTTTGCTTTACAAACACTACTATAGTTTATATAAACAAGCTGCTGTGTAGCCAAGGGGGCAGCCATTCAAGCACAAGATACATAGTAGATAACAGATAAGTACTACTATAGTTTATATATACAAGCTGCTGTGTAGCCATGGGGGCAGCCATTCAAGCATGGGATACACAGTAGATAACAGATAAGTACTACTATAGTTTATATAAACAAGCTGCTGTGTAGCCATGGGGGCAGCCATTCAAGCACAGGATACACAGTAGATAACAGATAAGTACTACTATAGTTTATATAAACAAGCTGCTGTGTAGCCATGGGGGCAGCCATTCAAGCACAGGATACACAGTAGATAACAGATAAGTACTACTATAGTTTATATAAACAAGCTGCTGTGTAGCCATGGGGGCAGCCATTCAAGCACAGGATACACAGTAGATAACAGATAAGTACTACTATAGTTAATATAAATAAGCTGCTGTGTAGCCATGGGGGCAGCCATTCAAGCACAGGATACACAGTAGATAACAGATAAGTACTACTATAGTTTATATAAACAAGCTGCTGTGTAGCCATGGAGGCAGCCATTCAAGCACAGGATACACAGTAGATAACAGATAAGTACTACTATAGTTTATATAAACAAGCTGCTGTGTAGCCATGAGACCAGCCATTCAAGCACGGGATACACAGTAGATAACAGATAAGTACTACTATAGTTTATATAAACAAGCTGCTGTGTAGCCATGGGGGCGGCCATTCAAGCACAAGATACACAGTAGATAACAGATAAGTACTACTATAGTTTATATAAACAAGCTGCTGTGTAGCCATGGGAGCAGCCATTTAAATCAAATTACACAGCAGATAACAGGTAAGCTCAGTAGAACATAATGGTGTTATCTGTTATCCACTATTTAACCTGTGCCATATTGCCTTTTTTCAATTTCCGCCATTACTACACAGCAGCTTGTTTATATAAACTATAGTAGTACTTATCTGTTATCTACAGTGTATCCTGTGCTTGAATGGCTGCCCCCATGGCTACACAGCAGCTTGTTTATATAAACTATAGTAGTACTTATCTGTTATCTACGGTGTATCCTGTGCTTGAATGGCTGCCCCCATGGCTACAAAGCAACTTGTTTATATAAACTATAGTAGTGTTTCTGAAGCAAACAGATCAGTTTTACCAGTGAAGGGCAACACTACATTATATTTTCATTACATTAAAACACACATTTTTTGGTGTTACTGGTCCTTTAAGGGACCTTCAGGAGTTGAAAAAACTTCACAGTGATCTGAATGTTTAGAAGACTATTCCTGTGGTCACCCCAGAATATGTTCTTACTGGCTGCTTGATAATATAAGTGGTAGGTAGATTGCATTGGCTGGTCCTTATCGTTAGCATCAACAGGGACAGCCAGATGCTAAATTCAACAGGTATGGAGAGGATCTACAATTAACAAAGAAACATATATTTTAACCTGTTCCATCATCTCCATCACTCTGACCAGTTTCCCAAACATCTGTTTTCCCAGTAGCATCAGTAGCAGCTGGTTCAGTGTAATCGGCAGGGTTAAATATCCTGGAACAAGAAGTGAAGCCTTCATGAAACATGGTAACATACTAAAAAAGCAACAAACTTTTTGCTAGTTTCCCACAGGCTGCTCATAGCCACATATCATTTGTGGGTTGCAATCGGCTAAGGAAAAATGAGAAGTAGGAACGGTCTTCCAAGAAAACCATCCTCAAAGATAATGGTACCCACTAAATCTGGACTAAGAATCAAAAATGGTCCTGGTACAGGAAAGGCCATCTCCATAGACTCCATTATGATCAAATAATCCACATTTTTTAAAATTAATTTCCTTTGTAATAATAAAACAGTAACTTGTACTTGATCCCAACTAAGATATAATTAATCCTTATTGGAAGCAAAACCAGCCTATTGGGTTTATTTAATGTTTATATGATTTTCTAGTAGACTTAAGGGATGAAGGTCCAAATTATGAAGGTGGTTCACCTTTAAAGGGGTTGTTCACTTTCACATTAACCTTTAAGTATGATATAGAGTGATATTCTGAGACAATTTGGTTTTCCTTTTTTATTTCTAAGCAACATTTTTTTTTCTATAGTTTTGGAACTGCCTTTTTCTTCTGACTGTTTCTAACTTTCAAATGTGGGTCACTGAGCAAATGCTTTGTTAAACTTCATATTTATAATTATTACCGTGTATACTCGAGTATAAGCCGACCCGAGTATAAGCCGAGGTACCTAATTTTACCTACGAAAACTGGGAAAACTTATTGACTAGTATAAGCCTAGACACAACTACAGCCCTGTCTCCCAGCAGCGCACATTCTGCCAAAGCGACCCCCCCAGCTATCAACCGGACTTCTTTGCAAAGTTGATGGTGACAGACCATGTGCAGAGGGCACTGTGTGATATTGCAGTCACTGTTATTCTTTCATATAACCAACAGATGGCGCTGTGTGATATTGCAGTCACTGTTATTCTTTCATATAACCAACAGAGGGCGCACTGTTCTTTCATATAACCAACAGAGGGCGCTGTGTGATATTGCAGTCACTGTTATTTTTCATATAACCAACAGAGGGCGCTGTGTGATATTGCAGTCACTGTTATTTTTCATATAACCAACAGAGGGCACACTGTTATTCTTTCATATAACCAACAGATGGCGCTGTGTGATATTGCAGTCACTGTTATTCTTTCATATAACCAACAGATGGCGCTGTGTGATATTGCAGTCACTGTTATTCTTTCATATAACCAACAGAGGGTGCACTGTTAATCTTTCATATAACCAACAGAGGGCATTGTGGGATATTGCAGTCTCTCCCCAAGTGAACTGTTGGTATAGGAATGATTAAAAGTGACTGCAATCTCAGCTACTGCCCGGTGACCCGAGTATAAGCCGAGGTAGACTTTTTCAGCACATTTTGGATGCTGAAAAACTCGGCTTATACTCGAGTATATATGGTAATACTTTCTATTAAGGCCCCTCCTATTCATATCCCAGTCTTTTATTCAAATCAATGCATGGTTGCTAGGGTAATTTGGATCCTAGCAACCAGATTGCTGAAATTTCAAACTGGAGAGCTGCTGAATAAAAAGCTAAATAACTCAATAAACCACAAATAATAAAAAATGAAAACCAAATGCAAATTGTCTCAGAATATCACTCTCTACATCATACTAAAGGTTAACTCAAAGGTGAACAACTCCTTTTCAAATTACGGAAATATCCTTTATTCGGAAACTCCTGGTCCTGAGCATTCTAGATAACAGATCCCATACCAGTTCAATGAATAGTGACCGTCTGGCATCTTACAGCAGCCTCTTTGGCATTTGCTAGAATCCACAGATTTTCAGTTTGGGCCTGGCACCCACTGGCAGATAAGAAAACTCAGACAAATAGGGATTACTCTGGCCCAGTCAATAATGACATTAATAATATGCACCTACCCCATGCCTTGTGCAGAAAATCTTCCTGCTCCCCTTCCTCTGCCCCTGCCTCCAAATCCTTTCAGAGAAAATAGAAAGACGTTTATTTTGCGGTTTGAATATGGAAATGGAAGTCATCAAATAAACACAATGGGGCTAATTTATTAACACTGGGCAAATTTGCCCATGGACAGTTACCCATAGCAACCAATCAGTGAGTGGCTTTTAAAAGCCAGCTGCAGGTAGAAGAATGAATGCAAGAATTTGATTGGTTGCAATGGTTTACTGCCCAGTGTTGACAAATGACCCCCAGTAATGCTTGTGTAGTACCTCTGCCACGACCTCGCCTGCCACGGTCAGAAGGTCTGTCCCCGGGGCCGATGTCTACACCGTTTTCTTCTGCTCTAACTGTAAAATAATATGTCTTTACATATAGAAACTGACAGCCCAGGTAAGTCTTGATGTTAAAAAAAAAAGACGACCTACACTCTCTGCCACGGCTTCCTCCCCGTCCTCTCCTACTGGAGCTGCCACGGCCACGGCTCATTTCTCTGTCGCCTCTCCTTTCTCGGTTTTCTTTGTTTTCGGAACTCTCTTTGCCAATGCTTTTCTTTTTACCCCCAACAGTCTCCCAAGATGTCTATGATATTAGGAAGAAAGATTATGGGCAGGTGATAAAACATGGGAACAACCCCATTTTGAACCTCAACTATTACTATTAAAGACCTATTATGTGGCAAAATTAATTATGGGTCTGCACCCTTGTAAAGGTGGTCATACACGCATCAATATAATTATACGAAGGAATTTTCATTTGATAATCAGTGCGTTTATGACGGGAGATGAGCTGACAGATATCAGCAGAAGGCTTTGATATAGATCAGCTCATTAATTGGGCTAGTTATAAAGGCACCCAAACATCAGGCACTGTTAGTAACGAATTGTCAGACATAGGTAGAATTCTACTGTTTCTCCCTGACGATTCAGTTCTAACACGTGTGTATTGATTCCTCCATTAATAAGCCAGTATTATGAACCCAAAATGATCTTCATTTCTTAAAGGAGAAGGAAAGCTACCGAAACAATTTATTTGGCAATAGATTAACAAAAATAGTACAAGCTATAACACTGTAATTTATTCTGCAGAATAATTTACAATACCGGAGTAAACAGCTCTAGAAGCTCTCTCTGTTTGTTTAGGATAACAGCTGCCATATTAGCTTGTTGTGACCACTTCCTGTTTGAGTCTCTCCCTGCTGTCTCATAGCTCTGAGCTCAGATTACAGCAAGGAGGTGAGCAAACAGAGCATGCTCAAGCCCTAGCCCTGGAGGTTTAAGCTGAAAACAGGAAGTCTGATACAGAAGCCCATGAGTACACAATAGAAGGAAAGAAATGTGCTGTTTCTTTTGACAGAGGACTCTGAGCAGCATTACTTTGAGGGGTTACTGGTGTATTTATATAGACCTTTTTGATAAAGCTACTTAGTTTTAACCTTTACTTCTCCTTTAAGGTAATGCAGATAAATGCTTTCAGGAAATTAGAGTGCAAGTGGATTATGAGGTTTAGGGTGCTTTTGGTTTAAAAATGCAATCCTCAGAGCCCCCAAAGCATTTTTGTCAGGCAACAGTTTTCTGGAAGCGCAGACCTAGCCTTGTGCCTTTTCCCATATAAAAGTCTAACCCCCATATGTAATGAAAGGTATCAAGCTTTCCCAGGAACAGCAACCCTTAGCAACCAATAGGATGTTTGCTTTTAAACAGGTGACCAGTAAATGCTACCCGCTGATTAATCAGTATGGGTTACTGCTCCTGGGCAGTGTCTTATATTAAATAACCCCTGAATCCCCTTAATGAGTACGGTTCTGTTGAAATATAGTGAACAACTTACGGTATCTGAATTGCCTTCCAGCAATATGTTTATAGCTCTGTTAATATCTCCGTTACAGTCATGAAGTGCCACTATGCATTCGTCTTGGTTCTTTCCTGTGACTTCCATAAGCTGCACATCACAAAAGATCAAACAGGTTTCTCATTTTAGAGTGCATTAAAAATATACCCACTAACCTCACAATAATTTGATGGATTTGTCGTTTCGCACTAAAATAGGACGTCAAAGAGAGTAAAATCTTTAACATCTGTGGCCACTTTAAAATGATTAGTTACTTATGACATTAAGCGGAGTGGCTCATTTATTGACACTGCAACAGTCCCTCTAACCGAATATCTGAATTAAATGGCAATTCATAACAACCCCCACGTGAACAATTCTATTTTCTTTACCTGTTTCACTTTGTCCTCAAAATCCGCATCGTTTTTGTCATAAATCATCTGTGCAAGGCGAATCTGCTCAGCGGTTGCCTTTAAAGAAAACCAATATGGAATTAGGATTGTATAGGACGAGTAACAGCAGCTTAAACGGTTTCAGGTCATTGTATGGGAACGACAAGCGGTATGGCAGCGTCTGCTTGTGTAAATGCAAAGAAGGAATGAGATATGCATAGTGTTGAGTAAGGGAAAGGCAGCAACATAAACTATTCCGGTTGAGAAAGACTTGTACATTAGGGGGCAGATTAGGGGGGTGGTTCACCTTCAAGTTAACTTTTAGTATGTTATAGAACGACCAATTCTAAGCAACTTTTCAATTTGTCTTCATTATTTATCTTTCATAGTTTTTTTAATTATTTGCTTTTTTCTTCTGACTCTTTCCAGCTTTCACAATGGGGTCACTGACCCCATCTTAAAAACAAATGCTCTGTAAGGCTACAAAATGTATTGCTATTGCTACTTATTATTACTCATTTCTATTCAGGCCTCTCCTATTCATATTCCAGTCTCTTATTCAAATCAATGCATGGTTGCTAGGGGAATTTGGGCCTTAGCAACAAATTGGCTGAAACTGCAAACTAGACAGCTGTTAAATTAAAAAGCTAAATAACTCAAAGCACAAATAAGGAAACATTAAAACCAATTGTAAATTGTCTCAGAATATCACTCTTCATCATTCTAAAAATGAACTCCAAGGTGAGCAACCCCTTTAAAGGTCGAATTGAAAATTCTAATTTTCATTTTTGTCTGGTCAAAACTGTCAAATTTGACTAGGGAATTAATTATCCAAAACCTGCCGGATTACTGTATAAGTCAACTGGAAAGGTGCAAGGACCACTTTGGAGATGTTTGTAGCTTTCCTTACATGAGTTTTTCCCGGAGAAAAAACACGAATCGATTTTGGTTGAATTCGATTAGAGTTTTCGGGTAGGTAAAATTTGTCCGGTTTGAAAAAGATTTTTTCAATGAATTTAGCCAATTGAATTTAGAGTAAAATTGAATGCATGTAAGTTAAGAAAAAGCTAAAATATTCTCCCCAAGGGTATTCTTAAAACAGCAAGATTAGGATACAGTGTCTCAAGAGTCAGTCAATAAAGGCTGAAAGTGAAACTCAGAACACTGATTTAAAGTAGAACTAAAGCCTAACTAAAGAAGTAGCTATAAATGTTGTACATGAAGTTTTGGGATTCTGTACCAGCCCAAGGCAACCACAGCCCTTTAGCAGTTAAGAGCGGTGTCTCCAAAGATGCCCCAGTAGCTCCCCATCTTCTTTTCTGCTGTGTCACTGCACATGCTCTGTGCTGCTGTCACTTACTGAGCTTAGGGAGCCACTCACAATATACAGTACACATAGAATAGAAATGTCACAATATAAGGCTGATTAGTCATTAATACACATAATTACTACATGGCAGCACAGAAACCAGTGCAATTAGCAATTGGTTGCCTTGGGCTGGTACAGAAGCACAAAATATCATATACAACCTACTACTTCTTCAGTTAAGCTTTACTTCTCCTTTAAATCTACTGTGTATCCTGTGCTTGAATGGCTGCCCCCATGGCTACACAGCAGCTTGTTTATATAAACTATAGTAGTGCTTATCTGTTATCTACTGTGTATCCTGTGCTTGAATGGCTGCCCCCATGGCTACACAGCAGCTTGTTTATATAAACTATAGTAGTACTTATCTGTTATCTACTGTGTATCCTGTGCTTGAATAGCTGCCCCCCATGGCTACACAGCAGCTTGTTTATATAAACTATAGTAGTACTTATCTGTTATCTACTGTGTATCCTGTGCTTGAATGGCTGCCCCCATGGCTACACAGCAGCTTGTTTATATAAACTATAGTAGAACTTATCTGTTATCTACTGTGTATCCTGTACTTGAATGGCTGCTCCCATGGCTACACAGCAGCTTGTCTATATAAACTATAGTAGTACTTATATGTTATCTACTGTGTATCCTGTACTTGAATGGCTGCTCCCATGGCTACACAGCAGTTTGTTTATATAAACTATAGTAGTACTTATCTGTTATCTACTGTGTATCCTGTGCTTGAATGGCTGCCCCCATGGCTACACAGCAGCTTGTTTATATAAACCATAGTAGAGTTTCTGACGCAAACACACCAGTTGTACCAGTGCAGAGCAACTGTACATTACACGGCCATTCCTTTAAAACACATTCATTTTTGTTGGTATCGCAGTTCCTTTAAATGCCCATGATATTAAAGCAATGAATAGGGTTTTGAAACATAAAAAAACTGCAGGGGTGTATATTAGCAGCTTGCACCAGGCTTGTAGAGAGAAGTCCACACGTACCTGTACTTGTACCTGTTTCTGGGTTTGTGTCTGTGGGGTTGAAATCTGTGGCTTTTCCCGAGTGACCCGGGTTCGTTCATTTCCCACCGAAGTCATCATATACAGTATATACAAAACAATGTATGTACAAAATAGAAAATCTGAAAAAAAGAAGAGGTAGTCATCAGCACAATAAACATTGTGAGCCTAAGCCCAAGAAACACAATCACCTACACTTATAACTTAAAGGGGTGGTTCACTCTCTACACCATACTAACTGTTAATTTAAAGGTGAACAACCTCTTTAAAGAAGAACTAAACTCTAAATATTAATATGGCTAAAAATGGCCTATTTTATATAATGAACTTATTGCACAAGGCTAAAGTTTGAGCTTGGCAATAGCAGCAATGATCCAAGACTTCAAACTTGTCACAGGGGGTCACCATCTTGGAAAGTGTCTGTGACACTCACATGCTCAGTGGGCTCTGATTGGCTGTTGAGAAGCTAAGCTTAGGGCTCGTCACTAATTATCCAGCAGAAAATGAGCTTCCCTGGCTGTAATATAAGCTGATGCTACAGGTTTGCTGATTATTCAATTCTGATGCTAATTGCACTGGTTTCTGTGCTGCCATGTAGTAATTATGTGTATTAATGACTAATCAGCCTTATATTGTGACATTTCTATACTATGTGTGCTGTATATTGTGAGTGGCTCCCTAAGCTCAGTAAGTGACAGCAGCACAGAGCATGTGCAGTGAATCAGCAGAAAAGAAGATGGGGAGCTACTGGGGCATCTTTGGAGACAGATCTTTACTGCTAAAGGGCTGTGGTTGCCTTGGGCTGGTACAGAAGCACAAAACATCATGTACAACATTTCTACCTACTTCTTAAGTTAAACTTTATTTCTCCTTTAATGTGATAAGCAAAATCAGATGCAATGTAGGTATATTTTTAACAGAATCGCACGGACACTATATTTGTTACAGGTGGGGGAGCTTACCCCTTTTATTAACCCTCCCGTTTAGAGAGATCTGCACCACCGGAGCATCATAGGAAAGGTGCGGTTTATCTACATACAAAACCAAAATCAGATGCAACCACCAGATCATAGGGTATTGTCTATGCAGAGTGACCAGGAACAGAATAACCCAAGTATGGAAAATAATTAATGAATCCTGTGTTTATGTCGTCGGCATAATAAAACCCCTATTTAGTCAGATAGATAAAACATCTTTCAACATACTTTTTAAAGGTGCTTCCAAAGCAATCCCTAAACTTCTGCATGGACAATAACGTTCCAGATTGGATGCATTGAAGGCAGCCCACTCGTTGGATGTGCAGAACTAACCTTAGAAAGCCTTGGAAGCATTCAGCACATACATTCCTACAGGAGTCACATTACTGGCCACAACAAGGTCTCCTAAAGCCAGACATCCTACAGGAAAAAGTACTTGAAGCTCTACAGAAGACAACGTCGTGTTTAATCATGGCCAGAAGATTCTGGGAGACAACGTGGGTGGGAGGAGGAATCCCCCAAATCAAACAGATAGCTGGAGGGCTTATCCTCTGCTGGGAAAACACAAATAGCTGTGGGGGCAGGACAGACGCAGGCAGTATAGTTCCAAAAATAACCGCACAAGTACTCACATGGACCCGAAAAAAGGCTTCTCCCATGAAAGTGCACAACAGTCAAATCAATTAATTAACTGGGGAGTTAACAAGGAAATGAAAAAAGCAGAGAAGGCAGTTCTCTTTCCCACCTCATTTCCCTAATTTGCATACGGTATTGGCTTCAGTATTTGTCTTTCACAAAGGATTCGGCCGAAACCTAAAATAGTGGATTCGGTGCACCCCTAATATTTATACAGTGACAGCTTATGTGGCAGGGAGTTACACCAGAATTAAAACAAACCGTTATCCAGAAAGCTCCGAATTACAGGAAGGCGGTCTGCCATAGACTCCATTATAATCAAATAATCTAAATCGTTAAAAGTATTTCCTTTTTCTGTGTAATAATAAAACAGTAGCTTGTACTTGATCCCAACTAAGATATAATTAATCCTTATTGGAAGCAAAACCAGCCTATTGGCTTTATTTAATATTTACATGATTTTCTAGTAGACTTAAGGTATAAATTATGGAAAGATCCCTTATCCAGAAAACCGCAGGCCCTGAGCATTCTGGAGTTGTAGTTATAACTAAAATTACCCGGGATATAGAAGATATTGCATATGTATTTTCACAAAAATTTGCTGTTGAGTTGGGATTCAGCGGTTTTTGGGACACACTGATCTTGTGATTAAGAGACCAAAAAGCAGATTTCTTTGAAATGAAAAAGTAAATACTGTCTGCTGATTGGCTGCTATTAGTATGTATGTATGTATGTATGTATATATATATATATATATATATATATATATATATATATATATTATATATATATATATATATATATATATATATATATATATATATATATATATATATATACACATATACACACACACACACTACACAAAAGGCATGACTTGTAAATTATATCCTTATAAACAGTGAGTTCTGATGTCATCAGTTATAAACGGTGAGTTCTGAAGTCATTTCTGTCACATGACTCACTGAAACGTGTGTATTATAATAAATAAAGTAACCCATGTTGCAAAATATGAGGATATTAGAAGTTACCTCGGAGACACACACACACACTCTTTCGGCCAGATATTAATCGGGGATGCCCATTGGATGGCCCCTTACACGGACCAATAAGCTGCCGACTCGGTCTGTCTGCTGCTTTTATCGGCCCGTGTATGGGGCCTTAAAGGGGTGGTTCACATTTAAGGTAATTCTATATTGTTATAGAATGGCCAATTCTAAACAACTTTTCAATTGGTTTTCATTATTTTTTTTTTATATAGTTTTATGGTCATTTGTCTTTTTCTTCTGATTCTTTGCAGTTTTCAAATGGGCGTCGCTGACCCCCTGTTAAAAAAACAAAAAATGCTCTGTAAGGCTACAAATGTATTGTAATCGCTACTTTTTATTACTTATCTTTCTATTCAGTCCCTCTCCTATTCATATGCTAGTGTCATATTCAAATAAATGCATGGAATTTGTACCCTAGCAACCAGATTGCTTAAAATGCCAATTAAAGAGATGCCGAATAAAAAGCTAAATAACACAAAACCCTTAAATAATAAAAAATGAAAACCAATTCCAAATGGTCTCAGAACATCGCTCTCTACATCATACTAAAACTTATCTCAAAGGTGAACCACCCCTTTAAGAGACACAGCTATGAAATCTGTCCACTGGCCCTTTAACAGTGCAAATGGAAAATATGCCAAAATATACTCCTTTCCCTCATTACTCGCCACAAGTTCCAGACCCCCATTTTACGTTTTTTAAGCGACCAGAAGAAAATGGTGTTAAATCCAAGAAAATGTAAAATCAGGGAAATGTATTATGTATAATATATGGGTGGGATTACAAAACAACAATGTAAAATGAGGGGAAACTTAAAATCAGGGGATGTAAAATTGAGGTTTGAGTGTATGTGCTGCTCACAAGCGCTGGTGATTGCACGGATACTCACACCCAGTAGCAACTTTGCACGCACACAAGTGAATAACGCCTAAAGTGCCGCCCTCTGTATAACTGTCGGCCTGGAGCACATGGCAATTTTCAACTCAGCAGAAATGTGTGATTGGGCAGGAACGGATGTGAGAATGTGGGAACAGTTGTTAGACAGGCCGTCTGTTGTAGCACACAGAAGTGACGCATGGGAACATTGGGACAGGGACTTCATGGATTCCCAGTAGCAGAGGTTCAGGCTTATCAGGGAAACTGTCACAATGACAAATATAAACATGTGGGGGGGGGGGGACTTGTAACACAAGGGATGACAGCTGAGTATACCCCACAAACCCGCCCATAGACGGAATACAAACATGGAACTGGCAAATGGGTAAATATATGCACTGGTGTGTGACTGCTGCAACTTTGTACATGTATTTCAATTTAAAGGGGTTGTTCACCTTTGAGTAAACTTGTAGTATGGTGTAAAGAGTGATATTCTGAGACAATTTGCAATTGGTTTTCATTTTTTAGTATTTGTAGTGTTTGAGTTACCGTATTTAGCTTTTTATTAAGCAGCTGTGCAGTTTGCAATTTCAGCAGTCTGGTTGCTAGGGTCCAAATTCCCCTAGCAACCATACATTGATTTAAACAAGAGACTGCAATATGAACAGGGGAGGGACAGAATAGAAGGATGAATGATAAAAAGTAGCAATAAAAATAAATGTGTAGCCTTACACAGCATTTGTTTTTAGATGGGGTCAGTGACCCCCATTTGAAAGATGGAAACAAAGGACAATTGAAGTGTTGCTTAGCATTGTCCATTCTAAAATATACTAAAAAGTTAACTTGAAGTTGACCCACCCCTTTAAAATCTGCAACTGTGATTCAGAGGGGTCGCCCACATGCAGTTTTTTAGATTACACACCACATATGCACAGAGCAATGCTAGTCATTTAACACTCCTCTCAATGTAAACAACTCCTTGTACACAGCTGCTAAGAACAAAGGGGAAGCAAAGGCCTGATTAACTTCAGAACAAAAACCCAGGCTGTACTTGCAGATATCTCTAATAAAGAGCTCACTACAGACCAAGTCGACAGCTTATCAGCCTGTGTGTAGAGCCCTCTGACGGGGCTTTCCCGATCGATATCTGTCCGAAAGGGTAAAAAATCCCGTTGGGTCGCGGCCACATCTTTTCGTCGATGCAGTCCCGCGATCCGATCGTTCAGCCCTATGGCCCACAATCGGATCAGCCCGATATCACCCACTTCAATGTGGAAATATTGGGAAGAGATCCACTCATTTGGCGACATCGCTAAATGAACGGATCTCCCTGTGTATGGCCACCTTTAGGGTCAGGGCACACAGGCAGATTCGGGGAGATTAGTCGTACTGCAACAAATCACCTCTTCTTCGGGGCGACTAATCTCCCAAAACTGAATCCCCTGCCTTCCCGTTGGCTAAAATGTAAATTGCCGGCAGGATGGCACTTGGCGTGATTTGTTTTTCGAAGTCGCCCAAAGTTTCCTCGTGAGGCAACTTTGGCCGACTTCGGAAAATGAATCTAACCTCTCTGAATTTGCCTGTGTGCCGTGACCCTAAAGGTGGCCATAAAAGCTACAACTACAATCTTTGGTCGTACCAAAGATCTCTGCCCACCCTACTAACATTAACAGGCACATGTATCAAGGGTCAAATTTCTAATTCATGCAAGGTTTTTTTAAAACTCTCATGTACTCCAAATTCTACCAATTCGAAATTTATTAATAAATTCAAAATTTTTAAAACTCATGACTAGAATCGACCCGGAAACTCGAATCAAATTCGATTTTAAAAAAAACTTGATTCGAGTTTATTCATCCTCGAATGTTAGGAAGGCTGCAAACAACTCAAAATTGATCCCTAGACCTCTTCCATTGACTTATCAATTCAGCAGGTTTTAGGTGGTGAATAGTCGAATGAGTTCTGGGGCAATAGTATGATAAATCTCGAAAATCAATCAAAAACGCAAATCGAATTTGAACAACTCCCTAGTCTAATAAGACAGTTTTGACCATAAAAAACACTCAAAAATTCTAATTTCGAAATTGAATTTTCAATCCGACTTTTGATATATTTGCCTCTTAGAGGTCAGATATGCAGGTAAAAAACAAAAATTAATTATTTAGCTCTATTGGATGATTCAGCATTAACGTTATGATGTTCGAGCGCCTTCAAAGGCACCTGATCAAAATTTTCAGTCCAATTGATGAGATGACCGATATCCAAGGCTTTTTATTGATATGGGTCACGTTGTCTCGCACCACACATGCAGATTATCGTACGAAATATTGGTATATGGCCAGATACTCAGGCATTTGCCATCCAACAGATCAGCCCTAGCACCTAATGTAAACCGAAGTTGGAGAAAGATAATTTAATTAGGGTTCAATACACTCTTGTTGATACGTTTTTAAAGATTCCTTGTTGGTGCCATCTTATAATTACGTGACTCTACGTGAAAGTTAATTGAAGTTGGAGAAAAAAAAAAAAAGACGGTTCAATGCGGTGTACCCAAGGTACCTCCAACCATTTATTTGTGCGGAGTACAAAATAATAAAACTTTTTAGAGCCCTCACGCCCCCTTCATCAGTGATAAAGTACACGTTTGATTTTTTTGTACTACGCACAAATAAATGATTAAGGTACCTTGGGTCCACCGCATTGAACCGCCCGAGTGCATCTTCTTTTTTCTCCTATTTCAGTTAACTTTCATGTGAAGTCAAGTGATTATATGAAGATAGCAGCGACAAGGAAACTTGTCTGAGTGTATTGAACCCTAACTAAATTGACTGGCACATAATGCAATCCTACACCCAGGGCCCTTTTGCCAGCCATAATCCTAGAGACACTGAATGTCTGACATTCTTTTGCTCCAGAGACTTCCTTATCAAGTGGAGAGACCCCCAGCCCCCTGACAATCTCCAGAAATAACACAGAACTGATGGCTGGCCCAGGCACATCCCATGTCACCGTCCAGGAAACAAAGGGAAGGCAAAAGAATTCTCAGTTGGGGAGGGAATCCCTAAATGAAAAGGCTCTGGTAACAGCCAACATGAAAGCTTTCCTATATGCATTGAGCCCATGTGGGGTGGACTCCATCTCCTGGGAGCACAAGGCAGATCTTAATGTTTTTGTATGCGCACAGAGACAGGTGTGATTGACATCTGCCCACACCCCATCATGGCACCCATAGTAAAGCCATTGTATCGTAATATATAGCCAGTTATTGGTATTCGCTCATTAACCCTCCAGCTGCCCTTCTCAATCTCTCATACTTGTACAGGACCAGACTAAAGCAATGTAAATACAATAGCTGTGGCTCTCCATTACCTTCCATACTTGTAACTAAACTCACATAGTCCCAATGGGAAAGATACGGGGCAAGCCTGCCAACTCCAGCTCTAACCACTAAATAAATCCATTTCATCTTCTTCTACTTCCTTCATTATTTCAAATGTTTCCGGTCATTGGATAAGAGCATCTTCACAATGAACTGGGTACAGAGTATTAGGACTCATTTTGTACAGTTTCGATTTTATGCCAAAAATGCAAATAAACAAAACAAAAAAAAAAATCCATTTCTCTGCAACGTTTCTATTGCTGAACCAACTCACATCAGCCACTTTACCCTAATGTAGTGCTTCCCAAATTGTGTGGCTGGGCATGGCAGTGAGAGCAGTTAGGGTGGTGACACACAGGGATACATTTGTATGTATTATCTATTGTTTTTAAGAGAATTTAAGAAGCAGCAGTGATTGATACAAAGTGCGAGGAGCCAGGGTGTATGTATAAGAGAAAGCTGCCATACTGATGGTGTAAGGTGCCTTGTGTAGGGTTGGAGAAATGTGCAGCTCCTTAAATAGCCAAGCAGTAATCCCTCCTAGAATGCCCGAAACATGAGCATGTGTTTCATAAGTGGCAGTAAGCATATGTTTAAACGGAAAACTGCCGCTCAGATCCAATTTCTTCTCTGAAAGGAGCAGCTGCTCCCCCACCCAGCCTGACCTCAATCCAGCAGCAAGCTGCAACCCCCAAGGCCCCGCTTTTATAAGACTGCCCAATACAGGCCCCTATGTAATAATATGCAAGATGTGTCAGCAGCCAGACAAGATGGCTCCCACACAAGGCCAGAAATTCAACCAATCATAACACATATGATGGCACGAGACCCTGCTGTGGCTACTGTATAAGCTCCAGCACTCTACGGGAGTCTTTGCTACAGCCCAGACTGCGTATCTTGCAACCGACAAAAACAACAAATACAACAGAGTCCTTGGTTGACTTTACTTTCAAATGGCACTTTAGGTCGGTCACTTTAGCTTTAATAATCGGCAATGCCTCCTTCTGCTAATTAAAAAGGGGTCGTTCACCTTTAAATTAACTTTCAGTATGATGTGGAGTGATATTCTGAGACAATTTCAAATTGGTTTCCATGTTTTATTATTTGCAGTTTTTGAGTTATTTAGCTTTTTATTCAGCAGCTCTCCTGTTTGTAATTTCAGCCATCTGTTTGCCAGGGTCCTAATTCCCCTAGCAACCAGGCATTGATTTGAAAGGGAGACTGGAATATGAATAGGAGAGGCCTGAATAGAAAGATAAGTAATAAAAAGTAGCAACAACAATACATTTGTAGCCTTACAGAGCATTTGCTTTTAGAAGCGATCGGTGACCCCCATTTGAAAGCGGCAAAATTCAGAAGAAGCAGCAAATAATTCAAAAACTATAAAAAACAAATAATAATGAAAAATTGAAAAATTGCTTATAACTGGCCATTCTATAATATATGAAAAGTTAACTTGAAGGTGAACCACCGCTTTAACTCCCAAAAATGTAAGGGATGTGTATATAATGAAACAGAATACCCGGTTACCCTGCACTGCCAATATGTAGATATATATTTATATAACTAATAGGTTACAGATGAGTAAACTAACAACTTTGTAGCCCTGGAGGTTGCCTAAGCTGAGCCAGTTTAGAATACAATGTAACTTAAGTGAAAGATAAACAGAGTTCAGTGGTAATACACACATATATAGGAGGAAACCATCGCATATAAAAGACCTTTTTGCTGCTGCCAAGAAATGGTTTATTTGCAGGCGCTGGACAGGCCGTTAGAGCCTTTAAATGTAAATAAAACATTCATTCATTTTATGATGTTAATGGCCCTTCAGGGCTATTCCACACGGGGAGATAGCCTTGCGTTTGCGGTCGCGGCGACAAAGCGCCGCGCCAGTCGCCGCGACCGGCGCAGGCGACAGTTTTGTATGGGCGCCTATGTAAAAACGCCTGTGCTAACCACACGAGGCGATGCGCTTTTCAACAGTCGCCTGAAAATGCCTCGCCAGGCTTTTTCAGGCGACTGTTGAAAAGCGCATCGCCTCGTGTGGTTAGCACAGGCGTTTTTACATAGGCGCCCATACAAAACTGTCGCCTGCGCCGGTCGCGGCGACTGGCGCGGCGCTTTGTCGCCGCGACCGCAAACGCAGGGCTATCTCCCCGTGTGGACTAGCCCTCAAGGTCTGCCGCTGGCATGTAAACAACAGATAACTCGCATCAAGCTTGAGGACACCACTGAATGTGGAGAGACATGGGGTACCAGAAAGTGCACCCCTTGCAAGCAGAAACTCATGATACACAGGAGACATTCCATCATGACTCTTCTTAACCAACTTCAGTCTTTTTGGGAGAAAATAGCTTCTCATTGGGTCACTGCACCCAATAAAAAATCACTAAGGCCAGCGGCAGAATTAGCACACAAGCCTCTCGCATTTCGGCACCAAAACCCATTGCTTCTGCCTGCACCCCGGCCAAAGTAATGTATCTGAATGCGGGCAGAGGAGCAGATTCACGGCCTGTGTTTCTCTGCAGACTAAGGTCCGCCTTAAGGTGCCCATACATGGAGAGATCCGCTCGTTTGGCGATGTCGGCAAACGAGCAGATCTCCCTCCGATATGCCCACCTTGAGGGGCCCTAGAGCCCAACGATCGGATCCTAGCGAACGCAAACGGGTGGTCGGATCGCGGGGCCGCATCAACGAACAGATGCGGCCGCGATCAGACGGGATTTTTAATCCCATCCAATCGAGATCTGGCCGACTTTCGGCCAGATCTCGATCGAGGAAGCCCGTCGGGGGCCCCCATACACGTGCCAATAAGCTGCCGACTCGGTCTGTCGGCAGCTTTTATCGGCCCGTGTATGGCCACCTTTAAGATTTTGTTTCGGCAAGAGGTTCTGTCCATAACCAGCCCAGTCTAAAGCTGGGCATAGACAAAGATATGGTGGCACAAATTAATTTCAAACAGAATAATTGTCCCGTCATTTTCCGTGCCATATTGATCGGCCGTTTAGCCGATCACACAGGTTAGAACATTTCTGTTGGCTAATGGCAATAGCTTTGCATGTATTGCCTGATGATATCCATGGGCGACTGTCACTACTATTTGTCAGACATTACTTTCGCATGATTGCCACCTGGAAATTAATGGCCTGAGTATCTCGTAACTGGACTTAATCCTACGATTTAAATCTGAACAGTTAGTTGTAGATTGTCGCAACGATTTTTCTTGCCGAATGACCCATTTTAGGGAAGCCCGACCAATCCTTCGAAAATATCGTGCAGTTAGTGGGATTCGAACGATCATACATCTTATGATTTTTCGGCCGACATCTGTCAGGAAATTGACCGGCCAGGTTAAAAAATCTTTGTCGGCCCCAGTGCAATCTATCTATGTTTGCAGGGCCAAGCAGGCAGCTCCCCTTTGTTTTCCTGCCAAATTGGTCTTATTAGTTGATGGTAAATACGTATGATCATTCAGAGAAGATCGTGGTCTCACGATCAGGCTTTTAAAAATCTCAACATCTATGGCCAGCTTTACATGAACGATCGATATTTGAACATTCATCATTCTAGGAATGAAATCTGAATTGGAGTCCTGCAGCGGGATCGGGTAGCTGCAGGTACCCGCGGGTTACCCGCAAAAACCTGCGGGAGTTTCGGGAGTGGGAATAGACGCAGGTCGGAGGTTCTCCGGGTTTGTGGGTCAGGAATCTTCTCAATAGCGAGTTTTACTCCTTTTTTTCTGATCACGCCAACTTCTAATGATGTCACTTCCGGTTTACAATGACAGCACTTCCTGTTTCTTGATGGTCAGCGGGTTGTGGATAAGGTACTTGCAGGTCGGGTCGCGGGTCCAAGCGGGTAAGTATGCGGGTTGCAGTTCACGGGTCGGGTTTAAGAAATTGGTTCCAAGCAGGACTCTAATCTGAATGTCTATGGGCATCTTTGGACAGTACGTTCCCCATATATCTCTACCTGAAGAAATTATCAGCAGGTAGAGGAGTCTGATCGCCTGTTTGATGAAGTACAGTGGTCAAAATATTCTATGTGCTGATCTGACTCAGCAGCTACTCAGAGACCTACCAGGGACCTACCAGGGTCTAAAAGATGGCCATACATAGGGAGATCTGCTTAATTAGTGACATCTCCAAATGAGGAGATCTCGCCCTGATATTTTCACCCTGAGGTGGGCAATATCAGGCTGATCTGATTATGGGCCCTACGAGAAGAATGCACAGATTAAGGATGTGTAAAGAAAGCTGAGCTCGCCCTCAAGTAGCATAGCTTCTTGTTGATCGCTGCTCTCGCAGTAACCCGGCTACTTCGATCCGGAAATTACTATACATAAAAAATATTACCCGCAGTCCGGCGCTGACCAATGCACGAAGCAGAGTCGCTACTTTGCTTTTTCTGATGTGGCTTTATTAAACACACAGTGTGGTTACATTGGCAGTGGGTACGCTGTGAAACTAATGTGTTTCGTGCCAAAGTATCTCGGCACTTCATCAGAGTACGGGAAGAATATTGGCATCGGATCGAGGGTGGTCCTCGATCAGACAGGTTTTTTTTTTACCCGCCCAACAGATATCGATTGGGGAAGTATACAGTGCCCAATAAGCTGCCGATTTAATCTGTCGGCAGCATATATTTGACCGTGTATGGGGCCTTTAGTCACTAGAAGATAAGAGTTTAAGGCCTATGGGTAAGGGCACACGAGAAGATTCGGGAAGATTTCGTCGCCCGGAGATAAATCTCATATTCTTCAGGGCGACTAATCTCCGCGAACTGCCTCCCACTGGCTAGAATCTAAATTTTGCCAGCGGGATGGCACTCACATCGCTTCAGTTTCCAAAGTCTCTGAAGTTTTCTCGTGAGGCAACTTCGGAAAACAAAAAGCACCGATTGCCATCACGCCTGCGATTTGCATTCTAGCAGGCGAGAGAGGCAGTTCGAAAGATTAGTCGCCCCAAAGAAGAGGAGATTTGTCGCTGGGCGACTAATCTCCCCGAATCTGAGAGTGTGTCTCTGCCCATAATTGTGAGAGGATAAATTATAAACAGGACCAGACCTGCCTGCCAGGGAAACACCCAGTGGACACAGGTTATACCAGCCATAAAAACACAAATAACATTTAGCAAGTTTTCTAGTTTGTGGCAATGGGCCCCAGACAAATTTGTCTGCAATTGGAGACACCTGCCACAGATATATTGTTTCAGAACACTATGTACATACAGCTTTATTCTACAAAGCCATAAAAAACCTACAAATAGCGGAAAAAAAGAACCCCTCTCGAACACTAAATACTCTTCTATTCAAGGGAAAGGTTTTAAGCCAAAACAGATCAGACACATTGACAGAAACGCCGATCCCTTCCGATGGAAAGGCAAAGACTGAACACTCCAACAAGATGCGCAGGTTTAGATGCCAAGGAGACACTTATAGTTCTATTTAACAAGCTGACAAGCATGCAAATATTCTCTCAAGCACATTTAATAATTTAATAAGGATTATGTGTCATAACGCTTGGTGAGTGGGAGAAACGCTTAAAGAAACAGTAACAACAAAAAATGAAAGTATTTTAAAGTAATGAAAATATTATGTTCATATAAACAAGCTGCTGTGTAGCAATGGCAAAAAATGAAAAAAGGCTATATGGCACAGGATAAATAGCAGATAACAGATAAAATTATGTTCTACTATCTGCTGTATAGCCTGAGCCTTTTCTCCTTTAAATACCTAGTCCCCCTACACAAAAAAAAAAAAAAAAAAATATATAAATATATATATATATATATATCAAAAAAAACGCACTCACAGGACTTTTTAAAGGTGCAAAATCCAAAAATGATGTTTATTTTGGATTTTGCACCTTTAAAAAGTCCTGTGAGTGCGGTTTTTTTGCTGAATACATGTTCTGTTATAACCAGCACCTAGGCATTAACGCTTGTTTTGAGTGCACCAGTATTTGGACTGTATATATCTCATTACTTTAAAACAAAGTATTTTTTGATGTTACTGTTCCGTAAAGTGACACACAGGAGAATGCTCAGTGCAGCACTATTAACATCCAGGGGCATAATAACCCCCCCAATCGCCTATTTAACACACAGGTGTGGGACCTGTTATCCAGAATGCTCGGGACTTGAAGGATCTTTCCGTAATTTGGATCTTCATACCTTAAGTCTACTAAAAAATCATGTAAACATTAAATAAACCCAATAGGCTGGTTTTGCTTCCAATAATGTTTAATTATATCTTAGTTGGGATCAAGTACAAGCGACTGTTTTATTATAACAGAGTAAAAGGAAATCATTTCTAAAAATTTGAATTATTTGGACAAAATGGACTCTACGTCCATAATTCGGAGCTTTCGGGATAACGGGTTTCCGGATAACAGATCCCATACCTGTTCACATATTTAATGCCCACCTAAAAGCCAATGGGCAGTTGTTAAGATATTCTAAAATAACAAATGTTACAGCTACACTGTTTGGGCTTTCCCTACCATGCTCAGCTTTCTGATGGCTAAAACATTACAATGGCACACAGTGATCAAGGAACTACTGCAAGGATTGCAAGTTTGTCTTAATTATATTTTGTGAAGCCACAGACATCAGGATTTTCGGATAACCTGTCATTTTCACTTTTTTACTGTTTACTGATTTGTGTGGCTTAATCGCCCTAGAAGCCAGGCAGCTGTTTGCAGCCGAGAGTGCAAGTTGAATAGACAAAAATTAAGTGGATTGGGTTGGTGCCTTTATAATGTTTTAAGTTACTTTAAAGGTGTACTTCCCCTTTGATTGTAAAAAGACAGAAGATCTGATTCTAATGCAGGTCAAATCTGCATTGTATAACTGTGGAGAGACAGCTGGTCCCTACACCTGCCACCCACAACAGGTGTCCAACAGAAATGCGTCTGTCCATACTGTGTAGGCCGCACAACACAGCTAAGTAGGAAATAAAATTAAATGTGACTGATCAGCATTTCATACTCACTTGAATTTAAAAGGTGTGTTTGTTCAGTTTATATACTAGAATGTCCAATAAAGCCGAATTATTGGCACGGACAGAAACAAGCAGTTACACTAGGTCCTGTGAAAGGGAGCAAATGTCATGGAAAAGGGCTGCAGAGTCAGGAAACAGTAATATTTTCCTTCTTCTGACAAGTGGAAAAAGTAGGTACTGGAGTAGAAGGGAGTGGAGGGTTAATAAGGCCCCCGCTATTATTCTAAGTACAGCCTCCCAGAGCTAATAGAAGTGATGGCAAATGTTACAGCCAGGTAACACTAAAAGGAACAGTGTGTCCTAATCAACTGCTATTAATTGTAGGAGTGTAGAATGATCCCTGTCATTGCCACACAGGCTCATCCCATCACAGGACCTTCTGGGACATATTCAGGAGCGGATGCCCATCACTGACATACAGGGGGCTACTATTTATTTATGCTTAAGGTGATGTGAATGTGAATTGGGAGCAGGGATTCCCAGAGGGTGTCGGGGGATGCAGGGAGTTGTAACAAACAATGGCCTGGAGAAGACGGAATAGGAAATGGTTGAGCTGCCTTCCAGTTTAGGAGACACAGGATCAATCATTGGGAGCAGGGATTCCCAGAGGGTGTCAGAAGATGCAGGGAGTTGTAACTAATAGTCACCCAGTTCATGAGACACAGGATCGTGCATTGGGAGCATAGATTCCCGGAGGGTGTCAGGAGATGCAGGGAGTTGTTACCAATAGTTGCCTGGGGAGTATGTGAATAGGAAAAGAATGAGCTCTTTCCCAGTTGAGGAGACAGAGGATTGATCATTGGGAACAACAGGGATTCCCAGGGGTGTCAGGGGTAGCAGGGAGTTGTAACTAATAGTCTCCCAGTTGAGGAGACACAGGATTGATCATTGGGAGATGCAGGGATTCCCAGGGGTAGCAGGGAGTTGTAACTAATAGTCTCCCAGTTGAGGAGACACAGGATTGATCATTGGGAGCAGCAGGGATTCCCAGAGGGTGTCGGGGGGTGCAGGGAGTTGTAACTATTAGTCTCCCAGTTGAGGAGACACAGGATTGATCATTGGGAGATGCAGGGATTCCCAGAGGGTGTCGGGGGGTGCAGGGAGTTGTAACTATTAGTCTCCCAGTTGAGGAGACACAGGATTGATCATTGGGAGATGCAGGGATTCCCAGAGGGTGTCGGGGGGTGCAGGGAGTTGTAACTATTAGTCTCCCAGTTGAGGAGACACAGGATTGATCATTGGGAGATGCAGGGATTCCCAGGGGTGTCAGGGGTAGCAGGGAGTTGTAACTAATAGTCTCCCAGTTGAGGAGACACAGGATTGATCATTGGGAGATGCAGGGATTACCAGGGGTAGCAGGGAGTTGTAACTAATAGTCTCCCAGTTGAGGAGACACAGGATTGATCATTGGGAGATGCAGGGATTACCAGGGGTAGCAGGGAGTTGTAACTAATAGTCTCCCAGTTGAGGAGACACAGGATTGATCATTGGGAGATGCAGGGATTACCAGGGGTAGCAGGGAGTTGTAACTAATAGTCTCCCAGTTGAGGAGACACAGGATTGATCATTGGGAGATGCAGGGATTCCCAGGGGTGTCAGGGGTAGCAGGGAGTTGTAACTAATAGTCTCCCAGTTGAGGAGACACAGGATTGATCATTGGGAGATGCAGGGATTACCAGGGGTAGCAGGGAGTTGTAACTAATAGTCTCCCAGTTGAGGAGACACAGGATTGATCATTGGGAGCAGCAGGGATTCCCAGACGGTGTCAGGGGTAGCAGGGAGTTGTAACTAATAGTCTCCCAGTTGAGGAGACACAGGATTGATCATTGGGAGCAGCAGGGATTCCCAGAGGGTGTCGGGGGTGCATGGAGTTGTCTGAGCGCATCAGTACGAGGGATTCCCAGGCTGCACCTCTCGGGCTATTGTCAGCGCTCCGTGTGGCCTGACGGGGGGGGGTCCTGAGAGCAGTAGGACAGAAAGGCCTGAGACTGGACATGACGTGCGACTAGAGACAGAGCTATTATTAATCGCAAGACGACACTGCGACACACTGCGGCCCTTTCTCTGTCCCCACACGACCCACCGCCTCCCCGCGCCTCAGGGGAAAGGCCGCCGCCATCACCAGACCTGTAACCATAGCAACGCCGTCAGGAACATTCCCCTGCTGCCGGTGAGAGGCCGCTTTTGCCCGCCGCCTCCCCAGGGCACCAATTACGACCCCAATCATTTACCCCTACCCGGTACAATCTCCTCTGTCCCGCTTCTTACACGTAGGGTGCCTCCCAGGCGCCTTTCCGCTCGCTCAAACTCCCGCCGGTCGCGGCCTCCCTCTTACCTGCAGCACAATGCGCCTCACAAAGCAGCAGCGGCAACAGCGTGACCGCGCCCCCTCCTTCTGCTCGTCACCCGGCCGCGCGGACAGCCTCCAGATATGACGTCATCGCCACGCGCCGCCCAGCGGAGACAGTAACACCGAGAAATGAGGGGGCGGCTGAAAATAAATAGAACAGGCTTCGTTACCTGTATTCCTAAAGCGTCACCAGATTCCCGGCCACGAAATATCCCTGTAGCTTCCAGCACAACCGCTCTAAAGCGACCCTGCGCCTATTCTGCTCTTCTTCCGCTGCCAGGGGAGATGTAATGGCGGCGCACACCGATGACGACACGTTCTGCGCTGCCGGTTGCTAGGGGTGACGGCGCCAAGAGCCGGTCTCTGGGTGGAGATTCTTCTGAATTTCTCATTTCCGCTCAGAGATAGGCGGCTAAGAAAAGAAGTGTCACCGCCTCTTCTCACAGTTTCTCCAAAATAAAAAGGGACATTTTTTTTTACACAAACTAGGGCTGGTGACATTGTCTTCTCTTTAGTGTTTATTTATTTTGCAGGTGCCAGATCCAGTATTTTAGTGCAAACAAAGGGCAGAACACGGACAATGGGTGGAATTGAATAAAAGTCATCTTTCTAACTTCATTGGCTCTTGTTTTAACTCCCACGTGATCAAGTTCCCTGTCAGTTCCGCAGCAGAAAGTTCCGGGGCCCAAAAGGTCGTTAGTGAAGAGTCCGACCCCCGCACTTCCCCGTAATCCGGGACATCGCCGGCCGTACAACAAAATGACTGGGCCCCGTGGACCCACCCACCTCAAGCCCCACACACACCACTTATAAAAAGCTATTGATGGGCAGGGCCCCCTTATAACTGTGGTGCCAGGCCCCCCTTAAAAGTTATTTTAAAAATTGGTGGTCAGAGCCCCCCTATAAATTAAAAAAAAAATTGGTGACCAGGGCACATAGGCCCACTGCCATTCGTCGCCCCTGTCCCCTCTCCTTTATTTGTGCAGATTTTCATCATCTGGACTGGAGCAATGGAGATTGGCGCACAGGAAATTGTAAAAATTATTATATCTCCAGCACATCCCAAGTGTTTTTGAAACTATGTGGGTGTGGTCGGGCAGCATGCCGCCCCCCTAAAATTCTGCCGCCCTAGGCCCGGGCCTAGGTGGCCTTTCCACAAATCCAGGCCTGGGGCCCCCCTATAAGTGGAAAAAAACATTGGCGCCAGGGCCCCCCTTACAAGTTAAAAATAAATTGGGGCCCCAGAGAATATTATTTTAAAAAAACATTGGTGGCATTAGATAGATTATTAAAATAATACATTTAAAAAAAAACACATATTGGTGTTCAGAAGAATTGAACGCTTGGCTTCAGGACTTCAACTTCTCCTCTTTTCGTGACTTCAGGTCTTTTCGGCTCTTCTGCATTTCGGCTGATCGTGACCTCGGAGATGGCCGCACGGCTTTGGTGCTGTCAAGGGGGGCCCGGCTCTTTCAAAAGTGCAGCACTACCGGCCCCCCCTTTGGGCCCGGGACACCTGTACCCCCTGTCCCCCCAATGATGGCGGCCCTGCCAATAATCACACTTGTTATTTCAAATTCCATTCCAGTGTTTCATGTAAAGACAAGGACAATATTTCACACAATTTAGGCACAACGTATGGGATCATTTATCTACTGGCTACCAACCAGGGCCGGACTGGGGGGCGCGGGGCCCACTGGGAATGCTGCTCACGGCCCCCCTGTCCCCCTCCTGTGACGCACTGTGCACAGAGGCACCGCTCGGCATGCACACGGCGCCCCCTTCAGTGAGCACATTGTGCTGTGCGTCGTCAACATTAAAGGAGACATTTTGTGTAAAAAATAAGAATGTACCAGTGCATTATACTCATTTAGATATAAAAGAATTGTACATAAAAAAGTAGTGTTTCAGACCGATTTATTGAATATTTCGGCAACAACCCTAATAATCCCTCCCTTCTCTTCCACTTGCTGCTCCCTGAATTCCCAGGCTGTGCACTCAGCTCACTGCACTGTAGGACAGGAACCAATCAGCAGCTAGCAGGACCTGATAGGGATCTGAAGCCTGTCTGTGCTTGTGTGACTGCAGGGCTGTGATTGGCTGTCCCCTCCTACTGTGCTTCTGGCAGGGATCTATAGGGAGCTCTAATAAAGGGGCTATTTTTAAAGATAATATAAATTTTTAGCACCATGTAAAAGCAACACCATATATTACTTATAATTGCCTACAAAATTAGGGTTTTTTCATTTATGTCTCCTTTGATCTTTAGTTTTCATGCTCTTATTTTATCTGTTTAGTGTTCTTCTCCTTTGCGGGTGCTAGTATTGTAGTGCAAACAAGCTGCAGAACAAGGGCTAATTTAGTCAAAGAAGAGACTGGGTGAAATTGACCTAAAGTATTAGTTTCCCCCTGGAGCTAACTCCCAAGAGCAAAGGTTCCCTGTCAGACATTCCGGGGCCCAAAAGCGCGTCTGTGCTGGCGGGGGAGTCAGAGCCCACACCCATAAACACACTTTTGTTATTTCAAATTCCATTCCAGTGTTTTATGTGAAGACAAGGACAATATTTCTCACAATTTAGGCACAATGTATGGGATCATTTATGGCATTTATGGTTAATCTTTAGTTTTTATGCTTTTTTTTTTTTCTGTGGTGCTCGAGGTTCCCAGACATTTTTCTGGTAGCCAATAGTACCTGCTGTTATCAGATCCTCTTCTCCCAATTTTAGATTTTTCTTTGCACAGACTAGGGCTGGTGACAGTAAAGCTCCCCATAGACGCGACGATTCTTCTTGCCGAACGACCGATTTTAGCGAAGTCCGACCAATCCTTCGAAATTATCGTGCGGTTAGTGGGATTCGAACGATCGTAAATCTTACGATTTTTCGGCCGACATCTGTCAGAAAATTGATCGGCCAGGTCAAAAAATCTTTGTCGGTCCCAGTGCAATGTATCTATGTCTGCAGGGCCAAGCAGGCAGCTCCCCTTTGTTTTCTTTTTAGTTGATGGTAAATTCGTACAATTGTTCAGAGAAGATCGTGGTCTCACGATCAGGATCTGATCTTTTAAAAATCTCAACATCTATGGCCAGCTTAAGTTCTCTTTTTAGTGTTTTTCTTCTTTGTGGGTGTCAGTATTGTAATGAAAACAATCAGCAAAACAAGGGCTAATTTAGTCAAAGAAGAGACTGGGTGAAATTGACCTAAATTATTTGTTTCCCCCAATGATAAATCCCCAGTGCACAAGTTCCCTGTCATTTCCGCAGCAGAAACTTCCTGGGCCCCAAAAGAGCGTGGGTAAATAGCGGTGCTGGCGGGGGTTTCCCCTGTTTCACGGAGGAGTCAGACCCCTGGCACACACACACTTACCCATAAACACACTTTTCATTGTTTTGAATTCTGTTTTATGTGATAACAAGGACAATATTTCTCACAGTTTAGGGGCAACATAAGGGCCAATATAGGAAAATCGAATGGCTACCAACATTAATCTTTAGTTTTTAGGTGGTGCCAGAGCTTCCCAGGCAGTTACCAGCAGTACTTGCCGCCATCAGATCCTCTCCTCCCAATTCGGCCAAAAATGAAAGTTTTTCTTCAGACTAGGGCCAGGTGAAATGAAAGAATCCTTGGCAGAAAGGCTCCTATGGGCATGAAACATGGAGAGTTGGCCTTGGATTTAGTTGCCAGCGTCTGTGCATTGATATGATGCTGATCCTTATACTCTGGCCTTGGGGGTAACACATCCTTTTCTAAAGAGTAATGGGAACAAGATTTCTTGAAGACTTAAATTCCAGGGACATGCACACACACAGGGATGGGAAATCTGCTGCAGCATAGATATTTGTGAATTACAATACTCATGACTGATGAAGGGATTTAGAGGGTGCTGGGAGTTGCCCTCCCCATACCCATGAATTTTGGGCATTAGCATTACCTTTAATCATATAACTATAATCAGTAATCAAGGTACTGCCTGGTTCCTGTCATCATTGGAACCCTAGCAACAGTTTCAGACTGGGATGCCAGGGGCCTACCAGAAAGCCTTAGACCTTGGGCCCACCAGAAAACCTAAAACTGTGAGCCCACCAGAAAACCTTAGACAGTGGACCTTTCCAAACTATTATTCCTCTACTCACTCAACCTCTTTATTCTCCTAGTCTTTTATATATATACTTAAAATATTCTCCCATTATTAAGCATTTTTCCCCATAAAGAAATAGGCAATGACCATGAAATAGGCCAAATGTTTAGAAACAAGAGGCCCACTAACACCTGGGCCCACCAGGGAGTTTTCCTGGTATCCCGGTGGGCAGGTCTGGACTGAAAATGTAATTAGGCCGTGGCATTTCAGGTACACAGAGGCCCAATCAGCCTCCCACCAGCCCACTAAATACTGACTTTCTATGGCACCTTATAGCAGCCCCAGAACCCACAGATTGCCAGTC
This sequence comes from Xenopus laevis, assembly GCF_017654675.1. Lineage (NCBI taxonomy): Eukaryota > Metazoa > Chordata > Amphibia > Anura > Pipidae > Xenopus > Xenopus laevis. The sequence continues at coordinate 228,808,626 of NC_054371.1, forward strand.
CGGGCCTGCCGGTGGGCCAGTCTGACACTGCCTAGCAACCAGATAAATTCAGAAGTTGCAAAACCAAATCTTTAATGACATACCATAAACTAAAAGACCAACTGCAAAATGTCATAGAACCCCACTGGCAACATTATACTGAAAGTATGGCAGGCTTTTCATTGGGGGGGGACAAATAAACAGTCTAATAGAAAGCAGGAGCTGCCATACACAGTAGCACTACTAGCACCATATACGGGTAATGATGTTCTAATGGAAAAATAATATATTAACAATAGCTGGTCTATGCAGGTAACATTGCACACCCTGATAATTTACTACAGGAAACAACATGGCAGCTCCTACCCAAATGTATAAATACAAATATAAAATTAATATATTTTTTAAACTCTTATGCCCCATCCACTCTCTTTTGTTACTGCTCATAAACAGAATAAGCACCAATAGATTCCACCAATCACAACCAGTATGCAACCTCATATGCAAATGTTTGGCTGGCTAGATGAAAGGAAGGTTTGTTTGGGGCAAATGATGGGATATTTGGGAAATCTCCTGATGTTAATCATTTGTAATGTGTGATTTGAATTAGAATTGTTCAGAAGGAAAGTGGCAGAAGAATTGTGGGTGAGTGACAAAGTCTCCCTATGTAGGGCTCCCCCTGAATATTGGGGATATATATATAGAAGGTTATTGGGGGAGTGGATAGATGTGGAGGGAAGCTCAGTGCTGAGGCTACAGACAGAGTGCTGGGGGTCACTCAGTGAGTGTGACTCAGGGAAGGTCTGAGATTAGAGCCCCTTGCTGCTCTCACAGGGCATCACTTGGATGAAGTGAGTGGGTACTCAGAAAGCTTGGCTCTGATTGGCCAGTGAGTGCAAAAGATGCAGTGAGTGCTCCTGGGTTGAGCTCCTGTAGATGCAAAGGCATCAGGCTTGGCACTGCCCACAGCTGGCACATTCAAGCTCAATGGCTGAGAGGGAACTGCCCCAACCCAATTCAGACTACTCTCCCTCCACATTTCCTTTACTCAACTGAATTTCTCATTTCCACAATTACAAGAAAATAGAAAAAAATACATTTTTGGATCTCAGTTAATGTTGGCTAAATTTAAATCCCCCAGCTGTGCCAAAAGTGACATTGATTTCTACCACCAACCGCAGCGTGGGGTTAAGTGAAATAGCGGCAGATTGTATAGTGATATAAGATTGTATAGTGATTGTATAGCCTTTAGAGATATCACTTGGGGAAACTGATCACTGGATTATTACTCAAGTCGATGATAATAAGGAATAGAAACTACAAATAATTCACAATTGAAATCATTGATCAATGGGGAATAAAGGTATTTTTAATGCAATTTATTGATTGCTAATTAGTGGCGTCTTTTTCAAAATGACACTAAGGGGCAGATTTATCAAGGGTCAAATTTCGAAGTAAAAAATACTTAAAAATTCGACCATCGGATTGAAATACTTTGAATATCGAATTCAAACATTTTTCATCGAATTTGGGTATTCTGCGGTCGAAGTAAAATCACTCGATCAAACAATTAAATCCTTCGAAATGAACGATTTTATCGTTCAATCGAACAATTTCGTCTTTTTCAAAATGACACTAAGGGGCAGATTTATCAAGGGTCGAATTTTGAAGTAAAAAATACTTCGAAATTCGACCATCAGATTGAAATACTTCGAATTCGAATATCGAATTCGAACTTTTTTCATCGAATTTGGGTATTCTGCGATCGAACGATTAAATCCTTCGATTCGAACGATTTTATCGTACGATCATACGATTTTACTTCAACTTCCAAAAACGTAGAAAAATGCTGTAGAAAGTCCCCATAGGCTAACATAGCACTTCGGCAGGTTTAATTTGGCGAAATATTGAAGTCTAAGTTTTTTTAAAGAGACAGTACTTCGCTTATCGAATGGTCGAATATTCAAACTATTTTACTATGTATCAAATTCGAAGTCGTAGTATCCTATTCGACGGTCAAAGTATCCAAAAAATTACTTCGAATTTTGTTTCCCCCCACCCATTCTATGCAGTTGGTTTGGCCAAGGTCAGGCAAACAGGAATCCAATTTAGAGCAGCTCCATATTTTGCCTAAATACTGGGAATTTATTTAGGGGATAGATTTATCAAGGGTCGAAGTGAATTCAAGGGAATTTTCGAAGTAAAAAAATTGGAAATTCGAAGTAATTTTTGGATACTTCGACCATTGAATAGGATACTACGACTTCGAATTTACTTTCGAATGCGCTAAAACTTCAATTTGAACAATTCGAATACAGCCTCTTCACCCGAAGTTAAAAACTTCATTTTTTTTTATAAATCTGACAGGTCTAATTTCAAATTTATGTGAATTTTTTTTTACTCTAATAAATTGTATGTACTCACAATTCTAATGGGAGATTTTTTATGAAAAAAATTGAACATCTAATATTCGATTGAATAGTCCTGACCCAAAAATTCGAATCAAATTCGAATTTAGTTTTCCTCTGAAAAAAAACTTGAACGTCAGGAAGGCAATTAACATATTCAATTTAATATCATGGACCTCTGTCATTGACATGTAAATGAACTCGGCAGGTTTTAGGTGGCGAATATTTGAATCAGAACTGTTTCCAGGGTCGAGGTGTGATAAATCTCACATTTGAGTTGTCGATTTAAAATTCGAATTTGTGTGTTTTGTCACAACCTGTTCGAACCTTAATAAATCTGCCTCTGAATGTTGGTCCAAAAAATCCCACTTGGTAAAATTTAAGGATGAAAACAATATTATTACCAATGATCCTCTGAAGATTGTTGACATTTTTAAGACATATTTTTAATCTCTCTATTCTTCATCAGAGTCGGATGGGCTAATAAGGGACACATTTTTCAAGAGCTTTTCTTTTCCTCAAATTTCTTTAAAGGGATACTGTCATGGGAAAATAATTTTTTTTCAAAATTAATCAGTTAATAGTGCTGCTCCAGCAGAATTCTGCACTGAAATCATATTGTCAATTTCCCAGCTGCCCCAAGTCATGTGACTTGTGCTCTGATAAACTTCAATCACTCTTTATTGCTGTACTGCAAGTTGTAGTGATATCACCTCCTCCCTTTTCCCCCCCAGCAGCCAAACAAAAGAACAATGGGAAGGTAACCAGATAACAGCTCCCTAACACAAGATAACAGCTGCCTGGTAGATCTAAGAACAACACTCAATAGTAAAATCCAGGTCCCACTGAGACACATTCAGTTACATTGAGAAGGAAAAACAGCAGCCTGCCAGAAAGCATTTCTCTCCTAAAGTGCAGGCACATGTCACATGACTGGGGGCAGCTGGGAAATTGACAATATGTCTAGCCCCATGTCAGATTTCAAAATTGAATATAAAAAAATCTGTTTGCTCTTTTGAGAAATGGATTTCAGTGCAGAATTCTGCTGGAGTAGCACTATTAACTGATGTGTTTTGAAAAAAACATGTTTTCCGATGACAGGATCCCTTTAAGCCAATTGACTCAAGAAAACTACGGTACCTCCACCATATTTACCTTACCCCCCAAAGGTTACACAAACTGAATGCAACTATAAGTCAGGGCTGCCCCAGGTGTTCACACTCACCAGCAATCAGTTTCCATATGATATGGGAATGACCCTGCATCCAAATATTCTGGGGAGAAGTTAAACAAATGATCCAGGTGAAAACAGGTATCCCCCTCCAAAAGGAACCAAAAACACTACTGCTTACTGAGCTGGAGGAACTTGTTCCAGTATGCCAAAAAAGCAATTGCAATTCAGTGGAAATATGAGAAATGGCCAACACTATGGGGGTTATTTACTAAACTCTGAATGCAAAAATCCTGAAAAATTTGTGATTTTTTTTTTATTTTTTATAAAATCTTAAAAAATCACTAATTTTTCGGAATTTATTAAACCCCAAGGATGGAAAAGTCTGAATTAGAAAATCCGGCATCTCAGACCTGTGAGGTTGCATATAAGTCAATAGGAGAAGTCCCAATGATTTCTTGATGTGCGCTGGGTTTCGTGTAATACCCCGAAGTTTTTGGAGTTACAGAAAAAAAGCATAAGAAATCTGAGTTTTCGGGTGAAAAATCCCAAAAAATCGTGAAAAAATCCAAAAAAAATCGGATTTTTTCTCGCAAAGCAAATTTTCGGGAAAATGTAATAATAAACAAGCATAAAAAACCCAAGCGGATTCAATCGGAGTTTGTAGCAGAAAACGTTGAGATAAAATCAGATTTTGATAAATAACCCCCTATGTAAATGGGAACAACTAATTGAAAAGTCTATTCCTTTATACAAACTCACATATATGAGAAGGGGATGCCCAGAGACGTTTAATAAGTACTATATGTGATCTGCGAATAGATCTAGAACCCTAAAATGTAAGTAGCCCCCCCCATGATCACACTGAATGCTGACCTGGCAGGATAGGAACGGTGGGGAGGTAATAGTTCCAAGATAAAAATCAATGGAGTTGATGCCCAGAGATATAAATATATATATATTTGTTATTATACACTGCCCTCTTGTGATGATTTATAGAAATGTAGACACCGGGGCTGATTCACTATGGGTCGAATATCGAGGGTTAATTAACCCTCGATATTCGACTAGGAATTGAAATCCTTCGACTTCGAATATCGAAGTCGAAGGATTTAGCGCAAATCCTGCGATCGTACGATCGAAGGATAATTCCTTCGATCGAACGATTAAATCCTTCGAATCGAACGATTCGAAGGATTTTAATCCAACGATCGAAGGAATATCCTTCGATCAAAAAAAGTTAGGCAAGCCTATGGGGACCTTCCCCATAGGCTAACATTGACTTCGGTAGCTTTTATCTGCCGAAGTAGGGGGTCGAAGTTTTTTTTAAAGAGACAGTACTTCGACTATCGAATGGTCGAATAGTCGAACGATTTTTACTTCGAATCCTTCGATTCGAAGTTGTAGTCGAAGGTCAAAGTAGCCCATTCGATGGTCGAAGTAGCCCAAAAAACCTTCGAAATTCGAAGTTTTTTTACTTCGAACCCTTCACTCGAATTTAGTGAATCGGCCCCACCATGTTTGGTTTTGGTTTTATGGTTTTATTGAACATTTAGCAACATGTAACAAATTGATCAGACATATGTATGTAACATTATTTTCATGGGCGCGGTTGCTCGAATAAAAAGAGCTGGAAAAAAGGTAAAGAATATTAGGAAGCTTTTTCAAGTTTTAACATGCAAAAAAACCTAACATTTCCTTACTCTATCATCAAAATGGACACTGAAAAAGCATTTGTTAATATCCTCCAGGTTCATTTATTCGATTGTCTAAATTCAGTTGGTTTCAAGGACCCTTTTATAATTGTTTTGAATATTTATACTCTTCTCCTAAATCCCAAATAGTGAAGGCTAGAGATAAATATTTACCTTTTTGTATCTTCAAGATATCTTTAGCGCCACTCCTTACATTTTTTAATGAATCAGATATTTTTGAAGGGGTTCAGATTAATATTATTCAAATTAAAACCATGGTTTTTGCAGATGACGAGTTTTTTTCAGGGAAAAAATGTCAGGAAGGCTTTTAACATCTTCAAATCGGTCACTGGACCTCTGCCATTGACTTCTACATGAACTCTGAGTTGTTCAAACGGTCAAGCTATGATAAATTTTGAATTCGAGTTTGGATTATTCCCAACTTGAATTTGTGAGTTTTGGCCAAAAGTCCAACTCGAAAATTCAAATTTGAATTTACAATTCAAACCTTAATAAATCAGCCCATCTATGTTTTGTATTATGGAAACATATTTTTAGACAACTTAGCCTTGAACCATGATAAAGAGCTGTTACATTTACTGAATCTATTTATGTTAAAGTTTATCTCTCTTTACTGGATCAAGGAGGATGTACCTTCTATAGAAGAGATTCTTTCTTCCTTAAGTCAATTACGTTTTCAAGAAGCTCTTTGTTATTATTTCAAGAATGAGAAATTTAGCTCCCTTTTCTATCCTCTCTAGTGTAGTGATGGGCGAATTTCTCCCGTTTCGCTTTGCCAAAAAATTAGCGAATTTCCCACAACGCCAGTGTTAAAGTCAATAGGCATCTGAATAGCGTTGACACGCAGCGATTTTGACACAAGCAACTTTTTGGCAGTGAAACTCGCCGGAAATTCGCCGTGAATTTGCGCCAGGCGAATTTATTTGTCCATCACTAGTAGATATAGGGGCAAATTTACTAAAGGGCGAAGTGGCTAACGCTTGTGAAAATTCGCCAGCATGACATCATTTCGCCAATTTACTAACGGGTGCTGGCGTAAATTCGCTAGCCAAGTGGACCTACTCTAGCGCTTCTTTGCTCCCTTACACCAGGCGAAGTTGCGCTCTGGCGAAGGGACCTAACTACGCTAATTCAATAAGTTGCGGATTTTCGTGAACACTACCTCTTGCGCCAGACTTTACTTCGCCACCTCAGACCAGGCGAAGTGCAATAGAGTAGATAGAACTTGCTTCAAAAAAAGTTGAAATTTTTTCTAAGTCCCAAAAAACGCTGGCGTCTTTTACTTTTTTTAAGGGTGATACCTGTAGTACATTTTTTGTATTTTAACTTGGCACTGTATGCAAATTTGGCATTGTTAGCATAACTTCTATCCACTGATCGTAACATCGCTAGCGCAACTTCGGATCTGTAAATTGTGCGCAACTTCGGATCTTCGTGAATTTGCCCAACCCTGGCGAATCTACGCCTGTCGAAGTGCGGCGCAACTTCAGAGATAAGTAATTTTGCCCCATAGTCTCTATATATATATTTGCTCATCCTAAGAGGGATTTATTCGTTAATTTGGGATTTCACAGGAAATGTTGTTTAGTTAATTAATTCACCAGTTAGTTCCAGGAAATTAACTTTCCACTCGGCTTCTCTATTGCTCTGAAATTTCTAGTAATTTCTTTTTACAAATTTCTATTCTGTCTTTTGTAATTTTCAATCTGTCCTCGTTTAGATTTGTTTTCTCTTGTAAAATACAAATTCAGCTGTTCTGTTATCATTCTGGCATGTTGTTGATTAGGAATATTTCTAATGTATTCTCTGTCTCTGTAACTGGTTTGTTTATGGAAATGAATAAATATTTTACAAAAGGAAAACAATATGGTGTTGGTTAAAGGAAACACGTGTGCCGGTGCCATTCATTTTTCATTTGCACTGGGAGCAATGACGAGCTTTGTGGCTACTGCCATTTAGAGGGTTCAATGTGTGTCCAGCTTCAGCCTCCCATCTTTCTCAGTATTACTACATTAATATTCAGCTGTTTCCCACTCCAGTGTCATTGTTCAGCCTGACTTATTCTGCAGCCTTTTGTTACAGGTATCAGTTACGAGATTTCTATCACTGGACAATTCTGCATATGTTGCCACTGTATAAATAATATATAGATATAAGATGCAAATAAATGACATACCAACATTTCCTCCTCCAATAGTGTAAGTCTTGCCAGAGCCAGTCTGTCCATCCTTCCATTAATGACACCAAGGGACTCACTTATGAAAGGTCGGGTTGTTTTTTCCACGAAAAATTCGAGTTTTTTTTATAACTTCGCTTTATTAGAGGATATCAGTGAAAAACAGAATAACACAGTACACAAATAGTAGACCTTATACACACTCTGAAAAGTAAGGTCACCATAGTAAGTAGAAACAATATTCTGTAGATCAAGGTGCAGAAACACACATAAGAAGAGACCTCTATTGGCATCAACAACAAAAATAGAAAGAATAATGTAAGAAAAGAAAAAGAAAGTAGATCCAAAAAAAAAGGCATTCAGATAAAAAAAGTATAAAATTATACAAATATAATTAGAGCCTAACCCAGACAGCAGTCAGTCACAATGTAGCATTGACGGGTCAAGACTAGAAGTGAATATAGATATCATAATACAGTAACAATGTCACAGGGTGGAAGTTTGCCCTTGCCTGTAGGATAGCCATGGTGACCAGATTTCTTCATATTTTGAAATTCTGTGTTCATTACGAGCCGCCATGCGTTCCATAGCCGCTCTAACATCAACAGCAGCAATAAGTTGTTCTAATTGGATGGGGGGCCCCCTGGCTTCCAATATCTAGCTATTAAAGTCGTGGCAGAGTTAAATAAATGAAAGAGCAATTTCTTAGTAGGTCTGGGGATTTGATCTGGAAACAGCAGTAGGAGTGCCACCTGTGGCTCAAAAGGAATATTTATATGGAGATCTGTAGATATCAAACAGAATACCGACTTCCACAATTGTTGGGAGAGTGTACAGTCCCACCATAAATGTAGTAAGGTTCCAGTGACCCCACAGTTTTTCCAACATAACTGCGAGTGTGTAGGCGAGATCTTGTGTAGTCGCGTTGGGGTCATGTGCCATCTGTACAGCAATTTCTTATAAGATTCAATATGGTTTGTACACCTGGTCGTCCCAGACAATATCTGCATTGCTTCGTGCCACCGATCCACAGTGAAGGATAAGTTCAGGTCTCGTTCCCATTTTAACATGTAGGGATATTTGTAGTCCGGAGGATCCATGACCAAAAGTTTGTAGGCGTTAGAAAGAGTTCCTCTTGAGGACCATCCTGAGGCCGTAAGTCGCTCAAAGCTGGATTGTAGCGGGCAACTCTTATAGTTAGGTATGTGTGATAGCAACAGGTGCGTTATTCTCGTGTGGGTATATCTATCAGTGTCTGCAAGTTGGTATTTAGTCTGGAGTTCTTGAAACGGCATGTATTTGGTTATACTATAAAAATCTCTAACCAGATGCAATCCTTTAGATGCCCACGATTGTATAGGTAAGTCCTGCAAAAAAAATTGAAGGCTCAATAATGGAGTCCTGGGAGAGATAACTTTACCAGGGTCCAACTTTGCCCTTTCCTTCTCCCAAGTTCTCATTATCAACTCAGTTGTGGGCAGGGCTAAAGTCCGCTTAGGCCTAAGATTCGTTGGAGTCCACAATAGAAGGGGGATAGTAGTAGCGAGTGACTCTGCTGTTTCCAGATCTAACCATTGTCTGCAAAAGGCTGGACTATGCATTTTCATGGCCGTGTCCAATAATGCCGCTCTAAAATAGCTATTGATATTTGGAAGCCCCAATCCCCCAGCTGCAGCCGGTTGTTGTAATACTTTAGCCGCAGTACGCGGTTTCTGTCCCGCCCATATGAACACATTCATCTGTTTTTGCAATGATTTAATATAGTACGAAGGGAGGGCTATCTGTATAGTCCGAAAGAAATACAACATTTTTGGTAGGATAGACATTTTGGCAGCATTTATTCTACCCACCCAAGAAATGTACAGAGGTGTCCACTTAGTGTAGCTCTCTTGAATAGACTTCTGGAGACGGACATAGTTATACTTGAATAGCAGTTCAGGGTCTTTAGTAAGAGCAATTCCTAAATACGTAAGGTAAGTGTCTCTCCATTCAAATGAGTAATTACCTTGGAGTTGGTGCTTTACCTGCGTAGGGATATTAATGGGTAGTGGAAAAATTCTAGTTTTTGAGGGTAAAATAAAAAGCAAATTATTTGAGATTTATTTTACCCCGAACCTGGAAATAACTTAAATCCGAAAAACACACCATCTAAAACCTGGCGAGGTCATGTAGAAGTCAATGGCAGAGGTCCCTTGAACAATTTGAACATGTTAATAGCCTTCATGATGTTCGAGTTTTTTTCAGAGGGTTTCATCTAAAACTCAATAAATTCGACCGATTCGAGTTTTTTTCACCGAAAACTTGATTAATTTGAGTTTTCAGGTTGTTAATTCACTGAATCAAGTTTTTTCTTAAATTAGAAACAATTTCAGTTGTAATTTCCTTCAAGTTCTACAGACATCCTCCTGGGAAGAGCTCAAAGTCTTGCCAAAGTCAAATGTGAAGAGACGAACTTTCCAGACAATGACCTGCTGAACTTTGGGAATGAGCCGGACACACACCTGGGGGGTTATTTACTTAACTCCGAATGCAAAAATCACGAATTTTTTTTTTTAAATCAGACTTTTCAAAAAAGCCCTGAGGATGGAAAAGTCAGAATATAAAAATCCAGCATTTCAGACCTGTCGAGGTTGCATATGGGGAGAAGTCCCAATGATTTTTTGATCTGCGCTGGGTTTCATGCAATACCATGAAGTTTTCGGGGTTTTAGGGCGAAAATTTCCAGAAAAATCATGAAATTCGTGAAAACTGGATGAAAAAATAAATCGCGAAAATCCGATTTTTTTCGGAAAATGTAATAATAAATAAAACACCCGAGCGGATTTTAAAGGAGTTTGTAGCAGAAAATATCGAGATAAATCTGGACTTTGATAAATAACCCCCTAGTAATTGTGAAGGATCTCCTCGGACCCTCAAAAGCACCTTAACTGGAATTGGCTCACGGGCGCCATCTTCTTTTCTTCGGTCTTCTTTGGTAAGTAATCAGCGTATCGGCGCATGCACAGTTGGAACAGTCGTCAGGTTTTTAACAACTGCGCATGTGCCAGAATTGCCGGAAGAAGATCCGAAGATTACTGAAGAGCCGGAAGATGGCACTTGTGAGCTCCGCTGCTCTGAATCTGCAAAGAGAGATAAGTAAAGAGTTAGGGGCATTTACCAAAGGTAACAGCTAGGCTGGGGGGGAAGCAGGGAGGGGGTCTATGTAGGGTAGGGGGGAAGGGGTTTTTATAATTAAGGGTTTGGTTCTCCTTTAAGCAATTTAATTAAAGATTTTGGCCTAAATGACACATGGAGAATCTTCCAAAAATTCTATGTTCTATGCTAAAAAGCTTGTGGCAATATCTTCTGGGTTCATTTATTTGGATGTTTGAATATATTTGATTTTTAAGGCCCCTTTTATAATTTTGTAGAATACCTTTACTCTTCTCCCACATAATAAATAGTGGTGGCAGGTGAAAAATCTTTGACTTTTGGTATTTTTAAAGGGACTAGGCAAGGCTGTCCCTATTCCCCCCTTCTGTTTAATTTGCCAAAAATCTAATGTATATGTGTGAGAATGTACGCATGCGTCCTGTTTGGCGCAGGCGCGCTAATGCGTGTCGGCGTCTGACGCGGGACGCTGGCGACGGTCGCGGGCGCGGAGGCGCCGGCGACGATCGCGGGCGCAAGGACGTAGGCAGAAACGCCTGTGATGGACGTGCTGGTGTCAGTTCCGCGACGTCAGCGCAGAGACGCCAGTTTGGCGCCAAAGTATCTGTATTTAAACCCAAACCAGACTGAGATGCATTGCCTGGTTATTAGGTTGTTTGAACTGAAACCCTAGCGTCTTGAACTTTTGGATTCCTGATTATCGACCCTTGCCTGTACCCGGATTTGATTACTGCCGCCTGTCTCGACCTTCTTGCCTGTCTCATCGTTTACGAATCTTGCTGCCTGCCTTCTGACCTCGGACCTCCTGACCACGACTTTGCCTAATCCCTTGTACTTCGCTTATCGTCTCACTGGCTACTCTCCACAACCCTGCTCCCTGTTCCACTCCAGGTGGGTAGCGGTTGTGTGAGGCGCTTGTGGGTTCATTATCTTCTGCTCCAGCTCCTTCTACGACTGGATTATGCTGGTGAGTCTTGACATATATGTACCCTTTAAGAAACCCCGGTCCAATTAGATGTATTGGTGTGTAGACAAGATGCTCCCATCCTGAGAATTCTTCTCTAAGTTATACCAATAGCCCATATTGTTTAGCAAATGGCAAATAATAATATTTGTGTTTCTTTCATGGTGTATATGTGACATAGAGATGAGGATATACCTAGATGATAACATACTATTACTGGTGGCAGGAAACTACTGTATGACGGATACTGGAGACCACGGAGGAGACAGTGAGAAAGAAGTTATGGCTGCCCTGTTTTTGTACAGCTCCAATCTTCAGTCAGGAGCTGATACAGGTATGGTCACTGACAGACTGTATGGTATGGACAGAGAAGAATTTTCCTACATATAAAGACATCAGAAACCTTATTTATTTTATGCACGTAAATCCAACTGATTTGGAAAGACCTGTGTCTCCCAAAGCTGCAATTCTTTCCTAAAGTTTTTTAAATTTTTAGTAAAATTGCTAAAATGTAAAAAAAAATGACCACAAAGCTTTTAGTTTGCAGGATCGTATCTCCCATGGGTCATTAGGTATAGAGTTGGACTGGCTCACCAGGACACTGGGAAAATTCCTGGTGGGCCCCGTCCTTGTAGATTCTGGCCCCTGTATAGGCCAAATGTGAGTATGTGTCCCTTCAGATGTGTTACATCTCCAACATTCACTGGAGCTATTAGGCCACATTCTGTTTAGTTTAACTGGTGAGTAATGCCACGTTGTGGTCAATTTATAGATCACTTAATTATGCAGGGGTTTAAATATTTTACTTAAAATATTCTCAGGAAAAAATTCAATTCTTTTTCCCATGCCAAACAGAAGGGTATTGGGTTATGGGGAATGGTCTCGAGCAGAAGTTTCTAGGCTTTAGATACTGGTTTGTCAACCTCTGGGGATGACCACCAGTCATTATTACTGTATTCTACTTTATGATGTGTGGATGTTAATAGTGGTAACAAACTGCTTTACTGGCATTTGCTAGGATTTTATTGTCATTTACAGGACTACCTTCTTGGGACTCTTCTACTGGGCCTGTGACTGCAGTACCCCAATGATGACAGTTCTACAGAAGATGCTCCAACAACAAACCCTAAAAATTGCCCAGGGAGATGGAAAGCAGGCCTGGACTGGCAATCTGTGGGTTCTGACAAATGCCAGAGGGGCTGCTGTAAGATGTCTGTCTCTGTGTACCTGAAATGGTAGGGCTTATTTTGACTCTCAGTCCAGATCTGATGGAAAGACTTACATTTAGAAGGGCTCAGGGCTTTTGAATGAGTGAGTGAGGGTTAGGTAGAACACTGGTGACGTTCTGGTATAATTTGACATACCACCCCCCCAATATAGGGGTCCATTTTAATTGCTGGCAGAATAAATCACCCAAGGCACACGGGTGACCAGTGGACTGATAAATGAGCCTAACCTAGAAGCATTGGGCTCCATGATTACTGATGGTGTCCCTGGTCTTCAAAGAGGGACAAATGATAGAACTCACCCCACTGTTAAACTGAATGGGAATGGCCTGCAAGTCTTGGGTCCTGTCTTGTAACAGGCACATATCCCTCAAAATGTATCACCGCAACTACATACATAATAGCAGAGGCTGAAAAAGTCTCATCCATAGAGTTCAACCTTTTATGTCTAAATAAAACCTGCACGACTGCTACTTGGTACTGACTGTCCCTCGCTAGGACCCGGCCCTTACAGTGACTCTGAATGACTTAGTATTGGGGCCAATTCGTAAACCTAAGCCTAAGCCAAATATTCCAAATCTAGTTCCAAATCATAATTTAACAGTGTAGCTGATTAAAGGGCTATACATTTAAATACAAGAATTAAGATTCTCCAACCCATTTCTTTTGGTCTAGTATCGGTTATTTCTAGGCCTTTATGTGGTTTAGACATTCTTACTAACTGCACCCATGCCCACCAATCCCCTGGCACCAGGACTGCAAACTAATCTGCAACTGCCCAACAGACACTGAGCTGACACTTGTCTTAAATTGAATGGAAGTCTCATACACAGATTATACTGAATAGAAAGTGAAATGACTTCTATAATTCATCATCCAAAGGAGAATCTTATTTCAGGGCAGAATCAGACATGACTGTCGGGGGGGGGGTGAAAGTGCCAAGAGGTCACATTAAACAGTAAATTAAACCATTTACTGAAGAAGAAATTGATAAATGAACAAATGTGATGGGATGAAATAGTATTGCCCTTTTCTCTCTCTCATTCCCGGATATGGGGGTTTCCTGTTTAATAATATTCATATTTTCTCTTGCTTGTGGCTAAACGCTGTGAAATATGTTGGCGCTCTATAAATACATGTTAATAAGGGGTCCCAGCTCTGAGACACTGAGTTGGGAGTTTGATGAAATGGTTGTGATGCAGTATGTACATTCCTTATTAAAATGACCAATTCATAAAAAGAAATGTGGAGGGAGAGTAGTCTGAATTGGGTTGGGGCAGTTCAAATTGTGATCATTTTGGCACAAGATTTGAAAGACCAAGGGAAAAGAAAACATTTGGCACAAGTATTAAATTTAAAAGAAAAAAAGACATGAACCAGAGCCAAAACGGGATTGAGGGAATGAGTCAGAATAGATGCAAACTGGTACCTGGGGGAGCAGACAGAAGGCAGAAGTATTAGGGAAACCAGTGTAAAATGGATTATATACAGGGAGGAGACACCAGTTAGGTTGTGCTGGTTATACTCATGTTACCTGGGGCAACGGACAAATCCGGTTCAGTGTTGATAAATACAAGGTTATTCACCTTTAGAATGAACATAAATGTGACTCCAAAGCTATGAAAGTTGTGATAATCATAAATTAAAAACCACTGTTTATTATAACATTGAAAAACAAGTGGCTGCTGTGTAATGATTCCTAACGTGTTTCGGGAACACCCCTTAATCATAGGCTATGCACTGCAGAGGCTTCTACCCAATCAGGACAAGGAACCTCCAATACAGCCGATCACAATAGAATAAGCACCAATCAAAACCAGTTGTTCCTCATATGCAAATATTTGGCTGGCTAGATGAAAGGAAGGTTTTTTTGGGGCAAATGATGGGATATTTGGAAAATTTCCTGATATTAATCATTTGTAATGTGTGATTTTAATTAGAATTGTTGAGAAGGAAAGTGGCAGAAGAATTGTGGGTGAGTGACAAAGTCTCCCTATGTAGGGCTCCCCCTGAATATTGGGTGATATATATAGAAGGTTATTGGGGGAGTGGATAGATGTGGAGGGAAGCTCAGTGCTGAGGCTACAGACAGAGTGCTGGGGGTCACTCAGTGAGTGTGACTCAGGGAAGGTCTGAGATTAGAGCCCCTTGCTGCTCTCACAGGGCATCACTTGGATGAAGTGAGTGGGTACTCAGAAAGCTTGGCTCTGATTGGCCAGTGAGTGCAAAAGATGCAGTGAGTGCTCCTGGGTTGAGCTCCTGTAGATGCAAAGGCATCAGGCTTGGCACTGCCCACAGCTGGCACATTCAAGCTCAATGGCTGAGAGGGAACTGCCCCAACCCAATTCAGACTACTCTCCCTCCACATTTCTTTTTATGAATTGGTCATTTTAATAAGGAATGTACATACTGCATCACAACCATTTCATCAAACTCTCAACTCAGTGTCTCAGAGCTGGGACCCCTTATTAACATGTATTTATAGAGCGCCAACATATTTTGCAGCACTTAGCCACAAGCGAGAGAAAATATGAATATTATTAAACAGGAAACTATTCTCCCTCATTTCCTCCATCCCATTTTGACTCTGGTTCATGTTCACTTTTTTAAATTTAAAACTTGTGCCAATTTTTTTCTTTGTCCTTGTGCCAAAATTATCAAAATTCTGGTTGGCTTTCATAGTCTTCCTCCTGAGTTCCCTTAAGACCTCCAAGATTCTGAGGTCACTTCCAATCCCTCTCAATCCTTAAGTGTCATAAAAAAATGGTACTTCTCTTCCCTTCCCTGGCACACTATCAGTATTTATATACCTGCCCATCTTTGGAGCCCGGAAATGGACTAAGCAGGAGATAATGTATAAATATCCACTGCTGGAGGCAGAAATGGGACATAGTAAGGTGTGGGCAGATGGCAGAGTTTGGCCCAAACCTACTCGTGACCCACAAAGTATGTGTAAATGCCAATAGTGGTAACAAACTGCTGCACTGGCATTTGATAGGATTTTTTTTGTCTTTTTTAAAGGCCTACCCAAGAGGGGACTCTTCTACTGGGCCTGTGACTGCAGTACCCCAATGATGACAGTTCTACAGAAGATGCTCCAACAACAAACCCTAAAAATTGCCCAGGGAGATGGACTGGCAATCTGTGGGTTCTGACAAATGCCAGAGGGGCTGCTGTAAGATGTCTGTCTCTGTGTACCTGAAATGGTAGGGCTTATTTTGACTCTCAGTCCAGATCTAATGGAAAAACTTACATTTAGAAGGGCTCAGGGCTTTTGAATGAGTGAATGAGGGTTAAGAACACTGGTGAAGTTCTGGTTTAATTTGGCATTCCCCCCCCCCCCCATATTGGGGTCCATTGTACTTGCTGGCGGAACAAATCCATACCTCCTAACATTTTGGAAGTAAAAAGAGGGACAAAAAATGTTTTTCCCGCATGTAGCCACACCCCCTAATTACCATGTTTGTTTTACAAAATTTGGCAGGTTATGAAAGTTTGAAAATATTTCTCCTTATCTAAACTGTGTTTTTGTGTCTCAAAATTGTTACAAAGTATCTTATTTGCACCTGTTAGCTGTTCTGGGCTCTCTGCTTAAAGCCAATTAAGTGAGAAACTTTGTTTCTTTTTCTGGCTGTTCAGTGCAGAGAAAAGAGGGACTTTCCAGTACAAATGAGGGACTGAGGGTTGAGCTGTCAAAAGAGGGACTGTCCCTCCGAAAAAGGGACAGTTGGGAGGTATGCAAATCACTCATGGCACACAGGTGACCAGTGAACTGATAATTGGGCCTAACCTTGAAGCATTGGGCTCCATGATTACTGGTGGTGTCCCTGGTCTTCAAAGAGGGACAAATGATAGAACTCACCCCACTTTTAAACTGAATGGGAATGTCCTGCAAGTCTTGGGTCCTGTCTTGTAACAGGCACATTGTAACAATCTTGTATAGTGAGAGGTACCTTTGGAGGCTTTCTGCTGCAGAAGGCAACAAGGAAGTGCGTGACAAGTCCGAAATCATGGTACCGGCAGGGATAAAGAAGAGGCGTAGTAAGGGTCAGGTGAAGAGTTCAAGGCAGGCAGCGATATTCATAGTCAAAGATCAGGCAGAAGTCAAAACCAGAATATCAAAAGACAGGAAAACGCTTGAGCAGGAACAGATAAACTGAAGCCAGCTTGGGCATTCCCAAAATGTTGGATTAGCCTTTTAAAGATGATTTGGTGCCAAAAATTCTAATCCGGCACCCCTCAGTGACATCATGACGCTCAGCATCATGACACAGACTTCAAACACCAGCGTCAGCAGAGCCAAGAACTCGGAATTGAGCGACTGCACACCGCAGACTGCAGAATCTTCTACCTAATCAGGACTAGGAACCTCCAATACAGCTGATCATAATAGAATAAGCACCAATCACAATCAGTTGTTCCTCATATGCAAATATTTGGCTGGCTAGAGGAAAGGAAGGCTTGTTTGGGGCAAATGATGGGATATTTGGGAAATTTCCTGATATTAATAATTTCTAATCTGTGATTTTAATTAGAATTGTTCAGAAGGAAAGTGGCAGAAGAATTGTGGGTGAATGACAAAGTCTCCCTATGTAGGGCTCCCCCTGAATATTGGGGATATATATAGAAGGTTATTGGGGGAGTGGATAGATGTGGAGGGAAGCTCAGTGCTGAGGCTACAGACAGAGTGCTGGGGGTCACTCAGTGAGTGTGACTCAGGGAAGCTCTGAGATTAGAGCCCCTTGCTGCTCTCACAGGGCATCACTTGGATGAAGTGAGTGGGTACTCAGAAAGCTTGGCTCTGATTGGCCAGTGAGTGCAAAAGATGCAGTGAGTGCTCCTGGGTTGAGCTCCTGTAGATGCAAAGGCATCAGGCTTGGCACTGCCCACAGCTGGCACATTCAAGCTCAATGGCTGAGAGGGAACTGCCCCAACCCAATTCAGACTACTCTCCCTCCACATTTCTTTTTATGAATTGGTCATTTTAATAAGGAATGTACATACTGCATCACAACCATTTCATCAAACTCCCAACTCTGTGTCTGCTGCACTGGCATTTGCTAGGATTTTATTGTCCTATTTAAAGGGCTACCCAAGAGGGGACTCTTCTACTGGGCCTGTGACTGCAGTACCCCAATGATGACAGTTCTACAGAAGATGCTCCAACAACAAACCCTAAAAAATTTCCTAGGGAGATGGAAAGCAGGCCTGGACTGGCAATCTGTGGGTTCTGAGAAATGCCAGAGGGGCCTGTCTTCTTGTACCTGAAATGGTAGGGCTTATTTTGACTCTCAGTCCAGACCTGATGGAAAGACTTACATTTAGAAGGGCTCAGGGCTTTTGAATGAACGAGTGAGGGTTAAGCAGAACACGGGTGACCAGTGGACTGATAATTGAGCCTATCATAGAAGCATTGGGCTCCATGATTACTGATGGTGTCCCTGGTCTTCAAAGAGGTTCAATGATAGAACTCACTCCACTTATCTCGTTATTAGGAACCTTGTATAATGAGAGGTACCTTTGAATGCACTGGTGTTTATTTATGTGGTTTAGACATTCTTACTAACTGCACCCATGCCCACCAATCCCCTGGCACCAGGACTGCAAACTAATCTGCAACTGCCCAACAGACACTGAGCTGACACTTGACTTACAGTGAATAGACGTCTCCTACACAGATTATACTGAATAGAAAGTAAAAATGACTTCTTTAATTCATCATCCAAAGGAGAATCTTATTTCAGGGCAGAATCGGACATGACTGTCGGGGGGGGGGGGGTGAAAGTGCCAAGAGGCCACATTAAACAGTAAATTAAACCATTTGCTGAAGAAGAAATTGATAAATGAACAAATGTGATGGGATGAAATAGTATTGCCCTTTCCTCTCTCTCATTCCTGAATATGGGGGTTTCCTGTTTAACAATATTCATATTTTCTCTCACTTGTGGCTAAGTGCTGCGAAATATGTTGGCGCTCTATAAAGTTTTTTTTTGTCCAGGTAAGTTTTATTTGTACAACAATTGCAGGTACAACAATGGCATCACAAAAGAACAGTTCAGCTGTTTACAATCAGTGTAAAAAAGCATAAAATGATCATATACATCCATAAATCTTACAATGGCATACACATATTTAAGTCTAAACACTTTCCAGTATCCATAGCTGCCAGACAGAAAGGTGTTGTCTGACTGTACCATTTTTCCTAGCAATCAAATGTTCTACTGCCTGTGTTTCCTGAATCGATTTTTCCCATTCCGGGTAAGTAGGTGGGATCCTTTCCTTCCAGTGTTGTGCAATAAGTCTACGGGCCTGGAACAACAGTTTAAGCATGACTTTTTTGGCTGGGCGAGTTAGCTGGTTGGGAGGATCCATCCCCATAAGGTACCATTTGAATCCAGCGGGATCTGAACCCCCAACACTTTAGTAATTCTCTCTTGTATTGCTAGCCAGTATGGTTTTATTTTGCTACATGACCAGAAGGTATGTAATAACGTCCCCTCTTCCTGGTTACATCTTAAACACATGGGGGAAATCTCCGGGTTAAGTTTGTGTAGAAGAGTTCTTGTGTAGTAAGCCCTATGGATAAAATATAGTTACAATAGTCTATATTTATATATGGGAGAGATCAATAGGGGGGTTAGAAGCACTTGATCCCATTGGTCATCTGTTATCTATTCAATATCAGTTTCCCATCTCTGACTTTCAATGGGGATCTTTATATTATGGGTGTCATGAGGGCTCTATAAAACATTGGTATTTTGTGACCAGTTTGTTCCTGCTTGAACACTTCTACCACTGAGGATACAGACAACTGAGTGTTTCTAAAATTGAGGGATCGTTGCGCCGCTTTCTGAATTTTATAGTAGGTAAACCATTGTGAGTTAGGTACGGAGTAGGTCTCTTTTAAGTGGGCGAAGGAGGCTATACCCTGATTGGTCCATACCTGCCCTAGGATATAAATGCCAGCTTCCAACCAGGATTTAGGTGGGGTTAGCTCATCAAGTGGGGCAAGCTTTTTATTACACCAAAGTGGTGTAAGTGGGCCTAGATTCTCGGCTTTAATAGTATGGTTTGCCAAGGTGAGAATGTACCTCTAGGAAATTAGTTTTGGGTTATTAATGGGTTTAGAACACCCTGGGCTTGTAGTCTCTAAAGCAGGGATCCCCAACCTTTAGAACCTGTGAGCAACATTCAGAAGAAAAAGGAGTTGGGGAGCAACACAAGCATGAAAAATGTTCTTGGGGTGCCAAATAAGAACTGTGATTGGCCATTTGGTAGCCCCTATGTGGATTGTCAACCTACATTGAGACTCTGTTTGGCAATGCACCTGGTTTTTATACAACCAAAACTTGCCTCCAAGCCTGGAATTCAAAAATAAGCTCCTGCTTTGAGGCCGCTGAGAGAAACATTCAAGGGGTTGGAGAGTGACATGTTACTCACAAGCTACTGGTTGGGGACCACTGCTCTAAAGCATGTATTGGAGGTAGGTCTGTCTGCAGTGCCTCCTGCCAAAGCTGGTATAGTGCCTCCTCTTTATCTGAATGTCTAAGGGTCTATACTTGTAGCTGTGATGCCAGATAATAAAGCTGCATATCCGGTAGGGCCATTCCCCCTAATTCTTTTGGCCTGTGAAGGGTTGCAATTGTCACGATCGCCGCCCGGAGCAGTACCAGGAGCTCCGGGCGGCGCGTCCTCCCCTGCCGGCGTCGCTCCCAAAATGGCGGCGCCCATGGCCACCACGTGGGTAGCGGCGCTGGCGCGATGACGTCAGCGCGTCGACGCAAGGACGCCGATGACGTCACTATGGCGCCAAATTCAAATATAAAAGCCCTACCAAGACGCCAGAATGGCGCCCAAGTATAGGATTTGTTTCTGTGTGTTTCCTGGGTTTCCTGTCTGCTATTTTGAGACTAATCTTGTTCCTGTTTGTTGCCGACCTCTTGCCTGGGCTTTGCTGATTATTCTGCCTGCCCTTGAACCCTTGCCTGGACTCTGATAAATCTTCTGGTTTACCCCTTTTGGACACCGCGACCTTGACTCCCTTGTGGGCTTCCTCCTTGATCCTTGATCCTTACCCCATATAAACTGCCTAAAGATCTGTGTTAGCTCAGTAAAAAAGGGCTTTTGTATTTTAATAGGTGCCTGCCATAACATATACTAAATTTTTACGGCTATCACCATTTTAATGAGCTGTATACGCCCTGTTGGGCCCAATGGAAGTTGTTTCCAGACTTGAAATTTATCACAAGACCATTGTAGCAGAGGGGCAATGTTATGCATATAAAATGCTGATACTGGTAAGGCCACCTTGACTCCCAGATATGTGAGAGGCTTTCTGTAAAGAGATTGTTGTGGGAAATTTATAGTTTTCAAGTCAATCAGGAATAAGGAGGACTTAGCCTGGTTTGTTTGTAGACCTGAGACTTCTCCAAATTCTTTAGTAAGGACCAGTAGTGCCTCGAGTGAACCCAGGGTGTCCCCTAAGTACACTAATGTGTCATCTGCATATTTTTTTACTTTTTCCTCTCGTTTACCCGTTCGGAGCCCCCTGATGTGTGGGTTTTGCCTAATTGCAAGCCCCTGTGGTTTGATTGCTAGGGCAAAGAGCATGGGCTACAGAGGACACCCCTGACGGGTGCCTCTGGTTAGTTCAAATCTGCTGGTCTGGGAGGAGTTAACTCTCAAGGAAGCAATTGGGGCTTCGTACAGAATTTGAGAAAGCGAAGTAAAGTATGGGCCAATACCAAAGGCCTTCAGTACTTTCCATAAATATGCCCACTCCACCGTGTCAAATGCTTTTGCCACATTCAAGGCTGCAATTTCTCTCTGGCCCGAGTTAACATGATCTATAGTGAGATTTAACATGAGTCTTCTAACATTATTAGCTGTCGTTTTCCCTGGGATAAACCCTGTTTGCTCTTCAGTGACCATATGCTTTGATTACCTGCGCTAGCCGTCTGGCCAAAACCTTAGCCAGTACTTTAACGTCAGCCGTGAGAAGAGATATAGGCCTGTATGAGTCTGGGCCCGTTAAGTCTTTGCCCTGTTTAGCAAGTAGTATAATTGTGGCCTCATACATGGACTCTGGGAGTGACTTTTTTTGCAGGGCAAACTCATATGTTCTTTGAAGGAGAGGTGCCAAAGTAGCCACGTGCCTCTTTTAAATCTCTATGGGCAACCTGTATGCACTTGGTGCTTTACCCACTGGGAACTATTTAGCTGACCCCTTACATATGCTTTGAAGGAATCCCATAAAACATTCAGGTCCGTAGTACTAGCATTGATTTGAAAAAATTCCTATAACAACCCCTCGTGCTCTTTATCGTTATCCTGAATTTTTATCCTGAATTTTTAACCAAACTGGGTTCAGTGCCCACCTGTTCTACAGCTGCGGCTTATCCAATGTAAGGGTAAGCTCTAAAGGAGAGTGATCTGTTATACCTCTAGGAAGTTTTCCGCCCTTGTAATACATGCAGGAGAGATATCATTCACAAAAGCAAAGTCAATTCTGGACAGTACTAAGTGTGAAGCTGAAAAACAAGAGTATTGCCTATCAAGCGGGTGTAAATGTCTCCATACTTCAGTGAGCCCCACACCTTTTACCAATTCAGATAAATTAGAGTGTGCATCTAGCCCTCCATGTGGGTGAATCCGTAGCCTATCTAGCTCAGTGTCAAGCAAGGTATTAAAGTCCCCAGCTGCTATAACCCGTGCATGGGGGTGCTGGGCCATAAATTGAGTTAGTTGTCTGACACAAGTGGGTTTATAAGGAGGTGGGATGTATATATTAGCAACTATATATTCATGATGGAAAACACTAGCATGCATAAAAAGATATCTCCCCTTGGCATCTGATTGAATCTCCAGTAATTGGAAGGGGATATGTTTGGCCGCCAGAATCGCTACTCCTGAGGAGTGTGTGCTATATGTTGCATGGAAGTGCCAGCCTACCCAGGGTTTCTTTAGAGCAAGTATTTTGCTACCTGACAGGTGCGTTTCTTGCAAGAGTGCAATGGCCACACCCCTTCACCTCAGGTAGTCCATTACCAGCCTTCTTTTAATGGGATGGTTCATACCCTTCACATTCCAACTAATCAGGTTTAAAGTCATGGTGGCTTTTGTCTCAAGGGGGACTGAACTTGTGTATCTGCATTGTTATTGACTTTACCTTTCCTGAACATGTCCTGAGCATAGATAGAAACATTTTCAAAAACAAACAGTAAGCATTTCCCTAACCCTCCCTTTCTACCCATTTCCCCAACCGTAGGTAGAATGTTTCCCATAACCTTAAGTGAGGGGTCACTCCGGGGTGGCCAAAACAGTAAACTTAAACTGAGCTAAAAGAGAAGCAACTTGAACAGCTCCATACGGTGCCCTCCCTCCTTTGTCCAGATATTCATTGACAGCGTACCCAGTTAGGTCCAACATGCATATTATACCCCTGGGTACATTAGATAATCATACGGCCCAGATGACAAATAAATGAGAAACAGGTTATTGTATGCCTTAGTGGCTCTTACGTCCAATCCTGTGCAGGGATCCAAGGACTAACTCATAGCAGGGATTTTTAAGAAAGGTATAGGGTCAAGCAAAAAATAAATAAAAAAAAACCTATTTTTGTACAGTAATAATAGAGGCACAAGAGTCATCAGTTTTGTGGGGCCGTTACTTCCGAATGATACTGGGTCAAGACGAGGAGAGAGTGCCAGCAAGAAAAAGTAAAAAACAAAACAAACAAACACCGGGACCTGTTACTGCGGATTCGGGTGCTCTGGATCTCCCCTACGCCCACTGTGGTCAAGCCAATCATTAAGGTCTCGTGGAGAGGTGAAGAAGTTGGTAGTTCCATCAACGGAGATCCTCATACGTGCTGGGTACATCATGGAGTACTGTAAATTGATTCCCTCAATCGCCTCTTGCTGTCTGCGAATTGAGCCCCCTGTTTTTGTATTTCCGCTGAAAAGTCCGCATTTATGGACACATTGCCAGCTTAAAAATGTAATGCTGCCTTTTTCTCTAGCCAACCTTAAAAATTTGTCCCGATCTCTTGCATTCAGCAGGCGCACAATCAATGGTCTCACAGGTGTCCCGGGAGGCCCGCGTTTGGTAGGGATCCTGTGGGCCCTCTCAATGGCTTTCCCACAATGGGAAAGCCCACAAATCTCAAGTTGTTTTGATGGAGCCTATTCTCCATATCATCTGCTTTATGCTGGGCCTGTTTCAGGGACTGCTGTAGCTGTTGTATCGAGTTAGGTAATGGCAAGCATGTATCTTCTAGCATGCTAATCCGCTGCTCTGCCATTTTGGCCCTTTCCCTGATTTTCTGCATATTGTGTTTAATAATGGAAAGATCTACCTTGATCTACTCTGTTGTGGCCGTAATCAGGGAAGCACAGGTTTCTCTTGTGGAGCGGATCTCCGCCAACACGTCAGAGAGTGTGGGTTCTGCCATCTCCGGCTGGAGGCTAGAGGGAGAGGCGCCATCTTGCGCTGACCTTTCCTCTCTGGCAACTTTCCCAACTTCGCTCCGCCTCTGAGGCCGTTTTTGAGCTTGGTTCTGGCCCATCAGGTGTCTGGGGGTAGCTGGTGCCAGGGGTGCTCCACTGCACCTGGGATTTGCAGATCAACCAGGTAAATCAGGATATTTAGGAGTTTGGGCACAGGAGCTCTTTACAAGCGACTGCTCACATCAGGTTAACCACGCCCCTGGCGCTCTATAAATACATGTTAATAATGGGTCCCAGCTCTGAGACACAGAGTTACGAGTTTAATGAAATGGTTGTGATGCAGTATGTACATTCCTTATTAAAATGACCAATTCATAAAAAGAAATGTGGAGGGAGAGTAGTCTGAATTGGGTTGGGGCAGTTCCCTCTCAGCCATTGAGCTTGAATGTGCCAGCTGTGGGCAGTGCCAAGCCTGATGCCTTTGCATCTACAGGAGCACTCACTGCATCTTTTGCACTCACTGGCCAATCAGAGCCAAGTTTTCTGAGTACCCACTCACTTCATCCAAGTGATGCCCTTCGAGAGCAGCAAGGGGCTCTAATCTCAGACCTTCCCTGAGTCACACTCACTGAGTGACCCCCAGCACTCTGTCTGTAGCCTCAGCACTGAGCTTCCCTCCACATCTATCCACTCCCCCAATAACCTTCTATATATATCCCCAATATTCAGGGGGAGCCCTACATAGGGAAACTTTGTCACTCACCCACAATTCTTCTGCCACTTTCCTTTTGAACAATTCTAATTAAAATCACATATGCAAAATGATTAATATCAGGAAATTCTCCTAATATCCCATCATTTGCCCCAAACAAACCTTCCTTTTATCAAGCCAGCCAATTATTTGCATATGAGGAACAACTGGTTGTGATTGGTGCTTATTCTATTATGATCAGCTGTATTGGAGGTTCCTTGTCCTGATTGGGTAGAAGATTCTGCAGTCCATAGCCTATGATTAAGGGATGTTCCTCAGCAGCCACTTGTTTTTTAATGTTATTATAAGCATTAGTTTTTAATTCATGAGGCAGTGTGCCTTCATTTTTTCCTTTTTTAGTTTTGTACTTCCATACAGTATCTAGGGATTCGTATAACCAGATAATACCAATTTACCCCACTTCCTTCCTCTACACAGATTGATCATGAAAATTTTTCCAGATTTACCACTACTTTGGAGTCATATTTATGTTTGTTCTACTGGTGAATAACCTTGTATTTATTAATAATGAACCGGATTTGTCCATTGCCCTGGGGTAACATGATTATAACCAGCACAACCTAACTGGTGTCTCCTCCCTGTATATAATCAATTTTACACTGGTTTCCCTAATACTTCTGCCTTCTGTCTGCTCCCCCAGGCAGCATCGATTCTGGGGCTGCTGCCGCCTGAGGGAGCAGCCCAGATGCCAACCCCCTCCTCTCTCGCTCCGCACTTAAAAATTTGCGTTGGAGCCGGTTTAAGGGGGCAGTTTCGCTAGTGCATTGAGCGCAATAGTGCTCTTTGCACTACCAGAGCCAAATTTCTGGGTTAAAACCAGGAAGTTCGGCTCTTAAAGTTACAAGAGGCGGCTTTTTTACCTCCATTCCACCAATAGATTCCAACAGTCGTTCCTCATATGCAAATGTTTGGCTGGCTAGATGAACAGAAGGTTTGTTTGGGGCCAATGATGGGATATTTGGGAAATTTCCTGATATTAATCGTTTGTAATGTGTGATTTTAATTAGAATTGTTCAGAAGGAAAGTGGCAGAAGAATTGTGGGTGAGTGACAAAGTCTCCCTATGTAGGGCTCCCCCTGAATATTGGGGATATATATAGAAGGTTATTGGGGGAGTGGATAGATGTGGGAGGGAAGCTCAGTGCTGAGGCTACAGACAGAGTGCTGGGGGTCACTCAGTGAGTGTGACTCAGGGAAGGTCTGAGATTAGAGCCCCTTGCTGCTCTCACAGGGGCATCACTTGGATGAAGTGAGTGGGTACTCAGAAAGCTTGGCTCTGATTGGCCAGTGAGTGCAAAAGATGCAGTGAGTGCTCCTGGGTTGAGCTCCTGTAGATGCAAAGGCATCAGGCTTGGCACTGCCCACAGCTGGCACATTCAAGCTCAATGGCTGAGAGGGAACTGCCCCAACCCAATTCAGACTACTCTCCCTCCACATTTCTTTTTATTAATTGGTCATTTTTATTAGGAATGCACATACAGCATCACAACCATTTCATCAAACTCTCAACTCAGTGTCTCAGAGCTGGGACCCCTTAGCCACAAGAAAAACAGAAAATATGAATCCATTCTGCCTCATTCCCTCCATCACATTTTGGCTCCGGTTTGTGTTCACTTTTTTAAATTCAAAATTTGTGCCAATTTTTTTCTTGGTCTTTCAATTTTTTTGCCAAAATTATCACAATTCTTGTTGGCTTTCATAGTCTTCCTCCTGAGTTCCATTAAGATTCTGAGGTCACTTCCAATCCCTCTCAATCCTTAAGTGTCATAAAAAACTTGGTACTTCTCTTCCCTTCCCTGGCGCATTCAGTATTTATATACCTGCCCATCTTTGGAGACACGGCAAAGGACTAAGCAGGAGAGAATCTATAAATATCCACTGCTGAGGCAGAAATGGGACATAGTAAGGTGTGGGCAAATGGCAGAGTTTGGCCCAAACCTACTCGTGACCCACAAAGTATGTGTAAATGCCAATAGTGGTAACAAACTGCTGCACTGGCATTTGTTAGTATTTTATTGTCCTATTTAAAGGGCTACCCAAGAGGGGACTCTTCTACTGGGCCTTTGACTTCAGTTCCCAGTGATGACAGTTCTACAGAAGATGCTCCAACAACAAACCCTAAAAAATTGTCTAGGGAGATGGAAAGCAGGCCTGGACTGGCAATCTGTGGGTTCTGACAAATGCCAGAGGGACTGCTGTAAGATGTCTGTCTCTGTGTACCTGGAATGGTAGGGCTTATTTTGACTCTCAGTCCAGACCTGATGGAAAGACTTACATTTAGAAGAGCTCAGGGCTTTTGAATGAGTGAGTGGGGGTTAAGTAGAACACTGGTGAAGTTCTGGTATAATTTGGCATTCCCCCCCCCCAAATTGGGGTCCATTTTACTTGCTGGCAGAACAAATCACTCAAGGCACACGGGTGACCAGTGGACTGATAAATGAGCCTAACCTAGAAGCATTGGGCTCCATGATTACTGGTGGTGTCCCTGGTCTTCAAAGAGGGACAAATGATAGAACTCACCCACTTTTAAACTGAATGGGAATGGCCTGCAAGTCTTGGGTCCTGTCTTGTAACAGGCACATTGTAACAATCTCGTTATTAGGAACCTTGTATAATGAGAGGTACCTTTGAATACACAAGTGAACCCTGTGGGTTCCAGTGTTTATTTAGGTGGTTTAGAGAGGCCACATTAAACAGTAAATTAAACCATTTGCTGAAGAAGAAATTGATAAATGAACAAATGTGATGGGATGAAATAGTATTGAAGCAGTGCAGGACCACGCACACCCTATGGAAGAGAAGAGACGCCTGGTGCACAAGGGTAGAGGCTCGGCCACCTCACAACAGGATACAGATCAGCAACATCCGATGGCATTTTAATTTATGAAATTTCTTTTCCCCGAAACGTTGCATTTGCAATCCGTAAATAAAGAATTTTTCGGAAGAATTCCTGTAGTCCTGTGTGCCCTCGGATGTTGCTGATATGAAATAGTATTGCCCTTTTCTCTCTCTCGTTCCCGGATATGGGGGTTTCCTGTTTAATAATATTCATATTTTCTTTCGCTTGTGGCTAAATGCTGCAAAATATGTTGTCGCTCTATAAATACATGTTAATAAGGGGTCCCAGCTCTGAGACACTGAGTTGGGAGTTTGATGAAATTTTTGTGATGCAGTATGTACATTCCTTATTAAAATGACCAATTAATAAAAAGAAATGTGGAGGGAGAGTAGTCTGAATTGGGTTGGGGCAGTTCCCTCTCAGCCATTGAGCTTGAATGTGCCAGCTGTGGGCAGTGCCAAGCCTGATGCCTTTGCATCTACAGGCGCTCAACCCAGGAGCACTCACTGCATCTTTTGCACTCACTGGCCAATCAGAGCCAAGCTTTCTGAGTACCCACTCACTTCATTCAAGTGATGCCCTGTGAGAGCAGCAAGGAGCTCTAATCTCAGACCTTCCCTGAGTCACACTCACTGAGTGACCCCCAGCACTCTGTCTGTAGCCTCAGCACTGAGCTTCCCTCCACATCTATCCACAACCCCAATAACCTTCTATATATATCCCCAATATTCAGGGGGAGCCCTACATAGGGAGACTTTGTCACTCACCCACAATTATTCTGCCACTTTCCTTCTGAACAATTCTAATTAAAATCACATATGCGAAATTATTAATATCAGGAAATTCTCCTAATATCCCATCATTTGCCCCAAACAAACCTTCCTTTCATCTAGCCAGCCAATTATTTGCATATGAGGAACGACTGGTTGTGATTGGTGCTTATTCTATTATGATCAGCTGTATTGGAGGTTCCTAGTCCTGATTGGGTAGAAGATTCTGCAGTCCATAGCCTATGATTAAGGGATGTTCCTCAACAGCCACTTGTTTTTTAATGTTATAATAAACATTGGTTTTTAATTCATGAGGCAGTGTGCCTTCATTTTTTCCTTTTTTGGTATTGTACTTCCATACAGTATCTAGGGATTCATATAACCAGATAATACCAATTTACCCCACTTCCTTCCTCTACACAGATTGATCATGAAAATTTTTCCAGATTTACCACTGCTTTAATAACTTTGGAGTCACATTTATGTTTGTTCTACTGGTGAATAACCTTGTATTTATTAATAATGAACCAGATTTGTCCATTGCCCAGGGGTAACATGATTATAACCAGCACAACCTAACTGGTGTCTCCTCCCTGTATATAATCAATTTTACACTGGTTTCCCTAATACTTCTGCCTTCTGTCTGCTCCCCCAGGCAGCGCCGATTCTGGGGCTGCTGCCGCCTGAGGCAGCAGCCCAGATGCCAACCCCCTCCTCTCCCGCTCCGCACCTCGGGTTTAAGGGGGCAGTTTCGCTAGTGCATTGAGCGCAATAGTGCTCTTTGCACTACCAGAGCCAAATTTCTGGGTTAAAACCAGGAAGTTCGGCTCTTAAAGTTACAAGAGGCGGCTTTTTTACCTCCATTCCACCAATAGATTCCAACAGTTGTTCCTCATATGCAAATGTTTGGCTGGCTAGATGAACAGAAGGTTTGTTTGGGGCCAATGATGGGATATTTGGGAAATTTCCTGATATTAATCATTTGTAATATGTGATTTTAATTAGAATTGTTCAGAAGGAAAGTGGCAGAAGAATTGTGGGTTAGTTACAGTCTCCCTATGTAGGGCTCCCCCTGAATATTGGGGATATATATAGAAGGTTATTGGGGGAGTGGATAGATGTGGAGGGAAGCTCAGTGCTGAGGCTACAGACAGAGTGCTGGGGGTCACTCAGTGAGTGTGACTCAGGGAAGGTCTGAGATTAGAGCCCCTTGCTGCTCTCACAGGGCATCACTTGGATGAAGTGAGTGGGTACTCAGAAAGCTTGGCTCTGATTGGCCAGTGAGTGCAAAAGATGCAGTGAGTGCTCCTGGGTTGAGCTCCTGTAGATGCAAAGGCATCAGGCTTGGCACTGCCCACAGCTGGCACATTCAAGCTCAATGGCTGAGAGGGAACTGCCCCAACCCAATTCAGACTACTCTCCCTCCACATTTCTTTTTGTGAATTGGTCATTTTAATAAGGAATGTACATACTGCATCACAACAATTTCATCAAACTCCCAACTCAGTGTCTCAGAGCTGGGACCCCTTAGCCACAAGAAAAACAGAAAATATGAATCCATTCTGCCTCATTCCCTCCATCACATTTTGTCTCCGGTTTGTGTTCACTTTTTTAAATTCAAAATTTGTGCCAATTTTTTTCTTGGTCTTTCAATTTTTTTGCCAAAATTATCACAATTCTTGTTGGCTTTCATAGTCTTCCTCCTGAGTTCCATTAAGATTCTGAGGTCACTTCCAATCCCTCTCAAAAGTGTTATAAAAAATTGGTACTTCCCTTCCCTGGCACACTATCTGTATTTATATACCTCCCCATCTTTGGAGCCACGGCAAAGGACTAAGCAGGAGAGAATGTATAAATATCCACTGCTGGAGGCAGAAATGGGACATAGTAAGGTGTGGGCAGATGGCAGAGTTTGGCCCAAACCTACTCGTGACCCACAAAGTATGTGTAAATGCCAATAGTGGTAACAAACTGCTGCATTGGCATTTGCTAGGATTCAGTTGTCTTTTATAA
Organism: Xenopus laevis; assembly: GCF_017654675.1. NCBI lineage: Eukaryota > Metazoa > Chordata > Amphibia > Anura > Pipidae > Xenopus > Xenopus laevis. The sequence continues at coordinate 228,839,255 of NC_054371.1, forward strand.
AGGGCTACCCAAGAGGGAACTCTTCTACTGGGCCTTTGACTGCAGTTCCCAATGATGACAGTTCTACAGCAACAAACCCTATAAATTGCACATGGAGACGGGAAACTGGTCTGGACTGGCAATCTGTGGGTTCTGACAAATGCCAGAGGTTTCATACTGGTACCTGGGGGAGCAGACAAAAGGCAGAAGTATTAGGGAAACCAGTGTAAAATGGATTATATACAGGGAGGAGATGCCAGTTGCGTTGTGCTGGTTGATCTGGAAAAATGTTTTCTGATCAATCTGTGTAGAGAACGGAAGTGGGGTAAATTGTTATTTTCTGGTTATATGAATCCCTAGATACTGTATGGAAGTACAAAGACGAAAAAAAAAGAAAAATTGAAGGCACACTGCCTCGTGAAGTAAAAAACACTGTTTATTATAACATTAAAAAACAAGTGGCTGCTGTGTAATAATCACGTAACGCGTTTTGGGAACACCCCTTAATCAGAGGCTTTTATCCAATCAGGACTAGGAACCTCCAATCCACGAATAGATTCCACCAATCACAACCTGTTGTTCCTCATATGCAAATGTTTGGCTGGCTAGATGAACAGAAAGTTTGTTTGGGGCAAATGATGGGATATTTGGGAAATTTCCTGATATTACTCATTTCTATTCTGTGATTTCAATTAGAATTGTTCAGAAGGAAAGTGGTAGAAGAATTGTGGGTGAATGACAAAGTCTCCATATGTAGGGCTCCCCCTGAATATTGGGGATATATATAGAAGGTTATTGGGGGAGTGGATAGATGTGGAGGGAAGCTCAGTGCTGAGGCTCCAGACAGAGTGCTGGGGGTCACTCAGTGAGTGTGACTCAGGGAAGGTCTGAGATTAGAGCCCCTTGCTGCTCTCACAGGGCATCACTTGGATGAAGTGAGTGGGTACTCAGAAAGCTTGGCTCTGATTGGCCAGTGAGTGCAAAAGATGCAGTGAGTGCTCCCGGGTTGAGCTCCTGTAGATGCAAAGGCATCAGGCTTGGCACTGCCCACAGCTGGCACATTCAAGCTCAATGGCTGAGAGGGAACTGCCCCAACCCAATTCAGACTACTCTCCCTCCACATTTCTTTTTATGAATTGGTCATTTTAATAAGGAATGTACATACTGCATCACAACCATTTCATCAAACTCCCAACTCAGTGTCTCAGAGCTGGGACCCCTTAGCCACAAGCAACAGATAAAATATGAATATTATAAAACAGTAAATCATTCTGCCTCGTTCTCTCCATTCCATTTTGGTTCGTGTCCACTTTTTTAAATTTAAATCTTGTGCCAATGTCTTTTTTTGTCATTGGTCTTTCACATTTTGTGCCCAAATTATCCCAATTCTGGTTGGCTTTCATAATCTTCCTCCTGAGTTCCCTTAAGACCTCCAAAATTCTGAGGTCACTTCCAATCCCTCTCAATCCTTAAGTGTCATAAAAAATTGGTACTTCTCTTCCCTTCCCTGGCACAATATCTGTATTTATATACCTTCCCATCTTTGCAACCATGGAAAAGGACTAAGCAGGAGAGAATGTATAAATATCCACTGCTGGAGGCAGAAATGGGACATAGTAAGGTGTGGGCAGATGGCAGAGTTTGGCCCAAACCTACTCGTGACCCACAAAGTATGTGTAAATGCCAATAGTGGTAACAAACTGCTGCACTGGCATTTGCTAGGATTTTATTGTCCTATTTAAAGGGCTACCCAAGAGGGGACTCTTCTACTGGGCCTGTGACTACAGTACCCCAATGATGACAGTTCTACAGAAGATGCTCCAACAACAAACCCTAAAAATTGCCCAGGGAGATGGAAAGTAGGCCTGGACTGGCAATCTGTGGGTTCTGACAAATCCCAGAGGGGCTGCTGTAAGATGTCTGTCTCTGTGTACCTGAAATGGTAGGGCTTATTTCTACTCTCAGTCCAGATCTGATGGAAAGACTTACATTTAGAAGGAGTGAGTGAGGATTAGGTAGAACACTGGTGAAGTTCTAGTATAATTTAGCATACCCCCCCCTCCAAATGGGGGTCCATTTTAATTGCTGGCAGAACAAATCACCCAAGGCACACAGGTGACCAGTGGACTGATAAATGAGCCTAAACTATAAGCATTGGGCTCCATGATTACTGATGGTGTAAAGAGGGACAAATGATAGAACTCACCCCACTTTTAAACTGAATGGGAATGGCCTGTAAGTCTTGGGTCCTGTCTTGTAACAGGCACATTGTAACAGTCTCGTTATTAGGAACCTTGTATAATGAGAGGTACCTTTGGATGCACAGGTGTTCTCCGATGTCCTTTTGGGGGCCTGGGCTTTCTGCTGCGGAAGCCAACAAGGAAGTGCGTGACAAGTCCGAAATCGAGGTACCGGCAGGGATAAAGAAGAGGCGTAGTAAGGGTCAGGCGAAGAGTTCAAGGCAAGCGGCGATAGGGCTGGATTTACACAGTGAGCACCCCTAGACCCACTGTTGTTTGTCACCCCGTCTCCCCTTTTATTTGCTCACATTTCCATCATTGGAATTGTAGCAATGGGGATTGGTGCACGGGAGATTTAAAATTCTATTGTATCTCCTGCTCATCCCCAGTGTTTCTTCGTAGTCAAAAGATCAGGCAGAAGTCAAAAGACAGGAAAAATGCTTGAGCAGGAACAGATTAACTGAAGCCAGCTTGGGCATTCCCAAAATGGTGGATTAGCCTTTTAAAGATGATTTGGTGCCAAAAATTCAAATCCGGCACCCCTCAGTGACATCATGACGCTCAGCATCATGACACAGACGTCAAACGCCAGCGTCAGCAGAGCTGAGAACTCGGAAGTGTGTGCCTGCGCACCGCCACTCTAGGAGAGACGCGCCGGGAGGTAAGGGACCTTAGCAATCTCCCGGCGTCTTATGCACATATCCCTCAAAATGTATCACCGCAACTACATACATAATAGCATAGGCTGAAAAAGTCTCATCCGTCCAGATCAACCTTTTATGTCTAAATAAAACCTGCACGACTGCTACTTGGTACTGCCTGTCCCTCGCTAGGACCCGGCCCTTACAGTGACTCTGAATGACTTAGTATTGGGGCCAATTCCCAAGCCTAAACCAAATATTCCAAATCTAGTTCCAAAGCATAAATTAAGGTGTTAACTGGGCACAGAGTAGCTGTTATCAAATAGTAATTGCAGCTCAGGCTCTGGTATTTATGAGAGGGAGACACTGGCTCAGATAATAATTGTTATGTTTGATGGTGTGAGTTCATCTCTTATACTCTGATTAAAGGGCTATAAATGTAAATTCCAGAATAAAGATTCTCCAACCCATTTTTTTTGGTCTAGTATTGGTTTTTTCTAGGCCTTTATGTGGTTTAGACATTCTTACTAACTGCACCCATGCCCACCAATCCCCTGGCACCAGGACTGCAAACTAATCTGCAACTGCCCAACAGACACTGAGCTGACACTTGACTTACAGTGAATAGACGTCTCCTACACAGATTATACTGAATAGAAAGGGAAATGATTCCTATTCATCCAAAAGAGAATCTTATTTCAGGGCAGAATCGGACATGACTGTCGGGGGGGGGGGGGGGTAAAAGTGCCAAGAGGCCACATTAAACAGTAAATTAAACCATTTGCTGAAGAAGAAATTGATAAATGAACAAATGTGATGGGATGAAATAGTATTGCCTTTTCCTCTCATTCCCGGATATGGGGGTTTCCTGTTTAATAATATTCATATTTTCTCTCACTTGTGGCTATATATGCTAAAAGGGGTCCCAGCTCTGAGTCACTAAGTTGTGATGCAGTATGTACATTCCTTATTAAAATGACCAATTCATAAAAAGAAATGTGGAGGGAGAGTAGTCTGAATTGGGTTGGGGCAGTTCCCTCTCAGCCATTGAGCTTGAATGTGCCAGCTGTGGGCAGTGCCAAGCCTGATGCCTTTGCATCTACAGGAGCTCAACCCAGGAGCACTCACTGTATCTTTTGCACTCACTGGCCAATCAGAGCCAAGCTTTCTGAGTACCCACTCACTTCATCCAAGTGATGCCCTGTGAGAGCAGCAAGGGGCTCTAATCTCAGACCTTCCCTGAGTCACACTCACTGAGTGATCCCCAGCACTCTGTCTGTAGCCTCAGCACTGAGCTTCCCTCCACATCTATCCACTCCCCCAATAACCTTCTATATATATCCCCAATATTCAGGGGGAGCCCTACATAGGGAGACTTTGTCACTCACCCACAATTCTTCTGCCACTTTCCTTCTGAACAATTGTTATTAAAATCGCATATAAGGAATGAATAATATCAGGAAAGTTTCCAATTATCCCATCATTCGCCCCAAACAAACCTTCCTTTCATCTAACCAGCCAAATATTTGCATATGAGGAACAACTTGTTGTGATTGGTGCTTATTCTATTATGATCAGCTGTATTGGAGGTTCCTAGTCCTGATTGGGTAGAAGCCTCCGCAGTATATAGCTTATGATTGGGGATGTTCCTGAAATGCATTATGGATCATTACACAGCAGCCACTTGTTTTTTAATGTTATAATAAACAGTAGTTTCTACTTTATGAGGCAGTGTGCCTTCAATTTTACCTTTTTTGGTATTGTACTTCCATACAGTATCTAGGGATTCATATAACCAGATAATACCAATTTACGCCACTTCCTTTCTCTACACAGATTGATCATGAAACATTTTTCCAGATTTACCACAACTTTCATAGCTTTGGAGTCACATTTATGTTCATTCTACTGGTGAATAACCTTGTATTTATTAATAATGAACCGAATTTGTCAGTTGCCCCGGGTAACATGAGTATAACCAGCACAACCTAACTGGCATCTCCTCCCTGTATATAATCAATTTTACGAAAATACAGATAAGCGGAGGGCACTCTCATTTAAAGCAATAAAAGAACAAATATGTAATAGGAGGTCCAAAAAAAACCCCCTAAAGTCGCCCCTACAGAGCAACCAAATGTAACATATCAGAAAATCAGGTCTGCACACTCACAAAAAGTCATTTGACTCAGGTGGTACAATAGAAAATGTTTTACTAATTAGAAGAACAATTTGACAGTTACATAATTTTTACAAAGACAAAACTCTCCACATGATAATAATATACATACCACCCTTTGGTACAAAGAAGGCAAACAAGAAGCTACAAGAAGCGGATACACCTGCCAAAATGAGAACAGCCCCAACGTTTCGGCAAAC